>NC_053036.3:495255900-495894906 GCF_002575655.3 Aegilops tauschii subsp. strangulata
TGACAAATTTCGGTACATTTACATCAACGGTGCTAGTCCGACTCTGAAGGTACAATTAAATCTAGATCATCGCTTGCGGATCCCTTTTCTTCCTCATGTCCGGCAGCCCGATCACCGGACTGCCGGGAGCCCTGGAGGTATATGTTTTAGCGTAAAGGATGGCTCGCTTCCCCGCTGCTCATCGAAGTGGAACTCTCGGCTGATGCTTCAGTGGGAGCGGAAGGCGGATCGACGAAGGTCCTCGAAAGAGAATAACCAGGTAAGAGACTGGATGTGTACGCCGATGTCGCCTAGGCGGTGGCCTTCGTGGGACCCAAGCGGCGGCGGACTCCCGTGTTCTACTTCTCCTCGGTGATGGCGGCGGACGCGGAGGTGCCGGCCACCGACTCGTCGCTCTCCGTGCACCTGGCTTCTGCCACTGGCTGCATGGCGCGGTCGCAAGCATGGGAGGCGCGGTCACAGGCACGGGAGGCGCGACCGCAGACGCATGAGGCATGGTCATCGATGGCAGCGCTGATGCCCGTGCTGCCATGCTCCCCGCTGTGTCGGCGTCGATCAACTGACTACTCCTCATTGAGTGGGCATGGAGCGGCGAGTTGTTGAATCACGCGGCAGCTTGGGGCGGCAAATTGCTCCGTCGGGTGAGGCGCGGGAGGTGGAGCAGCGAGCTGCTTCGCTCGTATCCGACGGGCTCGGCGGGCCACCCAGTCGGCTTGTATGCCGGAGAACTACTCTTCGAAAGCCATCAGAAGAGTGGTGGAGGAGGAGATTGGGGGAGCGGCGGAGGGGTGTGATTGCCCGGCGTCTGCCCTTGTTTAAATAGAGGACGGACGGTAGGAGCTCGGCCGACTTTGCGTTTAATGCTGGCCCGCTCATAGGTTTCTCGGCTTTCACGCGAGGTTAATGGGGGCGTATGAATGCGGTGAGAAGGTGTGTTCAGCCGGGCGTGCAGCAGACGGTGCCCTCGGCTGGCGCACCGCTTCAATGGCGGAGGCAGTGAGAGGTCGCGCCCGCCCTGAACCGTCTTCAATGCGGAGCAGCGCGCTCTACAACGGCAGAATGCGGGCAGCTGGCGCTGGGCGGGAGCACGGCGCGGGAGGGGAGGAGTTTTTTGGTGGGCCGGCGGTCAGAAGCGGGCTTGTGAGCGGTCCGGACTCCTACAAATCTTTTTTATATTTGTCTTTAGTTTGCGGGAGAAATCGTGTTTAGACTCCTCCATGAAGGTGGTGTTGGATGACTTTCGCGTTTCGGACGGTCCGGTTCGAACGGTTGCGGGAGGTTTACTGTCCGCCCTTGCTCCCTCCGTTCCGCTCCCCGCTTCATTTCTTCCTTTTCGAGTCGACGTGGGCTTGTGGCGTCCTACTCCGAGCGGTGCGTGCCGGGGAGCCGTCAGCCGTGGCGACCACACGCCGAAAGTTAAGTTAACCAGCTGATTTATGCGGGGTCACCGAAGCCGAGCCTTCTTTCAGCTACGCAATCGCGTCAGTTAATGATTTTTCAAGCAAACCGTAGATCGATCTCGCCCGGATCTTCGTTGACTCTGTTATTTTTAAATAAAAGTCTCTCCAATTTCAGCCCCTTGGTCTAGAGTTCTGATTGGACGGGGATCGTTCCCGAGCGTTGATCAGCAGATATTTTAGCGACGATGCGTGTCGATGAGGAACTCCCGTCAGTTTGCTTGTATGCATGTGCTACGCAGCTCTTGCACAGTTGTTTGCACACAAACACAAGCTCTGAGCCTCACGGGGAGCAGCCACCGATTGCTGCGGTGCGGAGCATACATTGGTGTGGTGTGTCCTCTTCCGTCGCCTTTCCATCATTTTTCTGACGGGGGCGCCGCTCCCAAGCTGTTCGGTCGAAGCTAGAGGGCCCGGCAGGTGAGATTTTTTTTTCATGCTCTCTGTATGTGCAATTCTCCATTCTAACTGAAGAATCAAGAATGTCCTCCTTGCTCCATGGATTCTGCCTTGGAATCTCACTCACAGCTCTCTCTCGAGCTCACTCGGAGCTAGTAGTAGTACGTGTGTAGAGCTCACTAATGATTAACGAACACCGTCCTCTGTCCGGCGGTCCGATGACTCCTCCGTCTCCCCCCGGACTCGAATCTGACGCTGCGATAATCTGCCCCCACTATGTCTATGCAGCAGGACAGGCGGAGGAAGCACCCGAGGCCGCCGCCGCCGCCGTCGCCGGGCGTCGAGCTCGCGATGGCGCCGCACTCGCGGGACAGCCGCAGAGTCCATTTCGAGGAGATCCGCGAGCTCGACGGCGACGACTCCGAGCTGGGGGCCGGGCACGCGCGCGGCCGCGTGCCGCCGTGGCGGGAGCAGCTGACGGCGCGCGGGATGGTGGCGAGCCTGGCCGTCGGCGCCATGTACAGCGTCATCGTGATGAAGCTCAACCTCACCACGGGCCTCGTCCCCACGCTCAACGTCTCCGCCGCGCTCATCGCCTTCGTCGTCCTCCGCGCCTGGACCAAGGCGCTGGCCCGCCTCGGCGTCGCCGCCCGCCCCTTCACGCGCCAGGAGAACACCGTCGTGCAGACCTGCGCCGTCGCCTGCTACAGCATCGCCGTCGGAGGTCAGGGCTGGCCACACATCACATCCGCCAATTTGGCAAGTGGAGACCTTGGATTGAGACGCGTCCTTGGATTTTTTCCCCCCTTCCCACAGGTGGGTTCGGGTCCTACCTGCTCGCGCTCGACAAGAACACCTACGAGATGGCCGGGGAGGAGACGGAGGGCAACGTGCCGGGGAGCTACAAGGAGCCCGGCATTGCGTGGATGACCGGCTTCCTCCTCGCCGTCAGCTTCGTGGGGATCATCGCGCTCGTCCCTCTCAGGAAGGTCAGTAATCAGTACGCTTGTGCTCCCCACAGTCTTGCTTGCACTATTACCTTCACAAGCTTAGTGATTCTGTCACACTTTACTCCTAGAACCGCACTTTACCTATCCTCCAAACTTGCTCCTCTACCAATGTTGCTTGCATACTGTCAAATTGGTCATCAACTCCTTGTCACCATTTGTATTGCTCTTGCTTCAACAACTGGAAAATGCTGGCTCCTCCTGCTGTCCTACGCGTCGGGCATAAGGTCTTTTTGTCTCTGTCTTGTTACCCTTGTTTGTTTATAAGGATATAAGACCAACTCACGGATTAGGCAAGCTGAACAAAGGACAAATCTACTTCGGTTTAGTTCGGTGATGATGTAGTTTGGCGTCAGTGCTACCATTTTCATGCCTTTTTCCCCTTCAAATTGAGGAGCTCCACGCTCCTGATTTCATTTCTATCATTTTCATGATATCCGATTGACCGGTGATTTGCCTCATTGTCCCTACTGAATGCGCCTTCTTTTTGGAGAAAAATAGCAGGAGGATTGCCTATTCACTATAATAAGAAAGAACTGTTACAAAATATAAAAGGGCTGGGCATGTTTTTGAATTTGACATGTTCCAACGGGATAGGCTACTAGGAGTCTAGGACCAATTGGATGTGCTGCACTGGAACTCTCCTCAGTACCCTAAGAAACCTTGGGGAACACCTTGTGGTACGTGAACCTCATTGACTCATTGTGCTCAAGATGTGTCGATTTTCTGCCCATACATTCCAGAGCATGTATATACAGCAGCCGTCTCTTCTCCTTGAGGACAATTGCCGCAACATTTCATTCTACCAGCCGTTGGTAGACAAAAAAGGGGAGGGTGGTGTGGAATGAAGCTCTCCCGACCAAAGGCACGCAAGGTCCCACACAACCTTCTGGATCCTGATTTTTAATTATATTTTTCCCGAAAAGGGGGCGTCATGCCTCCCGGCCTCTGCATCGGCGGAGCACACAACCATATCTTTAGTATTAAATAAGATGCAGGGCAACAAGGTCCAAACTTCTTACAAATAGAGTACAGAGGTACTCCCTCCATCCGCGCATAGTGTACTTCTAGCTTTTGTCCTAAGTCAAAGTTTAAATTTTTGACCAACTATATACAAAAGAATAGTAACATATATGACATCAAATTGATATATTATGAAAGTACAATTCAAAACAGACCCAGTGATACTAATTTAGTGCCATAAATGCTGCCACGTTTCCCTATAAAGTTGGTCGTTTTAAAACTTTGACTTAAGACAAAAGCTAGAAGTATACTTATTCGCGGACGGAGGGAGTATGGCTCAAGAGACCTATACGTGGACACAAAGGGGGCACCATCATTTTTTGGATAAATTGCAAAAGTTAGGACTTGAACTCAAGACCTTAGGCTCTGATACCATGTTAAGCTTCATGCACTAGCCAACACAATCAAAAGTCCGAACTGATGGAAAGAGGTAGGCAATCTACATATACACTTCAACAACCTCCATCGGCCATCAAAAGGGGAGAGGGCGATGCCATGAGAGACCATGATGATCCTTCGATCATGATGCACTCGCGGGCACACAGCGGCATCGGCAAAAAGCCTGCCACAAGATCGGTAAACAAAGACCACACGCCGGACAGAGAGTGAGCCATGGCTCCTACTACCTCCAATGGAGAAAAACCTCTCCGCCTTCGGCTGCAGCAAGTCGATTTGACCGTGCCCATGGGCCTCCATGACCGATTCACGATCTGACGGCGCCATAGTTGTGAGTCATGACGTGTGGTAATTATGGGAGGTGGCCAGCCCTATGGCATTGGTTATTATGTTTTAAAAAATTTGTTATTCTAATCTTCAGCTGCAATCCATTGAGAGCATAATTTTGAAAAAAAAAAGTACATAGAAGTTTTGAGTTGTCAGCTATGTGCTTTAGTCCTTGGTCATATTTGGGTAAACATATTTTTTCTTGTGAATCCTTCAAAATGAACTTGATTCCGCCTAGTCTTCTCTTGGGTTACAAGAACTTCTATAAGTTTGACATCACATGTACACAGATGATTAATTTTTCTGTTGAACTTTGTAAATTTCAGATTATGATTATTGACTACAAATTAACTTATCCAAGCGGGACTGCAACAGCTGTGCTTATAAATGGATTCCATACGCCCCATGGAGATGCTATGGCAAAGTATGTTGGTTATTTCACATAACACGGGACTTGCAGATTCAAACACCATTATCTTTTTTTAATCAGTCCTTTATTTCTTCATGTTAGGAAGCAAGTAAATGCATTCACAAAATACTTCGGAATCAGCTTCTTCTGGAGCTTCTTCCAGTGGTTTTACTCCGGTGGGGACAGTTGTGGGTTCTCGCAGTTTCCTACTTTTGGACTAACAGCTTGGAAACACACGTAACATTGTCCACTTTGCTCATTGTGATATTAAATATTTTCTTGACCAGTAACATTTTTACCTGATTCTGGTTTTTCTTCTTCTGATTTTTTGGGGTGTCAGATTCTTCTTTGATTTCAGCCTCACATATGTTGGGGCAGGGATGATTTGTTCCCACCTCGTTAATCTGTCTCTCCTTTTTGGCGCCATTCTCTCCTGGGGTGTCATGTGGCCTCTGATCAGTGATTTGGAAGGCGACTGGTATCCAGCAAATATACCAGAAAGCAGCATGAGCAGCCTGCAAGGCTACAAGGTTTGTTTATTTATTTATTTTTGGTTATTGTATACTGTGCACATGTCGACTATAATTCTTGTCGCTTACCTTGTCTCAATCTGCAGGCCTTCATATGCATAGCTCTCATCCTAGGAGATGGCCTGTACAATTTTGTCAAGATTATTGTATTCACTATTAAGAATCTGATTGAAAAATCAAATCTGAAGAACACAAAGAAAGGTAACCGTTCTGACAAATGCATGTACGTAGAGTCTTTGTGATATATGTGGATAATCTATTAGGGTTCATGCTATTTTCAGATGAAGACATTCCAGTGCTTGATGACCTTCATCGTAATGAAGTTTTTATGAAAGACAGTCTACCTTCCTGGCTAGCCTACTCTGGCTACGTTGCATTGTCAGTTGCTGCAGTAATTATCATCCCCATGATGTTCCGCGAGATGAAGTGGTACTATGTTATCATTGCATACCTACTGGCTCCTGCCCTAGGTTTCTGCAACGCCTATGGCGCTGGCCTTACTGATATCAACATGGCCTACAATTATGGGAAGGTTGCCCTCTTCATTCTTGCAGCCTGGGCTGGAAAGGACTCTGGTGTAGTTGCTGGCTTAGTAGGCTGCGGTCTGGTGAAGTCGCTGGTGTCAATATCTGCTGATCTGATGCATGATTTCAAGACTGGGCATCTCACACTAACATCTCCCAGATCAATGCTTATTGCTCAGGCTATTGGCACCGCCATGGGCTGTATCATCGGGCCACTAACATTCATGCTGTTCTACAAGGCATTTGACATAGGCAACCCAGAAGGGCCCTGGAAGGCACCGTATGCTCTGATCTACCGAAACATGGCAATTCTTGGTGTGGAGGGTTTCTCTGCTCTACCCCAGCATTGCTTGCAGCTGTGCTATGGGTTCTTTGGCTTTGCAGTGGTGGCCAACCTTATGAGGGACCTCTTATCGCCGAAGTATGGTAGGTGGGTTCCCCTACCGATGGCAATGGGGGTTCCTTTCCTTGTCGGCGCGAGCTTTGCCATCGACATGTGTGTGGGAAGCTTAGTAGTCTTTGTCTGGAACATGATGGACAGAAATAAGGCTGCACTGATGGTGCCGGCAGTTGCATCTGGTTTGATATGTGGAGACGGGCTTTGGATCTTCCCTTCGGCATTGCTTGCACTGGCCAAGATCAGTCCACCATTCTGCATGGCATTTAGGCCTACACACTAGGACAGTAACAGGCTAGGTCTATGTACAGTTAGGAAACATACATCCTGGCAAGAATGCAGTAAATAGGTTTTGCATAGCTGGGCGAGATTGTAGCATGCACATGCATTTTTTTCTTCTTCTATTGATATGTTGCTGTATAGTTTTGGCAACAAGTCACACAAGGTGTAATACTGTAACATGTGGGAATAATCTTTCGGGGGCAGCTGATCCAATTGTTCATTGCTAGTTTCCAGCTGTTGTCATTAAAAGTACGAAAAGTCTAACGCCCACACGTGTGGGCGTCTGGCAACTCGCCCACACGCATGGTTCCTCGTCCAACCAATTCTGCACGAATCTTGGCGCGTTCTAGCAGTTTTTGTGTGCCACGTAGGACTAAGCTGGTGTGTGGGCATTCATCCGGTCGGGTCGCCCACACGTCCTTTTTTCACCACATGGGGGGCTGGTGTGTGGGCGTTTAGCAATTCGTCCACACACTAGTTTCACGCACGCAGAGGGGGCTGGTGTGCGGGCGTTTATCACTTCGCCCACACGCCCGTCTCCTAGCCCACACCCAAAGCTGGCAGTTGCCATGTGTTTCTGCAGGTATATGGCAACTGCCCTAGCTTTGCTTGTAAGCAGATGGCAACTCTTTTTACCCGAGTTGCCATGTGTTTTTGCATGGTACATGGCAACTGCCGTAGCGTGCACGTAAGCAGATGGCAACTCTTTCTTTTACATGGCAACTGCCCTAGCGTGCTTGTGAGCACATGGCAACTCTCTCTTTTACCCGAACATGTTTTTTTTGCCATGCCTTCTTGTAGTGCTACATGGCAACTGCCTAGTGTTTAGTGGGTGACAACTCCTAAAGTTTTGAAATCATGGCAACTGCAGTAGATCAGACCATACATGGCAATTGCAGTTGAGCAACCATGGCAACTGTAGTTGTCCGACATGGCAACCGAAGTTCAGTGACATGGCAACTGCAGTTAAACGAACATGGACGTGGGTCTGGACCATGGCAACTGCGGGACGCGCGGTGACTGTCACGCGGGCGTGCGGGACCACGAGGTACGAGGCCTGACGTACGGGGCGCGTGGGCGTTATCTATTTCGTCCACACGCACGCGTGTGAGAGGGATCGGGAGGGAAAAAAGAGGTGTGTGGGCATTATTTTTTTGCCCACACATGGATGTGTGGGCTGTTCCTTTTATACACCACACAAAATGTGTGGGCAGCCCCCCTAACGCCCACACGTGTGGCACTTATCGGCGTCCTAAAAGTATCATCAGTACATACAAATGAAGATAGTTCACTCAGATATGTGCCAGTGAAGGATCATCATTTTTTTTTAGGAAAAAAGAGTGCTTCCCCTCCGATTTATGTTATAAGAAACCAACACTTCCCTACAGGGTTCGAATACAACAATATACAGTAGATCAGAAGGAAACAGCCTAGCATCAGAGAACCAATTCAAGGCCATTCCACATCTCCAGCCCAAACCATGCTAAGACTAGCTCACAAGGAAGAACTAACTTCAAGTTTTTTCCAACAGAAGGAAAGGCAACAGCTTGAGCCAAAGCAAGGAAGCACTCCCACGTGCATCGCCACTTGATACTGCATCTTTCAGGTTTGCCCATTAGCACCAGTCTCTGTAGGGTTGAGGAGACGGCGTACAAACTACTACTAGTAGTCAATCGTTCTGGCGGCGCTCCTCCTCCTCCTCCTCATTCTTTTTTGAGAAACTCCCCCTCCTCTAGGTCGTGCACCTCTCTGATATGGGCCTGGGTCACGTCGGTCAACAGTACATAGGCCATGGGCCCCTCATTCGACAGTCTTCAGTACCTCCGTCACACACTAAAAGCCTCCTTGCCTGTTCTAAAATTAAAAAAAAAACTAAAAACCTCCTTGCCATCTGCTCGAACAATTTTGTTCCTCGTAACAGTAGGCTTCATCTAGCTATCAACGCCACTGAACATGATATAGCTCCTAATGGTGTGCTTTTTAGGAAGATTAAATCAATTGCTATGCTGCAGTTTAGTCGATTTACTATCTCACATTGCCCAAGGGCTTGTAATAATCTCGCAGACGCTCTAGCGTTGTTTGGGTCGAAGATGGAACATGAGCCCCAAACCATATGGCCGGGCGATATCCCTACCTTCGCTCAATGTTTCGTTGCCAGCGACCGTGCTCGGCAAGTTGGTTAATGGAATGAGATTTCCAGTTAAAAAGAAAAAAATACAATAGACTTCATCTCGCCTTCTTAATTTATACTCCCTCCGTCCGGAAATACTTGTCTAAGGAATGGATGTGTCTAGATGTATTTTAGTTCTAAATACACTCACTTGTATCCATTTCTATGACAAGTATTTCCGGACAGAGAGAGTAGTATATCAAACCACGTATGGAGCCAATGGCTAACTAGTTTGACAATCACTACCGAATCATGAGGTTTGTTCCTTGTGGTCCATATTGACCAAAGAACAAGGACAATCCAAACCAAGATCGAACACTTCGTTTCACGAGCAAAATCATGAACCCACACATTCAACAACTGACCCACTTCCCTTCACTAGTAATGTTGTTGTTGTTCTTCTTCTTCTTCTTCTTATTATTATTATTATTATTATTATTATTATTATTATTATTGCAAGGGGATGCTATTATGAGCCACATGCCAAATAAATTGTTTGATACCAAAGGAAACATTATTTTTCCTAGATATTTTTGTGGGAAAAAGGAATCCATCCACTACAATTCTTGTAGAAAGATCTAACAGCGAATCTTCCTTTTTCCTTTTTTTGGAAAAGGAGGTTTAAAACCACCGGCAAATTCCTTAGAGCGAAAGTATTTCACAAACTGGACTGTTTTTAAAAAAAATTCACACTGCTGACCCTTTTGTGCAGAGCCTGACAGCTAGGCGCTGCACCCTACTATGCAGCTCCTTACAGCTAGGCGCTGCATAGTGTAGTGCAGCGCCTAGCTGTCGGGCGCTGCACAGGTGTGGCGCCTGATTGTTAGGCGCTGCACAGTAGAGTGCAACACCCTGCTGTTAGGCGTTGCACATTAGGGGTGAGCTGGGTGAAATACTTTCAAAAACAGTTCAGTTTGTGAAATAGTTTCGTCCTGATGTCAAATTTGTGCCTTTTGCCAAAACCACCTGCCTCTGCATCAATCGATACATGTAGCCATCTTTATTAATTATTCAACAAAGGTCTGACAAGAACATACATCAAGCCACCCGAAGCCACCACTTACACCGACAAACTCGATAATGTTGAGTGCTCTCACTCTCCATATATAAAACAGGTGCCGTCGCCGATCGATCCACATAACGTATCGGAACCTACAGCTGGTGCAACGAACCTAAAGCGTACACCACATGAATACGTTTTAGAAGCCGCCATCATCATCGAACCGCTGACCCATCTTCAGAAAAGAGATCGGCATCATTCTTGCTAATTCGGACATCCGTCGACGCCGCCACGACGTCCAACAACACCACCTCCCCGCACGCAACTGCTGAGCACGTCGCGGTCGCCGCCGATACACCACATCACCATGCCGCCACTTACCACCCGCTGACACAGCTTGAAGTCTCTGGAAGATCTGTCGTGCGTAGCATCTGCCGAACAGGCATGACACAGTGTAGCACCTATCGGCCAGGCATGACTTGACATCTCCACCGAAGCTCCGTGCAAGACGAAGTCGCTCTACCTCCTGCCTCTATCTTCCAGCGCTGCTCCACAAACGATGCTCCCAAAAGAGAAACGACACCGCAGTGCCACCATCATCCGATCTGGAAGATCAGATACTAGGGTTTCCCCGGAGCAGCATGAGCAGGTTGGCAGTAGTTACACGATGATGCCTTCATCAAGGTAACGACGCATAGCGCCGCCATCGCCTGTCGTCGGCTCGATTTTCACCGGCAACTATGACTTCCCAACTCGCAGCCGGGACTAGATGACGGATCTTGAGATCCGACCACCCAGGCTCAGGCTGACCACCTCCAACGGAGGAGATGACCACCAACACCAAGCCCCGGGCGCCCGCGTGATGCAGAACAAGACGAGGAGCACCACCGTGATCTGAAGCCGAACCGGAGGTTGAGCGGCTACAGCATAGCCGCCGCTGCCACACCCCAGCCGTCGTTATCCGCCATCACTAACGAGGAGATCAAGATCAGAACCGCCGCATCGATCTTGAGCCGCTGGCGCGCGAGGAGAAGGCCGCCGCCACCGAGCCGCTTGGGATTTTCCCTGCCGTCATTGCCGCCGGCGGCGGAGAGAAGAGTGGTGGCGGGGGAGGGGGGAGGAAGGAGGTGGGGGTGCCCCGGTGCGGCGCGGCGGCGCCGCACGAGAGTGTGGGTAGGGGTCGGGGTTCAACTTCGAGCAGGGGTCAGGGTTGCAGACGAAAAGCCACAATGCTAGATCTAGAAGGATGTAATTGCTTCCCCCATCTGCCTTTTTTGCAAGACCAAACAACATCATTTTTTAAATCTACTAGACTTATTGACAGTGTCCTCAGCTTGCTTCAGTTCTCCAAGTTCTTTCTCATAAAGCACACTTTCCTCTCCTCACTAAAGCAAAAATCATGCAAAATAGGGAATTGCTAATATAGTGGTGCATCCCCTATCCACCACTCCTCCAGAAACCTCGTTCCTTTTTCATTTCTAAGTCTCTTTTTACAACATTTGTAAAAAGCATCTTTCACATGTAACTCCAAAACATGAAGTCACCTGCTCTGCTTTTACACGTAACACAAACCTTAAAAAAACACCAAAAGACATCTAGAAACTGGCAGAAGCCCTCCCACCAGCAAAAGCCGAGATCCACCGCATCTCCATGGCCTAAGGCCACAACAGATAAGGTGGACCTGCGGCGCATCCTCTTGCCACATCACCCTAGCTCCGAAACAATCTAAACGTTTCCCAACACCGACTGGAATTTCATAAAATGACATGATATAAAAGGGAATGCTACTTAAACTCGAATTGACAGGTACCAATCTTGCTCCAATCGAAAGAAGCTCTCCTTGTCAGCATCCTAACCTGTTTCCAGTTTTACTTTCAACTTTTTTTTTCCAATCCTTGTTTCTAATTCAAACCTCATCTCGTGGAATGCCAAGATTAAAGGGTGATAAACCACTGACTTTACACGTGAAAAGATTACTATGAACAGATTGCTTTCCTAGAGCTTCCCCAAAACAAAACAACTCAGCCTTGCGAAAACAGACCGGTGCCAGTGGTGGAGGAAACGGTGGTTGACACAGCCATCGCAGCTCATGACATCAGATGATGCCTTGAAGTATCTCTTCCTTCTTTCCCTGCGTCTGCGTGTCACCTCGGAGCTTGGCCTGCACCGATTCCATTTGCCTTTGCTACGAATCGATCGCACTGGTTCGCCGTGCCCTCTGGAGCAAATAGTGCCATACATACATTGTGGAGCTTTCTTTCCCAGTGCAGCTCAACGCAGAGTCTGCATCGGTATCTCTCACCGCCACGATCGATCGTGGTCGTTGCTACCCATACGCAGTGGTCGTATATGTCCTGTTAGGTTTGCTGAGCAATTTGACGGATTCGAAAGCTGCTGCAGCGATGGCACCACTGCCCCCCGTGCGGCCGTGCCTGAATCTCACGCCAAAAGAATCCAAAACAGGACCGCATGGTCATGATCCCCCGCGCACTAGACGTTGCACTTAGTCTCGCATCTTTGCTGTCCAGCCCCGACAACTCGTTTTCTCCCGTAGGCTTCGTGGTTTGATTGACTTCGCACATGCGCCGCGACGGGCAATCACGGCAAGAATCACGGTAACCTAGCTAGCAAGCTAGATTTCCTCACTCCATAAGAAAACACCTTTGTGGCTTGACTTCAACAGCGCGGTACGATGAGCAATCAAGTCAAGAGTTACGTAAGGATGTGATGGAGTAGCACGGATCTCGGGTCCAAGTTGAAGCGTATCGTGGTGGTCCCACCTCCTATTTCCCCCGCTTGGTACTGTGCTCAGCCAAAGAAATTTGGCCTCCTAATAAGCACTCGCAACATTATGGAAGACATAATTGCAACATTATGGCGCCTCTAACCGATCCCCTATCTGGTAGAGAAGGAAATTTTATCCTCCTCAGCTGCCCCGACTCCTAAACATACTTGGCCACCACCCGCCAAGTAAAAGTTATGCTGCAAAAGCACTGTTGTAGCGCCCTATAATCTTCAGCTGGCCTCTTCCTGCCCCCGCGCTGTCCCCACCCCGTACTGTGTCGTCGCCGACACGGCACTACCCACCAACTCCGCCGGCAGCCCACTGCCTTCCTTTGCCGTTGCCGCCCTCCTGCCTCACTCCGAGCCAATTGCCGGCCATTGTTGTCACCAGAATCAAGGTCAAACACCGCCGCTGCATTGTCCCCATTGCCGGAAAGAGGCTCGACGATCTTCTTCCTGCGAGCCTCTCCACCCACTTTCGGACCTCTCGAAGCCCTACCGACTGATAGTATTTGCTCAAATTGTCGGCCAGCCGTGACACCCTGTTGCCTTTCAAACGTTCGATGGTTTGTTTAAGTGAGTTTTTATTGTGTTTTTTTTCTTTTGTCAATTGAATTGAGCCGAGTCATTTCTAGTTAAGATGAAGTGGTTGAGAGAGATGATCTTCGAGGGCTCTTCGTCGTCAGAGGAGGAAGAAGATGATGACGACTTTGAAATGGCCATTGGCACGATCTTTAATGAAGATTTGCAGTGGTCGAGGATAGGATCACAATTCGGTCGTATGCACTTCAACCGAGATAGAGTGGAGGGCCATGCCAAGATTATGAGAGATTATTTCGACCCCAATCCAGCTTATCCGGAGAAGTATTTTCGCCGGCGATTTCGTATGCACACAAGTCTCTTTCTCACCGTTGCAAAAGCCGTGGTGAAGCATGATGATTGGTTCAAACTCAGGAGGAGTGCATCCGGAGAGAAGTGTGAGCCTTTTGATGAAGTGTATCGCAGCTGTTCGTGTGCTAGCATATGGGTGTTCGGACGTCGTCGTTGACGACTATATCCGCGTTGAAGAAGATACAAGCTTGGATGCCGTTCGAAGGTACACAAAAGCTGTGATCGAGATCTTTGGGCCGGAGTACTTGAGGGCACCAAATGATGAAGACACCGAGAGACTTTTGGCTTTGATTGAAGAAGGAGGATGGCCTGGGATGCTTGGATCAATTGACTGCATGCACAGGACGTGGGACAATTGTCATGTAAGATGGAAAGGCCAGTACAAAGGCCGCCGCAATGATCCAACAATCATTCTTGAGGCTGTTGCATCGGAGGATCTTGGATTTGGCTTTCATTCTTTGGATTGCCTATATGTCAAAATGACCTGAATGTGTTGTCGAGATCACAACTTGTCGGCGTTCTGGGAATCGGGGTACCCAGACCTGCATGCCTGCGGCCCACCGCGTGGCTCCATCGACGGCCTGGTACGGCCCATCTTCAGCACCAACAACACAAGACCCTCGCGAGGGGCCAAGCCTCGCGAGGCGGACGACGCCAAGACCTCCAGAAGGAGAGGCCTCCTTAGGATGGTTCCTGAGTAGCAGAGATTTCTATGCGAGCCATCACCTCGTGAGGTTCGGGTGACGCGAGCCATGACGACCAAGGCCAGGCGGGCGCCAGCGGGCGCAGTACAGTAGGTTTCCTCTTTGGTGCTAAAGAGGCAAGCGCGGGCGCGGTGTCCCGAGGCATCAACCAAAGGTTTCCATTTCCATGCTACAAGACCAAGACCGCCGGACGACATGACGGAGGTCATCGCAGAGCCCACCACGGCGTCACGACCAGAAGCTTTGCAGGCGAAGACCACCTTTCGTCAGGATAAGATGTACTAGTTGTCTCCCTTCGAATTTGGTCGTTGTGGGATCCCTTCCCGCCTTCATTTTGGGAAGAGGACCAATGCCACTATAAATATAGCCTAGACACCACCATAGAGGGGGATCGAGATACAGACCAATGATCCACACCCTCACCAGCTCACACAAACACAAGAACACGCCTCCTGACGTTGTTCTTCCTCTGTACCAGTTCATCATCAGCCCACCTCGAGGCAAATCCACCACAAAGCTGGAGTAGGGTATTACACCATAAGGTGGCCCGAACCTGGGTACACTGTTGTGTCCCATTTTCTTCCAGTTCATCGAGCTAGGCCGTGAGATCAGCGAGTTAGCAGGCTGGGGAGGTTGAGTTCTTCGCACGCATCCCAGAGTTCGAATCTATCTTAGGTCTGCGGAGCCCCAGATCCGACACAACTCTTTGCTAGGCTTGTTGTCGTAGATGCTCCTTCTTGCAACTACGTTGTTGATGACCCACAAGTATAGGGGATCAATTGTAGCTCTTTTCGATAAGTAAGAGTGTCGAACCCGACGAGGAGCAGAAGGAAATGACAAGTAGTTTTCAGTAAGGTAATGTCTGCAAGTGCTGAAATTGTAAGTAACTGAGTAGTTTGATAGCAAGATAATTTGTAACAGGCAAGTAACGATAGTAGTAACAAAATTGCAGCAAGATAGCCCAATCCTTTTGAGGCAAAGGATAGGCCAAAACGGTCTCTTATGATAAGCAAAGCGTTCTTGAGGGTACACGGGAATTTCATCTAGTCACTTTCATCATGTTGGTTTAATTTGTGTTCGCTACTTTGATAATTTGATATGTGGGTGGACCGGTGCTTAGGTGCTGTTCTTACTTGAACAAACCTCCTACTTATGATTAACCCTCCCACAAGCATCCACAACTACGAGAAAAGTATTAAGAATAAATTCTAACCATAACATTAAACTTTTGGATCCATTCGGTCCCTTACGGAATAGCGCATAAACTGGGGTTTAAGCTTCTGTCACTCTCGCAACCCATCATCTAATTGCTACTCCACAATGCACTCCCTTAGGCCCAAATATGGTGAAGTGTCATGTATTCGACGTTCACATGACACCACTAAGGGAATCACAACATACATACTATCAAAATATCGAACACATATCAAGTTCACATGATTACTTGCAACATGATTTCTCCCGTGACCTCAAGAACAAAAGTAACTACTCACAAATGATAATCATGCTCATGATTAGAGGGGTATTAAATAGCATATTGGATCTGAACATATAATCTTACACCAAGTAAACCATATTGTAATCAACTACAAGATGTAATCAACACTACTAGTCACCTACAAGCACCAATCTACAGTTCCGGTAACAAGATTGAACACAAGAGATGAACTAGGGTTTGAGATGAGATGGTGCTGTTGAAGATGTTGATGGAGATTGCCCTCCCCAAGATGGGAGAGTTGTTAGTGATTATGATGACGATGATTTCCCCCTCCGGGAGGTAAGTTCCCCCGGCGGAATCGCTCCACCGGAGGGCAAAAGTGCTCCTGCCAAAGTTCCGCCACAAGACGGCGGCGCTCCGTCCCAAAATCCCTCTCCTTATTTTTTCTAGGTCAAAATGACATATATACCAGAAGATGGGCACCAGAGGTGGGCCTGGGTGAGCACAACCCACCAGGGCGCGCCTGGGCTCCCTGGCGCACCCAGGGGGGTTGTGCCCACCTGGTGGGCGCCCTCTGGTAGTTATTTGCTCCAATATTCCTCAAATATTCCATAAAAAATCTCTGTGAAGTTTCAGCTTGTTTGGAGTTGTGTAGAATAGGTAGCCTGACGTAGCTTTTCCAGGTCCAGATTTCCAGCTGCCGGAATTCTCCCTCTTTGTGTGTACCTTGCATATTATGAGATAAAAGGCATTAGAATTACTCCAAAAAGCATTATTATGGATAAAAACATCATAAATAACAGTAAGAAAACATGATGCAAAATGGACGTATCAACTCCCCCAAGCTTAGACCTTGCTTGTCCTCAAGCGAAAACCAAAATCGGAAAACATGTCCACATGCTTTGAGAGAGAGAGGTGTCGATAAAAACAAAATACGGACATAGAAGCATCATGTTGATTATTATAACAGCAACAAATTTAAACATAAGACTTTTGTCATAGAACTTTTATCATATACTTCTCATGAATAAGTAACAGATCATCACACAATCAAAGTATAAAGCAAAAACTCTATTAGAAACCAACAAACTATGTTCTCAGTCAACTTTGCAACTACAATTCATCATCTTTTTAGGAAGGGTCATGTATCGGAGCCTTTTGGCAAGTCCACATACTCAACCATCATATAGTCTTCTATGATTGCTAACACTCACCACGTACACATGAGCAAAACGTTTCAACCGGACACATAGAAGGATAGGGGCTTATAGTATCGCCTCCCAACATATTCACCTCAAGGGTGATGTCAACAGTAATAACTCATGCTATCTATATTCAACTGGACATATGTGCCTAGATCTTTCCTCACCACATGATGCTTGACAAAGGAGAAAAATAAAAAGGAATAGAAGGAAAACTTTGACTCTTTGCATAAAATTAAATACATAAAAGTAAAAGATAGGCCCTTCGCAGAGGGAAGCAGAGGTTTCCATGCGCTTATTTGTTTGTACTGCTCAACCCCTTAGTGCAAAAGAACGTCACGTTGCATTGCCCCTTGTGATAGCGACCTTTATTATGCAGTCTGTCGCTTTTATTCTTCACCATCACAAGTTCGTGCAATGCTCAATTTTCTCTTACACTAAATGATCTCACACATTTAGAAGCAATTTTTATTGCCTTTTTGCACCGATGAAAACTTACTTGAGGGATCTTGCTGAATCCCTAGGTAGGTATGGTGGACACTTGAAAATAAGATTTGGGTTTAAGGGTTTATGAATGCACAAGTAGTATCTCTACTTAGTGCAGAATTTTTCGCTAGCAAAGATAGGGGGCAAGCATCACATGTTAAAGGATCTATGACAATATGACTTCTTTGTGAATATAAACAATCATAAACCATTAAGTTGTCTTCCTTGTCCAATGTCAACAATTTTGGCATATAATATTTTGATGAGGGCTCACAATCACAAAAGATTTCTAGGATAGTATATTTATATGTAAATCTTCTCTTCCCTTATTAATTCTTTCATGAGTTGCATCATTGACTAATGCTATGTTTGTCAATCTTTAATAAAATTTTCTACTTATACTTTTCCTTATGTGGTGCCATCACCTACCATAGGATTAGTATATGATCTTCTTGATTTATTTCCTTTCTTTTATTTATTTCCTTTCTCTTTTTCTTTCTTATTTCTTTTATTTATTTGCAACATGAAAGTAAAGAAAGCAAAAACTCAAACTAAACTTTATTATATAACTTGCACTCGATTACAAGGATAGATCACTAAGCAAACTCTCAAATAAGAAAGGATGGAACCAAACTTTTATTCATCTAAAGAAAAAGATCGAACTAAAATAAGTAAAAGCAAAAAAGATAGTGGGATAATACGATACCAGGGCACCTCCCCAAGCTTGGCGAAAGACAAGGGGAGTGCCCATACCCGATACTCAATTCTCCTTTGGTGGTGAAGAAGATGATGGTGGTGATGAAGCGATCCTGTCCTTAAGGATCAAGAGGTTCTCCATCGACGGATGACGCTCCGGAGATGGATGATATGCTCTTGATGCAGAATATTTTCGCGAGTGAGATACTTATTTTGTATGCAAACTATTTCAATGACGCGAAAAGCTTCAATCTCAGCAGGAGTAAGGTGAGTAAGGTAGGGCTTAAGGATATCTTCTTCCTCCTCCTCGGCCAGCAGTGCTTGTGCTGCCACCGAGGATGGATCTACGGTAGCTTCCTTGCCCTTGTCTCCCTTGACGGCATCCGTAGGCTCCTCCCTCTTCATCAACCAAGCATCTTCTTCCATGTTGTTGGAGGAGCAGGAAGACATAATGCCTGGCTTGATAAATCTGACCGGAAACAGCAAGAAAAGAGAATAGAGGATTTCTTCCCGGTACAGTGGTTAACAGGTTTGGGAAGTATATATAGATTTTTTATCTTGGGGGACAAGTAAGCTGAAGAAAAACGGAGTCCGGAAGGTGTCCCAGGTGGGCACAACCCACCTGGGCGCGCCAGGCAAGCCTGGCGCTCCATGGTGTCTTGTGCCCATCAGGGTACGCTTTCTGGAAGTTTCTTTATTTCCTAAATTTTTAAATATTCCAAAACTGACAAAAAATATTTTTGCGGATTTTTCGGAGTCCGTTTACTTACCGTATCACGTACCTCCTTATTTTCATGATTCTGGAGTGTTCCGGAAGGACTCTTTTATGTGTTCTTCTGGTGTCAAAGTTTGGATAATATTACTTTCAACATTAATGGGCGTACCTGAGATATAATGTTTTATTCGTTGTCCATTGACAACCTTCGGGTTAGTACCTTCGGCATTATTTATTTTGATGGCTCCAGACCGATAAACCTCCTCGATAACATATGGGCCTTCCCATTTGGAGAGGAGTTTTCCTGCAAAGAATCTGAAACGAGAGTTGTACAAAAGAATATATTCTCCGACTTTAAACTCACGCTTTTGGATTCTTCTGTCATGCCATCTTTTAACTTTCTCTTTGAATAATTTTGCATTTTCATAAGCTTGGGTTCTCCATTCATCTAATGAGCTAATATCAAATAACCTCTTTTCACCAGCAAGCTTGAAATCATAGTTGAGCCCTTTGATGGCCCAATATGCTTCATGTTCTAACTCAAGAGGTAAATGACAAGCTTTTCCATAAACCATTTTATATGGAGACATACCCATAGGATTTTTGTATACTTTTCTATAAGCCCAAAGTGCATCATCTAATTTCTTAGACCAATTCTTCCTAGACCTATTGACAGTCTTTGGCAAAATTAATTTTATTTCTCTATTGCTAAGTTCAACTTGACCACTAGATTGAGGATGATAAGGTGATGCAATTCTATGGTTAACATCATACTTGGCAAGCATTTTACGGAAAGCACCATGAATAAAGTGTGAACCACCATCATTCATTAAATATCTAGGGACTCCAACCCTTGGGAAAATAACTTCCTTAAGCATTTCAATAGAGGTGTTGTGATCAGCACTACTAGTTGGGATAGTTTCTACCCATCTAGCAACATAATCAACAGCAACCAAAATATGTGTATACCCATTAGAGGAAGGAAAAGGTCCCATGTAATCTAATCCCCAAACATCAAATGGTTCAACAACAAGTGAATAATTCATAAGCATTTCTTGATGTTTACCGACATTACCTATTATTTGACATTCATCACAAGATAAGACGAACCTACGGGCATCCTTGAAGAGAGTAGGGCAATAAAATCCAGACTGCAATACCATGTGAGCAGTTCTATCTCCAGCATGATGCCCTCCATAAGCTTCGGAGTGACATTTCCGTAGGATTTGTCCCTGTTCATGCTCACGTACACAACGCCAAATAATACCATCTACTCCTTCTTTATAAAGATGTGGGTCATCCCAAAAGTAATGTCTTAAATCATAGAAGAATTTTTTCTTTTGTTGGTAGGTAAAGCTAGGTGGTAAATATTTAGCAACAATGTAATTAGCATAATCAGCATACCAAGGAGTGCTATGAGAAACATTTATTGTAGCTAGTTGTTCATCCGGAAAACTATCATCAATAGGTAGTGGGTCGTCAAGAATATTTTCTAACCTAGACAAGTTATCAGCTACGGGGTTCTCAGCTCCTTTTCTATCAGTGATATGTAAATCAAATTCTTGCAACAAGAGAACCCATCTAATGATTCTAGGTTTAGCATCTTTCTTTTCCATAAGATATTTAATAGCAGCATGGTCAGTGTGAACAGTTACTTTGGAATCAACAATATAAGGTGTTGGGGATATTACTATTGAGTATAAACCGGCCAGGAGGGGCCGAGTTATACCCATAAAGAGTTATTCATATTGAAGCCCACGAAGACAAGGAATATGGCGCTTTACAGGGGAGATTTAACATGAAGGCCCAGGGCCCAAGGGCGGATTAAGGCCTGTAGACATAAACCGCCGTTGATATGTAACTTGTGTTGTAAGATAGGAAAGGGTAGAAACCGAGACGGACACGTTTATGAGCCGGCCTCAGGATTCTGTAAACCGACGGGCGTCAACCTATGTATATAAAGGGACGACCCGACGGCGGTTTAGGGACAAGAAGCAACAACTCGAGAGCCAGGCATAGCGGATTCGCTCCCTGGTCATCGAAACCCTAGCAATTCCACATCAAAC
Source organism: Aegilops tauschii subsp. strangulata (assembly GCF_002575655.3). Taxonomy (NCBI): domain Eukaryota; kingdom Viridiplantae; phylum Streptophyta; class Magnoliopsida; order Poales; family Poaceae; genus Aegilops; species Aegilops tauschii. The sequence continues at coordinate 495,276,804 of NC_053036.3, forward strand.
TGGATTAGGCCTTTACCTTCACCGCAAGGGGCCGAACCAGTATAAACTCCCTGCGTCCTTTGTCCGCTTTAACCCCTTTAAGCTAACCCGTCGTGATGGCTCCACGACTAAGTCCTTTCACTAGGACATCTGCCGTGACAAAACCACAACAGTTGGCGCCCACCGTGGGGCTATCGCACGATGGTTTCGAGTTCTTAGAGGGCAGCTTCGAAGGGCTCAAGGGATACGCTGTGGGCCGGATGACCAAGAGTCGTCGCGGCAAGCTCTACCTCGACAACACAGGCTGGGGCCCCGAGGCCGGCTCAATCGAGTATGGGTACCGGGTCCCCTTCGGCGGTATTCACGTTTTCATTGGCAAGATTGGTGAGCCAGGCCCTGAGCCGGACATCTGCACCGACATCGTCGAAACGGCTCAGTGTGCGAGACCTGCCCGGGCTCAGCCCGTCATGAAGCGTGCCTTCGTGGGAGTCATCCACGGAGCGGAATCTGAGGATAGATCGGCATCTGGTGGTGAAACCGCCGTTTACTCTGATGACGAGTCATCTACTGGAGAGACCGAGTCATTGTACCAGCTGCAAGATGGCCGGTTTGGGGGCTGTTCCGATGGCGACAGTATTCCGGACCCCTTCGATCCACCGAGCCGGGTTGCGATCTTCATGGCCGGTACACAGCCCGCGCAACACTCTTCGACTGCAGTGGCGATGATTTGCGGATCAGTAGCGGCGATAGCAGCCGGGGCAGGAGGCCCTGTGCGACCGCCGGCTCAGGTTTTATCTAATTTATTTGACGCTTTGGCAGCGCTGCTGGTGGAGGTTAACCCGGCGAATCAGGATGAGCATAATGAGGAAATCGCGATGGTGAAGGATCAGATAACTCAAGCCAAGGCAGACCTAGCAGCCGAGGATACCAGGATGGCTGCAGAGCGGGCCAAGTTGGATGCACAGGCTTACCGGCTTATGTTAGATCAGAGCGCGTCAAATGATGTCATGAGGAGAAGATACCGATCCCATCTACCTCCGGTTTATGAGGCAAGGAATCTCTTTAACACGCCAAGTAAGCACAAAGACTCACGTAAATTGGAGGAGGAGACCCACCGGCCGTGGAATATCGCTCATCTTCAGCCTTATTATACTTGAGCCACAGGCTCTTCTTATGTACATAGTTATGACAATGTATATATTATGATCAATATAATAAAACAGAGCCTAAGCTAAAGCGGGGTCTCTGTTGTTTTTCTTACATCATGTGTGGTTACATGGGGGCTTCTGTTTCTAAAGCGGAGTCCTGTTTACCCATTGATCCGGCTTATAAAGCCATATATATATAATCACTTGGGGGCTTGGTCGTATTCGAACCATAGCTACACCTCTTGATCGGCGTAAGGCCACCAGGGAAATCACTTGGGGGCTTGGTCGTATTCGAACCATAGCTACACCTCTTGATCGGCTTAAGGCCAACAGGAAATCACTTAGAGGCCAAAGAGAGTTTTGCAAAAGCACAACTCAAACATAGGCACCCACTGCGCACAGCTCAAAATATTGCTTGGGGGCTCTTTGCTTCTCAAAGAACAAAGAGTTTACACCCTTGTAATAGGCTATCAAGCCAGGCTTGGAAGCCAGGTGTATTCACCTAAAACCCCGGGTTATCCTGCCTCTTTAAGTAAGCCACTCCGTCTAGGTAATCCTGGTATGACCCGCTGAACGTTTGACAAGTCAATCTCATAGACCCTGAACTTGTCAAAGTTAAAACGACGATTGGTTAATGTGAGGTCCATCTTTAAAGGCTTTGTAAAATGGTTTAACTCACTGGCCTGGCAGCCCATGAAAAGCCTCGATTTTGGGCCTTGCAGCCCATTAAAAGCCTCGCATGTTCTTTTTATGCTTTTATTTGCCAAGTTTTTTCTCCTTTAATGAGGTTTATAATATTTTATGATAGACCGGCGTTTATTGACCCGGCTTGGCTTTCAACTACAAGTTGTCAGTACATGATCAATTATAATCCGGCGTTTATTAGCCCGGTCTGGTTTTGACTATAAGTCGCCAGTGTTATATATGGTTAATCCGGCGTTTATCACAACCCGGTACGGTTTTATCATAAACCGGCGCAATATGGATGGTGTTATCAGTACTCAAGATTGGGGTTATCACCCTTACTACAATAAAGTTGGCCAACCAACAATGTGATTTAATGTCACAGGTATCATCTATTTCAAATTTGATTGTTTTCAAATACAGCCTTGGTTATAAACCCTGGCTATATATTTGGGCATCATGACCCGTCCGGCGGTAAACCGCCAGGACACTTTCAACTTCTTGTATGCACGAACAACTTGAATACATCGCTATGGATTGTGAACATAATATATTCTAAGCATGGCGGATTAACAGTGTCAGGAAAAACAAGTATGCGCGATGGCATAGCAGACCAAGTGTTTGAACTAGCCTATTACAAGGCGCTTTCATGCCCAAAAGGATAATTGTTTTCAGCAAGTGTTTCAGTACGCAGAAGGCTAAACCGGCCACCAGATCATGACTCGTCACCAGGCTGACCTGATGGCTGCGGATCACCTTGCGCCGGTTCATCCTCCTCCTCTCTACCCAGTGACCGGAAGTCAATGGTTGCCCAATCGATCCCAGTTAGGTCTTGGAATACAGCTTTATCGCTTATAAGTGTGGACGGTTCAACGTCAGGGGCATAGGTATGCTTACGGATTGGCGGGATAAGATTTTGAGCGTCCGGAGTTGGTGCAGCAACCCGTTTGTTGTTGACGTACTTCCCTGGTTATGGCTCGGAGGTCATCATCGTCAAAATCTGATCCATCTTCCTTTAAGCTTGGATACCCTTTACCCACATCCACCGGATCAAGATCAGGCACCCATACTTTAGCCCGGGTTAGCGCGGTCAGAGCACCTGCCCTTGCAGCCGATCTTTTTAACTCTTCAACCCGGGCAGGTAGCATTGACAACCTTTCTAAGGTTTCCTTGATTAAGGTTGGGGGCGGTTTGTTATGAGAAGCAGTGCATATGATCCGTTGCGCGCCGGTATATAATTGCTCTATAAGTGTATAGGCAGCCTTCAATTTCTTCTGCATGTCAGGGCCCAGATGGGTAATGCGAGTTCCTGCATCATTACAAGCGTCAGTAAACCGGTAGCTGATGGGATAATATATGTTGAAAACTTAAAGTGAGGATATTTACCAAATACAGCAGTGGTCATGGCATTTATCTGCCGCTTTAAACCAGTCAGCTCTTCTGCCGCTAGTTTAAGGGCTGCTTCGGCATCCTCAGCTCTTTTCTGCAAAGTGGATTTCTCTAGATCCCAATCCGCCCGCTCCTTCTGGAAATTTTCCTTCAGCTTCTCCATGGCTGCTAAGGCGGTGGTCAGCTTGTCTTAAGCTTTGGAGGTTTCTGCTTGCTGGGACTTAATGTTTTCTTGAAGATCAGCGGGTTGGGCTTCCTTCTTGGTCAGTTCAGCCTATAAGAGACAGACATATCATGAGTTGACAATACATATTTGAAGTACCAAGCACATAACAAGTTGTACCCTTGGTACTTGGGGGCTAATGCATATTTGCTTGTTATCAGAAATTTTTACAAAGTCCCAAGCACATTACAAGTATTATTCTTGGCACTTGGGGGCTAATGTATATTTGCTCAAAGTAAACATTGGTAAAAGTCCCGGTTCAGCTTTGAGAGATAAACCGGCCCTTGGGGACTACACAGGCGAAAGTGACAAGATTATTATTCTAAAGTCCCGGTTCATCTTAATATGTTAAACCGGCCCTTGGGGGCTACGCAAGCAAAGTTGAAGTATTCTAAAGTCCCGGTTTAGATTGATATCATAAACCGGCCCTTGGGGGCTACTGGAATTAGTATTTGGACAAAAGAGGAACAGATATGCAGAGTTCAGCGGTAGTTACCTCATATCGTTCTTTCATCAAGTTCACTAAGCCGGCTTCATAGTCGCGGCTTGTGTACAGATGGTTCAAGAAGCCAGAATGAATATCTTGGGCGTTGAGATGGGCGTAGCTTGACAGATCTGTATTCCACTTGCCTTTGTTCAGGATAGAAGCTTCTTCCTTGGCACTATGCTTTGATAAAGCGACAGGATTGCCAGGGGTGGTATGACCGAAGCCGGTAATCATAACATCATCCGCCTTGTCATCAGCAGCCTTCACTGGACTTGATGATTTATCAACAGCCTTAACTGGGCTTGACGGTTTATCAGTGTCTCGGACCGGGCTTGTCGGTTTATCGGATTGGCCTGATGGGTCAACCTCCACTTGTTCAAGAACAAAGTCATAATCTTGCGGCGGTGGGTCATTAAGCATGGCGTCAGCATTTGTATCCTCCGGATCTGGAGTTTTTTCCGGTTCAATAGCTATATTGTCGTCAGCCGGTTTATTTAACCGGGCCTTCTTGCTGGGTCTAGGTTTGGCATTGAGGAGAACAAACATGAAGGTCAATACATCGGACAAATATAATATATCAAGGATAAAATTAAAACATAAGTCACCCAAGAACCGTCTTGAGGGGTGGAAGTTGTGTGGCCGTTGACTCGCCAGAGGATGAATGAGGGGTTCCCTGATAATTCAAATCAGACGGATTAAGAGGCTGTCGGAAACAACCCGCCTTGGGGTAAGAAGTATCAGGAATATAAGAGACCTCTGATCGACGTTTCCGGACTGGAGTATTCGGTAAACCGGCGGAGGTAACTACCTGGCTACTGTGCCGGGTTGTGCAGCGAGCTTCATGTTGCTGCTTCTTCAAAAGAAAGTTTGGGTCCAAGTGAGCTAGGGGGTGAGAAAATCTTACTTTCCGGTTTGCTTGGCGGATTTTCTGTGTTGGCAGAGGATCTGAACCGGAGAAAAGAATAATTACCTCCACATCGTCAGCATGGCTGCCTTCAGCGTCATCCTGATAATAGTCATTGTCAATGAGGTGTATGAAAAACGAACCAAGAGAGTCAAGTTCTACCTCTGAATCCGGATTATCCAGATCATCATCAACGTTTGCATCAGATGGTTCAGCATTTTTCTTCTTGGTAGGTTTTTTAGTAACCTTGGTCTTGGGGCGAGGCGTCTTGGCCGGTTTGTCCTGTGATTTCTTCTTCCAGAACAGATCATCACCCTGTCAAAGATTGACAAAATTTTGAGGGAATATTCAAAAGGATCGGGTTAAAGCAGGAGTTATATGATTCTTACAGCTGGCGGTTTATTGGAAGGACAGAAGGGGTTCAGCCCTGTTTTGCTGCAGATAGCCACCGATTCATCCAATATCTTCTTAACAGCTTCAGTAACTTCATCTTCTGTTAGCTGAATGTCGATATGTCGTTGACGATCTTTCAAATCCCCTGTGTACTCACACATTAAACCGGGGCGTCGACTTAAGGGCAGAATCCTCCAGGAGATCCAGCAACGAACAAAATCGACGCCTGTTAAACCGTTCGCAACGAAGGCCCAAAGCTTTGAAAGCAGTGGTGCATACTTGGATTGTTCCTTGGCGTTAAGACGTTGGGGAAATGGATGTGTATTGCTAAGCCAGTGAGGACGATAACCCGACAGAGGATTTTCGTCAGTTGGAGATGTATCTCAGTGATGACCCACAAGTATAGGGGATCTATCGTAGTCCTTTCGATAAGTAAGAGTGTCGAACCCAACGAGGAGCAGAAGGAAATGATAAGTGGTTTTCAGCAAGGTATTCTCTGCAAGCACTGAAATAATAGGTAACAGATAGTTTTGTGATAAGATAATTTGTAACGAGCAACAAGTAACAAAAGTAAATAAAGTGCAGCAAGGTGGCCCAATCCTTTTTGTAGCAAAGGACAAGCCTGGACAAACTCTTATATAGAGAAAAGCGCTCCCGAGGACACATGGGAATTATCGTCAAGCTAGTTTTCATCACGTTCATATGATTCGCGTTCGGTACTTTGATAATTTGATATGTGGGTGGACCGGTGCTTGGGTGCTGCCCTTACTTGGACAAGCATCCCACTTATGATTAACCTCTATTGCAAGCATCCGCAACTACAACAAAAGTATTAAGGTAAACCTAACCATAGCATGAAACATATGGATCTAAATCAGCCCCTTACGAAGCAACGCATAAACTAGGGTTTAAGCTTCTGTCACTCTAGCAACCCATCATCTACTTATTACTTCCCAATGCCTTCCTCTAGGCCCAAATAATGGTGAAGTGTTATGTAGTCGACGTTCACATAACACCACTAGAGGAGAGACAACATGCATCTCATCAAAATATCGGACGAATACCAAATTCACATGGCTACTAATAGCAAGACTTCTCCCATGTCCTCAGGAACAAACGTAACTACTCACAAAGCATATTCATGTTCATAATCAGAGGGGTATTAATATGCATATAGGATATGAACATATGATCTTCCACCAAATAAACCAACTAGCATCAACTACAAGGAGTAATCAACACTACTAGAAACCTACAGGTACCAATCCCAGACTTGGAGACAAGAATTGGATACAAGAGATGAACTAGGGTTTGAGAGGAGATGGTGCTGGTGAAGATGTTGATGGAGATTGCCCTCTCCCGATGAGAGGAGCGTTGGTGATGATGATGGCGATGATTTCCCCCTCCTGGAGGGAAGTGTCCCCGGCAGAACAGCTCTACCAGAGCCCTAGATTGGTTCCGCCTCGTGGCGGCGGAGTCTCGTCCCGAAAGCTTGCTTATGATTTTTCTTCGGACGAAAGACTTCATATAGCAGAAGATGGGCACTGGAGGGCCAACAGGGGGCCCACGAGGCAAGGGGGCGCGCCCAGGGGGGTAGGGCGCGCCCCCCACCCTCGTGGCCAGGTGGGGCCCCCCTGACGTACTTCTTCCGCTCAATATTTTTTATTATTTCCAAAAATAACTTTATTGGAGTTTCAGGACTTTTGGAGTTGTGCAGAATAGGTCTCTAATATTTGCTCCTTTTCCAGCCCAGAATTCCAGCTGCCGGCATTCTCCCTCCTTATGTAAACCTTGTAAAATAAGAGAGAATAGGCATAAGTATTGTGACATAATGTGTAATAACAGCCCATAATGCAATAAATATCGATATAAAAGCATGGAGCAAAATGGACGTATCAAATCCCCCAAGCTTAGACCTCGCTTGTCCTCAAGCAAAAGCCGATAACGATAAATATGTCCACATGTTTAGAAGTAGAGGTGTCGATAAAATAAAATACGGACATGAGGGCATCATGATTATTCTCATAACAGCAACATATATGGATATTGTCATATGATTTCTTATGCTCAAGTAATAATCTATTCACAATGCAAAGTATGAATCAGAAACTTTATTGAGAACCAACAAACTATAATCTCAGTCATTAAAGCAATTGCAATTTATCATAACATCAGAAAGAGTCTATGTCAGAGCTTTCTAGCAAGTCCACATACTCAATTATCATTTAGTCTTTCATAATTGCTAACACTCACGCAATACTTGTGGTTACGGAGTTTCAACCGGACACAGAGAAAGATAGGGGCTTATAGTTTCGCCTCCCAACCTTTTACCTCAAGGGTAATGTCAACAATAATAACTCATGCTAACCCACATCCAATTAGATATATGTATCAGGATCTTTCCAACATCCTGTGCTTGCCAAAGGATAAAATATAAAAAGGAAAGGTGAAGATCACCATGACTCTTGCATAAGGTAGGAGATAATAATAAAAGATAGGCCCTTCGCAGAGGGAAGCAGAGGTTGCCATGCGCTTTCAGGGTTGGATGCACAAAATCTTAATGCGAAAGAACGCCACTTTATATTGCCACTTGTGATATGAACCTTTATTATGCAGTCCGTCGCTTTTATTTCTTCCACATCACAAGATCATATAAAGCTTATTTCCTCCACACCAATAAATCATACATATTTAGAGAGCAATTTTTATTGCTTGCACCGATGACAACTTACTTGAAGGATCTTACTCAATCCATAGGTAGGTATGGTGGACTCTCATGGCAAAACTGGTTTAAGGGTCTCATGGATCATCCAACATGTTGAGCTTGCCTTTCCCCCTCAACATGAGGGGGAAAGGCAAGCTCAACATGTTGGAAGATCCATGACAATATACTTTATCTCAGATATAAGAAAACATAACCCACTACGTTGTCTTCCTTGTCCAACATCAACTCTTTAACATGTCATATTTTAATGAGTGCTCCCAATCATAAAAGATGTCCAAGATAGTATATTTATATGTGAAACCTCTCTTTCTTTATTACTTCCTATTAATTGCAACGATGACCAAAGCTACGTTTGTCAACTCTCAACAACTTTTAATCATCATACTCTTCCTATGTGAAGTCATTACTCTCAATAAGATCAATATGATATTTTTATTCCTTTCTATTCTTTTCTCTTTTCTTTTATTCACTCAAGATCATAACAAGATAATCAAGCCCTTGACTCAACACTAGTCTTTATTATATATAGCTCACGGACTCGATTACAAAGACAGATCATAAAGCAAAACTCAAAACTAGATCATACCAAAACTTTTATTCTACTAGATCAAGATACTACTAATAGGATCGAACTAAGAAAAAGGGTAAAGATAGGAGATGTGGCGGTGATACAATACCGGGGCACCTCCCCCAAGCTTGGCAGTTGCCAAGGGGAGTGCCCATACCCATGTGATTATGTCTCCTTTTTCGGTGATGGTGTAATATTCTTGGCGATGATGCCCCTCAGGATACGATTCTCCTCCTCGAGCTTATTGACTTGCTGCTTGAGGTCCATTATTTCCTTACAAAGCTTTCCTGTAATGGCTAAAGCTCCTTGCACCCAAGGGTGTTGCATAGCTGCGGGAGAACAAGTGACACTCCTCTTCATATTTTCATAAGAAAGAAATCTAACATTGGAAGGGATAACCGAGTTTGGAATAGCTGAGCTCTGTAGTTCCCCCATCGTGAATCCAGCTCGGAAGCGAGAAGTGACTTCTTGATCCTCCTCCATGGCATCTATCCTCATCAAATCAGCCTCCATCTCTTCCTCCGTTGCTGGCCCAAAGTGGTCAGCATCGCTGTTTGTCCTTGATCTCGATGCCGGATGAGACACCCGGCTCTCCCCGACTGACATCTTGCTCTAATCTGCAGCAGCAACAACTCAAAACAAGAATAGAAGACAATTGCGTGATACGGGAGTCAAAACCTTCGGGAGATTATATAATGAATTTTTACCGACCAAAATACGTATCGTGCAAGAAAACCGAGTCCGGAGAGCACACGAGGTGCCCACGAGGTAGGGGGGCGCGCCCTCCACCCTCGTGGAGCACTCGTGTCCTTCCCGGACTGCTTCTTATTTTTCTATTTTTCTAAATATTCCAAAACGGAGAAATATTGCCATAAAAACTGTTTTGGAGTCGGTTTACTTACCTTACCACATACCTACTCCTTTTCGGAGTCTGAAACGTTCCGGAAAGTGTCCCTTATGTATTCCTCCGGGGTTACGGTTTCAATAACATTGGTTTCAACATTTATAGGATTACCTGAGATATAAAGTTTGATTCTTTGACCGTTCACCACCTTCGGATTTGTGCCTTCGAAGTTGTTGATTTTTATGGCACCGGAACGATAGACCTCCTCGATAACGTAAGGGCCTTCCCATTTAGAGAGAAGTTTTCCTGCAAAAAATCTTAAACGAGAGTTGTATAGCAATACATAATCACCTACATTAAACTCACGCTTTTGTATCCTTTTGTCATGCCATCTTTTAACTTTTTCTTTAAACAATTTGGCATTCTCATAAGCTTGGGTTCTCCATTCATCATGTGAGCTAATGTCAAATAACCTCTTTTCACCGGCAAGTTTGAAATCGTAGTTGAGCTCTTTAATAGCCCAATAAGCCTTATGTTCTAATTCGAGAGGTAAGTGACATGCTTTTCCATAAACCATTTTATACAGAGACATACCCATAGGATTTTTATATGCAGTTCCATAGGCCCATAATGCATCATCAAGTTTCTTGGACCAATTCTTTCTAGATATATTGACAGTCTTTTGCAAAATTAATTTGAGCTCTCTATTACTCAATTCTACTTGACCACTAGACTGTGGGTGATAAGGAGATGCAATTCTATGATTAACATCATATTTAGCAAGCATTTTTCAGAAAGCACCATGAATAAAATGTGAACCACCATCAGTCATTAAATATCTAGGGACTCCAAATCTCGGAAAAATAACTTCTTTAAGCATCTTAATAGAAGTGTTATGATCAGCACTACTAGTTGGAATAGCTTCTACCCACTTAGTAACGTAATCAACAACAACTAAAATATGTGTGTATCCATTAGAGGCAGGAAAAGGTCCCATATAATCAAAGCCCCAAACATCAAATGGTTCAATAACAAGTGAATAATTCATAGGCATTTCTTGACATCTACTAATATTACCAATTCTTTGACATTCATCACAAGATAAGACAAACTTACGAGCATCCTTGAAGAGAGTAGGCCAATAAAAACCGGATTGCAATACCTTATGTGCAGTTCTATCTCCAGCGTGGTGTCCTCCATAAGCCTCGGAGTGACACTTGCGTAGGATTTGTTCCTGTTCATGCTTAGGTACACAACATGTAATAACACCATCTACTCCTTCTTTATAAAGATGTGGGTCATCCCAAAAGTAATGTCTCAAATCATAGAAAAACTTTTTCTTTTGCTGGTATGTGAAACTAGGTGGTATAAATTTAGCAACAATATAATTAGCATAATCAGCATACCATGGAGTAGTACGAGAAGCATTTATGACATTTAATTGCTCATCAGGAAAGCTATCATCAATAGGTAGTGGGTCATCAAGAACATTTTCTAACCTAGACAAGTTGTCTGGAACGGGGTTCTCAGCTCCCTTTCTATCAACAATATGCAAATCAAATTCTTGTAACAAGAGAACCCATCTAATAAGTCTAGGTTTAGCATCTTTCTTTTCCATAAGATATTTAATAGCAGCATGATCCGTGTGAATAGTTACTTTAGAATCAACAATATAAGGTCTGAACTTATCACAAGCAAATACAACTGCTAAGAATTCTTTTTCAGTAGTAGCATAATTTCTCTGAGCATTGTCTAGAGTTTTACTAGCATATTGAATAACATTTAATTTCTTATCAACTCTTTGCCCTAGAACAGCACCTACAGCATAATCACTAGCATCACACATAATTTCAAAGGGTAAATTCCAATCAGGTGGCTGAACAATAGGTGCAGAGATCAATGCTTTCTTAAGTATTTCAAATGCTTCTACACAATCATCATAAAAAACAAATGGTATATCTTTTTGTAATAAATTAGTCAGAGGCCGAGAAATTTTTGAGAAGTCCTTAATGAACCTCCTATAAAAACCGCCGTGACCAAGGAAACTTCTTATACCTTTGATGTCCTTGGGACATGGCATATTTTCAATAGCATCAACCTTGGCTTTATCAACTTCAATACCTCTTTCAGAAACTTTATGCCCCAAGACAATACCTTCATTAACCATAAAGTGGCACTTTTCCCAATTCAAGACAAGATTAGTTTCTTCACATCTCTGCAAAACTCGATCAAGGTTGCTTAAGCAATCATCAAAAGAGGATCCATAAACGGAGAAATCGTCCATGAAAACCTCACAAATCTTTTCACAAAAGTCAGAGAATATAGCCATCATGCATCTTTGAAAGGTAGCAGGTGCATTACATAAACCAAAAGGCATACGTCTATAAGCAAAAGTACCAAAAGGGCAAGTAAAAGTAGTCTTTGATTGATCATTGGCAGACACAGGTATTTGAGAGAAACCAGAATAACCATCTAGAAAGCAAAAATGTGTATGTTTGGATAATCTTTCTAGCATGCATTTGATCGATAAAAGGTAAGGGGTAATGATCTTTTTTAGTAGCTTTCTTTAATTTGCGGAAGTCAATTACCATCCTATAACATGTAATAATTCTTTGCGGGATCAACTCATCTTTATCATTAGGAACGACGGTAATACCTCCTTTCTTAGGGACACAATGGACAGGACTTACCCAACTGACTATCAGCAACGGGATAAGTTATACCTGCCTCAAGGAGCTTTAGTATTTCTTTTCTTACCACTTCCTTCATCTTAGGAGTCAGCTGTTGTTGATGATCATGAACTGGTTTGGCATCTTCCTCCAAATTTATTTTATGTTGACATAGAGTGGGACTAATGCCCTTAAGATCATCAAGAGTATATCCAATAGCAGCACGGTGCTTCTTCAGAGTTTTCAATAATCTCTCTTCTTCATGCTCTGAAAGGTTAGCACTAATAATAATAGGATATATCTTTTTCTCATCAAGATAAGCATATTTAAGAGTATCAGGTAACAGTTTTAGCTCAAACACGGGATCACCCTTGGGTGGAGGAGGATCCCCTAGGATTTCAACAGGCAAATTGTGTTTCAGGATAGGTTCTTGTTTATAGAATACTTCATCTATTTCCCTTCTTTATTCATAAACATATCATTTTCATGGTCTAGCAAATATTGTTCTAAAGGATCGCTAGGAGGTACGGCAATTGAAGCAAGACCAATTATTTCATCCTTACTAGGCAATTCCTCTTCACGGTGTTGTCTACTAAATTTAGAGAAATTAAACTCATGAGACATATCACCTAGACCAATAGTAACAACATCCTTTTTGCAGTCTATCCTAGCATTAACAGTGTTCAATAAGGGTCTACCAAATATAATGGGACAAAAGCTATCTTGTGGGGAGCCAAGAACAAGAAAATCAGCAGGATATTTAGTTTTCCCACACAAGACTTCAACATCTCTAACAATTCCCATTGGTGAGATAGTATCTCTATTGGCAAGTTTAATTGTGACATCAATATCTTCTATCTCAGCAGGTGCAATATCATGCATAATTTCTTTGTATAAGTCAAAAGGTATTGCACTAGCACTAGCACCCATATCACATAAGCCATGATAACAATGATCTCCTATTTTAACAGAAATAACAGGCATGCCTACCACAGGTCTATGTTTATCTTTAGCACAAGGTTTGGCAATTCTAGCAGTTTCATCACAGAAATGAATAACATGCCCATCAATATTATCAGACAAGAGATCTTTAACAATAGCAATATTAGGTTCAACCTTAATTTGCTCAGGAGGCGTATAAGTTCTAATATTGCTTTTATGAACCAGAGTTGAAGCTTTAGCATGATCCTTTATTCTAACAGGGAAAGGTGGTTTCTCAACATAAGAAGTAGGAACAATAGGATCATTATAAGTGATAGTCTTTTCTTCAACTTTAATAGGTGCAGCTACTTTTACTTCTATGGGAGGATGATATTTAAACCACTTCTCCTTAGGGAGGTCAATATGAGCAGCAAAAGATTCACAAAAAGAAGCTACTATCTCAGAGTCAAGTCCATATTTAGTGCTAAATTTACAGAAAACATCGGTATCCATAAAAGATTTAACACAATCAAACTTAGGTGTCATACCTGACTCCTTACTTTCGTCGAGATCCCAATCTTCAGAGTTGCGTTTAATTCTATCCAATAAATCCCATTTGAATTCAATAGTCGTCATCATAAAAGAGCCAGCACAAGAAGTATCGAGCATGGTGCGATTGTTATCAGAAAGCCGAGCATAAAAACTTTGAATAATTATTTCTCTTGGGATCTCATGATTGGGGCATGAATATAACATTGATTTAAGCCTCCCCCAAGCTTGAGCGATGCTTTCTCCTTTGCGAGGCCAGAAATTTTATATATAATTGCGATCACGATGAACAAGATGCATAGGATAAAATTTCTGATGAAATTCCAATTTCAATCGTTTGTAGTTCCATGATCCCGTATCATCACATAGCCTATACCATGTCGATGCATCTCCCTTCAAAGATAAAGGGAATACCTTCTTCTTAATAAAATCACCGGGTATACCTGCAAGCTTAAATAATCCACAAACTTCATCCACATATATTAGGTGCTCATCAGGATGCTTTGTTCCATCTCCTGCAAAAGGATTAGCTAGCAGTTTTTCTAACATACCCGAAGGAATCTCAAAGTGGACATTTTCATCTTCAATAGGTTCAGTAGGTTGAGGAGCAACTCTTTGCTCTACTGGTCGGGGTGAAGATACCCCGAACAAGCCCCTCAGAGGATTACTTTCCATAGTAACAAGTGACAGTAAATTTCAGCACATTATATAAATTTTTCCTTACCAAATTCCACCTACCAAAGGCGCTTCACTCCCCGGCAACGACGCCAGAAAAGAGTCTTGATGACCCACAAGTATAGGGGATCTATCGTAGTCCTTTTGATAAGTAAGAGTGTCGAACCCAACGAGGAGCAGAAGGAAATGATAAGCGGTTTTCAGCAAGGTATTCTCTGCAAGCACTGAAATAATAGGTAACAGATAGTTTTGTGATAAGATAATTTGTAACGAGCAACAAGTAACAAAAGTAAATAAAGTGCAGAAAGGTGGCCCAATCCTTTTTGTAGCAAAGGACAAGCCTGGACAAACTCTTATATAGAGAAAAGCGCTCCCGAGGACACATGGGGATTATCGTCAAGCTAGTTTTCATCACGTTCATATGATTCGCGTTCGGTACTTTGATAATTTGATATGTGGGTGGACCGGTGCTTGGGTGCTGCCCTTACTTGGACAAGCATCCCACTTATGATTAACCTCTATTGCAAGCATCCGCAACTACAACAAAAGTATTAAGGTAAACCTAACCATAGCATGAAACATATGGATCCAAATCAGCCCCTTACGAAGCAACGCATAAACTAGGGTTTAAGCTTCTGTCACTCTAGCAACCCATCATCTACTTATTACTTCCCAACGCCTTCCTCTAGGCCCAAATAATGGTGAAGTGTTATGTAGTCGATGTTCACATAACACCACTAGAGGAGAGACAACATACATCTCATCAAAATATCGAACGAATACCAAATTCACATGACTACTAATAGTAAGACTTCTCCCATGTCCTCAGGAACAAATGTAACTACTCACAAAGCATATTCATGTTCATAATCAGATGGGTATTAATATGATCTTCCACCAAATAAACCAACTAGCATCAACTACAAGGAGTAATCAACACTACTAGCAACCTACAGGTACCAATCCCAGACTTGGAGACAAGAATTGGATACAAGAGATGAACTATGGTTTGAGAGGAGATGGTGCTGGTGAAGATGTTGATGGAGATTGCCCTCTCCCGATGAGAGGAGCGTTGGTGATGACGATGGCGATGATTTCCCCCTCCCGGAGGGAAGTGTCCCCGGCAGAACAGCTCTGCCGGAGCCCTAGATTGGTTCCGCCTCGTGGCGGCGGAGTCTCGTCCCGAAAGCTTGCTTATGATTTTTCTTCGGACCAAAGACTTCATATAGCAGAAGATGGGCACCGGAGGGCCAACAGGGGGCCCACGAGGCAGGGGGGCGCGCCCCCCACCCTTGTGGCCAGGTGGGGGCCCCCCTGACGTACTTCTTCCGCTCAATATTTTTTATTATTTCCAAAAAACCTTTCGTGGAGTTTCAGGACTTTTGGAGTTGTGCAGAATAGGTCTCTAATATTTGCTCCTTTTCCAGCCCAGAATTCCAGCTGTCGGCATTCTCCCTCCTTATGTAAACCTTGTAAAATAAGAGAGAATAGGCATAAGTATTGTGACATAATGTGTAATAACAGCCCATAATGCAATAAATATCGATATAAAAGCATGATGCAAAATGGACGTCTCACTCGGCAGTAAAACCAAGTCTGATTCCAGTCCTTGGGGTGACTGTGATGCTTGGCGTGAGGGAAGATGACATCTTTCCTCTTCTGAATTGCCATCCCGCCAAGTTCAGTATTGGGTCCATCTGTAAATTCTGTACGATGGTTCAAGTGGAAGAAATCCCTAAACAGTTCAACTGTGGGCTCCTCTTGAAGATAAGCCTCGCAAAACACTTGGAAATTGCAAATATTGGACACAGAGTTTGGTCCAATGTCTTGAGGATGGAGTTGGAAGATAGCAAGCACATCTTGGAATTTTTTTGATCCGGGAGGGCTAAACCCTCGACCCAAATGATCAACGAACACAATCACTTCTCCGTCCTTAGGCTCAGGAGGATTTTTCGGGCCAGGGACCCTCCAGTGGATGGCCTCCTTTTTTGCTAAAGCGCCCATGTTGACTAAGTTGTTCAATTGTTCCTCGGTAACCCGGGATGGAACCCAATTGCAGGAGTAAAATTGCTTGGCCATTTCAAGGAAAAGCTGAAAGAAAGATTGAATGTCGGTTTATGATTAAAAACTGACAAGTATAAAGCGATGCAAGATCAGAAGGAGAAGACAGATGCGGGTGCACATTGTTAAACCGGAGTCTAACATTGGAGGGGTTACAAAGATAAAGGAATCGGCGGTTTAAGAGGGGACTAATGGTACCTACCGGATTATCATTTTCTAAACAAGTTAAACTGCCTACCTTGGCGTGGAAGGTATAGATCTAAAATGCCTAAGTAAGGGAAAAACAAGTTTCACAGATTGATATGGTAATTTCAGATCTGTAGTGTATCAGTAAATCAAAATATATTCAGACTCAAAATACAAGTGTTTAAGTAGTTCATCAGGTCCAGATGAGTTTTTTCTATACGAACAAGATGTTTTAAGGATGAAAAGGGGGATTATGACTGCGACTGCGTAAGAAAATGTCAGATCTGAGGTCGTCATTTACACTATGGAGATGAACAAAGAAGAACAGCTTCGAACTTCGATGAACGCCGAAACCCTAATGGAGGATCTAGAGCAAGGAAAGGGGGAACTTACTGATGCTGACGGAACAGCGAAGGAGCGCCGCGTTTCTCTGGTACGTTCAGGTTGATGCAGCGGCCAGAGTTGAAGTCGAGGGCGGAGCTTGACGACGGCGGCCGCGCGTGAGGGTTAGGTCGGCGCAAGGAAGAAGAAGAAGTGAGGACGCACGGGGGGGGGGAATGGGAAGGACCCCCCGGTCTTATTTATAAAGCGAAGGGATAAGTGACAGGCGCGAAAATCGAGGAGCCCAAAAGTGGGATATGTGACAGAGCTATCGCCTCGATTGTCGGAGGCTCATTAATGAAGGTGCGGTATGTATAATTTTTAATAACAGGTGACGTCATGGCGGTTTACTACAATCTTGGAAGATGACGTCATGGCGGATTACAAGATTTATGCGAAGGTGCTGAAGGAAGAATTTTCTAAGGTATTGAAGATTGACATGAACAGGTTCAAATCAATCTGGGGCCTAATGTTGGGGATATTACTATTGAGTATAAACCGGCCAGGAGGGGCCGGGTTATACCCATAAAGAGTTATTCATATTGAAGCCCACGAAGACAAGGAATATGGCGCTTTACAGGGGAGATTTAACATGAAGGCCCAGGGCCCAAGGGCGGATTAAGGCCTGTAGACATAAACCACCGTTGATATGTAACTTGTGTTGTAAGATAGGAAAGGGTAGAAACCGAGCCAGACACGTTTATGAGCCGGCCTCGGTATTCTGTAAACCGACGGGCGTCAACCTATGTATATAAAGGGACGACCCGGCGGCGGTTTAGGGACAAGAAACAACAACTTGAGAGCCAGGCATAGCGGATTCGCTCCCTGGTCATCGAAACCCTAGCAATTCCACATCAAACTAGATTAGGCCTTTACCTTCACCGCAAGGGGCCAAACCAGTATAAACTCCCTGTGCCCTTTGTCCGCTTTAACCCCTTTAAGCTAACCCGTCGCGATGGCTCCACGACTAAGTCCTTTCACTAGGACATCTGCCGTGACAAAACCACGACATAAGGTCTAAATTTATCACAAGCAAACACCACTGCTAAGAATTCTTTTTCAGTAGTAGCATAATTTCTTTGAGCACTGTCTAGAGTTTTACTAGCACAATGAATAACATTCAATTTCTTATCAACTCTTTGTCCTAGAACATCACCAACAACATAATCACTAGCATCACACATAATTTCAAAAGGCAAGTTCCAATCAGGTGGTTGAACAATAGGTGCAGAAACTAAGGCTTTCTTGAGTGTTTCAAAGGCTTGGAAACAATCATCATCGAAAACAAAAGGAATATCCTTTTGAAAAAGACTTGTAAGAGGCCTAGAAATTTTAGAAAAGTCTTTGATAAATCTCCTATAGAAACCAACATGACCTAAGAAACTACGAATACCTTTTATATCTTTAGGACATGGCATTTTCTCACTTGCATCAACCTTAGCTTTGTCCACTTCAATACCTCTTTCAGAAATTTTATGACCCAAGACAATGCCTTCATTAACCATAAAGTGGCACTTCTCCCAATTCAAGACAAGATTTGTTTGTTCACATCTCTGCAAAACTCGATCAAGATTGCTTAAACAATCATCAAAAGACTTCCCATAAACAGAGAAATCGTCCATGAAAACCTCAACAATCTTTTCACAAAAGTTAGAGAATATAGCAGTCATACATATTTGAAAGGTAGCAGATGCATTACATAAACTGATAGGCATACGTCTATAACCATAGGTTCCAAAAGTACAAGTAAAAGTGGTCTTTTCTTGATCAGGTTGAGAAACAGGTATTTGTGAAAAGCCAGAATATCCAGGTTCCATATTAATTTTGTGCTGACATAGAGTGGGACTAATGCCCTTTAAATCATCATGAGTATATCCAATAGCAGCTCGGTGCTTCCTTAGAACTTCCAATAATCTTTCTTCTTCATGTTCTGAAAGGTTAGCACTAATAATAACAGGATATATCTTCTTTTCATCAAGATAAGCATATTTCAAAGTGTCTGGCAATTGTTTTAATTCAAACACAGGATCACCTTTAGGTGGAGGTGGACCTCCTAGAGTTTCAATAGGCAAATTGTGTTTGAGTAGAGGACGTTGTTCAAAGAAAATCTTATCTATTTCATTTCTTTCATGCATATGTAAATCATTTTCATGGTCTAGCAAATATTGTTCCAAAGGATCAGTAGGTGGTACAACAATAGAAGCAAGACCAATTAATTCATCCTTACTAGGCAATTCTTTTTCATGAAGCTTTCTACTAAACTTGAAAAAATTGAACTCATGAGACTCATCACCAAAACTAACACTGACAGTTTGTTTCTCACAGTCTATTCTAGCATTAACGGTGTTCAAGAAAGGTCTACCAAAGATAATGGGACAAAAGCCATCTTGTGGGGAACCAAGAACAAGAAAATCAATAGGGTATTTTATTTTCCCACACAAGACTTCAACATCTCTAACAATCCCAATTGGTGACATAGTGTCTCTATTAGCAAGTTTAATAGTAACATCTATGTCTTCTATTTCTGCGGGTGCTATGTCATTCATAATTCTTGATATAAGGTGTAAGGAATAGCACTCACACTAGCACCTATGTCACATAAACCATGGTAACATTGATCTCCTATTTTAACTGAGATGACAGGCATGCCAACAACAGGTCTATGTTTGTCCTTTTTATCAGGTTTGGCAATTCTAGCAGCTTCTTCACAGAAGTAAATAACATGCCCATTGATGTCGCTTGAAGCTACGTCGGTACTTCCCCAAAGAGGAAGGAATGATGCAGCACAGCGGCGGTAGGTATTTCCCTCAGATATGAAACCAAGGTTATCGAACCAGTAGGAGAACCAAGCAACACAACGTAAACAGCCCCTGCACACAAATAACAACACCTCGCAACCCGACGTGTTAAAGGGTTGTCAATCCCTTTCGGGTAACGGCGCCAGAAACGGCGTGCGGACGGGAATAAGTTGTAATAGATTGAATAAATAAATCACAAATAAAATAAAATGCAGCAAGGTATTTTTGTATTTTTGATTTAATAGATCTGAAAATAAATGCAAAAGAAAAGTAGATCGCAAAGGCAAATATATGAGAAAGAGACCCGGGGGCCGTAGGTTTCACTAGTGGCTTCTCTCGAAAAAAATAGCAAACGGTGGGTAAACAAATTACTGTTGGGCAATTGATAGAACTTCGAATAATCATGACGATATCCACGAAATGATCATTATATAGGCATCACATCCGAGATTAGTAGACCAACTCCTGCCTGCATTACTATTACTCCACACATCGACTGCTATCCAGCATGCATCTAGTGTATTAAGTTCATGGAGAAATGGAGTAATGCAATAAGAACGATGACATGATGTAGACAAGATCTACCTATGTAGAGATAGAACCCATCGTTTTATCCTTAGTAGCAACGATACATATGTGTCGGTTCCCCTTCTGTCACTGGGACCAAGCATCGTAAGATTGAACCCACTACAAAGCACGTCTTCCCATTGCAAGATAAATTGATCAAGTTGGCCAAAACAAAACCCAAATATCGGAGAAGAAATACGAGGCTATAAGAGATCATGCATATCAGAGATCAAAGAAACTCAAATAACTTTCATGGATATAAAAAGATTTAACTGATCATAAACTCAAAGTTCATCAGATCCCAACAAACACACCGCAAAAGAGTTACATCATATGGATCTCCAAGAGACCATTGTATTGAGAATTCAGTGAGAGAGAGGAAGCCATCTAGATACTAACTACGGACCCGAAGGTCTACAAAGAACTACTCACGCATCATCGGAGAGGCACCAATGGACGTGGTGAACCCCATCCGAGATGGTGTCTAGATTGGATATGGTGGCTCTGGACTCTGCGGCAGCTGGATGAATATTTCGTCGACTCCCCTAGGGTTTTGGGAATATTGGGGTATTTATAGAACAAAGAGTCGGTTCGGGGGGCACCCGAGGTGGGCACAACCCACCGGGGCACGCCTGGGCCTCCTGGTGCGCCCTGGTGGGTTGTGCCCTCCTCGGGACACCCTCCAGGCGCAGTTTGGACTTCGTCTGATATTGATTTCCTGCGATGTAAAAAAAACCCTCCAGAAGACAGCAATTGGCACTTGGCACTATGTCAATAGGTTAGTACCAAAAAATGATATAAAATGACTATAAAATGATTATAAAACATCCAAGATTGGTAATATAACAGCATGGAACAATCAAAAATTATAGATACGTTGGAGACGTATCAGCATCCCCAAGCTTAACTCCTACTCGTCCTCGAGTAGGTAAGTGATAAAAACAGAATTTTTGATGTGGAATGCTGCCTAATATGTCATATCATATTCTTTTCTTTATAGCATCGACAATTGGACTTTTATGTGACTCAAAGCAATAGTCTAGTTTTGACATGATGTAACATCCCAAAATTCTAAATTTTGGAATGTTATATTAAATAAGTAGTTTTGATTGTTTGTTTGATTGTGGTGTGGTTGCTTGTGTGAAACTGAGTGAAACTTGAAAACTTTTTTGAAAGTTGAACGAGAGGGAATAAAATGACTTTCCCAAACTTTCATCTTGCTTTTATGATCTCCATGAATTCAAATTCTTTCAAATACAAAACCCTACAGAGAGGATGACATGACTTCTTCCATTTAAAATGAAAAGGGTTTTTGAAAAGATTTGAATTTCATTTGGAACTATTTCAAATTCGGAAACTTTATGCAACTCAATGATTTTCATTAGAGAAGATAAAATGACTTCTTCAAAGCATATGAAATATGAGTTGGAAGTTTAAAAGAATCAAATTTAAAGTCCCTTTGAAGGTTTTGAAAATCTTTTTTTTCAATTTGGAGTTATTTGGATTTTATTCAAAATTATTTTTCTCCAAAAATAAATATATGGAAAATAGGGTAAAATGATTCCCTACGATAGAAAATTGGAGAGAAATGAGTTTGAAATTATTTTGGTATTTTAAAATATTTTTATTTGGTTTTTAAACGAACTAGAAGCACTCTTTGCTTTATTTAAATTTTTGTGGTATTGATTTGCCGCTAAAAAATGTTCATGTTTTAGAAAATCTTTTTCTGAAAATTTTGATATATAATATCTTTATATAAGTTTTATTATTTTGTTATTTATTTTATTTTTATGTTCTGAGTTAAAAAAACTCTTCCACCGAACTGGGCCGGCCCACCTACCAGCCAGGCCGCGGCCCAGCCGAGCCCAGCGCGCCCGCGCCCGTCACCGACCTCGGGCGGGACTCCGCCGCCGCCACGACCGCGCCGCCGCTGCCCCGCCGTGTCCGCCCCAGACACCGCCTCCGCCATGTCTCTCCTCCACGCCACCGTCGCCCCCTCTCCTCCTTAAATAGCGCCCCCGGCCCTCTCTCTCCTTCCCCTCCTCAACTCGCGCCGCCGCCACACGCCTCAGCCGCCGCCACTCACCATCGCCGCCTCCGCACGCGTCAGCCGCCGTCGCTGCTTGCTTCCCGCCGCCACCGCCGACTGCGCCGCCCCACGCTGCACTCGCCGCCGTCTCCACCGGCGTCACCGAGCCTCGGAGTCGCCGTTCGCCCGAGCCGCCGCCGCCGACGCCCCGCCTCGCCATCGCCGGAAACCGCCATCGCCGCCAATGAGCGAACCGGTAAAAAACCACCCGGTCCGGTTTATTTTACTTACAGTTTTCCTTGGTTTTCTTAAAAAAAACCCGATTGGTTTTATTTAACAAACGTTCGTTCGTTTAGGATCTTTAACAAATAGATTCATTAAATTAGGTTCTGGAGCGAACATTCGTTCGGTAGAATTTTTCTTTTTCTTTTTAGTTTCTACCAGGGACCTGTTCGTTACTTTTCTTTTACAGTTTAGCCCCTGGTTTTCAAACGATCACAACTTTTTGCTTGTTTGTCCAAATCCAATGAAACCAACGCCCAATTCTTCGTTCTGATCCCCTCTATCCTGATAACCAACGCAATAGTATTTTTGAAAGTTTAAAATTTGTTTTCAATCAGATTTGAATTCAAACTTTTTTTGATCATAACTTGAGTTTTATAACTCCGATTTAGTTGATTCTTTTTGCATATTGAATCTCTTGATCTAAACTTTCTGTTAAGAACTAATCCACACAATTCTAATACTGTTGAAAATTGTTTTCTGTTTGCAAGAGTTATTTGCCTGTTTTCAAAGTTTTCCGAGATCTTTTCTTTGAATTTTATGCTTGACTGCTTATGTATGTAATTGCTTGCTTACGATAGATTGATCGGAGTGTGACGAGTAGAACTATCAGAAATTTATGAGTGCAAAAAACTTGATAACAGTACAAGGCAAGTTCACACTTTGACCATACTCTTTCATACCCAGTTTTTATGCATTAGTTTCACCCTCAAAGATTGCATGAGTAGGATTGGGAACAATGTGGGCATTGCTGTGTAGTTCATGAGGTAGGAACCTATGATCCTTGAAACACCCCGGGAATATTCTTTTTCTCATATAATGCTTAGCCATGCTCGTAGACGGGGATTGGTATGTGAGAAATCATGTAAGTTGTGAGAGATAAGAACTAAGGGAAACTTAAGGTGGCTACTTTAATACACATTTGGGTGGATTGGTTGGGGCACCCTGGGGATATACCAGTGGCTTGCCGGGCACCTGGGGAATCCAGTGTTGTCCTAGGAGATCCCGGAGGGACCCGTGTGATCATCCTATGGAATGCCACCCAGGCTCAAAGGGATCATAAGGTTATTCATTCTGGAAACTTCCGTGTGCAGCCACAAGCCATTATGGGCTCTGGCATAGTTGAGTAAGTTGTGGGAAACCTTTCCATGATAGGCTAGCAGATGTAGGGGATTGTAGGTGTACCGGCCTATCTATCGGTTAAGGGGACCTCTTCGGAAAGACTGTGTCTCGATCATCCGTTTCTCAAACATCATGCAGTGCGATAAATTCAATGGAGGAGATCGAGTCTTGTGGGGAAAAGTGCACAAACCTCTACAGAGTGTACAAACTAATCATGGTTAGTCGTGTCCCCGGTTATGGACATCTTGAGTATCTGGTACTTGAATTATTGATCGATCTCATCATTTTATTTAATGAAATTGTTGGGTTATTAATAATTTTGGGATTGAGTTAGAGGAACCTTCTCAATAGCATCATTAGTTTGGTACAAAAATAAAATTTATTCCTTTGTTGTAGGAAAAAATTGGCTTTATGAAAAATTAAACTTAGAGCCTCCACCAGCCAAATATGCATGTAGTGATAGCTATTATTCATCATTGCTCTTTGGTGTGAATTTGCCAGTGCATTCAATGTACTGACCTACATGGCTGCAACGTCTCATGTTGCAGGAATTTACGACGAGTAAGCGATACGTTAGGGTTACGATGTCTACACTCAACTTTGCCCTTGGTGTTGTTGGGAATTCCACAACCTTGTTGTTACTTCCGCTATATGGATTGAGGTAATAGTATTTACGTTACTTTATACATGTGATTTACCTCTGTTATAAATCCTCGAGTACTGTGTGTGTCAGCATACCGATCCAGGGATGACACTTAAGCACGGAGACTTCGATCCATTCGGGTCGGGTCGCTACAAGATGGTATCAGAGCACATGATGACTGTAGGACGTGACCCTAGAAACTGGTAAGCCCATAGGAAAGATTTTCTCTAGAACTTTATTTTCAAAAGAGATCCCTTAACTCTCATCTTTTCTAAGCTTTACCAAGTATTTTCCTCTCATCTCAAATAGTTAGACTATACCCTTTCCCCTTTTGACCACGCGAAGATTCAGCTGACGAGACCACTCCAAGAAGATATCGGACAACTATGACCACTTCGGAATGAAGAGGATTTTACCAAGCATTATAATAATGGAAACTACAACGGTTGAAGACTCCAAAGACTAGGATAATTTGAAGGCTCTGAAGAATTTCCAGATTGGTATGACCTAGGAAGGCTTCCCTTAGGGAATTTGTCAGACCATTGAAGTTGTCAATACCCGAGATCAAGGTGTGTCGGAGAAAGACCGGAACATGGAGCGTTAAAACTCAAAGTTTTTGTCAAGAAAACTCCAAGGCAGGAGATATAAACTATGGAATGATAGCTCATGGCAATGACATGGCCATAAACACGGCTATCCATGATGTTATCGCCCGCCTATGCTATTGTCACCGTGCTGAGTTAAGCATGCATTTCTTCGGAAGGATTGGATGACAAAAGGGCTAATGGAGCACCTATCGGCAAAAAAAATGAAGTTTTAACCTTAGCTGGTGTATCACCAGGATCTGGAGTATTACATCAAGAATTTTAAGATGGACCTGCAGGAAGCCGTATTTGATAAGGAAGTATTTCGTGAAGAACTCAGGACCCAGAAGCTGAAAGTAGCCAAGCTGGAGGAGCAAAACCTCGAGATACTGGAGATTCGTCAGGAACTAAAGGATAGTAGGACCATGGTTCATGCCAAGGATGTTGAAACCCAGAAGTTTGGAATGCGACTCCAGAAATATTAAAGGATGTCATGAGAGACTTCGCGTCAACAGAATGACCTGGCAGAAGAACTTGAGAAGATCAGCAAGCATGATCAGGAGAAGACCAAACCCCTGTTATATACTTACGTTAGATGCGACGATTGTGAGCTGTCATTTGTTTGATGTTTTTCTGACAGCCAAAAAATAAAATTTTTCTCTTCAAAACTATTGTTTGTATTGTGTGTATCCCTCTCTATCTCTCTTATCTCATCCCAAAACCCTTGAAACCAATAGAGGATGAATGCAGATGAACTCATATTTTCTGGACCGATGACTCAATTAGAGACGGACCGATGAATTCAGAACATGGTAGATCACATGAAGAATAACACTATAGCCGGAAAGGATATGACCCAGCATGCTCTTCAGTGCTTTGAAAGAGGTGCTGCTACTTGGTGGAGGATGTACCAAACCATAAATGGATGGCAAAGAGTAACCACTTGGGAAGAATTTAAGTTGACTCTCTAAAGTCTCGGCTTGTGTCCCAGAAGTTGAAGCCTTATGGAAAGGATATGAAGAAACCTTGTGCATGCAAGCTCTGTGGAGAAATAGGACACAACCATAAAGAACACAAGGATGAATGCCCTCATTGTGAAGAAAGTCACCCAGCTGAAGAATGCCCAACTAGGAAGATTACTTGTTTCTTGTGTGAAGGGACTACCCACTACCCTGCTCAGTGTCACATTTACCCCATGGTACAAAGAACCATCCAGCAGAAGAAAGAAGTAATGAAAGGAGCCCTCATGGAAATCCTAGAAGAACATGTGATGAAGGAAGAGGTGGAGGACACACCCGAAGAAGACCCAATTAAACCCTACACCAAGTCTTGCTATTCATGTGGAGAAGAAGGACACATCTCCCAGAATTATCTGAAGGGGGATCTAGTAGCATTCCCGACAGTGGAAGTAGAGTATGACCCACAGGAAATAGAATCCCTGATTGTTACGGAAAAGTCCAGGAAGAGAAATAGAATGTATCTCCAGAACAACCTGATTTCTAAAAAGAAGGACCTGAGTCATATCACATGTTTCAGGTGCAAAGATCTAGGGCACTACTTCAACGGTTGCCCAAAAAGGAAGCCGAGGACCCAAGGAGGCTATGTAATCACAAGGAAACCTCGAGACTTGTCAAAAGAATTATGTTTCCGATGTAATGAAGCAGGGCACTTTGCCCGAGATTGTCCCATGAGGATATACGCGTTACATAGTTGAGTCTGTGAGAAATATAAAGTAGTAGTGGGAACAATTCTTTTATATTGAGGTGTTGAGTTGAGGCATGTAATGGAAATGCAGGAGACTATAATAATTTGAGAATCAATAAAGTTAGCATCGTTGGTACTGATTTGGATTTTATGAGTATTTACTCTATGAAGAAAGATTTTGACCATTTCCGAGGATATGTGAAATATGGTCTATGGAAGAAATTGTGCATTTTCAAGGGTGGTAGTACCCTGTGAGGACACCTCACCCCTGGAAAAGATAATGACATTCCACAGAGTGGATTTCAGACAAAAATAAGTACGAGTTTTATCTCGATATGTGGGATACCCCAAGTATATGAAGAGATGAAGTACTATTGGATATAAAGGAGGGATAATGTTGGTAATATGGAGCAATTGCAACCCCAGGATGAGTTGAAGCTATAAATGTGATGAGGTGAGCCCATAACCCACAGGCTCCAGGACATGGCAAGAAGCAAGCACACTCTTGCTGAAGGAGAAAAACCTTGGAAGAAGTTGCGACTTTATCAACAGACGATCTTATAGGAGTTACGCAAAACCTGAGAGTTGTGAGGAAACGATAGGTGTTTTGTTCAACTAGCAGAAGTAATGGATTTATCCGAACTTAGTTCATCGACAAGAGAAATTCTGCAATGCTTGTGAGGATGACCGAGTGTTAGAATGCGAGATTCGCTAAACCATATACAAGGTAATGATTTGGGTGCGGGATGGATTGATCACCATACCGACTTACTCTTATTATTCGCCTTGCTATATGGGATGGCAAATCTGAGTGACTTACCTATAGTAGAGCGCCGATGATCAAAACCTTGTTTGAACCTTAGAATGGTATAACAATTTTTCCCTTGTACAAGGTAGCTGTTGCCAATCGTAGGTTATACGGTGAGATTGAAGCCCAGACCCATTTCGTGCAGGAGAAACCATAAATTGATGACCACCATGAGATATCGATAGTTGTTTAGTATTGTCGCCAGACCTGTCAGCTAAGAAGACCCGGTCACAGAAGCACCGTACCAAGATGAAATGGACACAGGAATTGAGGAAAAAGGTTATGCCACTACCGGAAGAGCCCAGAGAAGGAATTATCCTAAAGATCTCAGAAGACTGACCCTGTCAAAGAATAAGGATGGAGTATATGAGTTTTGATGGAACCGTAACCATGCTTCTAAGGGTGGTACCCCCCAGACCCGTGTGACGATCGATGGATTTTGAGAAGACCCCCGAACCTAACCTATTTCTTGCTAGCCTCTCCGAATTTCGAGGGCGAGATTCATTTTAAGGGTGGTAGGTTTGTAACATACCAAAATTCTAAATTTTGGAATGTTATATTAAATAAATAGTTTTGACTATTTGTTTGATTGTGGTGTGGTTGCTTGTGTGAAATTGAGTGAAACTTGAAAACTTTTTTGAAAGTTGAATGAGAGGGAATAAAATGACTTTCCCAAACTTTCATCTTGCTTTTATGATGTCCATGAATTCAAATTCTTTCAAATACAAAACCCTAGAGATAAGATGACATGACTTCTTCCATTTAAAATGAAAAGGGTTTTTGAAAAGATTTGAATTTCATTTGGAACTATTTCAAATTCAAAAACTTTATGCAACTCAATGATTTTCATGAGAGAAGATAAAATGACTTCTTCAAAGCATAGGAAATATGAGTTGAAAGTTTAAAAGAATCAAATTTAAAGTCCCTTTGAAGGTTTTGAAAATCTTTTTTTTCAATTTGGAGTTATTTGGATTTTATTCAAAACTATTTTTCTCCAAAAATAAATATATGGAAAATAGGTAAAATGATTCCCTACAGTAGAAAAATGGAGAGAAATGAGTTCGAAATTATTTTGGTATTTTGAAATATTTTTATTTGGTGTTTAAATGAACTAGAAGCACTCTTTGCTTTATTTAAAGTTTTGCGGAATTTATTTGCCGCTAAAAAAATGTTCATGTTTTAAAAAATCTTTTACTGGAAATTTTGATATATAATATGCTATATATAATATTTTTATTTTGTTATTTACTTTATTTTTATGTTCTGAGTTAAAAAAAAAACTCTTCCGCTGAACTGGGCCGGCCCAGCTACCAGCCAGGCCGCGGCCCAGCCCAGCGGGCCCCGCCCGTCACCGACCTCAGGCAGGACTCCCCCGCCGCCAAGACCGCGCCGCCGCCGCCCCGCTGTGTCCGCCCCAGACACCGCCTCCGCCTTGTCTCTCCTGCACGCCATGCCCCCTCTCATCCTTAAATAGCGCCCCCCGGGCCCTCTCTCTCCCCCTCCTCCTCAGCCCGCGCCGCCGCCGCACGCATCAGCCACCACCACTCACTATCGCCGTCGCCGCACGCGTCAGCCGCCGCCGCTGCTCGCTTCCCGCCACCACCGCCGACTCCGCCGCCCCGCGCTGCACTCGCCGCAGTCTTCGCCGGCGTCGCCGAGCCCCGGAGCCGCCGTTCGCCCGAGCCGCCGCTGTCGACGCCCCGCCTCACTGTCGCCGAAACCCACCGTCGCCGCCAATGAGCGAACCGGTAAAAAATCACCCCGGTCCGGTTTATTTTAGTTATGATTTTCCTCGGTTTTCTTAAAAAAACCGATTGGTTTTATTTAACGAACGTTCGTTCGTTTAGGATCTTTAACGAACAGATTCATTAGATTAGCTTCTGGAGCGAACGTTCGTTCGGTAGAATTTTTCTTTTTCTTTTTAGTTTTTGCCAGGGACCTGTTCGTTAGTTTTCTTTTACAGTTTAGCCCCTGGTTTTCAAACGATCACAACGTTTTGCTCGTTTGTCCAAATCCAATGAAACCAACGCCCAATTCTTCATTATGGTCCCCTCTATCCTGATAAACAACTCAATAGTATTTTTGAAAGTTTGAAATTTATTTTCAATCAGATTTTAATTCAAACTTCTTTTGATCATAACTTGACTTTTATAACTCCGATTTAGTTGATTCTTTTTGCAAATTGAATCTCTTGATCTAAACTTTCTGTTAAGAACTAATCCACATAATTTTAATACTATTGAAAATTGTTTTCTGTTTGCAAGAGTTATTTGCTTGTTTTCGAAGTTTTCCGAGATGTTTTCTTCGAATTTTATGCTTGAGTGCTTATGTATGTAATTGCTTTCTTACGATAGATTGATCGGAGTGCGACGAGTAGAACTATCAGCAATTTATGAGTGCGAAGAATCTTCATCAACAGTACAAGGCAAGTTCACACTTTGACCATACTCTTTCATACCCAGTTTTTATGCATTAGTTTCACCCTCAAAGATTGCATGAGTAGGATTGGGAACAATGTGGGCATTGTTGTGTAGTTCATGAGGTAGGAACCTGTGATCCTTGAAACACCCCGGGAATATTCGTTGTGTCATATAATGCTTAGCCATGCTCATAGACGGGGATTGGTATGTGAGAGATCATGTAAGTTGTGAGAGATAATAACTAAGGGAAACTTAAGGTGGCTACTTTAATACACATCTGGGTGGATTGGTTGGGGCACCCTGGGGATATACCAGTGGCTTGCCGGGCACCTGGGAAATCCAGTGTTGTCCTAGGAGATCCCGGGGGACCCGTGTGATCATCCTATGGAATGCCAACCAGGCTCAAAGGGATCATAAGATTATTCATGCTGGAAACTTCCGTGTGCAGCCACAAGCCATTATGGGCTCTAGCATAGTCGAGTAAGTTGTGGGAAACCTTTCCATGATAGGCTAGCAGATGTAGAGGATTGTAGGTGTACCGGCCTATCTATCGGTTAAGGGGACCTATTCGGAAAGAGTGTGTCTCGATTATCCGTTTCTCAAACATCATGAAGTGCGAGAAGTTCAACGGAGGAGATCGAGTCTTGTGGGGAAAAGTGCGCAAACCTCTGCAAAGTGTACATACTAATCATAGTTTGCCGTGTCCCTGGTTATGGACATCTTGAGTATCTGGTACTTGAATTATTGATCGATCTCATCATTTTATTTAATGAAATTGTTGGGTTATTAATAATTTTGGGATTGAGTTGGAGGAACCTTCTCAATAACGGCATTAATTTGGTAGAAAAAATAAAATTTATTCCTTTGTTGTAGGGAAAAATTGGCTTTATGCAAAATTAAACTTAGAGCCTCCACCAGCCAAATATGCATGTAGTGATAGCTATTATTCATCATTGCTCTATGGTGTGAATTTGCCAGTACATTCAATGTACTGACCTACATGGCTGCAACGTCTCATGTTGCAGGAATCTTACGACGAGTAAGTGATACGTTAGGGTTACGATGTCTACACTCAACTTTGCCGTTGGTGTTGTTGGGAACTCCACAACCTTGTTGTTACTTCCGCTATATGGATTGCGGTAATAGTATTTATGTTACTTTATACATGTGATTTACCTCTGTTATAAATCCTCGAGTACTGTGTGTGTCAGCATACCGATCCAGGGATGACACTTAAGCACGGAGACTTCGATCCATTCGGGTCGGGTCGCTACACATGATAATTTAGATACTCAAGCATATCAACAAGCCACCATGTCTTTCAAAATATCAACGCTAAAATAAGTTATCCCTAGGCCATCATGCTCAACCATTGATCCATTCATGAAACACACTCACACATTAACTGCACCAAATACTCAAGTACAATCATATTGCCTCCTAGTTGGTGCTTTTATAAGAGAAGATGGAGAATCAAATTCAAAATAAAAATTGCATAAAGTAAAAGAAAGGCCCTTCGCAGAGGGAAGTAGGGATTTGTAGAGGTGCCAGAGCTCAAAGCAAAAACTTAGAGATAAAAACATTTTGGGAGGTGTATCCATCCCACCAACGAAAACGACTTAGAGTTCCCAACACTTTCCATGCTAGATATATCATAGGCGGTTCCCAAACAGAAAATAAAGTTTATTCCTTTTTCCACCATACTTTCACTTTCCATGGCTAGCCGTATCCATGGTTGCCCTCCATACCAACACTTTCCAAGGAATTTATTATTTGACAACATAAAGTAAATTCATTTTTTGCATTTCGGGGCTGAGCATCCCTAAAACCTTTGCCTTACTCTCGTGCAATGACAAGTGAATAAACACTCATCATGAGAATAACACATCCAGCATGGAAAATATTAGCCACCCCTCACCGCTCCGCGAGCAAAACAAACACACAGAAGAGAAGTTTATTTCGAAAATTAGAGATGGCACATGCAAATTTGCTTAGAACGGCAAAAGAATACCGCATATAGCTAGATATAGTGGACTCATGTGGCAAAACTAGTTTAAAGGATTTTGGATGCACAAGTAGAGATCATACTTAGTGCAAAATGAAGGCTAGCAAAAGATTGAGAAGCGACCAACCAAGAAACGAATAATCTCATAAGCAACCATTAAGCATAATTAACACCGAATAATGCACCACAAGTAGGATATAATTTCATTGCATGACTATTGACTTTCGTGCTTGCATAGGGAATCACAAACCTTAACACCAATATTCTTACTAAAGCATAATTACTCATCAACACAACTCACATATCACATCATCATATCTCAAAACTATTACTAAGAATCAAGTTTATTTTGTCCAATGATCTTCATGAAAGTTTTTATTATATCCTTCTTGGATATCTATCACTTTGGGACTAATTTTCATGTGTTGCTTTTCATAAGCTCAAACAAATATAAGTGAAGATCATGAGCATAATAATTTTCTTTCTCTCAAAACAATTTAAGTGAAGCAAGAGAGAACTTCTTGAAAATTTTACTAACTCTCAAATAAATCTAAGTGAAGCAAGAGAGCATTTCTTCAAAAATACTAAGCACACCGTGCTCAAAAAGATATAAGTGAAGCACTAGAGCAAGTCCATAGCTCATAAAAGATTTAAGTGAAGCATAGAGAGCAATTCTAACAAGACATTACATAATTTTGGCTCTCTCAAATTGGTGTGTCCAGCAAGGATTGATGACTTAAAACACAAAATGAAACAAGCAAATACTCATATCATACAAGACGCTCCAAGCAAAACTCATAGTATGTGACGAATAAAAATATAGCTTCGAGTAAAATACCGATGGTCGTTAGAAGAAAGACGGGATGCCACTCGGGGGCATCCCCAAGCTTAGTTGGTTGCTCTTTTTTGGATAATAGATTGGGATTATGGGGCATCCCCAAGCTTAGGCTCTTATATCCTTCCTTCATCCACCGTAAGATAA
Organism: Aegilops tauschii subsp. strangulata; assembly: GCF_002575655.3. Lineage (NCBI taxonomy): Eukaryota > Viridiplantae > Streptophyta > Magnoliopsida > Poales > Poaceae > Aegilops > Aegilops tauschii. The sequence continues at coordinate 495,309,534 of NC_053036.3, forward strand.
CCCAAAACTTGAAAACTTCAATCACACAAAACTCAACAAAACCTTCGTGAGATCCGTTAGTATAAGAAAGCAAACCACTAATATAAGTACTGTATCAAACCAATTCATATTTTGTTTTTGCATTATATCTACTATATTCCAACTTTTCTATGGCAAAAACTCATCAAAGAAAACCATAGAGCCATCAAAATAAGCACACAACACAAAGAAAACAGAATCTGTAAAAATAGAACAATCTGTAGCAATCTGACTATTTCGAATACTTCTGTAACTCCAAAAATTCTAAAAAATTAGGACAACCTGGGTAATTTGTATATTAATCTTCTGCAAAAATAATTGGCCTTTTATCACATTTTGGTGATTTTTAACAATTGTTTTCATGAGCGCATAATTTTTAGTTTTTCAGCAAGGTCAAACAACTATCACCCAAGAAGATCCTAAAGGCTTTACTTGGCACAAACACTAATTAAAACACAAAAAACACAATCATAACAGTAGCATAATTGTGCAAACACACAAGAACAGAAAGCAAAAAAAGCAAAAATAATTTTATTCATTGGGTTGCCTCCCAACAAGCGCTATAGTTTTACGCCCTTAGCTAGGCATAAAGCAAGGATCTAAGTTTTGTCATCTTTGGTTCGAGATCCATAAGATGCCCTCAGGATTGATTCATAAGGTGGCTTAATTCTTGTTCTAGGGAAGTGTTCCATACCCTTCCTCAAGGGAAATTGGAACTTAATATTGCCTTCTTTCATATCAACCACGACATTGATAGTGCGTAAAAACGGTCTACCAAGAATAATTGGACAAGACGGATTGCAATCAATATCAAGAACAATAAAATCTATGGGCACATAATTCCTATTTGCAAGAATAAGAACATCATTAATTCTTCCCATAGGCTTTTTAATAGTAGAATCCGCCAAGCGCAAATTCAAAGAAAATTCTTCAAGATTGGTAAGACTAAGCACATCACATAAAGATTTCAGAATTGTAGAAACACTAGCACCCAAGTCACACAAAGCAAAACGCTCATAATTTTTAATCTTGACTTTGATAGTAGGTTCCCATTCATCATGCAATTTTCTAGGAATTGAAACTTCTAATTCCAATTCTTCTTCAAAAGCTTTCATCATAGCATCAACAATATGTTTAGTAAAAGCTTTATTTTGTTCGTAAGCATGGGGCGAATTTATCATGGATTGCAACAAAGAAATACAATCAATCAAAGAGCAACTATCATAATTAAAGTCTTTGTAATCCAAAAGAGCGGGCACATTACTACTTAAAATTTTGACCTCTTCAAACCCACTTTTATCAATTTTCTCCAAAAGATTTTCACCCTCCGAAATATTGGTACGCCTTCTACCTAAAGTTGACTCTTCTCCAGTCCCTTTTTCATCAATCTTAACTTTACTAAACAAGGAATCAATAGAAGAAACACCAATCATTTTAAGATCTTCATCACTTTTATGAAAGTAATCACGAGAAAACGCTTTTTCTAAAAATTCTATTTTAGCTCTAAGCATAGCGGTTCTTTTCTTACTTTCATCCATAGAAACATAAAGAGCTTTAATTGATCCATCAAACTTAGGCACAAAAAATTTCATCTTGAGATTTTCCACATCATGAGCAATTCTATCAACACTTATAGACAATTCATCAATCTTACTCAACTTTTCTTCCATGGAAGTGTTGAAAACTTTTTGCGTATTGATAAATTCTTTAATATTATTCTCAAGATCAAAGGTGTTCCTATTATTATTATAAGATTGATTTCCATAGGAATTACCATAATTATTAGAGGAATTACTAGGAAAAGGCCTTTGATTAAAATTACCTCTATAAGCATTGTTGTTGAAATTATTTCGAGAGATAAAATTCACATCTATGGCATCACTATTTCGATCAATCAAATTAGACAAAGGCATATTATTAAAATCAATAGTAGCACTTTTACTAGCAACCAATTTCATAAGAGCATCAACTTTTTCACTCAAAGAAGAAATTTCTTCAACCGAATTAACTTTTTTACTAGTAGGAGCTCTTTCGGTATGCCATTGTGAATAATTTGCCATGATATTATCAAGCAATTTGGTGGCTTCACCCAAAGTAATTTTCATAAAAGTACCACCCGCGGCGGAATCTAAAGGATTACGAGAAACAAAATTCAACCCCGCATAAAAATTTGGTATGATCATCCAAAGATTTAACCCATGAGTTGGGCAATTCCTTAGCATCATTTTCATCCTTTCCCAAGATTGTGCAATATGCTCATGTTCAGGTTGCTTGAAATTCATGATCTGGGTTCGAAGGAAAGTAATTTTTGCGGGCGGAAAATACTTAGTGATAAAAGCATCTTTGCACTTATTCTAAGAATCGATACTATTGCGAGGCAAAGAAGAGAACCAAATTTTTGCAGAATCACGCAAAGAAAACACAAATAATTTCATCTTCACCACATCATTGTCCACATCTTTTTTCTTTTACGTATCGCATAATTCCACGAAGGTATTAAGATGGGACGCGGCATCCTCATTAGGAGTACCGGAAAATTGATCTTTCATAACAAGATTCAGCAAAGCAGTATTAATATCACAAGACACCGCACTAGTGGCGGGAGGAGCAATCGGAGTGCCAATAAAATCATTGTTGTTGGTATTTGAGAAATCGCATAACTTGGTGTTCTCTTGAGTCATGATGACTACACAACAAGATTGCACTCAAAAACAGATCCGGCAAGAAAACGGCGAACGGAAAAAGAGAGCGAATAAAACGGCAATTTTTTGTGAAGTGGGGGAGAGGAAAACGATAGGCAAATGGAAAATAATGTAAATTGCGAGGAGATGAGATTTGTGATTAGGAACCTGGTATATGTTGAAGATCCTCCCCGGCAATGGCGCCAGAAATCCCATTTGATGTCGCTTGAAGATACATCGGTATTTCTCCAAAGAGGAAGGGATGATGCAGCACAACGGCGGTAGGTATTTCCCTCAGATATGAAATCAAGGTTATCGAACCAGTAGGAGAACCAAGCAACACAACGTAAACAGCCCCTGCACACAAATAACAACGCCTCGCAACCCGACATGTTAAAGGGGTTGTCAATCCCTTTCGGGTAACGGCGCCAGAAATGGCGTGCAGACGGGAATAAGTTGTAATAGATTGAATAAATAGATCGCAAATAAAATAAAATGCAGCAAGCTTTTTTGTATTTTTTGATTTAATAGATCTGAAAATAAATGCAAAGGAAAAGTAGATCGCAAACGCAAATATATGAGAAAGAGACCCGGGCGCCGTAGGTTTCACTAGTGGCTTCTCTCGGGAAAAATAGCAAACGGCGGGTAAACAAATTACTGTTGGGCAATTGATAGAACTTCGAATAATCATGACGATATCCTGGCAATGATCATTATATAGGCATCACGTCCAAAACTAGTACACCGACTCCTGCCTGCATCTACTACTATTACTCCACACATCGACCGCTATCCAGCATGCATCTAGTGTATTAAGTTCATGGAGAAACGGAGTAATGCAATAAAACGATGACATGATGTAGACAAGATCTACCTATGTAGAGATAGACCCCATCGTTTTATCCTTAGTAGCAACGATACATACGTGTCAGTTCCCCTTCTGTCATTGGGATCGAGCACCGTAAGATCGAACCCACTACAAAGCACCTCTTCCCATTGGAAGATAAATAGATCAAGTTGGCCAAACAAAACCCAAATATCGGAGAAGAAATACAAGGCTATACACTACTGCAGGATGGTCCAAACGCGACACTACGATCAGAGACCCTTCGACGAAACTGTGTGTCATGCCATAATTGCAAACGATGGTGTAAAAAACCCGTTAAAAAAGGTGCAAAACGTTTGCGATGACGGATGCATCAAACACGGTTCATATTTTAGTTGCGTGTGCGATGCAGGGCATACGGTTCAGTTCAATTAACTGTTTGGGATGAGGAGGAACAAAACAAATGGGCAGCCAGATGAAGGCGTGTGCGATACACAGCATACGGTTCACTAGGATGAACTGTGTGTGATTAGGCAACACAATGGAAACGATTTGACTGAACAAGATGTGTGTGATACGCGGCAAACAGGTCCGTAATCAGAATGTGTGCGAAGACCAATAATAACAGAGACGATTGCTGCTAAGAAGCCGTGTGATTTGCTCTGTCTACAGTAGAATAACATGTATATATATATATATAACTGAAATAAACATCCAATTACATAAGTGACTATACAGATCATTCGCACACACCTCAATAAACAATTGCATGCATTCTAAAGTAGGAGAAACAATCGTCTAGTCATCTACTTCTTGTGACGCTCCCGCCACTGCTCTGTGGCTTGATCCCTCGTCTGGGGCAGGAAGAAGACACTTCCTCATGTCAACGATCCGCCTGTACATCTCGTAGCTTGTGTACGCCTCCATGGCCACGTACTTGACATGTTGTTCATCCAGTCTCTCATGCCACACATTGTGCCAGGCGTTCTTGTCCTTATTGCTCTCATTCTTCATCTTCATGTAGTAGGGGTCGATGATGGCCGAGGCGAGGTCAACCAGGGATTTCAGTTTGTTTTTGTCGCTGCCCCAGACCTTGTAGTGGTGCTGGATGTTGACAAGATTCGGGCATTTCAAGTCTGAAACCTTGAGCGCTTTTAGATCGTTGGTGGTGTCCACTGTAGCGAAACTGTAGTCAGAGCTGTTGATAAACCTGGAGAAATGCTCGCAAGGCCTTGCGGCAAGGTGGTGGTGGTAGACGAGGACGTCATGTCGCACGCACAACTGGGCGACGGCAACCTTCTAATCGTGCCCGGCACGACCGATGGTCTACTCGAGGTCGAAGCCGACTACTCGGTACTTGTCCTCGGCAAGGAACTGCTCCATAGTTTGGATGGAGCTCTCCACCGAGACCGGATCATTCGTGTACACCACCGAGAGGGCCTTCCCCCTCATGTGGGTGTCCACTACGTGATGCTTGGTGAACTGCCCGCCGTTGTCGTCGTCGGCCGCTGGGAGCGCTATTGGAGCCACGGGGAGCGCCATTGGAACCGCTGGATGTCCTCTCTGTATATGTCATCGTGGGTGTGCTTATTGCGTCGTGTGACGCGAGAGATATAAGGTAAATGGCCGCAGGAATAAATGGGGCCGGGCGGCCTGAATTCTCTGTGCGTCCGCATGGCAGTTTTTGCAGCGGGCAAGTGCATCGTCGCGCCGCGCTCGGCGCAACCGCATGCACACGAACGTGCGTGATCGTGCGCTGGCCCCAAACATGAGCAGCGCGCGTGGAGGGACGAGGGCAGAGCACCCGAAGGGACGTGAGAGCAGAGCGCGTCGTGGCCACCTGAACCGCAAGCAACCAGACGCATAGAGCAGTTGAACATGCAGGAAATGGTCGCCTACAAGCCGGCTGACAGTTGCGTCACTGCGTAGAGAGAGGCCGTGTGCTACCACCTCCATCTAGTCTATAGTCCCCTTTATATTCTGTGCCATACTTTGCCCTCAAATTTAACCAACAAAATGTTAATGCATGTTATTAAAATTATATAATTGGAAACTATGTTCAAATACGAATCCAACTATATAATCTTTGGCGACATTTGTTCGTATTTTATTAGTTAAATCATAATTATAAACCAGGACGGGGGTATAGTAGGTAATTAAATCGCAAATGTTTTTTATTAACCGTGTGTGTACGTGGCCTTTCGTCCTCCTCTCGCACGTCTTGTCACCCCGTTGCCGCAGACGGCTTACAACGCAAGCTTGCGCAGCGCGCGGGGGCGTTCTTTTGGCCAAACGGTGGCGCCAATGAATCGTCGGTGAGCCCGTTCCCAAGCAACCTCCCAGGTTCCCGCGCAAGCTTCCCTCCCGACTCGGTGAAATCCCCCAAAATCCCAATGCTTACCGGCCTGCTATAAAAACCCTCACGGCCAGCGAGTCCTGCGTCGCATTTTCCCCTCCCTCCCTATAGCTTATCTCGTCTGCTTCTCCCATAATCACCAATGGCACTGATCCGTCGTCATTGCTCAGCCACTCCGCCGTCATCAGAGGACAGCTCCGGCTGGGAGGCTACACCGCGGCGGCGGTGCAGTCCCTGGCGTAGTGTAGTGCGCGTGGCGTCCCTGTTGGGTGTGCGCAGAACACCCAGCACACGCTCCGCCGCCGCCGTCCGTCGGCAGCTGTTGCCGGCCGTTGCCGCCACACCACCGTCGAAAGCCAGGCCCATCTCCCGCTCCGCCGCCGCAGCCTGAAGGCGGGAGGTGGCCGTCATGGCCGCCACCCCACTGCCGGCCACCGTGGCCATCGCCCGCTCCGCCACTGCGGCCCGAAGGCGGGAGGTGGTGGTCATGGCCGCCACCCCATCGTCGGTCGCCGTGGCTGCCAGCCCACCGTCGACCGCCGGGTCATCACCTGCTCCGCCACCGCCGCCCGAAGGCGGGAGGCGGAGGTGGATGCCCGCACGTGCGTCAGCAACCTTGCGTGCTACACCGAGTTCCTGCGGGAGGAGGAGGAGGAGCGCCTCGTCGAGCATGCAAAGAGACTTACCGCCGCCATGGTCGCGGCACACGCTGCCTCAGAGGCGAGGAATCATGAGATCTACGAGGAGAACCACCGCTTCGAGAGGGGTCGTCTGGAGCGGCAGAGGGCGTTCGAGGTGAGCGTCGCTGAAGCTGCAACAGCGGCAGGCACCGTATTGCGGTTGCCCAGCTCGTCGGTAGGCTCCTCCTCCTCCGCCTCTTACTGAGCGCGCTCTGCAGAGGAGAGGCAGCCGGAAGTACTACAAAGCCCCTCTGCAGTAGTAGTAGTATTTAGGGACTATTTTGTTCAGTTCATGTGACTATAGATGTGGTGGAACTATACAACGTACTTAAAATTAGCTAGTATATATAGTTGAACTAGCTATTTCAGTACGTGGTTGGCAACAATTGGGGAAAAGTTTGGTCGGTTCAGCTGTCGAGTTTAACTGTTTGTATAAATTAAGAACGACTTCTTAATCTATGAATGAAATCTATGCTTAATTACTGAATTTTAGTTGCAAAAATTAGATACTGCTAGTGATTTTTAGCTTCATATTTTGACAAATCGCAGTGCTACAAGGATTGACAAATGGCAATGTTACTAGAGCAACAAATGTCAATCTTTCCAGTTTGACAAATGGCAACATACCCAATATGACAGATGAAAATCTTACCAAATTGTTTGTAAGTGGTTGCACACGGGTCATCCAAAAGAACCGTTTGCATTGAAGAGATGCACAAATCCTGCTCTCACTTTGCATCATGTCGTCCTGGGATCGACGGGCGGGGCGCGGGAGGACGGCAGCTGGCGGCGCTGAGAGGTAGCGTTCAACGGCGGTGTCCCATGCCGTTGAGGGGGGCGCGCGCATGGAGAGGAAGGCGGGCGACCATGGAAGTCAAAGGGCTCGCTTCCCGGTGAGCCTGCACGGCGTACAGCTCGCACGCTTCCCGGTGAGCCCGCGCATTCGAGAATAGCTTGCAAGCCTCTCAGTCAGCCTACGCACCGGACTGCGCTCGCACGCATCCCGTTCAGTCAAGGTCAAGCAGTTGTCCGCACGGCACCTCCTACAGCCATTAAAACCAAGACACGTGGCGTCACGTGAATGGTTAACAGAACGCACACGGTTTGAAATATACAAACGTTGAGATATTAAAGTGGCAGCTAGTTTTTCAAAATGCCTTTGGCTGTTATTCGAGTGCGCCTTCTCTCAAAATGGACACGAAAAATACCACAGCATGTCGGGTGCCATTCCATGATAGCATGCCAAGTTTCATGAATTTTAGACGAGTTTTGGATTTACTAGAATTTAAAAATAAAGTATCTCAACATTTTGCCGGCAATCAATGGTGCTCTGGTGTTTGAAATTCATTACCATTTCTTGCATGGGACCTAAGCATGCACCCAAGGACACAGATTTGATTTTTCAACCAATTTATATGCACTGGAGCATGTGCATGTAGTTCAAATTTGAATTGTGCACATAAATGTCCAAACGAACCCTGAAAAATCACAAAAATTGACACGACACTCCTGTTGTTCTATGTTGACACGAGAAATTTTTTGAAAGCAATAAGAGGCAATGGATTTCGTTTCGTCCCCAAATGTGGGACGTTCCCTACCGAAACCATCATGCTTGTTGTGAGAAGCTCTGGTTTGTGAGAACCATATACCCAAACCTGCCCAAATGGGTCAAAAATTTTACCACGGCATGTTGATGCCGCTCCATGATAGCCTGCCAAGTTTCATGAATTTTAGACGAGTTTTGGATTTACTAGAATTTAAAAACCAAGCATCTCAATGTTTTGCCGGCGATCAACGATGCCCTCGTGTTTGAAATTCATTACCATTTCTTGCATGGGACCTAAGCATGCACCCAAGGACACAGATTTGATTTTTCAACCAATTTATATGCACTGGAGCATGTGCATGTAGTTCAAATTTGAATTATGCACATAAATGCATTGAAAACTCAGTTAATGCATAAAAATGTCCAAACGAACCCCGAAAAATCACAAAAATTGACACGACACACCTGTTGTTCTATGTTGACACGAGAAAAAATTTGAAAGCAATAAGAGGCGATGGATATCGTTTCGTCCCCAAAGGTGGGACGTTCCCTACTGAAACCATCATGCTTGTTGTGAGAAGCTCTTGTTTGTGAGAAGCATATACCCAAACCTGCCCCAAATGGGACAGATTTTTTACCACGGCATGTTGATGCCGCTCTATGATAGCATGCCAAGTTTCATGAATTTCAGACGAGTTTTGGGTTTACTAGAATTTAAAAACCATGTATCTCAATGTTTTGCCGGCAATCAACGGTGCCCCGGTGTTTGAAATTCATTACCATTTCTTGCATGGGACCTAAGCATGCACCCAAGGACACAGATTTGATTTTTCAACCAATTTATATGCACTGGAGCATGTGCATGTAGTTCAAATTTGAATTATGCACATAAATGCATTGAAAACTCAGTTAATGCATAAAAATGTCCAAACGAACCCTGAAAAATCACAAAAATTGACACGACACTTCTGTTGTTATATGTTGACACGAGAAATTTTTTGAAAGCAATAGGAGGCAATGGATATCTTTTCATCCCCAAAGGTGGGACGTTCCCTACCGAAACCATCATGCTTGTTGTGAGAAGCTCCGGTTTGTGAGAAGCATATACCCAAACCTGCCCCAAATGGGACAAAAAATTTACCACGGCATGTTGATGCCGCTCCATGATAGCATGCCAAATTTCATTAATTCCATACGAGTTTTGGATTTACTAGAATTTAAAAACCATGTATCTCAATGTTTTGCCGGCAATCAACGGTGCCCTGGTGTTTGAAGTTCATTACCATTTCTTGCATGGGACCTAAGCATGCACCCAAGGACACAGATTTGATTTTTCAACCAATTTATATGCACTGGAGCATGTGCATGTAGTTCAAATTTGAATTATGCACATAAATGCATTGAAAACTCAGTTAATGCATAAAAATTGTCCAAGCGAACCCCAAAATTCACAAAAATTGACACGACACTCCTGTTGTTCTATGTTGACATGAGAAATTTTTTGAAAGCAATAAGAGGCCACGGATATCGTTTCGTCGAGAAAGGTGAAACGTTCCCTACCGAAACGATCACACTTGTTCTGAGAAGCTCTAGTTTATGAGAAGCTTATACCCAAACCTGCCCCAAATGGGACAAAATTTTTACCACAGCATGTTGATGCCGCTCCATGATAGCATGTCAAGTTTCATGAATTTCAGACGAGTTTTGGATTTACTAGAATTACAAAAGCAAGTACGTCAACGTTTGCCGGAGAGCCACGGTGTCGTGGTGTTCGAATTTCATCCCCATTTCTTGCATGGGGCATAAGCATAAACCCATGGAAACATATATGATTTTACAACCCATGTTGGTGCACCAGAGCATGTGCATGTAGTTTAATTTTGAATTGTGCACCTGAAATGGCTAGAAAACTAATTTAATGTATAAAATGTTCAAATGAACCCTGAATAATTCCAATTCTTTTACGACACACATATAGTTGCATGTTCACTGCAGATAAAAGGTCTAGCAATTCAAACACCGTCCATTGTCGCTGTGACCCCATTACGTAATTCAAATCAAGATGAAAAATCAAGTAGATCGCACACAGTTTATTATCACCAACCGTGTGAGATGCAGCACAAAATATCCTGGAGCACCGTCGGTGTATATACAGTACGCCTATGGCTTGAGGGAAACTTCGGTGGCCCACTCAGGCGAGAACGCGGCCGCAGCCGCCATGCGCGTGCTAACAAGGTGCATGAGCGCGGCCGCAATCTGCGACCGGGCGACCAAGGCAGCCCAAACGGTCGTTGTTGCTTCTCAGGTGGCGGCGGCAACATCTGCCTCGGGGATAGCAACTGGCGAGAGCGGCACAGCAGCTGAGCGTTCCGCAGCGGCGTCCTATGCCCTGATGGAGGCCGCCCACGACCATGTCGAGGCCGCCCACGCCCAGTTCGTGGCGGTCACCGCACAAATCGAACGAAGCTTCTCCGACAACGGTCGGCAACCCACGACCGAAGAGTTGGCAATCGCCGAGAGCGTTCGAGCAGCCGTCCGTTCCTCCGCCGCATACCTTGCAACGACGGAGCCCGTCCAAGCCCAGATCGCGGCCGCCCATGCCCAGCTCATGGCAGCCTTTTCCAAAGAGATGGCGGACGCGGATGGCGACATGCTTGTCGAGTATGGTGTGATGGATGCCATGGAGCCCCTTCCCCAGGAGACCGTCGGGCGTGAGCTGGACATGGAGGCAACGACGGAGATCGACGAGCACCAGCCATAGTACTAGTACTCTTTGTTTTGTTTAATTAAGAGCGTCGGTCTTTAATTTGTTAGAGTAATGTTTAGGTCAGCTAGCTTTGTTTAATAGATGAACTTGCTCGATTAAGAAGTGTGGGTGTGCTGTAGTCTCCTTTGTGTACCCAAATTATGCAATGACGTGGATGACCAGTGTAACCATGGAAATTCGAACCAAATTTTTTGACGTTCAAACTCATCACACACGGGTTAAGCTATCTGAATTGTTTGTGATGTTCACATATCGTACACAGTTCTGAATAAGGGACCGTGTTTGATGACACTTTGCGCTCCAGTTTTTGGCTGAAGCGATTCCAAATTTTCGGCTGCCGCGGAAATATCTACCTCCCCGCCCCTCCCCCTTACCAAAAGCCACATTTGCCCTATTTTCGCCTTCCTTTCCAAGTTGAAACCTTCACTCCTTGTTTGCAGCGCCGCCTCCTCGCCGGCAACCCTCCTTCATGCTGCTCGGCCTCGTCTATCCAGGCAGGTAATCCACACTCGACCCCCATCCTCCTCCTCCTTCCACATCCCACATGCCCCGACCGTCGGCGCGAGCGCGACACCTTCCACCCAAATCACCAACCCCTCCACCAAATAAGTGCCGCCCTAAGCCATGGTGCACAAGTTTATCCAGGATCTCAAGGAGCATTTGGCAGCGGAGAAGCAAATCGCGGCCGCACGCGCGGATGAGGTCGCGATGGCTGCCATTCGTGCCGACCCCCGGATCTTGGAGGAGCACCTTGCCATTTGCTAGCTACGCCGGTTAAGCATGCTCGGTTTACCCATTGTGTGTGCTGCTCCTGCCTTTCCTTCACAAATTCTAGTGAATTGTTCTATCTAATTTTACCATGCAATTCGTTGCTCTAGTGTATATGTTCTATATGTCGTGCAGTGTGGTGCTCACTTATTAACTGTTTTGTTGATTAGTTGTCGTCTTCAGTTAACTGTTTGGTTCAATTCTGCAAATGTGATGTTCAATTCTTCCGGCTGCAATTTTGTATTGTGTTCCATGTGAGAAATAAATCGAATTTATCTTTACAAAATACATGAGAAACGAATACAATTGCTATATTTCCAAGCTGTTAAGCATGCTTGGTTTGGTTATACATTGTGCAATGTGGTGCTCAGTTAACGTTTGGTTCATTTGTGTTGTGGTGTTTAGTTAACTGTTTGGTTCAATTCTGTAATGTCATGTCGCTTGAAGCTACGTCAGTATTTCCCCAAAGAGGAAGGGATGATGCAGCACAGCGGCGGTAGGTATTTCCCTTGGATATGAAACCAAGGTTATCGAACCAGTAGGAGAACCAAGCAACACAACGTAAACAGCCCCTGCACACAAATAACAACACCTCGCAACCCGACGTGTTAAAGGGGTTGTCAATCCCGTTCGGGTAACGGCGCCAGAAACGGCGTGCGGACGGGAGAAAGTTGTAATAGATTGAATAAATAGATCGCAAATAAAATAAAGTGCAACAAAGTATTTTTGTATTTTCGGTTTAATAGATCTGAAAATAAATGCGAGAAAAATAGACCGCAAAGGCAAATATATGAGAAAGAAGACCCGGGGGCCGTAGGTTTCACTAGTGGCTTCTCTCGAGAAAAATAGAAAACGGTGGGTAAACAAATTACTGTTGGGCAATTGATAGAACTTTAAATAATCATGACGATGTGCAGGCAATGATCATTATATAGGCATCACGTCCAAGATTAGTAGACCGACTCTTGCCTGCATCTAGTACTATTACTCCACACATCGACCGCTATCCAGCATGCATCTAGTGTATTAAGTTCATGGAGAAACGGAGTAATGCAATAAGAACGATGACATGATGTAGACAAGATCTATCTATGTAGAGATAGACCCCATCGTTTTATCCTTAGTAGCAATGATACATACGTGTCATTTCTCTTTCTGTCACTGGGATCAAGCACCGTAAGATCGAACCCGCTACAAAGCACCTCTTCCCATTGTAAGATAAATAGATTAAGTTGGCCAAACAAAACCCAAATATCGGAGAAGAAATACGAGGCTATAAGTAATCATGCATATAAGAGATCAAAGAAACTCAAAAAACTTTCATGGATATAAAAAGATATGACTGATCATAAACTGGAAGTTCATCAGATCCCAACACCGCAAAAGAGTTACATCATATGGATCTCCAAGAGACCATTGTATTGAGAATTCAGCGAGAGAGAGGAAGCCATTTAGCTACTAACTACGGACCCAAAGGTCTACAAAGAACTACTCACGCATCATTGGAGAGGCACCAATGGAGGTGGTGAACCCCATCCGAGATGGTGTCTAGATCGAATATGGTGGTTCTGGACTCTGCGGCGGCTGGATGAATATTTCGTCGACTCCCCTAGGGTTTCTGGAATATTGGGGTATTTATAGAGCAAAGAGGCGGTCCGGGGGCACCCGAGGTGGGCACAACCCACCAGGGCGCGACTGGGCCTCCTAGCACGCCCTGGTGGGTTGTGCCCCCCTCAGGGCACCCCCCCCAGGCGCAGCCAAGGCCCGTTGTGTTCCTCCTGGCCCATCAAAATTTTCCGTGGAGTTTCGTGGCATTTGGACTCTGTCTGATATTGATTTCCTACAATGTAAAAAACATGCAAAAAACAGCAACTGGCACTTGGCACTATGTCAATAGGTTAGTACCAAAAATGATATAAAATGACTGTAAATGATTATAAAACATCCAAGATTGATAATATAACAGCATGGAACAATCAAAAATTATTGATACGTTGGAGACGTATCACAATGTGATGTTCAATAGTTGTGGGTGCATTCTGTTATTGTATAGCATGCGAGGAATAAATTGAATTTGGTTGTAGTAAATACATGAGAAACAAATACAATTGCTATATTTCTAAGTTGTTAAGCATGCTTGGTTTAGTTAACTTCTTGGTTCAATTCTGCAATGCGATGTCCAATTGTCGTGGGTAGAATTTTGTATTGTTGTGCATGTGAGGATAAATCGAATTTGGCTGCACTTAATACATGAGAAACATATACAAGTGCTATATTTCCTATTTCTTAATCATGCTTGGTTTGGATAAATGGGTTTTCCATGTCGCTTGAATTAATCTGATGAATCTGCAATGTGCTTATTTTTCATCAACATATTTTATTGATAGCATGCGAACCCTTACTTAACCTGATGACTAACTACCTTATATGTGTTGTAGGGAAACAATGGGAAGCACTGTGGTTTACAATCGAGGTTAGCACGTGCATGGTCCGTTGTGTAATAGCACATTATTGTGCAATTGCAGGAACCATTCTAATATTTAGGTTTTTAACAATTTGGTCTTGCACATGTAGGTCCTGCTGTCAGAGGTTTTGACCCACTCTTCGACCCTTTTTGCATATGGGGAAATGAGTTGTCCATGAATATCAATCAAATCAAGAAACTCAGAAAGATTGTTAGGATAAAGAAATTAGCGGAAAAAAACAAGATATTTGTGTGCACAATGAAGAAGACGTCAGTTCACTACAAGATGGTGCTAACTATTATACCTTGCCTTTTTTTATTCCTTTGCCCCATTTCCAATATAGAGAAGATATTTATGCACATCCTTGTTTTTAGGCCTTTCCAAAGCAGTTCACTTATGATTAACTCTCAAACCACCTCTATGGTCAGGAGGCGAGGAAGGTTTTCATACAACACCCACGGTTCAATATTGAAGTGTTTTTGAAGAGGACGAAGGACAGACGGTCAATCATCCACAGGCACTGGCCTAAAGTTGCAAAGACCTTCAACATGAATGAAGGATCAATATTCGCCTTCCGCTTTAGCAGTTTTCCAGATGAGATGCATCTGTCTATATACCGTCTATGATGTTAATTTCGAAAGGTTCTACATGTTGCATGTGAAACTTGGTGCTTGTGCAGTTGTGTAATGGGGTAGCTGAGTGCTGAAGCTATATCATGTTGTACTCTGATGTATTTTAATTATGAAATTTTGCTTCCTTAATATGGAAATGAAATATATTATGTGCTTAATATGAATGTCAATTAGATTAATAAATGGATTATTAATAATAGGGCAATTAGCCTGCTAATGGCAAATTAGCCTGCTAATTGGGTTTTGCTATTGCAAACGGTTATTGAAAAACACCGTGGGCGATGACCTCAGGCAACGCACGCAGTTTCTAGGAATAAACCGTGTTGGATCAATGAACAATCACACACAACTTTCTCTTGAAAACTGTTTGTGTTAGGCCATCTTGCGCAAACATTTACCACATAAAAACTGTGTGTGATGAACAGCCTTTGCCACACAGTTTCTTCTACGGACCGTGTGTGATGCATTCAATAACGCAAACGATTTAACGAAAAAAATTGTGTGTGATGTACCTATGAACGGAAACGTTTTCCTTGGAGCGACTGTGTGGGATATACATATGAACGGAAACGTTTAGCGGGGACTGACTGTGTGGGATGTACTTGCCACCGGAAACAATTTCGCATGTATAATTGTATTTTTTACCTCTACTGTATGTATTTCCGTATTTGAGCGCTCGCCGGTCGCACACGACCTCATTTTGCCGAGCGTGTGTGCCAGGAGGGCATATCCCCGACGGTTTCTGGGTCATGGGGGAAGGACCCCCCTATCGCCCACACTCACTAGGCGACGGTTCCAAATGTCGTCGTGGAAAGGGGTTAAAAACCGTTTGTACAACACCGACGCGTACCAGTGATAAGAGATCATGCATATAAGAGATCAAAGAAACTCAAATAACTTTCATGGATATAAAAGGATATAACTGATCACAAACTCAAAGTTGATCAGATCCCAACAAACACACCGCAAAAGAGTTACATCATATGGATCTCCAAGAGACCATTGTATTGAGAATTCAAAGAGAGAGAGAGGAAGCCATCTAGCTACTAACTACGGACCCAAAGGTCTACAAAGAACTACTCACGCATCATCCGAGAGGCACCAATGGAGGTGGCGAACCCCATCCGAGATGGTGTCTAGATTGGATCTGGTGGTTCTGGACTCTGCGGCGCCTGGATGAATATTTCGTCGACCCCCCTAGGGTTTTGGGAATATTGGGGTATTTATAGAGCAAAGAGGCAGTCCGGGGGCACCCGAGGTGGGCACTGCCCACTAGGGCGCGCCTAGGCCTCCTGGCGCGCCCTGGTGGGTTGTTCCCTCCTCGGGACACCCTCCAGGCGCAGCCAGGGCCCATTATGTTCCTTCTGATCCAAAAAAATCTCCGTGAAGTTTCGTTGCATTCGGACTCCGTCTGATATTGATTTCCTGCGATGTAAAAAACATGCAGAAAACAGCAACTCGCACTTGGCACTATGCCAATAGGTTAGTACCAAAAAAATGACATAAAATGACTATAAAATGATTATAAAACATCCAAGATTGATAATATAACAGCATGGAACAATAAAAAATTATAGATAAGTTGGAGACGTATCACCCATCTACATCTTCTTCTAAGAGATCTTTAACCATAGCAATACTAGGTTCTACTTTGATTTGTTTATCAGGTTTAGGTGTTCTAATATAGCTTTTGTTAAACACAGTTGAAACTTTAGCATGTTCCTTTATCCTAATAGGGATAGGTGGTTTCTCAATATAAGCAGAAGGAACAACTGGATCAACATTATAAAGTATAGTTTCTTGTTTAACTAGTACCGGTTCTTTAATTTCTTCTTTAATAGGTGGGTGATATTTAAACCACTTCCCTTTAGGGAGTTCAACATGAGTAGCAAATGATTCACAAAAAGAGGCTACTATCTCAGAGTCAAGTCCATATTTACTGCTAAACTTTTGAAAAGCATCGGTATCCATAAAAGATTTAACACAATCATACTTAGGTTTAATACCTGACTCTTTACCTTCGTCGAGTTCCCAATCTTCAGAGTTGTGTTTAATTCTTTCCAGAAGATCCCACCAGAATTCAATAGTCTTCTTCATAAACGAACCAGCACAAGAAGTATCAAGCATGGTTTGATCATTACGAGAAAGCCGAGCATAAAAGTTCTGGATAATAATTTCTCTTGAGAGCTTATGATTGGGGCATGAATATAACATTGACTTAAGCCTCCCCCAAGCTAGAGTGATACTTTCTCCTTCACGAGGCACAATTATATATATATAATTTCGATCACGATGAACTAGATGCATAGGATAATTTTTTTTGATGGAACTCCGATTTCAACCGATTCCAATTCGATGATCCAATATCATCGCATAGCCTATACCATGCCAATCCTTTTCCCTTCAAAGATAAAGGGAAAACCATTTTCATAACTTCATCTCCGGGTAAACCTGCAAGCTTAAATAATCCACAAATTTGTTCCACACATATCAAGTGCATATTAGGATGTTCGGTTCCATCTCCTGCATAAGGATTAGCTAGCTGTTGTTCTATCATACCCGAAGGAATTTCATATTCAATATTTTTAGTAGGTGCAGTAGGTTGAGGGGTAGCTAATTGTGGTTTCGGACGAGGTGAAGATACCCCGAACAAACCCCTCAAAGGATTGTTTTCCATAGTAACAAGTGACAATAAATTTCAGCACACTATATAAATGTTTCCTTACCAAATTCCACTTACCAAAGGTGCTTCACTCCCCGGCAACGACGCCAGGAAATAGCCTTGATGACCCACAAGTATAGGGGATCAATTGTAGCTCTTTTTGATAAGTAAGAGCGTTGAACCCAACGAGGAGCAAAAGGAAATGACAAGTAGTTTTCAGTAAGGTAATGTCTGCAAGTGCTGAAATTGTAAGTAACTGAGTAGTTTGATAGCAAGATAATTTTTAACGGGCAAGTAATGATAGTATTAACAAAAGTGCAGCAAGATATCCCAATCCTTTTGAGGCAAAGGACAGGCCAAAACGGTCTCTTATGATAAGCAAAGCGTTCTTGAGGGTACACGGGAATTTCATCTAGTCACTTTCATCATGTTGGTTTCATTCGTGTTCGCTACTTTGATAATTTGATATGTGGGTGGACCGGTGCTTAGGTTTTGTTCTTACTTGAACAAACCTCCTACTTATGATTAACCCTCCCGCAAGCATCCGCAACTACGAGAAAAGTATTAAGAATAAATTCAAACCATAGCATTAAACTTTTGGATCCAATCGGTCCCTTACAGAATATCGCATAAACTAGGGTTTAAGCTTCTGTCACTCTCGCAACCCATCATCTAATTGCTACTCCACGATGCATTCCCTTAGGCCCAAATATGGTGAAGTGTCATGTAGTCGACGTTCACATGACACCACTAAGGGAATCACAACATACATACTATAAAAATATCGAACACATATTAAGTTCACATGATTACTTGCAACATGATTTCTCCCGTGACCTCAAGAACAAAAGTAACTACTCATAAATGATAATCATGCTCATGATTAGAGGGGTATTAAATAGCATATTGGATCTGAACATATAATCTTACACCAAGTAAACCATATTGTAATCAACTACAAGATGTAATCAACACTACTAGTCACCTACAAGCACCAATCTACAGTTCCGGTAACAAGATTGAACACAAGAGATGAACTTGGGTTTGAGATGAGATGGTGTTGTTGAAGATGTTGATGGAGATTGCCCTCCCCAAGATGGGAGAGTTGTTGGTGATGATGATGACGATGATTTCCCCCTCCAGGAGGTAAGTTCCCCCGGCGGAATCGCTCCACCGGAGGGCAAAAGTGCTCCTGCCAAAGTTCCGCCACAAGACGGCGGCGCTCCGTCCCAAAAGCCCTCTCCTTATTTTTTTTCTATGTCAAAATGACCTATATACCAGAAGATAGGCACCAGAGGTGGGCCTGGGTGAGCACAACCCACCAGGGCGCGCCTGGGCTCCCTGGCGCGCCCAGGTGGGTTGTGCCCACCTGGTGGGCGCCCTCTGGTAGTTATTTGCTCCAATATTCCTCAAATATTCCATAAAAAATCTCTGTGAAGTTTCAGCTTGTTTGGAGTTGTGTAGAATAGGTAGCCTGACGTAGCTTTTCCAGGTCCAGATTTCCAGCTGCCGGAATTCTCCCTCTTTGTGTGTACCTTGCATATTATGAGATAAAAGGCATTAGAATTACTCCAAAAAGCATTATTATGAATAAAAACATCATAAATAACAGTAAGAAAACATGATGCAAAATGGACGTATCAGTTGTCAATGGTCGTGAGTACACGACGGGTTACTATCTTGCAGATGCCATCTATCCTCCATGGGCCACACATTTTTGAAGACAATAAGTAACAAGAGATCTCACTTTGCAATGCGTCAAGAGTCGACAAGGAAGGATGTGGAGAGAGCTTTCGGTGTGCTTCAGAAGTGCTTTGCCATCATTCATGGCCCTGGAGTATTGAAACCCCAAGACCCTATAGCAAATCATGACATGTCATCATCTTGCATAACATGATTGTTGGAGATGAGATAGACATGCCTGAGAACTTTTGAGATGAGATAGACATGCCTGCGAACTTTTGGTACATCTTCAATGGGGATCCTGCCGGGCCGCATCACGATGCAAATAGGATACAGAGATTCCTCGCGACACATCACAACATCGAGAACTGAGAAGTTCATACCCAGCTTCAAGATGATCTTGTTGAGCATCAGTGGCATCTCCATATCACTTCGTAGTTGTGCTTTTATGATTCTCTTTTACTTCATTTGAACCCTTCCATGTGTTTGAATTTGAATAATTTGGTTTATAAACTATGAATTTGTAATATTCATGAATTGTGTCAATCTTAATTGTTATGTTTGGATTTAATATGTGTTGAAATGTACTATGTAAACATTAGAAAGATTTGGCATTTTACCCCCTTAAGTTTAGCGGATCAGTTAGACTAGTTTCAACGTCATGGGGAGCTTGTGAAGTTAGGTCTATCCGGATCAGGGTGGCTAGATTTGAGGGGCTCAGACAACCCTCATTGTAGCCTTCTTCTCCAGGCGGTAATCTTTGTTTTAGATCGTTGGCACCAGCGTCTTCTGACTCAGACCGACGATTTCTAGGCCGCTGTATCAACAACGTTTCCCTGGTTGATGGTATTTCGGAGGTGGCATTGAGCTCACGACGCGCCATCAATGAGTGAAGGAGGACACATCAATTTTCTTGTGGACCTATGTGTAATTTCTAGTTTCTATAAGGATGACCTTGTAAGAGTTCAACTCCGTCCTTGCAAAGCGATTAGGAATATTTTTCGATGAAATGCTAAGGGCAACTCCAACACGGGTCATCAAATCACTCGCAAAGGTCCGGATAGGATGGTCCAGACACTTTAAGCCATCTAATGAAAGTGATCAAATTTGTTCGAACCTTTCCGAACGTTCGAAATTGCCCGAACAGGTATCAAACTGGGGGGAGGTTTAGAGGAGTCCGGACGTCCGGCCGGCCCACTGTTAATTGGTCCCACTTCTCACAACCCATATGTCCCACTCACCTTTTTTTTCCTACCGGTCCACCTCTACCAATCATAGCCCACAGTTCGGATTTGATGACTACGGTTGAATGACCAGTGCCTTGCTTGCTGTCCGCACACACGTCCGGACATGTTTGCGGACATTTCTTGTCGTCCATTTGGTGATCCCGTTGGAGTTGCCCTAACCATGTGTTTGGGGCCACTTGGGCATCTAGCTCTAGACAGGGAATGCAGCAGGGGACAGAGACGGTAAAACCGAACAAGAGTACTGAAGCAGTCACAACGGGGTCCTTTTGGTCCCCTAGTTGGACTGGACGGCTGGACGCGGCCCCGTATCGGCATCTGCCTGCCCAAACCCGTGACCCCGGCCTGGATTTTGTTCACCGGCGTGTCGGCCGCTCCCTCCGCCGCCGCCGGGGAGAGGAGAGGAGGACGATCATCTACCAGGTAGCAGAAGAGAAGCAGAGAGCCCTCGTCCTCGTGCGTGCATCTACCCCGGACAGGGTGCATCATGCAGCGAAAAACGGAAACGCCTGACGTCGCGCGTGGCACGAGGGGGGCGAGCGCAGAGCACACGCCCGCGGAAGCAGACAAGCCGAGGACAGTTGGCGTGAACCATGCTGCTCCCCGGGGCCCACGCGCCATAACACAACAAACGTCCACGCCTTTATATATAACCTCTGCCACTGTCTACTGGTGTCAGTAGTCCACCCACCACGTAGGATCCATCGATCCACCGCCGACTCCCCACTGTCCATCAGCCGTCGACGGCCGGGCGCTCCCCTCCTACGATCACCGAGCAGGTACAGTCCTGATAGGAGCACACCAACTCTCTAGTATATCTCCTAGAATAAGAACTGTCTAATAACTGTGCCGTTCTCTGTTCTTTGATCCATCATCTCTTGCTTGCTTGGGGAGATCTGACAGTTTCCTGTTCACTTCTTTCTTCTTCCTATTGGAAAATAAGAGTTTAAGTTCTTTGTTCTTTTTCTTTTTTGCGGGAAGTTCTTTGTTCTTTGATACATCATCTTGCTTTGGGGTTGCTTCCATTCTCTGTCACCTCTTCTGCTTGGAGTTCCGGTCGATCTCGCGTTCTGATTCGACGGGGATCCCTTCGTCTTTCCTGCTCGAAATGTTGAGCAAGAGTCTCCTGACTTATTGCGTGCCCCGATCGCTTATACTATTATTTTCTTGTTTTGTGTGGTTGCGTGTGTTTTACTGTTAGCGTACACAAGGGGGCGGTGCTCGGTCAGTCAGCGCTAACTGCTGAGATCTGGAGAAGAACTGTCGAACTGTTTCTCTCGGCTCCATCGTTTTCCTTCTCTTTCCCGGTTCTCCTGCTCACCTTCCATTTCCTTTGCTCATTTCTTCTTGTCCTTTTGGTTGGAGCGGAGACCCCAGGTGACGCCGGATTTTTTTATCCATTTTTCTCAGCTTTTCATCCCACTCAAGGACAAAGGATTTTTCGTGCTCATGAATCGCTCATCAAATTTACATGTTTTCTCCCACTGAATCAATCATTCTCATTCATGGCGCACACGAGCTCACTTTCTCATGGCTTCACTGCTAGTAGCACTGTAATACTCCTGTCAGCTCACCATCAAATGCTGATAGTACGCGAGGCTTTCTGTTCACCACAATCTCCTACTCATCACGAATCTTTTTACCTTGGCTCGAACCTGACGCCGCGGAAATATTTCTTTTTGCCCATGAAGCAGGGGACGGCGGAGGAAGCAACCCCGCCCCGGGCTCGCGATGGCGCTCCACCAGCGGGACGACGGCGGCGGGAGCAGCGACGGCAGGGGGAAAGCCGCGCTCTGCGACGACGGCGCGGAGCCGGGGGCGCCCGCGCACGCGGCCGGCCGCGTGCCGCCGTGGACGGAGCAGCTGACCCTGCGCGGGCTGGTGGTGAGCGTGGCCGTCGGCACCATGTACAGCGTCATCGTGATGAAGCTCAACCTCACCACGGGCCTCAACCCCACCCTCAACGTCTCCGCCGCGCTCATCTCCTTCGTCATGCTCCGGGGCTGGACGCAGGCGCTGGCCCGCCTCGGCCGCGTCGTCCGCCCGCTCACCCGCCAGGAGAACACCGTCGTGCAGACCTGCGCCGTCGCCTGCTACAGCATCGGCGCCGCCGGTCGGGACCGCGCCCGCGAATCTCTCCCCACTTTTCTTTCTCAAGTGGAGCACCGGGATTCTGACGCCTTCTTGGATTTTCCTTTTTGCGCTCCCCAGGCGGGTTCGGGTCCTACCTGCTCGGGCTCAACAAGAAGACCTACGAGATGGCCGGGGTGGACATGGAAGGCAACGTGGGCACCAAGGAGCCCGGCGTTGGGTGGATGATGGGCTTCCTCTTCGCCGTCGCCTTCGTCGGGATTCTCGCGCTTGTCCCTCTCAGGAAGGTCGGTGACAGTCTTTCTTTCCTGTATAAATCTTCAGAAATTTACTCTTGCTATTCGATCACGGTTCTACTTAGTGCCAACTGAGATTCTGCCCTTCAACCCAATTTTGTTCCTCTGCCCAATGTCCAAACTAAGTGTCTGAAGGATTATGTAAAGCTGAGACAAGCAACAAGTATTCTTCCATTTTTTGTTAGGTTTTGTAAAAACAAATAATGCTTTTCGGACTGTTAGTTTAGTTGCCACACTGCCCATAGCCAAATTAATGAAAATATTTGATTTACATTCACAACTTAGTCTTGATAAAGCTTTTCTTCAGCTAAGTCCCACACGTTATACACATTGGCTAAGTTGTGACTCTAAGGACTATGAGCTTGTTTGCTTGAAGCCTAAGAATTGGCAATTATGTTAAACCTTTTTGGCTAAATAGTGCCAAGAAAATAAAGCCATGGCGTGCGAGTGTTCACTTCTCTATCTATAACAAAAGTACTAGATACCTCGCCTATCATTTGACATACATGCAATTTAAATGAATTGTGCATTATGGAAAAATAAGGACTTTTTTTACTGGAATATTCGGTTGCAATTAAACTGAGTTGAATTCTAAGCATAAGTTTGATGGAGGGAAAAAAATTATGTGCACACCATTCACTTCTGCTGGCAAGATCAGACATATCATCTTGGGAACTCTTTAAAGTTGACCGTGATCCTAGCATAACTTTTCCTTTGTTACCTTACAACAGCTTCAAGTTGTTTGTCCCGTGTGGAAAAAGAAACTTCAAGTTGTTTGACATCAGTTGCAAATGGAAAGAAACAATTTTAAGCACATTTTTTATGGAGCTTTGTAATTTTTCAGATTTTGGTGATCGACTACAAATTAACTTACCCAAGCGGAACTGCAACTGCTGTGCTTATAAATGGATTTCATGCGTCTAAGGGAGATGATGTGGCAAAGTATGCAGTTCTCTCACATAACCAGTAGCCTTCATAGCCAAATACTCCCTCCGGTCCTTTTTAGTCCGCATATAAGATTTGACTGGAGTCAACTCAAACTCCGCATATAAGATTTGTCTGAAGTCAAACATTATAGAAAAAAATATTAACATTCACAATACGAAATCAATATCATTAGATGCGTCATGAATTTATTTTTCATTGTATAACTTTAATATTGTAGATGTTGAATTTTTTTTATATAAACATGATTAGACAAATCTTATATGCGGAGTAAAAAGGACCGGAGGGAGTATTATGATTCTCTCATTTTTAGCAAAATTTGATGTTTTTCTTTCTAACGTCAGGATGCAAGTGAATGGATTCACAAAATACTTTGCAATTAGCTTCTTCTGGAGCTTCTTCCAGTGGTTTTATTCTGGTGGAGATCATTGTGGCTTTTCGCAATTTCCCACTCTTGGACTACGAGCTTGGAAACACTCGTAATGCCCATCATGTTATTTATTATTCTATTCTGTTCTTGACTAGTAACAATTTCACCTAATTTAGATTTTATGATGGGGTGTTAGGTTCTTCTTTGATTTCAATCTCACATATGTTGGGGCAGGGATGATTTGCCCCCACCTTGTGAATATATCTCTCCTTCTTGGCTCTATTCTCTCCTGGGGCGTAATGTGGCCACTGATTGCTGATTTGAAAGGGAACTGGTATCCGGCAGATTTACCAGAAAGCAGCATGAGAAGTCTGCAAGGTTACAAGGTTTGTTTCCAAGTATAATTTTGTTGTTGTGCGTGTGCTTTGCATATCCTTTTTTCTTACCTTCTCTCATTCACAGGCCTTCATTTGCATAGCTCTCATCCTAGGAGACGGCATATACAATTTTACAAAGATTATTCTTAAGACCGTCATGAGTATGCTTGACAAATCAAAACAGAAAAGCGCAAAGAACGGTAAACAGCTTAACCTTTCTGGTCTCTGCCTTCCTGATGTATAGATGACCTGATGTTGGGTTCATTATGCTTTCAGGGGAAGATACTCTGTCACTCGTTGAACAACATCGCAATGAAGTGTTTATAAGAGACAGTCTCCCTAACTGGCTAGCCTTTTTGGGTTACTTTGCATTATCAGTCGTTGCTGTAATCACCATTCCCAGGATGTTCCCTGAGCTGAAGTGGTACTATGCTGTTGTAGCATACTTACTGGCTCCTGCCCTGGGTTTCTCCAATGCCTATGGATCCGGTCTTACCGACATCAACATGGCCTTCAACTATGGAAAAGTTGCCCTCCTCATTCTCGCGGCCGCAGCTGGGAAAGAACATGGCGTGGTTGCTGGGATGGTAGGCTGTGGCATGGTGAAATGTATGACGTCGATATCTGCTGATCTGATGCAGGACTTCAAAACTGGGCATCTTACATTAACATCACCTAGATCAATGCTTATCGCTCAGATCATCGGCACCGCCATTGGTTGTGTCATCTCACCGCTGACATTCTATGTGTTCTACAATGCCTTTGACATAGGCAACCAGGACAGCCCCTGGAAGGCGCCGTATGCTCTGATATACCGAAACATCGCGATTCTTGGTGTGGAGGGCTTCTCTGCTCTGCCCATGCATTGCTTGCAGCTCTGTTGTGGATTCTTTGCCTTTGCACTGGTGGCCAACCTGATGAGGGATTTCCTTCCACAGAAGTATGGCAAATGGGTCCCCTTGCCCATGGCAATGGGGTTCCCCTTCCTTGTCGGCGCGAGCTTCGCCATCGACATGTGCGCCGGGAGCTTGATAGTCTACATCTGGCACAGGATTGACAGGAGCAAAGCAACACATATGGTGCCAGCAGTTGCCTCCGGTTTTATATGTGGGGATGGACTTTGGATCTTCCCAGCTTCCTTGCTTGCGTTGGCCAAGATCACCCCACCAATGTGCATGGCATTTGCTTCTACACACTAGATGGGTATCATATCCGATAGTGGTTGCTGGCTCGCAGCTCTATGGTGAATAAGTTGAATGATGTATAAATCCAGAAGGTGTAAAATTGTAAGAGGTATATCATCTTTCAAGAGCAGCAGATCCAATTGCCAAATGTGGGTTTCCAGCTGTTCTCTGCAAATGTTGTCATCGGATATAAACCATCAAATGAAGGGTTGTCAGATGACGTGTGGCACCGAAAGAGTTGTCAAGTAATGTGTATAAACTGATGAGTGTAAGACTGGGGTATGAAGATAGATGAGCCCACTCGACAGGATTACCGCAGCGATGAATTACTGTATGCTGCAGCAGGAAAACATCATGAGTTTCTGAAAACCATCCAACAAATTCAGTGCTGCTTAGTGCTTACCACTGAACACTGAAGACAAAATTAGGCCTATATATTACTGTGTAATTATCTTCCTGTGGTGATTATTTTCTTTAGTGAGAAGTCCCTATCTATGAGTTTATGTATGTGTAGGAGACATGAATCTCAGAATAAAATGCGTAGGCCTCAGTGTAAGCGAGGAGCATAACTATCTTTTTAAATTGCTTTTAATGTAAAGAAATATTCAGTAAATGGTTAGGTCCTGTAGCTCAGTTGGTTAGAGTGTTGGTCTGATATGCCAAAGGTCACGGGTTCAAGCCCCGTCGGGACCAATTCTTTTTTTAATTGCGATTACCCTCTTTTTTCTGTGTATTTTCTAACTGCTCATTGTTTTTCCTAGTAATTTGAGAAAACAAAAATGACTCATTAGGTCTTGTATATCAGGGGCCGCCAGGAGTTTTTAAAATTGTATTCAACCACGATTACTCATTGTATATTCTCTTTTACTATTATTTTAATAGCAAGGAAATATTTAAGAAGAAATTAGGTCCTGTAGCTCAGTTGGTTAGAGTGTTGGTCCGATATACCAAAGGTCATGGGTTCAAGCCCCATCGGGACCAATTCATTTTAACTGCAATTACTCTTTTTTCTCTTTTTTCTCTATATTCTCTAACCGATCATTGTTTTCTTTTTGAGGGAACCGATCATTGTTTCCTAGTAGTAATTTGAGAAAATAAAAATAAGTTATTACTACGTGTTGTACCTCAGGAACCGTCAGGATTTCTAAATTAAATTCCCGCCCATTACTATTTTTCTACTGGTATTAGTATACTATAATCAACCCCTCATTGTTTTCACGTGTAGTCAAATATATGTTTTTTGTATAAATTTATAATATTTCTTGCATTATTTCTACTGGTACATACGATTTTTGCCAGAAAAAAGTTGTGTAGTCAGATGACTACACTGCCATGTAGCTTCACCACTGCGCTGGACCAAAGGTCATTAATTTAATTGTAACTACCTTTTCAAGTATATTCTCTAAACCTCTTATTGTTTTATAGTACCTGCAAAAAAAACTTGAAAAGGAGTATAAAGAGCTTATTAGAGCAATTCTACCAGATTACTTATAACCCCCCATCTTCCAATAAAACTATCAAAAATAGAGAAATACTCACTCAAGCAGATTCCCTAAGTGACCCTCTATCTCTAAAAAAAAATTGGAGAGCACCCTCTAAAAGACCGCACCACCCTTTATAAATTTATTTAAGAGAGAGGGAAATACAGAGGGACACCCTATGCACAAAAGTTTTGGTGCCAACAAAACTTCTTGCCCTTTTCATTTACTCTCGTACGTGCGGCGCCACCGCCATGGTCTCCCCACCCCTACCGACTCTGTGACTCATTCCCCTGTCGCAGCCTTCCCTCCGCCTCTTGTGTCTGGTAGCCGGCTCCACAACCCTCCCTCCTCGCCGCCGCACCCCCAGCAGCCGACCCTGCCAGTCGCAACCGGTGAAGCACCACCTTGGTTCCTTCTTTCTCCAGTCATTGCTCATCAACATAACAGGCAGAGGCTGGAGGGACATCCTAGGGGGGGTGGCGAGTGGAGGGGACTAGCGAGAGGCACAAGGTGCACCAACCAGAACGGGGATGCGTCCGGATGATGAGCAAGAAACGAAAGGGAAGAAAAGAAGAAAAATAGTGACACAGTGACAACTGAGTCCCACATGGAAGAAGTACAGAGGATGCAGTTCTAGGGCGTGTGATTTAGCAGTGCGCTCTAAAACCTCTTAGAGTGCCCTCTAGAACCATTAGAGGGCCTGCCCTTTTAACAAATCTGCTGGAATTTCTCTGAGATCTATTTGTGCCAAAGGTGGAGGGTTCAAATCCCTCTAGCTAACCAGCCGGCCCTGCCCAATGCTGCATGCATCACTAGGCCAATTATTGAGGTGATCAAGACCATGCATAAAACAATTCCGTGGGTATCGACCAAAGTTACCAGTGAGTCTAACACCGAACAATTAAGAAGATGTGAAGCATGATCCATGCAGTCCATACACTATATATGCC
The DNA here is from genome assembly GCF_002575655.3 of Aegilops tauschii subsp. strangulata. Taxonomy (NCBI): domain Eukaryota; kingdom Viridiplantae; phylum Streptophyta; class Magnoliopsida; order Poales; family Poaceae; genus Aegilops; species Aegilops tauschii. The sequence continues at coordinate 495,337,556 of NC_053036.3, forward strand.
CAACAATCAAAACAACACAGTAAAGTAACCTGTTACAGTCTCCAAGACTCCAACTCTTCTACTTTATGCTTGCTTGTGCCCATTGCGATCATAGACCGATGCTGATGCGTGAAAGCAACGGCGCGCTTGTGTGAACTGCCGGCCTCCACATGAACCGCCCGATGTGGATCGTCGTCGTTCACTGATCACTGGTGTCTTTCAAGAACTTTGTAAGAAGAGTTGGAGACTGCAAATATTATCATCAAGCTGTAAGAAGTATATCTTTCAGGAGCAGCAGATCCAATTGTCAAATGTCGGTTTCCAGCATGTTATCTGCAAATATTATCATCGGATATAACCTAATTTTAGAGTTGTCAAATGATCTGTGACACAGAAAGAGCTGTCAAGTAATGTGTGTAAACTGATGAGTGTGAGACTGGGTATTAAGATAGATAGATGTGCCCACTCAAGAGGACCGACGCAACCATCACGAGTTTCTGAGAACATCCAACAAAATCAGTGCTGCTTACCACCGCTGAACTGCAATTCTTTGTTGAATTCAAAACACCTCTCCAGCTTATTAACTCTGGCCGCAGTGTAAGCGAGGAGCCTAACTCTCATGGGTCTTGATTTCTTGGTTCTTCTGTATTTTCAATTATTTTAATAAAGAAAGAAATATTAACTAAGAAATTAGGTCCTGTAGCTCAGTTGGTTAGAGTGTTGGTCTGATATACCAAAGGTCACGGGTTCAAGCCCCGTCGGGACCATATTTTAATTGTGATTACTCTCTTTTTCCTGTATATATAGGCGTTATTGTTTTTCCTTCTAAATTAAGAAAATAAGAAAACTTATTAGGTCTTGTCTCTCAGGGACCACCAGGATTTTTTTAGTTATATGCAATCACGATTACTCTTTTTCTGTACTGATATATATACTAACTAACCCTAATGTTTTCTAGTAAACTGCGAAATAAAAATAACTTACCCTGATGTGGATCGTCGTCGTTCACCGGTGTCTTTCAAGAAGGCTGTAAGAAGAGTTCGAAACTGCAAATATTATCATCAAGCAGTAAGAAGTACTCCGTCCATTCCCAAATATAAGTCTTTTTAGACATTCCAACAAGTGACTATATACGGAGCAAAACGAGTGAATCTACACTCTAAAATTTGTCTACATACATCCGTATGTTGTAGTCTATTTGAAATGTCTAAAAAGACTTACATTTAGGAACGGAGGGGGTATATCTTTAAGAGCAGCAGATCCAATTGTCAAATCACAAAGTTCCTTTGTAGCTCAGGCTACATGGAACCTCTTATCCTCAACTCTCCAGCCTTGCTTTAAGATCCGTACTCTCCAACTAACTAACAACAACAAGATTTCTCTTTTTTGTTTCTCGAAAATGAAACAACATATGAACTTCAAACTTTGCAGGTCGAACAAACATTAGAACATCAATGTGTGAAAAAACTTTCAGATTTTTTGGTCTGATATAAATATACAAAATGAGATATTCTTTGAATAAAAATATTATTTCAAGTATTTAAAATGCATGAAAAAATCTGAAAGTTTTTTCCTAGATTGTAGTTAGAATGTATTGTTGTTCTGCAAAATTTGAAGTTTATATGTTGTGTCGTTTGAGAAAAACAAAAAAGACAAATGTGTCTGCACGGATCTTGATGCATAAATGGATGGCAAAGATAAGGGGTACCATGTAGCCTGAGCTACAGAAAACCACACTCCAAATGTCGGTTTCACGGTTGTTATCTGCAAATATTATCATCGGATTTAAACTAATGAATGTTTGTCAGATGATCTGTGACACAGAAAGAGTTGTCAAGTAATGTGTATAAGCTGATGACCGTGAGACTGGGTATTAAGATAGATAGATGCGCCCACTCAACAGGACTGACGCAACCATCATGAGTTTCTCAGAAACATCCAACAAAATCAGTGCTGCTTACCACCACTGAACAGCAATCCTTTATTGAATTCAAAGCACCTCTCCAGCTTACTAACCCCGGCCGCAGTATAAGCAAGGAGCCCAACTCTCATGGGTCTTAATTTCTAGTTCTTCTGTATTTTCAATTATTTTAATATAGAAACAAATATTAACAAAATAATTAGGTCCTGTAGCTCAGTTGGTTAGAGTGTTGGTCTGATATACCAAAGGTCACGGGTTCAAGCCCCGTCGGGACCATTTTGTTTTTTTAAATGCGATTACTCTTTTTTTCCTGTATATGCGTTATTGTTTTTTCTAGTAAATTTAGAAAATAAAAATAGCTTATCAGGACTTGTATCTCAGGGACCGCCAGGATATGCAATCATGATCACTCTTTTTTTTACTGATATACTAGCTAAGCCCTAATGTTTTTTAGTAGGGAACTAGAAATAAAAATAACTTACTCCCTCCGATCCATAAATTGTTGTTGATTTAGTACATAATATGATCGTAGGGAGTATTAGATCCGGTATCACAGGCCCTGCCGGACGATTGTTTAATTAATGTAGGGTTTTTCATGGATTTAATGAATTTAGCTATGAGTACATTTTCTTCAATATATTATCCAACCCCTCAATGTTTTCTATATAATCTCTCACCCTCTAAGAAGTTGTCAAAATAGAGAAATACGGACACTAAAAACATCTTCAGCCGGACTGGGTCAATTGAGATGTCCACGGAAACCCCATTTGTCTGCGCATGCAAAGTTCACCCCCATTCCTCTCCAAATTATCCGGAAAATGCATATAATTGATAGGTAAGGGTGTATTATCTAGAGTTGTTCTTAGATCGATTTGCCTCAAAAGCTAGCGGGTTCAAGGAACCTTGCTATGCGTACGACGAGTTTTCTGCCCAACACTGTACGACTAGAGATAATTATAAATAGTTTAGTTTGTGGGCCATAGTATCTACAGATGATTTGCTCTCTGGTCGTACTGCTCGGACGAGAAAAGCATCGTATGCAAGGTTCAAGTCCATCAAGCAGCCAGACAGCCGGTCCCCAAAAAAAACTAGCCAGACAGCCTTGCCCAATGCTACATCACTAGGCCAATTATTGAGGTGATCAAGACCATGCATGAAACAATTCCGTGTGTATCGACCAAATGTACCAATGGATCTAACCAAACAATTAAGAAGATGTGAAGCATGATCCACGCAGTCCACGGACTAGGCTCAAAATGAAAACAAACACAGTAAACTAACCTGTTACAGTCCCCAACTCTTCTACTTTATGCTTGCTTGTGCAACGTCGCGATCGTAGGCCGACGCTGATGCGTGAAAGCGACGGGGCATCTTGTGTGAACTGCCGGCCTCCACATGAACCGCCCGATGTGGATCGTCGTCGTTCACTGGTGTCTTCTCCCACTCACTCAAGTACAGAAGATGCCTGCACAGCAGTCCTCGTCGTTCACAGGTGTCTTCTCAGTTTTCTCATGGCACAGATCAGCCACAATGTCTCGTGGAATCGTAGTGTGTGGGATTGCTTTCACTGATGTGGGATTGTACTGCATGTATGTATAGCTTAGAGCAACTCTAGCAGATCCCGTATCCGGCGTAAACCCGCATAATTCCGGCGATTATATGGGCTCGGCCCATTTTTCTGGTCAGACCAGAGCCCGCATCGGTGTCCGGCCTGTAAATTTTTTTGCCGCAGCCCGCAAACGCAACCCCGAGTCACTATAACTGCGGGTTTGCGGGGCAGATGCGGGTCGAAACCCTATCCTCCCGCCGCCGCGTTCCCCTCCAATTCCCCACCGCGCCGCTCGATTTCTCGCCGCCGGCGAGCCTTGAACCACCATGGCCGACTCGGAGATGAGGCGGAGCGCCGCCGCCGCGCCAGATCTGACGCCGCGCGCAAGCGGGGGCGCGTCGGTGGCTCAACCAGGGTGCCCGGCCGCCGCCGGCATTCGACCGGCGCGAGCTCGACGAGTTCGAGCTCGAGCGCGCCCTTCGCCGCCGCGCCTCCTCCGGCAACTGGTCCGCGGGGAGCTCATCCGGCCACTGGTCCGCAGGGAGCTCATCCGTGGGCGCATCGAGCTCGCGGCTCGTTCCGGTGAAGAGGGAGTCGGAGGAGGCCGTGCCCGATGCGCCGCCGCGCCGAGGCGTCATCGGACCAGAGGACTACCTTCCACCGAGGCAGGAGGAGCTCCTCGAGCGCGTCGTCCTCGAGCGGTCGGCGAGGGAGCTGCAGGAGATGGAAGAGCGCATCCGGCGCGAGCTCGAGTACGAGCAGCTCTTCCTCGATTCGGGCCTCACGGCATCGCAGGCGCAGGCATCGAAGGAGGCCGACCTGCGCGTGATGAAGGAGGAGCAGGCGAAGCTCTTCGTCGACCTCGGCTCCGACTCCGACTGATCGCCGCCGGTGGGCAGCTACCGCAGGAGCTCCGGTGAGCTCAATTTTGTTGCAGTGATGCGGTAGCGTAGGCCCTGTCTAGCATATCTAACCTCTATGTATGTATGTATGTGGCGTGTATGAACTTATTTGAGAAGAAGAAACATGTATGCGAGCGAGCTCCGGCGAGCTGTTGTTTAAATTTCTCGCGCGAAACAACTTTTTTTGAAATTTAGGGGTCCGTTTGCGGTTTCTAGTCTGCCGCTGCAATTTTCGGCCTGCATAATCGCCCCCGTGCGACCTGCAAACACATTTTACGGGTCGGCAAAATGCGGGGTCTGCTAGAGTTGCTCTAACGAGCTGTCCACGGCTGCCTTTGGTTCAACCACGCAAAGCGGCACCCGATGCTCGATCTGGACCGTGTTCTGAAGTTCTCTGACTGGATTGTGTACAGGAAACCTTTTCCTGTCCTCTGATTTTGTTCGCCAGCACTTCCATCTTCTTTAGGATGCATGCAGAGTAAACATCAGATTTGCCCTAGAAACCCTACACAATCGTCTCCGCTGTGACAAGAAATGACGGCGACATTGGTAAATCGCCTCAACAATTTGTTTTATTTTGTCTGGAATCGCGTAAAAATCATACGCTCTCCAGAGCAAATCGACGATAGAAGTAAATAGATCGATGATAGAGGCCCTAGTTAGAAGATCCGTCAAGAATGTAGTATTAGGTTACCTCCTGGCGCTGGAGGACGGAGCCACGGAGGGAAGGGGCGATTGATCGTAGCGCGCGCATCTCCAGCGGCAAGGGTTGTAGCGCAACCACGAGCCGGTGCCCGATGTCCTAGAACTGCCGTGAGGGAGTGCGCCGGGAACGCGGCCCAAAGTCACGCTAGCTCAGTCGAAATGACACGGCATGGGACGGGGCGTCGTGCACCTGACCCCAGGGCAACTCCAATGCTACGATAAAAAAATGATTTAAAAAAACTCCAACCTGCCGACCCATTTCGCATGCGTAACGAACAGAGACAGCGGCCCGACGTGCCGACACAAACGGACACGCGTTCATTTTTTGTCGGGCACGACTATGTCTCGCCTTCAACGAGTCTGGCTTCGGATTCACTGAAGGGAGAGCGAGCTGGGCCGGCCCACGAGCACGGGAGCCCACAGCCTCTTTTCCCTAATTTTTCTACTTTTTCTGTTTTCTTTTTAATATATTTTTGTATTTTTTATACTTTATTAAAATATTCTAAATATATATATTACAAAAAACTCTTTTCAATTATTTTTTGATGTTGAACAAGTATTTGAACTACAAGAGTTTCAGCTACTAAGGCCAAGAGAACTATAAGAAATGTCTCTGCAAGTGAGAAGAATAAGGCCTCAGTGCCTGAAGCTGCTGAAGATGATGAGCCACTAGTGCTAAGGAAACTGAGACCCAAGATTCCAGATCATGACAATGCTCATCCCACTGCTGAGAACATGATGTTAAGAAAGGACAAATGTTTTTGCGTCAGTGGAGATTATCTGATCCTTGTTCTATCAGGAGAAGAGTTGCTTGTGATTATCGTTTCCACACCAGAAAGCATGAAGATTTTATGAAACTGTGCTGCTTGACAAGAAGCTTATTGTCAGTGACATGAAATGGGTGGATTGGGAATACATTGATGACAACGAAGATAACTTTCCCATGTTCATGAGAGTTTCAGACTTGCAGGTGTTGATGCTTTTGTTGGGAAGAAGCTTACCTCATGTTGATGGGATGATAATGCAATTCTATTCAACTGCTCATTTCTATCCAGATGGAAGGATTGCGCGGATGACTGAGGGAGTGAGATACCAGTCGACCATCTCTGAGTGGGCAACTCTTCTTGGTGTTCCTGAAGAAGAAGAAGAGAGAGACATTGATGTGTATGCAAAGCCCAAGATGGACCACAACTTCATGAAGGACATGTACAAAGCTATTCCTGAGAAAGATGTTGAGACCCACAAGTTAGGTTCTGTGAAGCATTTGCTACCTGGTTTGGCCACTACAAACACTATTTTGAGGCACACTCTGTTGCCCAAATCTGAAGATGACAAGATGATCCATAGCCATTCCATCAACCTGTTGCATCTCTTTGACACACCTCAAAAATTCAAGGTAATGAGCTTAAATGTTGAAACTATCAAGAGGACAGCTGCAGACCAAAAGAGATCATGTGGTTTTGCTCCGCACATCCAGTTACTCATCAATTCCAAGGTTGGAACGAGCACATATCTTCTTGATCGTGAGCATCTCCCGTTGTTGCTAGAATTCAAGGATAACGTAGTGGTGATGGACCCATCTCACCCTACTTCTGTTGAGGCACAAGAGAAGATATAGGCAGCCGTCGCAGCTAAGGAAGCATCTGGTCCATTTGCTAATCTCAAGACCAAAAGTGATCAAATGACTTATCTACTAGAAGCAACCCTGAGGATTGAACAAAGTTTGGCCAGCCTTGTCAAGAACCAGTAGAGCTTAGAGCGGATAGTTGAGGCAAAAAAATTATGATCTTGATGTAAAGGTCATAGAGGTCCAGACCATCGTGGAGAAGCTGAAGAATGATGTTGATGCAGCTACTAAAGCTAGAGAGGATGCAGAGGACAGTGGTGACGACATACCTACTACTGACAGATTCCAAATAGTGCCTAGGGCAGCAAGGTCTGCTACTGTGCCTACTGCAGATATGATGACTACCGCTTCAGCGCCTTCTGCTACTCCATCAGTTCCACCGCTAGTGTCTACTCCACCAACCCAACAGACGTCAACCGAAGCTTTTGCAGATACATTTCTCTCAACACCGTCTACGCACACCGGAGCTGCCAGCTAGAGATCTTCACCTCCAGGAGCTACTGGGGATCATGCCTAGAGAGACACATAGCTCTATACCTATTCGAGCTTTTTGGTACTTGTTGCCAAAGGAGGAGAATTTGTATAGATCATTAGGCTGTGTGTGAGAGAGAGTGTCTTGCTTTTGCTCGTTTTATTTCTTCGAGTTTTTGCTACTACTTGGTTTATGCTACTTTGATTTGCTCGTTTGATTTCTTCGAGTTTTTGCTACTACTTCGTTTATTCTACTTGTCTTTGTTGCATGTGCGAGATACTATGTTGGTTGTTTGTGCTTGATCATACTATGCTTCATGTTATGCACATTGCTTACCATTATCATTATTATTATCTTTGTATGATCATTCACTTGTGTTTTTGGTGATGAGTGCTTATTATTCCAATCATATCATTTTGTGCGCTCCACCAAGTTGTATGTGACATGGAAGAGTGACACATGATCCTAATCGATTGTGCATTTGCATTCAAACGCAAATTTTTAATAACGCACAAATTTAGGGGGAGCTCTTGCTTATCACATACTTCTCAAAGAAACGACGTATTTCATTCATCTAATCATTTGTCGAAGCTTTGATCTATATGTTGTCATCAATTACCAAAAAAGGGGAGATTGAAAGTGCAACTAATCCCTGGGTGGTTTTGGTAATTAATAACAACATATATCTCATTGCAAATATCCTTTCAAGTTAAAGATTTCAGGAAGTTCAGTGATTGGCATGACAAGGACTAGTGATTGTGGACCCCTCAAAATGCCAAGGACATGGATTGGCAAAAGCTCAAGACTCTACATTTTTGGTTAAGTGATCCAAGATCACATTGAGTCCATAGAAAAGCCAATACTATTAAAAGGGGATGAGGTGTTGTTGATGATCTGGTTGCTCAAGTGCTTAGTGATATTGTTCAAAAACCCTCAACCACTTTCTCTATCCAAATCTATCCTAAACCCTAAAATCCAACTCGGTCCCACCGAAACCTACAGATCTGGACCCACAGTTCATCTGGACACTGGCACAGCTAAACCCTAACAGATCGGAGTCAGCGATATGGATCTCGGTCCTACTGAGATGGCCTTGCCAACTCTCTGTCATATATTGCAACTATTTTGGTCTTACCGAGTTTTGCAATCGGTGCCACCGAGATGGCTTGACAACCTTCTGTTGTCTTATTACTTCACTTCGGCCCTATCGAGTTGATGCAATCGGTGCCACCGAAACGAGGTTTGCCTTTACCATTGCACATCGGTCCCTTCAAGATGTTTCTGAAGGAAATATGCCCTAAAGGCAATAATAAAGTTGTTATTTATATTTCCTTATATCATGATAAATGTTTATTATTCATGCTAGAATTGTATTAACCGGAAACTTGATACATGTGTGAATACATAGACAAAACAAAGTGTCCCTAGTATGCCTCTACTAAACTAGCTCGTTAATCAAAGATGGTTAAGTTTCCTGACCATAGACATGTGTTGTCATTTGATGAATGGGATCACATCATTAGAGAATGATGTGATGGACAAGACCCATCTGTTAGCTTAGCATTATGATGGTTGAGTTTTATTGCTATTGCTTTCTTCATGACTTATACATGTTCCTCTGACTATGAGATTATGCAACTCCCGAATACCGGAGGAACACCTTATGTGCTATCAATCGTCACAACGTAACTGGGTGATTATAAAGGTGCTCTACACGTGTCTCCGAAGGTGTTTGTAGGGTTGGCATAGATCGAGATTAGGATTTGTCACTCCGTGTATCGGAGAGGTATCTCTGGGCCCTCTCGGTAATGCACATCACTATAAGCCTTGCAAGCAATGTGACTAATGAGTTAGTTGCGGGATGATGCATTACGGAACGAGTAAAGAGAGTTGCCGGTAACGAGATTGAACTAGGTATGGTGATACGGACGATCGAATCTTGGGCAAGTAACATACCGATGACAAAGGGAACAACGTATGTTGTTATGCGGTTTGATCGATAAAGATCTTCGTAGAATATGTAGGAGCCAATATGAGCATCCAGGTTCCGCTATTGGTTATTGACCGGAGATGAGTCTCGGTCATGTCTACATAGTTCTCGAACCCGTAGGGTCCGCACGCTTAACGTTTGATGACGATTTGTATTACGAGTTTATATGATTTGATGACCGAAGGTTGTTCGGAGTCCCGGATGAGATCACGGAGGTGACGAGGAGTCTCGAAATGGTCGAGAGGTAAAGATTCATATATTGGAAGGCTATATTCGGACATCGGAAAGGTTCCGAGTGATTCGGATATTTTTCGGAGTACCGGGGAGTTACGGGAATTCGCCGGGTGAAGTAATGGGCCTTATTGGGCTTTTGGGATTTAGTGGAGAGAGGGGAGAAGGGCCAAGAGGTGGCGCGCGCCTCTCCCCTGCCCAAACCGAATTGGACAAGGGGTGGGGGCGCGACCCCCCTTTCCTTCTCCCTCTCCCTCTCTTTCCTTCTCTCCTACTCCGAATAGGAAAGGAAATCCTACTAGGACTTGGGAGTTCTAGTAGGACTCCCTATGCTTTGCGCGCCCCTTAGGCCAGCCGCCTCCTCCCTCCCTCCTTTATATACGGGGGAGGGAGCACCCCAAAGGACTAAAGAGATTTGTCTTAGCCGTGTGCGGTGCCCCCCCTTCACACACTACAAAAAAATGCACTTCCGTGATGATATGTGTTTATCACAGTAGGTCGCGTTTTTGTCATGCATGTACATCCATGAAAAATTTATGACAGAATCAAGATAGTCATACTTGTGCTGTCGTAGAAGTGTTCCATGACATTACCAAAATTATCATCACGGAAGTGTCTACTTCCATGACGATAAATCGCGCGTCACAGAAGTGCTTTCGTCAAGGGTGACCGACACGTCGCATCCACCGTAACGGAATGCCGTTAAGCTATCGGGTCGGGTTTTGGATCCGATAACCCGTTAACAGCCCCGACCAATGGGGATTTTCCACGTGTAAAATCATCATTGGCTGGAGGAAACACGTGTCGGCTCATCGCTGGGACAGATGTCATCCACTCATTGGACAGAAGGCGCCTATGATACGTCGACACGTGGCACGGCCCAACAGAGGCCCATTCCTGTGAAAAGGCCGGCCCGTTTGACTTGGTCAAAAGGTGGCGGGCCGGCCCATGGAAAGCCTGTTAACGGCCTGTTCGCATATAGCCCATTTACAGCCCGCTAACCCAAGGCCCGTTACGCCCTATTTGAATTAGGCCCAGTAGCATCATCTGGGCCATCCAATATGATTCCAGCCCGTTTTCACTTCTGGCTCATGTATGGCCCATGACGTCTTTCGGCCCATATGAGGCCCTATGTAACTCTTGGCCTATTAACGGCCCATGGTGAAACTGGCCCGTAATGAACAGTGTATCACTTTACACCCATTAACGACCCGTGGTGAAACTGGCCCGTAAAGAACAGTGTATCACTTTATACCCATTAACGGCCCATTATTCCGTTGGGCAGTTTCCAGCCCATGTTATCTTTCGGCCTTCTCAGAGCCCATTTATTCTTGGGCTATTTTCCAGCATTCGTTTACTTACGGCCCGTTACTGTCATTTTCTGCTTGTGGGCCAAATTCAGCCCGTGGTTACAGTCGGCCCGTTTGTGGTCCGTTAATATGTTGGGCCGTTTTCATAGCGTCATCAAATACGGCCTATTAATGATGGCCCGTTATGGTCGGCCCATGAACGGATGATTCCAACTCTAGCCCGTTTACGGCCAGAATGCGGTCTGTTTGGCCCATGTTTGGCCAATCGATCGTACGGCCCGTATAAGGCCCATTGATGATATGGCCCGTAGAAGGCCCATTGTTTCTACGGCCCGTATAAGGCCCACTGTTTCTACGGCCCGTAGGAGGCCCAGTGTCACTATAGTAAATATTAGCCCATGGTTATTGTGGCCTAGTTTTAAAAAATAGGTTATTGCAGCCACTAGCAAACCGCAGAAAAAGAACTGCACTGACTACAAGCAAACAAATAAACAAGACAACAAGGAAATAAATAAGCAAGCAACTTACAGTAGGCTATCACGGCTATTACACATATTACATCCACTGGGCATCAAAGTTCGCCACCAGTGCAAATATAGGGAACACAACAGCATATAAACGCCATAGCAAAACAAGTCCAGAACTGAAACCACTTCAGAAGAGCTCAAGAAACAATATCCTGGGTACCCATAATGCTGGCAAGATGCTTAGCAAGCTTATTAACTTTTCTTGTTTGGCGCTTAAGTCCTCCAGCGCTTGCTGTTGCACCAGAAAGTATGCATCTGAATTCTGCAGGGACTTCCTCAGTCCTTCGGCTTCCTATCGCATAACATCTGATCAATGTCTTTCAACTTGAAGTTGAGACTCAAGAAGCCGATCTGATTCAGGCAATGAGTTCGAAGAGCTGGTGCCAGCAGTGGTAGCCAGTAACTCGAACACTACATCAAGACAGGACTTTGGGGTTGTCTCAGTGTCTTCAATATAGTTTTTATCAGCTTCCTTGGAGACCAACAGGGATGTCTCACTATCTTGAACCTTATCTGCATTACTTCCTTTACCATTGCATAACAGGGTACTCTTCTCCAATATTTTATCCGCGTTCTAAAAGAGAAACAAACAAACACATCTCAGGTTTACAATGTAGTATATGAAACTCATTTTGGTAAACCAGTTCAGCAGTAAGGTGGACAGGATAACAGCATGAAACAAATATATATCTATGTAGTATGGTCACTGTATGGTCTATATCATTCTAGTTTATGTTGCCAAATCAAGATAGATACCGTTCGAATCATATCTATTTAAGACAAAGCAGCATAGACAGAATATAAGTGTGGGAAACTACACAGCAATAACAACACTTGTAATGTGCATGGCATGAGAACATAACTGTTTATTCAATTGAAACTGAAATCAAGATAGAGCAAGTTACAACAGCAAACAGCCAAACACGTTGAAGAAACAGGTTTAAAACACACCTGTTGCACCGTTGGAGTTTCAATTGCATCCTTCAAATTTGCAATTAGTTGGTATCAGTAAATACAGTGATGCAAGAGCAAAGTAGTATGAACCATAGCTACGGAACCTGGCCTGAGAACAATTCTTCTTCTGCTCTAATAGTTGACTTCGGGTTCAGAGTGGTGGTCCTCGTGATTTGGGCACTGCAGTTGCCTTACTAACTACTCGTGTTTGGGTGCTCTGTGGTGGAGACGGTGCCGTGTCAACGGGAACTGGGTGTCTATCTGCTGGGGTTGGGGTTAGAAGGGATGTAGCTGGTTCTCTGTCCAACTGGGTAGGGGTACAATCTACATGAGTGTGGGTTATGTGTGGTGGGGCTGGTTCTTGGGCAAGTACAACCGTGGTTCTATCTGCATCGACAGGTAGCACGATCTTTTCTGAAGACCGTGTTTTTACTCCCACAGATACTGCCATCACTCCCTCCAATTGAAATGGCTGATAAACAAGAAAAGTAATTGAATGTACAAAGATTGTAAGATAGACAGGTGCAATGGATAGTAGGGAAGAAAACATGGCATGAAATAATTCACATTTATGTTGTCTAAGCAAACAGAATAGCAGGACATAATTTCACATATATGATGGCTAATTAAACAGGATAGCATGACACAATTTCACATGTATGATGGCTAACTAAACAGGATAGAATGACATACTTCAAAATATGATGACTATGTAAACAGGATGACATGATATAACTATACGATGTGTCTATTAAAGTGGTTGGCATGCCATAAATCACAAACATGCCGTCGATGGAAACATGATGGCATGATATAATTCACGGATAGAATGACATAATTTAAAATATGATGACTATGTAAACAGGATGAGATGATATAACTATATTATGTCTTTAGAAAATGGGTTGGCATGCCATAATTCAGATACATGTTGTCTATGTAAACATCATGGCATGACATAATTCAAATATATGATTTATATACTAAGGAAGTGAGCAGAGGGCAATCGCATATATGATGTGTCAACTAAGGAGATGGCATTCAATATTGTGTATATGATGTAAAAACTAAGCATTGCAATACAACATATGCATTATATGAGTAATATAACCCTGCCAAGTTTGAGCATACACCTCAGGGGTATAATAGGACTGGTCATCTGCCTCTGAATCCTCCTCTGAAGAGCTATCTGTAACCAGCAAGATATCTGCTTCAGCAGGTAGCATTGTCTGCTCTGAAGACCTTGTTTTCACTCCAGATTTCTCCATCACCAATTCAAATGGCTGATGCACAGGAAGAGCAGTTGAATATACAAACATTGTCGACAAAAGCAATGAGAAATACAAAAAAGGACGACATGATATAATTCACATATATGACGCTTGCCTGAACAGCATGGCATTGCATAATTCACATACATAATGCCTTGCAACAAGATAACATTGCATAATTCACATATATAATGTGTTGCAACAAGATGGCATTGCATAATTCACATATATGGTAATTAGACACTAAATAGGTGGCGTTCACACAAAGCATGTCTAAACTAAGCAAATGACATAGCAATGCAAGATACCATACGCACGATATGAGCAACATAACCCTGCCAAGTTAGGGCATGCACCTCGGGGGGAAATATGACTGGTCATCTGTCTCTGAATCCTCCTCTGAGGTGCTATCGGTAACCAGCAAGACATGCGCTTCGTCAGATAGCATTGTCTGCTCTGAAGACCTTGTTTCCACTCCAGATTTTTCCATGACCGTGCCGAATGGCTGATGCACAGGAAGAGTAATTGAATGTACTAAAATTGTTGACAAATTTAACACGTAATAAAAAAATGATGGCATGATATAATTCACATATAAGATGACCGGCTAACCAGGGTGGCATTGCAAAATTCACATATATGATGCCTGGCTAGACAAGATGGCATTGCATGATTCACATATACGATAAAGAAACTAAACAGATGGCATTGACACAAAGCATGTCTAAACTAAGCAGATGACATCTTTAATGTATACAGTAAGCAATGCAAGGCACCATATGCATGATATTACCAACATCAGCATGCCAAGTTAGAGCAAAGACCTCATGGGGTAAATAGGAGTGGTCTTCTCCTTCTGAATCCCCCTCAGAACAGTTATCTTCCTCTTGATTACGATCCGAAATGGGTGGAGGGGGGGCTGCCTTTGCGCCCACCATGGAACGACGTCTGCGTGAAATTTTATTGCCACGCAAGGCTCATCTCTTTTGCTCTACATGATCAGTTCCATTGTGTACAATAACTGGCATGCATAGGAATAAAACATAGTGAGATTATGTAAGGAGTGCATGCACAAATCCAGAGTGATGGTAGCAAACTGTGGATAGACCCAAAACCAATGATAGCAGGCAGATAATAGCTTTAGTTAAAAAATACAGATAATGGCTCCTTTAATGTTTGTTTGCACCCAACATGAAACTCATAGTAGACACCGGAGATTAACCAGATAGTAGACAGATAGTACTGATTGCTGCCCCAATATGTACCCCACAACCATTTAAAAACTCAAGTTTCAGCATTAGTTTGGACCTGACTCGGAGTCTAATAGGTGAACATGATGATAATGTAGCATGTCATCATATTAAGCGACGCATAACGTAAGCAGACACGAAAGAGTGCGACCTCTCTTGCGGACCCGTGTAGTCCTCAAGGTCATCTGCTCAGTTGATGATGGTAATGCAGTTGCCGTGGCTGCTGGCGGCGGGGAAGAAGATCTAAGGCGGCGAAAGACAGTCTGGAGAGCGGATCCCTGCTGTGGTGAACCCTTCCGTCGTTGGAGCAGCTGAGCTAGGGTGGAACACAGCGCCGCAGGAGCAGGACAAACCACACAAGGTTTTCTTTGACACATATCTGTAACAGAAGTAATTGAGTAAGGGCTTGTTTGAATTTGAGGATTCTAACAATGTAGGGATAGGAAATAGACAGGAATAGGATAGGAATGCACGTGCAAAACAGAGAATTTTAAAACACAGGATTTCTGCCAATCTGGGTGTTTGATTCACAACAATTGGAAGATCACAGGATGCAAAAAAGCATGGTGAGATTAAGTCAAACGACAAGAAAATGTATGGTTATAATGCTATTATGCTACTATCTCTTAGTCTTGTGCTTGATGAATAGGAATATGAAAAGGAGGAGAAGTGGAAATTAGAATTCCTACGGTTTTTCTTTCAAGGAGACACTAAAGGAACAAATCCTACAGTTTTCCTTTGCTCCATTCCTTTGCACCAAATTCATGAAAAGTAGTACCATAGGAAACTTTCCAATTCCGATATTTTTCATTCACTTTTCCTTTCAAGCACTGGCGATTCTAGTAGGCAGGCGTGAGCAAGGAAAATCCTACGCTAAAAAATGTTTTTGTGCTACTTCTATTACTTTGGACCCAGGCCACTGCCATACTAGCTCAACTCCCAGGCCCATCGACAAATGCACAGCTCAAATGCCCAGAGATAAATAATGATGGCGTTCAAGAGAGTCCATCACGGATAGCTAAGTTGCCTGGTACCTCACTGCTTGTCATATAGTAGGATAAAATAATCGTATTTCCCGTTACTACGAGTGCTCAGTGGACAATATATATAACATGTAGAGTAAAAAAGAGATGCAACAAGTGTACAACCTCTTTGGCGAAGCCATGTCAATCTCAGCGTGATTGGGTTGGCCGGTGAGGATGCTCCGGCTGACTTGGCTGTCGGAGGAGGGGAAGAAGATCTTAGGCTTCTGGAGATGGAGCCCGAGGTACTGCTCCGCTGTGATGGAGGGTTTCGTCGTTGGAGCAGCTCCGGTGAGTTGTACGACGCCGAGGCTGAAGCAGGACAAGAGAGACAACGAACAACGTTAACCTGAGTGGAATTCTAATAGCATCTCCAATACATGACGTAAAATACATAACCACAAAGTGCTAGATGTAAAATACATCAGCCGCTCATCTCTGAACTTAACTGCCGAAACTGAATTTAACTATCGAAACTGAACTTAACTGTCGAAACTGAACTTAACTATCGAAGCTGAATTTTGCTGTCGAAACTGAATTTTGCTGTCAAAACTGAATTTTGCTGTCAAAACTGAATGCACTAGCAAGGTGAGGCTACACGTCGGTCGACTGACTTTTTCATCTCTGGTCAGTCAATTTTGCAGCCGTTGGATACGAAATCAAGGGCCTGCGGTTCATCTTCAACCTCCACCCCCTGAGCCGCCAGCCACCACCGGCCAAACAGCAGCCCCCTGCCGCCCGCGGCCGGCGGTGCGCCGCCCCACCCGCCCCGAAAACACTCCCCACCGCCGGTCCGCCGCCGCCCCGGCCATCCCTCTAGGCCCCCCCGTGCCGAGCTTTTTCTCCGGCGATCCCCACACCACCGCCCCGCCAACGCCCCGCCACCACCGGCGACCACCGCCCCCATCCTGAACCCTAAGATAGATAGTGGGGTACCTCTCCGGCGAGCCCCCTCCCCGCTGTGGCTGGTTCTTCCTTCACCCCGGCGAGCCCCCCCACCCCCTAAAAATTGACTGACCCAAAAGTCGATTCAGTTGACTGAAGTGTAGCTAAATCGGAGCAGCATCGCAAGCAAGAGCGAGAGCAGCAGCGCGAGCAAGAGCAATAGCAAGAGCAGACCAGGCAGGGGACCGAGAGCAAGAGCAGAGCAGCAGCGCGAGCGAGAGCTAAAGCAGCATCAGCTCCTACTGATGTGGACGTCGCCGCCGAGGGAGTGACGCCGTGGAGGAAGTGGCCAGCGACGCCGCCGTGGATGGAGCCGCGCCGTGTCGGCTCGGGACCGAGCGCCGACAGCACCGTGATATCGAATCAAGAAGAAAATGCGGTGATTAGTGTACAACCTCTTTGGTGGCGCCGATTAGGCTGCAGCTTCATCCGAGGAAACGGTGATGATGATGCTCTTCTGGTGGTGCAGGTGAAGACGGCGGTGTGGGAATGGAGGTGGCGCGAAAGACGAGGGGAACGTCGGGGCAGCTCCTTGGAGGTGGAGGACGGGGTGGCTGAACCGGCGGGACGATGAGATCGACGACGGATCCTCATCCAGTACGGTGGATGACGGACGTCGAGGTGTTGCTGTGGACGACGTCGTCGGGGAAGAGGCTCCGGCTGGGTGGCGGACGGAGGAGGGTGTGGGGTTTCGTCGCGGGTTTTCGTGGCCTCGGTGTACGAATGGGTGGGCGGATGGGATGGCAGTGGGGAACCATGGCTTAGAGACGCGCTTGTCCAAAATGTGGGGTAAGTTACGAAAGTACCCCCACCGATTTGAGGCAGTTCTTTCGGTTCAGGGGTACCACGGGCATTTCACGTGTCGGGATTTCACAGGAGGTGGGAGTTTTCGCGCGCGTTGTAATTTCGGAATAGCAAGGCGCGGGTTGAGATGGAGGGAGTTGTCGGAGCACAACGAGACAAAGATATATCTTAAATATTTCGGGCTAACAAGGCGCGGGTTGAAGAGGCGGGATTTTCGCAGCACGATAGACAGAGACGCTAGCTTTAATTTTCGGCATAACAAGGCGCGGGTTGAAGAGGCGGGAATTTCGGAAGAACAAGCTTAACGTGTACCCAAAGAAAGACAATTTGCACCTCAACGCGCACAACACACACACAAACACCATTTAGACTAGAGTAAGGTACACGTGCATTGCACGCATGAGATTTGGCAACCAAATTATGAATAAATACCACATTATAGCATGCAAGCTTTGAGTCATATATGCATGATGTAGATGTTCGTTTAATTCTTATAGTTCATTTCATTCAAAATCATCTAGTTTTTATAAGAAAGCTAATCTATTTTAAGATTCATGGAATTGTGCGTCGTAAGACATAAAGTAAAAACAAATAATGACAAATCATGTAGAAAAACATTTGGGCAATTCTGATACGGAAGATTCTAGAACAAATAAGAAGTGCTTGTGTTTTGATGTTTGTGCATTATGCTTAAGTTCAACCATGGAGTCTTCTAGATTATACATGTGGCGAAATCTGGTGGAATCTAGATGATATCCAATGGCCAGTGGTGCTCAAATTTGCCATCTTTGGACCATCGGATTCGCCTCATCCAACGACCATCTTTCAAAGTTAAAGTTACCCGCACACAATAAAAAAAATATATAATATAATATATATAGGGGTATAGATATAGATATGTGATGCGAAAGCCGCCCATCATCTCTAATTAGAATAGTGTGTCCATGCACGGATGCGACGTGGCCAAATGATGTCTGCCATCGCTATCTCAAATTCAAATCAGTCTGACCTTGTTCAATGTGTATACATTACAACATGCTCGTTTCCAAACCACATCGCGCAGATCTCCGTTATATTCATGCATGCATGGGTTTCAAACATCAGGATCTCTTATTCAAATATTTGAATTCAACTTTACATTGATTATGACCTCACCTATTCTTTTACACCCACACAGTAGTCTTCTCTTTATAATTGTACCACTAACTTTCTCTCGTGCATGCATGCACACACACTACCAAGCGGCATTATCCATCGCACGCATACAATCTTTTTCTTTAGGTCGGTCTCCCATGAAGGCACACACCCACACACATCCCCCTCTCCATCATATCGGGCATTCTTTATCTCTCACGCGTGCATGCGCAACGATCGATGTTCCTCTATGTATGTGTGTATATAGCTAGGTCTTTAATAGTTTTCCACACAAACCGATCAATCGATATATCCAGTGAGGTCTCACCCTCTTTCCCACGTCCACATCGATCAATCTATACCTCTCTATATAGGATTAACATATATAGCTAATACACCCACATTAATTATATATCCAACGTCCCCCTCTCATCATCCATGCCTTCCGCTTCATCTCTCAGACGCGTGCACAATGGTGAAGACAGGGGGCAGTAAGGGCCCTGCCCCCTCCCCCCTAACATCACTATATATCGAGGCTAATATGAATGTGATCATTAGACAATTGCTGCTAAAAATGGTTTAAGTTCATGAATTGACCCTCCTCGTAAAGGATTAGCAATGCTTGGCCCCCTAGCACATTTATTTTTCATGGCTCCACCACTGCGCGCAACAGCGCACGTGTTCGCCTCCTCTCTCTAAATATCGATCTCGCACTTGTGCATTCCTTCATAGTCTCCCTCCACTCGGCCCCTCGCACTATCTTCTAGCCCCCCACCGGATTTTGCCACATGTACAATCTAGCAGACTCCATGGTTGAACTTAAGCATAATGCAGAAACCTCAAAACAACAGTGGTTCTCTTTTGTTCTAGAATCTTCCGTATCATAACTGCCCAAACTTTTTTTCTAGTTGAATTGCCATTATTTGTTTTTACTTTATGATTTACAACGCACAATTACATGAATCATAAAATAGATTAAGGGCTTCTTTGATTCAAAGGATTCTCAAAGGAATTTTGGAGGATTCTAATCATTAGGAATTTTTCCTATCTTGGTTGTTTGATTCGTAGGATTGTAAACCATAGGAATTTTTCCATATGATTCATTTGCACTAGATTTCATAGGAAACATCCCATCCACTCAAACCTCTTTGAAAGAATTCTGCATTTTTTCTATGCACAATCAAACACTCGTACAATCCTATAGGATTCAAGACGACATTCCACTATAATCCCATGTTTTTTCCTATTCCCGCGTTCTTAGCTTTTTTATAAAAACTAATTGATTTTGAATGAGATGAACTATAAGAATTAAACGAAGGGCTACATCAGGCATATATGACTCAGAGCTTACATGCTATAGTGTGGTATTTATTCATAATTTGGTTGCAAAATCTGATGCGTGCAATGCACGTGTACCTTACTAGTACTTCGAGTATGTGCAAAACACGTAAATTAGAATACCAATGGCACTCTACACAGTGTCTCTCTTACAGTTCATGAAGCCACGTGGCACATGTGGAGGCGTTGTCGCGACCTCCTTGCGTGGATTGATCACAGTGACGTGCTGCTGGTTCCAGAAGAATGTACTCGTCCTCCCTGAGCCATACTGGCGGTACATGCACGAAGCGAAGATGTGCACGCACGCCACGCACGCACTCATTCCCTCGCACGCACACGCGGGTACACGGGCGGACGCAATTTTGTACCAAGATCCACCCCATGTGATAATTTGACGCGCGTTCACTTCATTGATGGTCAATTAATACAGCGCATGCAAATTGAGTGGACGTGAGGGCGGAAGAAAGACATTATTACTCCACTGCGCGCATGCGAGTAGTTAAATCGTGGGTTGCTAGTAGTACTTCCATTGGTCTCCTTCGTATTTTGTGCCAATTTTTGACAGTAACATAATATTTACGCATTTGAGCAGTGTAGTACTTGAAATTTATGTTCCGCTAAACTCATCGGGAGCCGTTTCGGGCCTCGAAACCAAAACCATCAATTAATCTTTACCTTGTTCCCATCACATTCGAAAGCCTGCTCACACCTACTAGTACGTACCAAACCTCAACGTGTTCCCACTATGCAGGTATTAGTACTAGTGCTAGTACTTAGGTTATAAAAAGGGGAACTACCTAACCGAAAATTACTCTACCTTTCCTCCTCATAAGTGCTTCTTCTTCGTCCGTCGTTGCCATGGCCGGTGAGCAGAGCTCTAGGTCGAGAACTACTCGTAACAAGGGAGCGGCAATCAAGGCTGCGGAAAAAAAGAGGGCTCGCCGCCACGCAGAGACCTCGAAAGATCTCTCACGGGCAGGCGATGGCTCCCAGGAGCGCCCTAGCCGCGGAGGCGAACATGCCGAGCCGGCGGAGCTGGAGTCGTTATCGCTCGACGGCATGCCCGATCAGCTCAATAAGCAGAAGGAGTTCATCCAAGGCTTGATGGAGTTGCTGAAGGAGAGCCTCGACGACATGCCCGCTGAGCTCAATCAGCAGGGGGAGTTGACCGCCGGCTTGGTGATGCTGCTGAAGAAGAGCATTGCCTCGGAGAAGAAGGCGACCGGCGAAATCCTGCGACTTCAGGAGGACAAGGCGAAGCTCTGCCACGAGATCGACCTGTTGAAGGAGAAGAACGCCGGCTGGAAGAAGCTGCATGAGAATAGTAGTTCCTCGATGAAGATGCTGCAGGCCCTCGTCATGGAATAGAAGGAGGAGTTGGCGAAGCTCCGCATCGAGCACCCGGCTGCTGTCAAGGTACGTAATGCGGCCGTGGAACAGATGATGAAGGCTCGCGTCGAGAAATCCCGCGTCATGGACAGAATGAAGAAGATGGCGGAGGAGACGCGCAAGGAGATGGAGGTCGTGGAGGCGATGAAGAAGCAGTTACGACTCCACGGCGACTTAGATCATTTGGGGTGATAATCTTCCTTCTTCTTTTGCTCCTGTGTTTCATCTTTTGCTTCGGGTGTTTCGCCGCACGTGTCACATTCTCTGCGAGGCATGAATAGAACAATGTTTTTTTTGAGGGAATGAATAGAACAATGCTAACAATGAGATGACTAGCAAATTAGATCATTTTTATCGCCATATGGAACTAGGCTGCCGTGTTTCGTGCTCCTCCATCGTAGTACTACTCCAGTGGAAAACTTGAGTATACCGCACGGTTCTTTGCTCCTCCTCGATCAGGTCGTCGGCACATTTATACGAGTAGTCAAATCACAGGGCCCCGCCTTCCAGCAGTAATGAGCCGTCAAATCACAAAGGCCCTCGCCTCTCGTGAAACCGACCAAGCTAGACAGCCCCGTCCTCTAGCCTTTTAAAAAATGTATACTTTTGTACAGCAGTAGTATCGATGGATTGCGCCATGGAGCAAAACTTGAAATTAAAAAAAAGGTGGTACATATAGAGAGCGCTCGTCGCCAAATTATGCATATAGTACTATTAAAAAGGCTAGTCACAATAATGGTGTCCAGCACAACCCACCCCTCAAATAAAACTAAGAGGGTGCTTGGATACGTTTTAGTCCCATGACTAAAAGTAGTGGGATTAAAACATGCTAGCCTCACCCATGCTTGGATCCAAATACTAAAAAGGCTAAAA
The DNA here is from genome assembly GCF_002575655.3 of Aegilops tauschii subsp. strangulata. Classification (NCBI taxonomy): domain Eukaryota; kingdom Viridiplantae; phylum Streptophyta; class Magnoliopsida; order Poales; family Poaceae; genus Aegilops; species Aegilops tauschii. The sequence goes on from NC_053036.3 coordinate 495,359,749, forward strand.
TCAAGTTAATGAGCATTTATTATCCTCCAAACCCTCCAATCCAGAACTCGCCTATGTTAAAGAAGAGGAGTTAAATGAGTAGAGAGAGGACTAATCCACATTTTAGTAGGGGCACCCCTTACTAAAATTTTTTAGTCTCAAGACTAGTTTTAGCCCCTCTTTAGTCAGGGGTGCTTGGAACTTTAGCCTCTTAAAGAGACTATTTTTAGTCAGACTAAAATAAGTCCCTTGGATCCAAGCACCCTCTAAGCATCCTGGAATTCTTTGACAAAACTAAGCACCCTGAAATTCTTTGACAACTAAACTGCTGGCTATATGATGTTGGCCATATATATTGTACGTATATAATGTGAAGAAACGAGTGGTAGTACTATACCAACTAAAAGATGAAATGTAAGAAATACTAGTATGTACGTACTGAAGAGTTAAAGTAACGAGAATAAACATAACAAAGTTCTGCTGGGGGCTCAGCACAACACACCCCTCAAATTAAATTAAGCACACCTGAAATTAAACTTTGCAACTATTCTGGTAGACACTGCATTAGAACCACCATGAGCAACAACACTGCCACCTTACTCGGAGTCCTCGTCCACGTCCTCGACTTCGTCCTTGTCCCTCTTCCTCTTGGCCGATACTTCTTTGCTTGAACCGCACACTTGGCTGTTGCTCTTCATCCAACCCTTGTAGATATTGAAGCAAAGGTAGCCATCCATTGCAGCGTAGTGGATGTGGTCTATATCTAGTACATTCCGCTGCCATGCATGACGATGAAACGTGTATGGAGGTTTCTCCAGTTTACCGTACAAAGGATGAACCATGGCTCCTGCCAGGGTCAGCATTGAAGTGTGACGAGAGGACACCAGCCGATTCTTCTGGAGGTCGAAGGTGTTGCCTACAACGAGGCCTATCCGACGCAGGACTTCTTTGTCGTTACCAAAGTCTACAGTAACGAATTTAACTAGGTTGCTCTCGAGGAAGTCCTTAAAATCCTGGCACTCAACGTCGGCATGGCATATGTGGTAGACCAAGCATAAGTCATGCACGCAAACCTGGATCATGGCGGGCTTCTTCCTCTCTTCGTCCTTTAGATCCTTCTCTCGTCCCAGGACTGTGGTGTACTCAACATCTAGCCCAGCGACCCACTCATCATCTGAGTCTTCGAACATGCGTCTGAAGTGAGAAAGGCATCCTTTCACCGTCGCAGAAGAACGGGTGTAGATGACGTCGAACTCATCGCCGGTGATGGTTCTAACCTTGTACTCACCGCCGATCGTGGAGATTTGGGACGCCATGGATTTGGCAGGAGGGTTAGGTAGTGGAACTACCGTAATGTGAATGGACAGGACGACTAGGAGCGAACCGCCGTAGTATTGAAGGACGTGCGGGGACGAGTAGGAGCGAACTGCCAGCGTGCGAACGGCAGGCTAGTGGCTTTCCATTCTCCCATGATACGGGCTTCTGAGAGCCCTTGGATCTGAGATCGAACGGTTGCATGGCGTGATTCTAGACCTATGGGTGAATATCCTATCCCGGAGGGTTATTCTGCAAATTTTCAGCAAATTAGCATGCGACCGTTTGATCTCAGATCCAAGGGCTGCCAGCAGCCCATATCATGGTCGCTCCTACCACGACCGTCGCGTCGCTCGCGCGGTCGCGCCCTTGGAGATTTAACACGGTGCGTTAGGCTATCTGATGTTGGCATGTCATACATAGTTATCACTTAGTCACTCATACTACAACAAGGTTGGCTATAAGTGTAATTTTTTACTCCTCTCTATCTCTTTCTTCATACTCCCTCCGTCCCATAATATAAGAACATTTTTGACACTAGTGTAGTGCCAAAAACGTTCTTATATTATGGGACACAGGGAGTACTAGTATTTATTGCATTTGCCAAGGAGTGACCTCTTCCAATGAAATGGTGTTGCTAAGTTTGCTTCATTTAATTAGCTATAGACTCAAAATTGTCTTTTCACCTAGGTACACGCGCTTAGCACCGTTTCTTCCTTGGGTCACCAAACTAGTCTCTCTCTTCTTGATTAACTTGCCACATCAGACTTTATGCCTATGTGGCAAGCTTAAGCACCTGTAGGAGCAAGTAAAAGTAAGTACAATAGTGCGCTTTACATGGCATTTTTGCATATGTGGAGGAAAGAGAGGCAAGGAAAAAGTGGAGAAGTGGGCTCTCATGCAAGAGCCAGCCTTTACTACATGGTGGAGCATTGGGAGAGGCACCTGTATGGAGGTGGTCAGGAATCAGGAGACTCACGCCGGTCATAGCGCCGCAGTTAAAATGATAATGGCAAGTCAAATCAAAAGGCCCCACCTGTCCAGCAGTAACTCGCTGTCAAATCACACAGCCCTATGTTTGCAGCAGCCTACTCCCTCGTCTTCTCGCGTCTCTGTCAAACCGACTAGGCGGAACTGCCCCGCCTACCGCGCAGGAAAAGCCCCACCCTCGACTTTTAAATAGTATACAATATACTAATTTTGTATCCATGGATTGCGCCCGCGCCATGGAGAAAAGCGTCTAGAAAATGACGGTACACATGTACGGAGTATACAGCACGCCCGCCGTGTTCGCGTCGCACCCCAGACGGTCGGTCGGTCTGGCACGCTGCTCTCCGAATGGAACGCGCGTCATATTGCGTTTGCACACACATGTGGGACGGCAATTGAGAACCGACCATAGGCACACTCCCCGGCCCCGCAAGTCGGGTGACTTAATAGAAGAGGGAGACGAGCGATAGTACTAGAGAAGTGTTGTACTAGGTTGGTGCCTGGACGATCCCTGCAAGGCACGGAAGATCAGTTCGTCCATGCATGTGACCAGACTCCAGCAGACACGCCTGGATTGGCTATCGTCTACATATCGTGCAGGCTGTGTTGTACATGGCTGTAGTTGTGGTGAGAAATCTAAAAAAAGGTTTCTTGTCATCTCGCAAAATTAGGTGTCATGTGCTTCGGATCACTGCGAGGGTTAAACAGCGACAACTGAGTTGGGCTAGTCATTGGGGGCACAGGCACGAACAGTGACTACTCGGCTGCCATCTAGGTCAAGCCGGCTATGTTAATTAGGACATCTATCGACGGACCCCTTTTCTACGAGTTTATCTTTACTTTGAGCTTTGTTCCTCGTCTAGTTTGTTCGTCGGGATTCATGTTGTCTCCTTTGGGCAGTGAGGTTATGATTTCTTGTCATGTGGCATTTTTTCGTGTTATATGTTATAATCTGGTGCTTCAGATCAAAATGACGACAACTGCGCCTCCGGGCCACGTGCATGAAGACTTCTCGACAGTCATTGATGAGGTCAAGCCGGCTCCAGTAGACAAAAGAAAACTAGTACCACTCCACTATATAGGCAGGAGCCTCCGCGCTTGCTTGCTAGTGTGGCTCTCTTCACACTGTCTCGGCCTCTCCAGATCTAAACACGACAGCGGTGGCCACACACTTTCTCTCTCTCTGCTCACCGCTGGTCACAGATCCAGCCGGATCCTCTCCGCCGGGGAAGGTGAGAAGGTGCAACGTTCACGCAGTCGTCCTCGGCGACGGCTCTTACTCACCGCTGGGCGCGTCCCGATCAGCCTGCCTTGCCGTTCTCTCCCAAGCACCGCTGGCGAGGGAGGGCCTCCGACCCCTTCTTCCTCGATGCCGTAGTGTGGGCAGATCCGGCCTCCCGCCGCCCACCTAGCGACATCCTGGCGACCATCAGGTATAACTTCCTTCGAAACCGGCCTTGCTCTACTTCCCGAGCTCCTGACGTCGCTGCATTTGTATCTTTTACTATTTCTCAGGCCCCCTCGTAGATAGAATCGATCGACTGTTCGAAAACCACCTAATTTTTTTTACGTTTAAGAGGTAAAACTAGTTCATGCACTCGAATCTAGTACTACTTGGTTCAAACAAGGAAGAAAGGGGGTGGGGGTGGGGGAGGATTTGTTACCTGAATCTAGGACTTGGTCGAAAGAGGAAATAATGGGGGCGAAAAGTAGCAGAGACTGGCTATCCAACTGGTCTCTAGGTCTAATAGGGAAATAAAGGGAAACGCAGTACAAACTCAATATAAACCCGATCTATTGGTTGAAAAAGGAAAGAAAGTGGGGACTGGGGGACAAGTCAACAGAGTAAGTCCAGCACTAGATTTGCTAGCCTCACACAGTATAAGGTGGCTATACCGAACAAAAATGGGACCAACCCAGATATCCTGTTCTGATGTTTGTTGCCCCGAGCCACTCTTATGTAATGCCACTGGTAAAATTTAGCATTCGCACTGTTAAAAGTAAGGACACGTTAAACCAATGTTGTTTTCAATGTAATGCCTCCAGTAATATGAATCAATGGCACTTCTTTACATGTCCTGCTAAAATTTCCCATTAAGATAAGTTGGTTCTTTTCGTTAGAAATGCAACTGTCCTGGTCCGCCTACTCTCCCGTGCCCAAAGTAATGTCGTATTTAACGGTTTTCATAGTTAATCCTAATGCCCACACTAATATCTAGCAAAGCCAGTGCTTTAGAAATTGCTACTGTCCTTGTAGGATTGCCATTCAGATAAGGAACATGCTTCTTTTCATTTGATGCATGTTTCATCACATGTTAGTCACCCTCCTTTCCACCTTTTTTGTGCAAACAGAGATATACATTTCACGCTCGATCTTAGTTGAACTGCACAAATGATATCCAAATTATAGTTGAGCATTCCAGGGGCTTCACAACCAACCTTGATGTTGCTCAATTTTATTGCAACTAATGATGAAGAAGCTCTATGGGTTTCGTTTTCTGATGGAAATGGAACCGGGGCTGGAGCCCTTTTCTTAAATTTTTTTGAAGGAGAAGCTGCTAGCTCACGAGACATTGCTTCATTTTAGGTGAACTGCACCAAAAGGTCCCATGAATTGAATCATCCATGTTGGTGACTGAAAGATCCAGCTTCAGCATCCCAGTCTAAGCACCCCCGGCCTCCATCCTTGCGACGCACGGTACACCTCGTTTGCCACCTGCTCGACCCTAGTGTCACTGATAAAATGAAGTAATAATACAGTTAAAATAGAGCGAGTGTCATCTCTATCATTTCATTTCCAATGTAGATAAAGAAAGTGCTTCTCTTTGTTAATGTATGTTTCATCAACTAGTCCCATTGTTAATGTTTAAGCGTTTCTGCAAACTGGGGTGCTTAATTTTAGTTTATATGTACAAAAATAGAGATTTGAATGTCTCAAGGCGCCTCCTTGTACTACCGCTGTACACTGATGTTCATCACTGGCAGAAGGTGTATCTGGGAGACTTGGGACGATGTCTAGTATGAGGCGTACCGTATGAGGCGTCGCAGGGCCCATCTCGCCCTCGCAGCATGGCATACTATGATACTATCGCAATATTTTCTTCTATTTATTTTGTGTGTTTCATCAACTAGTGCCACTATAATGTAATCACGCTTTTTCATTATCTGTGCAAACAGGGTTATTCAACTGCATTTTGGTGGAACTGCACAAATGTACGTATGGAACCGGCATATATGCAGAGTGCAAGGTGTGCCAAGTAAAAATTACCGACACCAACCATGCTGCATGCATGCATTGGCATCCACCACCACCAGTGGGATGTGTGGCGCTCTCTGTGGACGGATCTTTCTCGGCAGCAAATCATCTAACCAAATACTAGTAGCTTATATTGGCAGTTTTCTAGGGAGTACTCTTTTCTGAAAGAAGCACCAATCTATTTTTCTTTATTTGTACACTGTGTCACAACTTTGACCCAAAGGTCCAGAGCTATTTTAGGGTGATTGGCGTAGTACTTGGAGACTGATTGTAAGCATGATTTTCATTAGCTGTCACACTGATTGTAAGCATGAGCAGGTGGAAGATTAGGTTAGTGCGAAGCTTACCTTAAACCCTACCGCCGCCGTTGAAACGAGGCGAGCGTCGAGGGAACCGTGGAGAACAGCGGGGAAGCGACGTCGCGCCATCCGGCCTCCTCTTGCAGTGGGAGAACGAATACTCCTGTGGCTCCGGCTGGCTCTGCACCCTCACGAACGACACACCATACTCGATCAATTCGTTATCCTCTGGGTGCTCGACCTTCGACCTGTACGCCCACCACCTCAGCCTGACTGTCGCCTCGGGCGAATCTATCTGCTCCATCGCCCAGAGGAGATACTCGATGAACTCGGAGGACTGCGGCGTGACTGCCGCCGAGGAGTACATGTACATCGCCGCCCTCATCGCCGCCGTCTCGCTCTTTCGCATACATTGCCACATGGCCCGCCCCGTCCTCGAAATCTCCCACTCATTGTCAAACCAACTAAGGATCTCCTTCAACCTGGCTAACTTTGCCTGGTCGCCGCCGGCGATCTGCCTGATTCGCTGCTGCATCCTCTCCATAGATGTCCTTCTGAGTGGTCCGGTGCTAGCTTTGGAATATGGGAGGAGAGATGGTGGTCTTGTAATAGAGAAGAGGGAGAGGCGAGACGATGGTTTTGGAATGGAGATGATGGAGAGGAGAGGAGGTGGTTTTGCAATGGAGAAGATCAGAAGAGGGAGAGGCGAGACGGTGGTTTTGGAATGGAGATGATGGAGAGGAGAGGAGGTGGTTTTGCAATGGAGAAGATCAGAAGAGGGAGAGGCGAGACGGTGGTTTTGGAATGGAGATGATGGAGAGGAGAGGAGGTGGTTTTGCAATGGAGAGGAGGGAGAGGAGCGTGCGGCAGCGATTTAGGATTGGACGAGAGGGCCGGCGCGCTATGACTGGATCAAAATCAAAATCAATTTACCCTTCAATTAAGAAAGCGACCCCACATTAACTAGTCTCCCTTTTATTCTTGGTCATAATTGACCATGATTTTCGCACATAATATATATGTTATACATTGTAAAAATAATATAATTTGAAAGTACATTCAGATACGAACCAAACGATACAATTTTTGGTGACATGCATTCACATTTTGCTTGTCAAATACAGTACGTGGTCAAACTTTGACCCAAAATACACAAAACAACAAAAAAATACTTCCAGGACCAGCGCCACTCTTCCGCTCTTCTCCTCTTAAACCACCGCCGCTCCTCTCCTGTTCCAATCTAAATGCAGCGCCGCTCCTCTCCTCTTCCATTTCAAAACCACCGCCCCTCCTCTCCTGTTCCAGTCCAAAACCAGCGTCGCTCCTCTCCCGTTCTAATCCAAAACCAGCACTGCTCCTCTCCTCTTCCATTCAAAAACCACCGCCGGCGAGTGAAGGTGCTGTGGAGAAGTAGATCGATGGAGGAGTACAACCGATACGTGAGGATCGCAGACGGCGACCCTGTGAAGCTAGCTAGGATGTTGGAGATACAGTCTTGGTTTGACAACAAGGACCAACTAGCGGCGACGGCGACATCCATGGCCAACTATCTGCAACAGAGCGAAAAGGCGGCGATACTCCCGGAGGGAGTCGCGCCAGAGTACATAGAGCTGCTCCTCTGGGCCATGGAGCAGACAGATTCACCGAATCTGATCGTGAGGGAGCGGTGGTGGGAGTATCGATCCCAGATGGAGCATCCACCAGAGATTGAAGGATCGAGCATCTACAGGGTGCCGTTTGTGAGGGTGTCCTGCCAGAGCGAGCCGGTGGAGTCTTCATCGACCAAACCCAACTGCAAGAGGAGAAAAGCAGTTGGCCCGACGACGCTTCCCCGCCATCGTCTCCCTCGCCGTTCACATCGTCTCACGGGGCGGCTGTCTGCCGCCGAGGAATAGGAGGGGGATGCCCCCCAGCCCAATAGCCGGGCAGGTTGTGAATTGTTAGGAGGAGCTTAGGGTTGTCAGTATTTGCAGGTTGTGAATTGTGTTTTGTGTTGTGTATTTTGAGAGTACTTTCAGATATGAATGTCTTTTGAATTTCAGATTTGCAGTATTGAGCATATGAAGTATTTTATGAATTCTAGAGATCTATTTTTAGCACTTAAAAAATGTAGTTTCATAGGAGTATAAAAGTGCAGACAATGTGATTCTCAGAGAAGAAACTGCAAGTTTCAGTTTCAGATAAGAAACTGCAAGTTCAGTTTCAAATAAGAAACTGCAACTTTCAGAGGCAGAGCATTTATATTAACACGGCCTTTTCAAACAGGGTTAACATCATGTTGGAAGTTTTCTTCATGGTCAAAAATGGAACTACCAGCCAGTTAACATCATGATGATCAACATTCATGCATAGCACATCTTCATATGATGCATAGTCAAAATGCCCACACAATGTCGAGTGTGCGAAACACAGAGAAAACGAGGGACGAAGTTTTGGCAAGTGTTGGACGTGGTTTTGGGCTGCCCCGTCTAGGCCTGCTCCCTCCTCCCCGCGGCCAGCTCTGCTGCCGTGCAGGCCTCACCGCCCCACCGTACTCCCATCGCTGGCCTAGCCATCCCTCTACTCACCCACACCTGCTGTTATTCTCCGGTGACGGCAGACGAACCAGTAAACCCTTGTACAGTCGTACTTCCCTCCGCGTGGGAAACAACTGCCGAGTCTTCCCTGCCTCCGTGTCATTCCCTTCCTAGGCCTCACCGTCATCCACCGCCCTGCTGCTCTCGGCGCGGCCTGGTCAACGTGGTCAACGACCGACATGCATCTGAAGTGGACTGTTCATGGAGAGGCCGACAGCTGGGTCCACGGCCGCACGCAAGGAAATGCCTCCTTATTACGCGCAAAATAATGATCCCTCCACCTGACATCAGGGACCCACCGAAAGGGCCTCTGTATTTCGCGAAAAAACGTTACCGCCGCTGACAGCTCGGACCCACCAGCTATATCTTCGCATGCAAGGAAGTGCCTCCTTATTACGCAAAAAAAAGAATACACCCCTTGCTAGCTGGGACCCACCATGGTGGGAGGCTGACTTGTGGGCGTACTAAGTTGACTAGGACAGGGGCCTTTGTCAACTTTAGTCAATATGAACAATTCTAGCTCCAGTGACCGTACGATGTCCATCCAATGGCCGTAGTGCTTCTTCAACCTCTGGTCTTCTTGCTTCAGCCGCACAAAGCAGCGCCGGTCGTGCCGCATGCTCCTGCCTCTCGTGGCCGGCTGTGCTGCCGCGGAGGCCTCACCGCCCCTACTATTCCCACCGCTGGCCAGGCCCTGCGGCGACGGCAGCCTCACACCGCAGCCGAACCAGTGAACCCTCGTACTCCTCTCCGCGCGGGCTTCCACTGTCGCGTCTTCCCCGGCTCCGCGTCGTCCCCTTCCTAGGCCTCACCGTCGTCCACCGCCGTGGTGCTCTCCGCGTAGCATGGTCAACGTGGTCAAGGAACGACTTCCATCGGAAGAGTACTGTATGTGGAGAGGCTGACAGCTGGGTCCATGGCCACAGCCCAGTTTTTTTGTGATTTGCCAAGTAAGTCGCTTTGTCAGGCCTGTTGGGCTGCAAATCTTTCAAGACGAGGAGAGCTTTCATTCGGCTGGCCGAGAAAATGGCCCATCAGTAATGAGAAATGGGCTGTACATTTTTAAAACACATCAAACCGGCAATTAGTTTCAAATATCTTTTTTTCATTTCGAGATTTTAAATTACATTAATTTTTATGCGTGGAGAATTTGTTGGATTTTATATTGATATACATTTATTTTTAAAATCAGTATGAATGTGAGTCGAAATTTCGGGATTAAAAACAGTTCGGACCGCACCAAAATATGCAAAATTTCGTATAATTTTTTAACCGTGGCCACAATATGGGCTGTAATGCTAACAAAAAGAATATGGGCTCCAAAAAAACCTTAATAATTAGCAAATGGGCTGTAAATTATTAGAAATAATGGCAGATGGGTTGTATGCTGTTTTCCACAGATTTGAGGCTTTCCTAAAAAAAAGGTTGACGCACAAGGAGTGACTGTTGGATGGCCATCCAACGCCCCTCGTGCCTCTTCAATCTCTGCTCTTCCTGCTCCAGCCGCTCAAACAAGCGCCGGCGGGACTGCCTGCTCCCTCCTCGCCGCGGCCGGCTCTGCTGTCGCGCAGGCCTCACCGCCCCACCGTACTCCCATCACTGGCCTAGCCATCCCTCTACTCACTCACACCAGCTGTTATTCTCCGGCGACGACAGACGAACCAGTAAACCCTCGTACAGTCGTACTCCCCTCCACGTGGGAAACAACTGCCGAGTCTTCCCTGCCTCCGTGTCGTTCCCTTCGTAGGCCTCGCCGTCGTCCACCGCCCTGGTGCTCTCGGCGCGGCCTGGTTAACGTGGTCAATGACCGACATGCATCTGAAGTGGATTGTATGTGGAGAGGCCGACAGATGGGTCCACGGCCGCACGCAAGGAAATGCCTCCTTATTACGCGCAAAATAATGATTCCTCCACCTGACATCAGGGACCCACCGAAAGGGCCTCTGTATTTCACGAAAAAACGTTACCGCCGCTGACAGCTCGGACCCACCAGCTATATCTTCGCACGCAAGGAAGTGCCTCCTTATTACGCACAAAAAAATGAATACTCCCCCTGCTAGCTGGGACCCACCATGGTGGGAGGCTGACTTGTGGGCCTACTAAGTTGAACTTTAGTCAATATGAACGATTCTAGCTCCAGTGACCGTACGATGTCCATCCAACGACCGTAGTGCTTCTTCAACCTCTGGTCTTCTTGCTCCAGCCGCCCAAAGCAGCGCCGGTCGTGCCGCATGCTCCTGCCTCCCGTGGACGGCTGTGCTGCCGCGGAGGCCTCACCGCCCCTACTATTCCCACCGCTGGCTAGGCCCTGCAGCGACGGCAGCCTCACACCACAGCCAAACCAGTGAACCCTCGTACTCCTCTCCGCGCGGGCTTCCACTGCCGCGTCTTCCCCGGCTCCGCGTCGTCCCCTTCCCAGGCCTCGCCGTCGTCCACCGCCGTGGTGCTCTCCACGCGGCGTGGTCAACGTAGTCAAGGAACGACTTCCATCGGAAGAGTACTGTACGTGGAGAGGCTGACAGCTGGGTCCACGGCCACAGCCCAGATTTCTTGTGATTTGCCAAGTAAGTCGCTTTGTCAGGCCTGTTGGGCTGCAAATCTTTCGAGACGAGGAGAGCTTTCATTCGGCTGGCCGAGAAAATGGCCCATCAGTAATGAGAAATGGGCTGTACATTTTTAAAACACATCAAACCGGCAATTAGTTTCAAATATCTTTTTTTTCATTTCGAGATTTTAAATTACATTAATTTTTATGCGTGGAGAATTTGTTGGATTTTATATTGATATACATTTATTTTTAAAATCAGTTTGAATGTGAGTCGAAATTTTGGGATTAAAAACAGTTCGGACCGTACCGAAATATGCAAAATTTTGTATAATTTTTTAACCGTGGCCACAATATGGGCTGTAATGCTAAGAAAAAGAATATGTGCTCCAAAAAAACCTTAATAATTAGCAAATGGGCTGTAAATTATTAGATATAATGGCAGATGGGCTGTATGCTGTTTTACTTAGATTTGAGGCTTTCCTTAAAAAAAAGGTTGACGCACAAGCAGTGACTGTTGGATGGCCATCCAACGGCCGTCGTGCTTCTTCACTCTTTGCTCTTCCTGCTCCAGCGGCTCAAACAAGCGCCGGCGGGACTGCCTGCTCCCTCCTCCCCGCGGCCGGCTCTGCTGCCGCGCAGGCCTCGCCGCCCCACCGTACTCCCATCGCTGGCCTAGCCATCCCTCTACTAACCCACACCTGCTGTTATTCTCCGGCGACGGCAGACGAACCAGTAAACCCTCGTACAGTCGTACTCCCCTCCGCGTGGGAAACAACTGCCGAGTCTTCCCTGCCTCCGTGTCGTTCCCTTCGTAGGCCTCGCCGTCGTCCACCGCCCTGGTGCTCTTGATGCTACGGCGGGTTGCGAGCGCTTAAGTTTCTTGGATGCTTATTCTGGATACCATCAGATTAAAATGGCAGTTAAGGACCAGGAGAAGACGACGTTCATCACTCCCTTTGGAGCCTTCTGTTATGTGTCTATGCCTTTTGGACTCAAGAGTGCACAGGCGACTTATCAGCGTTGCGTACAGAACTGTCTTCATAACCAGATTGGGCGCAATGTTCATGCCTATGTGGATGATATTGTGGTTAAGTCCAGGGAGAAGGAAACCTTGATAGATGATCTGAGGGAAACCTTTGATAATCTCCGGGTCTACAAGATGATGCTTAACCCGGCCAAGTGTGTTTTTGGTGTTCCTGCAGGCAAGCTCTTGGGTTTCTTGGTTTCTAACAGAGGCATTGAAGCTAACCCGGAGAAGATCAAGGCAATCACCTCTCTGGCTAAGCCGGCGTGTATAAACGACGTCCAGCGCCTGGCGGGTCGTATCGCTGCTTTAAGCCGGTTTATAAGCCGTTTGGGTGAGAAGGTCATGCCATTGTACCAGTTGATGAAGAAAACTGATGACTTTGTCTGGAATGATGCTGCTAATACTGCTTTTGAGGATTTGAAGAGACAGCTGGCAGAGCCCCCAGTCCTTGCTGCTCCGGTTGACAAGGAGCCTTTATTGCTGTATGTAGCTGCTAACACACGGGCCGTCAGTGTGGCTGTGGTGGTGGAGCGCAAGGAAGAGGGTAAGGAGCATCCGGTTCAGCGGCCGGTTTATTACGTCAGCGAAGTGCTCATCGAGTCCAAACAGCGGTATCCACATTGGCAGAAGCTTGTTTATGGTGTGTTCATGGCAAGCCGGAAGCTTAAGCATTATTTCCAGGGTCACCCTATCACTATGGTTAGTTCTGCTCCCCTTGGAGATATCATCCAAAACAGAGAAGCCACAGGAAGAGTGGCTAAGTGGGCTATAGATCTCGGGCCTCATGGTCTGAAATACGTACCACGCACTGCTGTTAAATCTCAAGCTTTGGTGGATTTCATCAACGATTGGACAGAGCTACAAGTGCCCGAAGAAAAGCCGGATAATACATATTGGACTATTCACTTCGATGGGTCCAGGCAATTGGAGGGCTCGGGGGCTGGAGTTGTATTGGCTTCCCCTAAAGGTGACAAGTTTCATTATGTGCTACGGTTGATGTTTCCTTGCACTAACAATGCGGCTGAGTACGAGGCCTTGCTCCATGGTCTTCGGATGGCTAAGGAGATGAGCTTGAGCCGGGTGAGGTGCTTCGGCGACTCAGACTTAGTGGCTCAACAAGTATCAGGCAAGTGGGATTCCAAGGACCCTCTCATGGCGGCTTATTGCCGTGAAGTTGATGCCATTGCTGGACATTTTCAGGGTTACCAAGTCGAGCACATCGATCGCAGGAAGAACGAGGCGACTGATGCATTAAGCCGGCTGGGCTCTCAGCGAAAACCGGTGCCGCCTAATACTTTCTTGGACATTTTGCATAACCCTTCTGTTAAGGTACCTACAGAGGAAGATTTGGCTGTCCCTGACCCAGAGGCACAGTTGGTGGCGGCTCTCCACATCACCCCGGACTGGACGGTGCCATACTTGGCTTACATGACCCGGGGAGATTTGCCTGAGGATGAAACTTTGGCCAGAGAAATAACCCGACGGTCTAAGTCAATGGTTGTTATCAATGGTGAACTACATCGCCGCAGTGTTACGGGAGCATTTCAGCGTTGTGTCTCCCCTGAGGAAGGTCAAGAAATCTTGCGTGAGATTCACGAAGGGGATTGTGGCCATCATGCCGACTCAAAATCCCTTGTGGCCAAAGCTTTTCGTCATGGTTTTTATTGGCTGACGGCTCATGCTGATGCGGAGGACTTGGTCAGTAAATGTGATGGTTGCTAGAGGTTCTCGCGACGGGCTCATGTGCCGGCTCAGGAGCTGAGGATGATACCAATCACTTGGCCATTTGCGGTCTGGGGGCTTGAGATGGTTGGACCTTTTAAAAGGTCCAAGGATAAAAAGACCCACCTCTTGGTGGCAGTTGACAAGTTCACAAAGTGGGTTGAAGCAGAGCCAGTTAGTAAGTGTGACGCAGCCACGACGGTTCAGTTCATGAAAAGGGTGATATTTCGCTTTGGCTTTCCACACAGCATTATAACTGACAATGGCACCAATCTATCTAAGGGTGCTATGGAGGAGTTTTGTCAACGAGAGCATATTCGACTTGATGTTTCATCAGTGGCTCATCCTCAATCCAATGGTCAAGCTGAGAGAGCTAATCAGGAGATCTTGAAGGGCATTAAGCCCCGGCTTTTAGTCCCTTTGCAACGGACGCCGGGTTGTTGGGTGGAGGAGTTACCCTCCGTGTTATGGAGCATCAATACTACTCCTAACAGGTCTACGGGTTACACGCCTTTCTTCATGGTTTATGGAGCGGAAGCAGTCCTCCCCAGTGACATCCGTCATGACTCGCCTCGAGTGGCGGCTTATGTTGAGGCGGATAATGAACAGGCGCGCCAAGATGCTCTTGACTTGTTGGACGAACAGCGTGATGTGGCAGCAGCTCGCTCAGCGATTTACCAACAAGACCTGCGCCGTTATCACAGTCGCCGAGTTAAGTCCTGGGTCTTCCAGGAAGGTGATCTGGTGCTCCGGCTCATCCAAGATCAAACAGATGCGCACAAGTTATCCCCGCCTTGGGAAGGGCCCTTTGTGGTCAGCAAGAACTTGCACAACGGATCATACTACCTTATTGACGTTCGGGGGCATAAAGATTCACGTAAGTCGGAGGAAGAGACACGTCGGCCGTGGAACGTAGCTCAGCTTCGGCCTTATTACACTTGAGCCACCGGCTCTCATAATGTACATATTTCTATAGACATGTATATATTATGATAAGCAATAAAGCAGGACCTCTGTCCTTTTTCTCCTCCAAGGGTAACTGTGTTGTTTCCATTACAAGATCACATGGTAACTTGGAGGTGGATCCGGCTTATGATCGTATTCGAATCTAGCCGTACGCAATATAATCACTTGGGGGCTTCCTGTTCAAACATAGGTCATATTCGAACCAAAGAGAACATAGCTGTCGATACCCATTTGATTGGCAAAGTGCCGAGCTCATTGGGGAGTTTTCTTTGATCATATTTGAATAATAGCTCAACCCCCTTTGGGAACCGACGTGGATCGTATTCGAATCAGCGTCGTTAAACAACTCTTAAGGTCATTTGGGGGCTTCCTGTTCAAACATGGGTCGTATTTGAACCAAAGAGAACATAGCTGTCGGTACCCTCTTGATCGGCATCGCCAAACCCACTGGGGGCTATATGATTGCATTCGAATCTTAGCTTAACCCCTTTGGGACGGGTCTCTGGTCGTATTCGTACCGGAAGCCCCTAAGTTTTGATTTTCTGATTTACAACAAGTTCTTCTGGTTGTATCAACAGGGTACACAGCGGTTCTTATTCCGCCGACTTAACTTTGATTCACAGTGTTAGTCACACACAATCAGCATTATCAAGACTGGTAAACCGGAGTTGAGGTACCAGCCTTATTATCCGGGTTACATAAACCGGAAGCATACTTGAAGGCCTGTAAGTATGCTATTATGGTTACATCAAGGACATAATTGAGGACCAGTCTTTGGTGACTTAGATTCATATTCCGGGTTATATGTATGAGACTATGATTCTCAGTGCGGTAAGCCGCCTAGAGACTTGTGACTTGTTTTTTCTATGCAGGATAGTTAAAGATAGCTATTTGAGCTTAAGGAAAATAAATGATCAATTATGACCCGGAAGAATATAAGGAAGCAACTTCAATGGAGTTAAGCATTCAACACGTGCACGATGGCACGACAAGGTTAAAATGTTGGTCCTACTCTATTACAAGACTCCCCGAGTCCAAAAGGGTGAAGCATTGTTTAACAAGCCGCCTAAAGAGTCAAGATGCTTGCCGGGTCGAAGCTTCCGGCTCATCCCTCTCCGCTCCTCCGGCTGTTCCCAAGACCTGGAAGGTTGACGATTTCCAGTCAATGCCGCTCAAAGCTTCAAATTGAGCTTCCTCGTCAATTAACCCGGCCGGGTCAATTTCTGGGGCAAAGGTGTGCTTACGAGTCGGCGGGACCAAGCTGATGGCTTCATAACGCGGAGTAGGGATGCTCTGATTCTCTGCGTCGTAGCCCGGCTGGTACTTGGTCAGATCGGTGTCATTCCCAATCAGGGTGGCCACCGGGCGCACGATCTTCACACAGGCAGCAAAGTCTTTTTGGTCGAAGGGGGTGCCGTCTTCCTTCAGGCTGGGGTAACCAAGTGCAATGTCAGCCGGGTCTAGCTCTGGAAGGAAAGCCTTGGCCCGGCTCAGAGCAGCTATGGCTCCGGCTCTTGCAGAAGCTCGTCGCAGCTCTTGGAAACGCTGAGGAAGAACGGCAAGCCGGCGAAGTATGTCTGCCAGGTGAGTCGGAACCTCGTTGGATAGGGCCACAACGGCCAAGGCGCGCTGTGACCCGGTGTAGAGTTGCTCCACCAGAGTGTACACGGCCTTCAACTTGGTCAGCACATTTTGATTGAGGTTGGCGCTTCTGGGACCTGTTTAACAAGGTAAGATAAGCCGCTTGCAATGATGGGAGTTATGAGGCATAAAGGCTATAAACTTGTCGAGAGCCGGCAGAATGACTTACCGAAGATTGCGGCGACCATTTGTGACACATGGCGCTTTAAGCCGGAGAGTTCGGCGGTTCTCTCCGTCAGAGCCTTCTCCGCCTGTTCGGCCCGGCTTACCAGAGCAGTTTTCTCTTCGGCCCAAGTTTTCCTTTCAGCTTCAAATTTCTTCTTCAGCTTCTCTTGAGCAGCAATACTGGATTCAAATTTGGCGTTGGCCTTCCGGGTCTCAGTTTCCTAAGTCCTCAGGCGGTTCTTCAGCTCAGAGATATCAGCCTCAAACTTCTTGCAAGCAGCCTGTACAATTTCCGGGTTATAGTATGAATAATTATTATGCAATTTTAAAGTCTCAAGCACTTTCCAAGCAAAGACACTTTGCACTTGGGGGCTAATGCATGTCGAAAGTTTCTATCTACAAATTACCGGTTCATGGAAGTAAGCCGGAAATTAAGTCTACAACATATTCTATCATAAGTAGTAGACTTGGGGGACTAGTATGGTAACTATGACTATGTAGTAAGCAATAGAGTGGTACCTCAGACTTCTGTTGTATCTGCTTCACCATGTCAATCTCCAAGTCCCGGCTGCTGTGCACCTGATTGACATAGCCGGAGATGATCTCTCCAATGCTCAGGTTGGCGTAGTTGGTGATGTCCAGCTTGGCCCGGCGGCGCTCTAGCAACTCTTCCTTCGCAGAGCACTTAGCCAGCGCAGTGGGTCTCCCCGGCTCGACAAACTCCGTCCGGGTGATTACCACGTCTGGGTCATCGGCCGGCTGAGCCGGGCTAGAGATGTCCGGGTTGGTGGAAGTCTCCATGGCTGGCTCGTCGGTTGGAGTGGTGGCTTCAGGAGCAGAGGCAGTTGGCGGCTCTTGAGCTGAAACCTCCGGCTCAGGCAAGACCGGCTCTTCGACCGGTTTATTCTTCTTCGCCCTCTTGCTGAGCTTTGCCTGGGCACTGAAAGGACAAAAGGTTAGTACAAAAGTGTGAGTAAAGATAAGCACAACAAGAGATGATCATCATTACCCGGGTACGGTCTTGAAAGCCGGCAGGTTTGATTGCATAGAGTCACCAGAGGAAGGTGAAGTTTCCTGATAATTTGAATCAGAAGAATTGAGCGGTTGACGTATAACACCCGCCAAAGGATGAAAAGGATATAAGTTGGAGATAACCTCGGTCCGGCACTTCCTTGACGCTTCAGGTAAGCCGGAGGAGAGGTCTGCATCCTTGTTGGTCCGAGTGTGCCGCCGGCTCTCATGAATCTGTTGCTTCAAAAGAAATTGAGGATCTTGATAAGCTAAAGGATGTGAAAATCTTACTTTCCGGGTTACTCTTCGGACTTTCAGCCTTGGCAAGGGCTCCGAGTCGGAGGAAAGTGTCATTACCTCTTCAGTCACCGGGTTACTTGCTCCGGTGTCATCCTGCTGATGATCAGTATCAGTAAGGTGGATAGGAATAAACAAGAAACAAAACAAGAGCTTACAGGTTCAGGGGTTACCTCTGACTCGGAGCTGTCACTTAGTTGAAGCAGCTCTGAGGCAGTAGGCCTGCTTCCCTTCTTGCGGGGAGCGGCTCTCCTTGCGGCTTTCTTAGCCTTTCTGGCTTTTTTAGCCGCCTCATGGTCATACTTGACCTTCCAGAATTTATCATCAGCCTGAAAAATACAATGAAGACTTCTTAAGGTTCAGATGAAACCTATCTAAGGAGAAAATAAGGTGTTCAGATCAGTGGCTTACCGCTGGGGCCGGGTTAGTCTTGCAGAAGGGGCTTAAGCCGGTCCTCCCACAGTCAGCTAAGCTCTCATTCAGGAGAGACTTAGTCATGTTGTCCACAACGTCCTTAGGAAGATCATTGGGGCTGTGCCGCAGAGGGTCATCCTTCCGGCCCGTGTAAGCACACATTAAGCCGGGGCGCCGGCTTAAGGGGATCACCCGCCAAGAGATCCAGACCCGGACCAGATCAATGCCGTTGAGGCCATTTCCTAGGAGAGCCTTAATTTTGTTGATGGTGGGGATCAGAGGTTGACGCTCGGCTTGAGTTAGCTTATCTGGCAGAGAGTGATTTGGCTCCAGATGCAGGGCACGAAAGCCGGGCAGAGGGCTCTCGTCAGCCGGAGAAGTGTCCTGGCAGTAAAACCACGTCTGGTTCCAGTCCTTCGGATGGCTTGGCGGCTCAGCATAAGGAAAGAGGCAGTCTCTCCGGCGTTGAATGGAGATTCCACCAAGTTGCAGGCTCGGCCCGTTGGCACACTCGTTCTGGCGGTTCAGATAAAAGAGCTCTCTAAAGAGCAGCAGGCTGGGCTCTTCTCCAAGATAGACTTCGCAGAATACTTGGAAGTTGCATATATTTGACACGGAATTGGGTCCTATGTCTTGCGGCCGCAGATCAAAGAAATTCAGCACGTCTCTAAAGAATTTTGAGCCGGGCGGTGCGAAGCCCCGGCTCATGTGATCAGCAAAAATCACTACCTCACCCTCCCTTGGTTGCGGTCTCTCCTCCGACGGGTCAGGGGCACGGTAAGACATGACATCCTTCTTGGGCAGGTGACCCGTCTTCACAAAGTCCGCTAAAGTTTCGTCAGTTACATTGGATCTCATCCAGTTGCACGTGATGGGTGCCTTGGGAGCCTTGGGAGGCATTGTGAAAGACGGAAGCCTATGATAAAAGGAAATGTCCGGTTCAATTATAAGCCAGAGGAAGTTACAGTTCAATGTTTAAAGTGACGGCTTACGAAGGGGCCTAATGACATATGGCTAAATGCATCGGGTTATCTAAGCCGCTGAGGGCATCGTCAGTAATTCCAGCTGCCTAAAGCCTTATTATGAATGAGTCGGAAATTTCTACAGCGTGTGACCTCTTTTAAACCGGAGATATGAGCCGCCATAGCTAAACAGATGCAATTTTTGACTAAGTGTGGCGCAAACAAGTTTCACAGATCACAGTAATTATTCTGGATCAAACGATCGACTAGAAAGGGAAAGTTTCTAGACCTAGCACAGACACAGAAAAAGTTCGAGGGTTTGAACGGAGCCTTTATGCAATGAAAGGGGATCTATGTACATTGGGAATGGGAGTGAAACAGCTACCGCAGCAGTTTTGTACAGTCTAAGATCAAGAAAAGGTGGTAATAACGAAATCTACCAAGAGCTCGCGATGAGCAGCGACGAACACGGGAAGAACAGCAAGAACCCTAATGCGGATCTAGTCTATGGAGTAACAAGGGCTTACGGGTGCTGGAGAGTTGCGGAGGTCGCCGCCGTTTATCTGGTCACGTCAGGTTGATGCAGCGGCCTGAGTTGGTGAAGACAAGAAGACCCGCGGCGGCGACGGCGATGGAGCTCGAGCGGGAGCACAGTGGCGAGAGGAAGAAGAAGATGGAGGCGACGAGTGACTGGAGGCTCATCGGGCCGGGATATTTATAAGGCGAGGCTCATAAGTGGGTGCGAGAAACGAGGAGGTCACGGCGTGATTATCTCACCACAAAAACGCCTCGATTTTCGGGATGGCCTTTAAGGATAAGATCCGTTGAGGATATGGTGGAATAAAAAAATGGACTTAATGGAAGATGACGTCATGGCGGGTTACCAGGAATCCAGAAGATGACGTCACGGCGGGTTAAAGCTTTCACACAACCGTAAGCCGGAAGATTTTTCTCTCAAAAGAATTGAAGATTGACATGAACCGGTTCAAATCAATCTGGGGCCTAATGTTGAGGATATAACCCTTAGAGTCACCCGCCAGGAGGGGCCGGGTTACTCATAATGGTCATCACGCGAAGCCCAGTACCGAGCTTGAAGACGGCGGGTCAATGATGGGCCTAAGACCCGGAGATGGCTTAAGGCCCGTAGTGATAACCGCTATTATGGTAGAACTTGTAGTGTAAGGCAAGAATAGTTGAGAGTCCGAGCCGGACACTCTTATGAGCCGGCCGGGACTCTGAAAGCCGCTGGGCGTCAACCTCTCTATATAAAGGGACGACCCGGCGGCGGTTTAGGGACAAGTAAGATCTCATCGAGAACCAGGCATAGCAATCAAGCTCCCTGGTCATCGAAACCATAATCAATACCACCTCAAACTGGACGTTGGCTTTTACCTTCACCGTAAGGGGCCGAACCAGTATAACCCTCGTGTTCCTTGTCCCGTTTAACCCCTTTAAGCTTCCTAGCTGCGATGGCTCCACGACTAAGTCCTAGCTCGAGGACATCTGTCGTGACAATTCCACGACAATACCCAAGATGATGTTTATGTGTGAGGACTTGAGAGCTATGAGTGATGCAAGGAAGACCAATCTATCGACAAGAATTTCATTCCCATGGCTTACTCTAGAAGTTTGCCATCTAGAGCCAGGAGTTTGAATTTCCATGGTGGTGGGCATGTCACAGAATGTCGTGTTGTGCAATCGAGCATAGCTCTCAGAAATGAATGAATGAGATGCTCCAGTATCGAAAAGAACAGATGCCGGTTGGCAATTAACAAGGAGCGTACCAAGGACGACGTTGGGATCCTCATGAGTTTCTTTAGCTGAGACATAGTTGACATGACCACGTGCAGTGGTGGCTGGCTTGGCGTAATATGTCTTTCCCGATGGCTTGCCACGACCAACGGACTTTCCAGGCTGATTGGGGTTGTTGTTCTGGGGACACTCGCGTATGTAGTGACCCGTCTCTCCACACTTGAAGCATGTCACAACATTGGGGCGTGGAGCAGCATTAGCAGCGGGGCCACCATAGGCCTTGGGCGGTGCATACTGCTGGTTGGGGCGAGGCGCCTCAAAGGATGGCCTCGGAGTGAACCTGGGTGGCAGAGCTGTGTTTGGAATCCACACCCGGCGCTTCTGAGAGCCAGAACTGGATGAAGAACCCAAATCACGGGAGTGCTTGCGTGAAGCGTCATAGTCAGTATGACCTGTCTCAGCACTGATGGCCTTGTTCACAAGCTTCTGGAAGGAGGTGCACTCGTGCAAACGGAGGTCACGGCGAAGCTCGGGGCTAAGTCCCTTGCGGAACCTTGCCTGCTTCTTGGCGTCGGTGGATACCTCTTCAGGACCATAACGTGCCAGGTTTCCCAACTCATGGCTGTATGCATCCATGGTCAGTTTGCCTTGGGTGAAATTGCAGAACTCTTCCCTCTTACGATCCATGAGACCCTCCGGAATGTGATGCTCACGGAAAGCCTCGCTGAATTCAGCCCAAGTAGTGATTTGGCCAGCTGGGCGCATAGCCTCAAAGTTTTCCCACCAAAGGCTAGCAGGGCCTTCGAGGTGATAGGCAGTGCAGGTAACCTTATCAACTTCGGCTACGTTGGCAAAATGTAGCTTATTGGTGATGTTGCGAAGCCAATCATCCATGTCGAGGGGCTCGACGGAATGATGAAATGTCGGTGGGTACAACTTGATAAAGTCATTGATTGACACCAAGTCGTTCCTCTAGCGAAGTGCAGTATTCTGCTCTATGCGTTCTAGCAAGCGGTTGGTCTCACGCTTGTTTCTTTCTGCCTCCAGCATAACTTCGGCCAGAGAAGGTGGGTGAGGCTGATTCCCATCCCTAGCTGCACTGGCTTCACCCTGCGCCTCGACAGCAGAGTTGTTGCGGGTGTTGACCATCCTAGGAAAAACAAGACAACGGTTTAGACAAGGATGGCAAAATCTTGGCAAGGGAGTGCATGATGTAAGGATGATACGGAATGCAGAGATGTCCATTTGCATGAGATGGTAATATAAAAACTGCCATATATATACCATCGGTCATACACACCATACATAGTTTAGTACAAGCCCAGGCTAGAGTACAACTACGGTGAAAGACGATACATCTCATCAGAGGCATTCCAAGCTCCTATACATTATTTTTCTACGCCTCCGGAATGTGATACACACCGAGTCGTAGCCCACGAGTCACGCAGGACTGTGGAGAATACAACTGTTACAATACTAGTGAAGCTGCTACCAACTCAGACGTCTCCGTAGTAATCTTCATAGAGATTACCACCATGTCCTGGGAGCTGAACATGATCATCTGGAAACAGTCGGTCCTATGGAGCTTGCGGTCCATAAGGACTCAGATGTGGCCTTGGTTCAACAAACGGCGGCAGGCGGGGTCCACGGGGAGGGGTGATGCCTCCTACATCATGCCAGTCCATACGATCTGGCAGACCAGACCGCACGGGGTACAAGTCCCTCATGTCCATATACCTGGCCTGCACGGCAGGTGCAAACCGTGTCAGAGTGGCCCAGTGATCAGAACGAGTGTTGAAAAGCTCCATTCGCAAGGCACGATTGTCATGGTCCTTGTCCTCAAGCATCTCTGTGGTAGTGCGGAGTAGCGAATCCTCATGGGAGGAGTCAGTGTAGAGAGCCTGGTAGTAACCTTCTGCCCCAGGGAGTGATGCTGGCATATAGCGGAAGTCAGTGTTCCGAAGCAAGGCAAGTCTGACTCGCATGATAGTCATCATCGAGTAAGCAGCGTCCTGCATGGACATCTCGATGGTAACCCCAAGTCCATAAGAGCAATGGAGGGGTTCAGTAGCTCCAGGATAGGAAGGGTATATCCTGACTATGCAAAGGTATTGGCTCTGATTGAAGTCTCGAAACTGCTCCTCGACGGTATACTCAGGATACCATCGATAGCCCATCTCGGTCATCACGCGGACCAGCATGGCCGTGTGACCAGGTACATCGAGGCACCGGGTCAAACGAACCACTTGATTCTGGTTGCGGGAAGCCATCTATAAGCACGGAATAATGCAAAGGCATTAGAATTTTCTAGGAGAAATCGGACAGCATAACGGCTGTAAATGCTCAGAAAAAGATTTGAGACATTCACAACAGTTTGCGAAACCACTCAACAACATCATATCAAGGTTCCGGTTCAATTGACAACATACTAAAAGTAGTAGAAACTGAAGTGAGGCTTGTAACCAACAATCCTATAAGTTACTACGAATTAGTAACAAGTGAACCTGATAGAGAAAAGAGATCCTAGTCCTTAACCCACGTAGAAAGAGAAGAGGATGACTCAGATCAGAGGGCATAAGGTAAAGGAATAGAAAGAGCCTTACGTCCCTCCCACAATCAATTCCCCTACATCTAACTAAAGCATTTCTAGACTCGACATCGACCAGTTTGGCTTGATGAACCTACAAGCAGTCCGCTCTGATGCCAATGCTGTCAGGACCCCGATTCTAAGTCACACTGACCTAGCCTGTAACACCTCATATCACTTTGCGGCCTCACGCACGGTATTCCCATGGGTGTCGCCTTACCATGGCCCGGGACCGTTTGCGCCTTTTGACTCACGTATATGATAGTGTCGCTAGCATCCATATGACAGAGAACCCGGGCCGACATGGCTAGTCGTGAACCCAAAGCGGCGCTAACTTACGGGGACATGCATACATGAATCAACATCGAGCATGTCGGTCAGCAGCGTGTGAATCCGGGCTGTAGCTCTCGGCTAACAGGACTCCGGGAACCCGGGCTGTAGCAGGCTAGGCAGGACTCCGGATGTCACCGCGTGACATTTCCCCGAAGGGACAGACACAGGAACGAAGTGAAACACATGCCGGCCTGTCTAAGTGTTCCGGAGCAGTAGTGCTGGGCTAGCAGGACTCCGGTAAACCGGGCTGTAGCGGACTACCAAGGCTCAGTGGAGACACCAGACTACATTTCCCCATAAGAGAGGCCGCCAAGGATAAACAACTAGATTGTCGGATCCCACACATACCAAGCATTTCAATCATACACACAATATGCTCGATATGTGTAAATAGAACATGGCATCACAACAAAACTCTACAACTCAAAGTACTTTATTTAAAGGCTCCGGAGAGCCATACATAACATGTCCATACAGATAGGGGTCACACGACCTGACACTCAAGTCAAACAAACATACAAGCACATGCGGAAGCAAACTTGTCTGGGTACAGACAACTAGAAAGAAAGAAGGCTTGATGAAGCCTGTCTATCTACAAAGGCCCTTCACAAGCTTAGGTCACCACCTGGGTGGCAAGTCACTCGTCAACATCGAGATCTACATAGAACCCATCGGAGGGGGCGGTGTTCTCTTCTGCAACAATTATTAAAGCAACATGAGTACAAAGGTACTCAGCAAGTCTTACAACAGATCCTACTATACATGCACATTCTCAAGAAGGGTAGTGGAGTTATTGTAGCAAGCCAGCTTTGACTCTTGGCTAAGCTATCCTACGGGACACCACTTGTAAAATAGTTTTCGCACACGAGTCCACTAAACACCATCACAATAATCCACCGTGGATCCTCCCTCGTCGTCCTACGAGAGGGCCATCCGCGGTACTCACACTTATCTTGAGTCTTTTAGTGGTAACCATTAACTTGTCTATGAACTGCATAAGCGACCAAGTAGTCCTTTACTGCGGACGCGATTATTCGAATAGTTTTATACCCTGCAGGGGTGTACTTCGTCACACATGTTTCCACCACTTAGCGTCTGCACACGACATGTGCTCGGCAGACTTCAAGTGAAAGCTGACGTGGGTGTAGACCACAACCTGACTAACCACACAAGTCTCTAGTCCAGGTTTATCGCCTATTCGGGTTCCATCCGCAAGGAAATCCGGCTGGGGTGTCCTCAACGGCCCCAAACGATGTGTGCAGGGTTCCCGAGACACCAAACGGGCGACTCGGTACATCGGGCCACGTGCCTACCGCATCATAGCCCACCCCTAAGGTCAGCGCTGCGCACGGCCTCCAGCAACTACAAACACCAGAAACTACTTGCAACTCCTGGACAGAGGACGAGAGGGGTCAGTAAGTCGAGCGGGGTCATATTTCAGGGCCCAATATGTGGTAGTAGCTGAATCTTAAATCACGCATATAGATCTCAGTTCTTAAGGACGGCCTCAATGAAACAACCTACCATGTACTCCTACATGGCCTCTCATCGATACCTTTACCAAATCATGTTCAACACTTCACTCTCATTACCGACACAACCATTCACTCTAGTTCATCACCCCGATGAGCCAGACCTGACACGACTCTAAGCATAGCAGGCATAGCATGATAGGAAACACAAACATGGCTCAATCAACTCCTACACATGCTAGTGGGTTTCATCTAGTTACTGTGGCAATGACAGGTCATGCAGAGGAAGTGGGTTCAACTACCGCAACACACAGCAGTTTGAAACGCGTTGTCTTAATGGAGTAAATGAGAGCAAAAGCGAGAAGTTGGGTTTGTATCGAAATGATCAATGGGTTGCTTGCCTGATGGAGTGGTAGTAGGATACTGCCCTTCAGTCGGATATTCGTGGGTATCCTCGGAGGCAGAACCTACCACGGAAGACACACCGAAACACAATCATCACATGGCAATATGCAACAATATGATGCATGCTATGACATGGCAAAATGAGTGTGTTTTGGCAAATGCAACTTAGAACAGATTGGTTTGAATTCATTTGAATCAAAGATTCAAATGCAAACCCAAAATAAGAGGTCATATTAGTGCATTAACTTGTTTCATCTAAACAGCAAGGTTAAAGTGTTCTGACATGCATGAAACCAGTACAAATGGAAAGATTGAATTTTTTTGGATCAAATTTCATATATAAATCTTTGCATTTGGAGTTACAGATTAATTTCCATGAATTTTTGAAGTTTGTAGCATTTTCTGGAATTTCATGTATAAGAATAAATCCAGTAAATGATTTATTGCGTCAGCATTGCGTCATGGTGACGTCAGCAGTCAACGGGGACGGTCCAGGTACCTGTGGGTCCCGTCTGTCAGTGATTAGTTAAACTAACTGAATTTAGTTAGCGTTAAACTAACACTAACCTAGTTTAGTTAGTGCCCTGGGGCCCACACGTCAGTGACCCAGGGGGGTTAAACTGGGGTCAAACTGGTCAACTCGCCGGCGTTTAGCCGCCAGCAAGGCCAGACGCGGCGGGGCAGTGCGGGTTTCCTCCTCCGGCGACCAAATCGACGGCGGAGGGCATCTACGTGACGCGGGGAGTGAGCCGCGTCGGGTGGTGGCGGCGGTTGGGCTCGGGGTCGCCGGAAACGACGCCGGCGACGACCTTGGCGGTCGCCGAAGTTCGGGCGAGGTCGAACCCGTCGCTACGGGGCACGGCGAGGTGCGGGGAGTGGTGCTACGGCATCCTAGGAGTGCGGTGAGGCTAACGTTCAGGGTGGCGAGGCCGTTGGGTGGCCGGAGCATCGTCGGCGACGAGCTCGGCGGCGGCGCATGCGGTTGAGCTTCATGCGGTCGCTACGGTGCTCGAGAGCAAGAACAGAGAGGATGGGAAGGTAGCTGAGCTCACGGCGGTCACGGCGGAGCAGACGGCAAGGTCGAGGACGAGCTGGAGCAGTGGTGACGGTGAAGGGGATCTCCGGCGGTGGCGGAGTCGGGCGAGGTTGATGCGGTGGCTTCGGGCCAAGCGAGTGCTCGGGGCTCGGCCTGCTCGATGGAGAGGAGGGCGGCGGAGCTGCTGGACACGGCAGCGCGGCGCGGGGACGACGGTGGATGCGAGTTTCATGGTGGCGCGGGCGCGGCAGCGTCGGCCATGGAGAGGAGAGGCGAGGGGGAGAGCAGGGGGAAAGTGAGGTGTCCAGGGGCTCGGGGCGGCGCCGAGGAGGCGTTTCGAGGCGTCGCGCTGGCGCGGGTGAGGGCAGGCAGGCAGGCAGGCAGGTGGCGTGGCGAGCTCGTCGGCGTCGCGGTGTCCCTCCTCTGCCTACTGGCAGAGGTAGGTGATGACTGGCACATGTCAGATGGGCCGGGCCAGCCAGGTAAGTGGCCTCTGGCCTTTCTCTCTCTCTTTTCTAAATTGTTTTCTGTTTTTCTAATTTTCTGCAATTGTGGCTTTTCTAAAAATACTTAGGCATTTCCAAGAATCACCAAACTACACATGTCCACTGTCTAAACACATCCAACATGGAACATTTCAGTTTGGGATTATTTGGACATTTAAAGTATTTAGTAGCATTTAAATGTCCAAATGCAAATAGCATATGATTTAATCCAGTGACCTTAAGTGTCCTAGAAAAATGTGAACCAATTTTGGCAGAGGTTCTGGACCAAGACAAAAATTATGGACATTCTAGAAGGGCATTTCAGGTTCATTGAAAATGATTTTAGCAAACCCTGGTTGTTTTAAGGGGGGTGTTGGGGGTTCTGTCATCCCCATTACAAATTTCTGGAAAAGTAAACATGATGCAACACTCTAATGCATGAACTAGCTAGGGTGTGACAATAATAAAGTTATTATTTTATTTCCTTATATCATGATAAATGTTTATTATTCATGCTAGAATTGTATTAACCGGAAACTTGATACATGTGTGAATACATAGACAAAACAAAGTGTCCCTAGTATGCCTCTACTAGACTAGCTCGTTAATCAAAGATGGTTAAGTTTCCTGACCATAGACATGTATTGTCATTTGATGAACAGGGTCACATCATTAGGAGAATGATGTGATGGACAAGACCCATCCGTTAGCTTAGCATAAATGATCGTTTAGTTTTATTGCTATTGCTTTCTTCATGACTTATACATGTTCCTCTGACTATGAGATTATGCAACTCCCGAATACCGGAGGAACACCTTGTGTGCTATCAAATGTCACAACATAACTGGGTGATTATAAAGATGCTCTAAAGGTGTCTCCGAAGGTGTTTGTTGGGTTGGCAAAGATCAATATTAGGATTTGTCACTCCATGAATCAGAGAGGTATCTCTGGGCCCTCTCGGTAATGCACATCACTATAAGCCTTGCAAGCAATGTGACCAATGAGTTAGTGACGGGATGATGCATTACGGAACGAGTAAAGAGACTTGCCAGTAACGAGATAGAACTAGGTATTAGGATACCGACGATCGAATCTCGGGCAAGTAACATACCGATGACAAAGAGAACAATGTATGTTGTTATGCGGTTTGACCGACAAAGATCTTCGTAGAATATGTAGGAGCCAATATGAGCATCCAGGTTCCGCTATTGGTTATTGACCAGAGATGTGTCTCGGTCATGTCTAATATGTCGGAGTAATGGGCCACGGGTAGCCTAAACCGAGCCCCAGAGCATTTCAAGACATTGGGCGGGCTGCGCCCCTCAAGCATCCAGAATGAAGCGCCGCCTTCTGGCGAGCGGCTGGCTCGAGCGGCCGGCTGCCAGAAGACGGCGAAGCACCAGAAGATGGCACCAAGACGGGCCGACTCCTAGCAGGCGGCCTCCAGAGAAGCCGGCTCCTAGCAGGCGGCCCGCGACGCCCGCAAAGCCTGCGCCCCCATTAAGAAGACAAGACAGGATGTGGCTACAGTGTAGCCCATCACCCCCATATCCAGGTCACGACGTGGCCACAGTGCCCCGTACAGGCGGAGATCTCCGCATGATGCGGCACTGTTGCTACTCCACCCCTGACGTCACCCCTGTCAGGCGGAGCCCTGCTCCCACGACGGCCTGTCGGTACAGCCTGCAGGCGGCGGGACCTACCGGGCAGCGAGAGACCGGAGGGCGGCAGAGCTTGACCATTCGGACCCAAGGGAGGCCGGCCTCTAGCAGGCGGCCCGCTCCTCCCTCGGGTTCCATGCGCCATTAACCAGACGAGACACGGTGTGGCTACAGTGATCTCCCACCAGACGGCAGGACTGTAGCCACGCCCCCGACCAAGCATGCGTCATTAACCTTACGGCTACAGTAACAAGCCACCGACCAGACCCGCAAGCGGCGGAGGCGGCCTGTCGGGTCCGCACAGGACCAGTCGGCGGGCCCACCAGGCGGCGGGCCCCAGCGGCCGGCGGAGAAGCCGGAGACAAGAGACACTGACAACCGGGTCCAACACCCGGCCAGATTACCATTGTACCCCTAGGGGGTAGGCCTATATAAACCCCCCAGGACACCCATGCAAAGGGTTCCCAACCTGTTAGACCTAGACTCATACATAGAGAGAGGAGAGAGCTAGCCCTGCTTTCTCCTACCTCTAGCATACAGCTCAAGGAGCACCATTGTACTCACTAGTGCCTTAGTGATCATGCGGAGACCCTGCAGAGCAGGACTAGGGGTGTTATCTCCTAGGAGAGCCCCGAACCTGGGCAAAGTACGCCGGCGTTCGTGTGTACGCCTCATCCCGCTTCCGGGCACCGGCGACGTTCTACTCGCTCCCACCATGATAAGCCATCCCTTGGCATATGTCGCACCCAACCCTCGACATTTGGCGCCCACCTTGGGGCGAGGTGCACCGTCGTCCGGAGACCTGCTCTGGACGGGAACCCTGTTCCTTCCTGGTGAGCGCAGACAGCCCAGCATGCCAGACGGCGTCTGCGCCGACGTGCTGCACGGCGTGGAGGTTGCCTGCGCGGCGAGCTGCCTCGGCGATCTTGTTGGCGAGATTCGCCTCTCCGACGAGCCCGCATCGGACGCGGGCACAGATGGCCCCGAGAGCCGCCTCGTCAGCCTCCTCGACCGACTCCATGTCGTCAGTGAGCTTGCTGTGGACTTGGAGTCGGTTGGTTCCACCGACCCGATGCTTGTCGACTCCGACACGGCATCGCTCGACGCATTCCCCACCAACGTGGTGGTCTACGACAAACCGCTCCCTCGCGCGGACAGCGGCAGAAGCACCGTCACAGAAGTGCTTGTCATTAGCCATGGCAAGCACTCCGGCGGGGACGGTGCTCGATACCCGCTCGAGGCGGCGTTGCAAGACCTGACTGCGCCCATCCCAGAAGACACTAACGCCGAGACGCTGGAAGCACGCCGCGTCCATCTCGTCCAGCACTCCGGTGGGCCTAGCCGCATCGGTACGGTCGAGCAGCGCAGCGCGGCCATTGCCAGCATGTTCGGGGCAGATCGCCCTGTCTATGCCACACCCGCAGAGAACATACGAGCTGGACAAGCTCGAGGGCAACGAGCGTCGCCACATGATGGAGCGCGTCCAGTGGCTCATTGACATGGCTGCTGAGCAGCAAGAAGCCGGCTGCCGTACTAAAGCGCCCAACCGGCGGAACAATGACCCGCCTCCTCGCCGAGATCAAGGCACGACATCCCAGACACCGACTGGTCGCGTCCGCGATAGAAGAGACAAGGAGCCGGATGCCAGCCGCAGCCGGACTCGTATCACCATCGAGCAAGACCAAGACGGCCGCCCAAGAGCAGTGGAACGACGGGACGACTATCCGCCTCCCCCCGCAGGGAGAGCCGTGCTTCCCTACCGCCTGTTGACCACCCGACACTCGGCGACCGCCTTGGCCGCCGGGAAGTAGTCGGAGAGAACGATGCCCGCCACCGGATCGACCGCCTCAACCGATCCCTGGCGCTAGAAGAAGAAGACGCATTGGGTCTGCCTTGTTTGGCCCCTACATCCGAGACGAGCCCTTCCCCAAAGGGTTCACGCTCCCGAGAGATACGCCCAAGTACACCGGCTCCGTGAAGCCGGAAGACTGGTTGGTCGACTACTCCACGGCCGTCACTATAGCATACGGCAACAAGCGAGTCGCTGTGAAGTACGTTCTGCTCATGCTCTAGGGCACAGCCCGGACATGGCTGAACAGCCTGAAGCCCCGTAGCATCAACAGCTGGGTTGATTTCACCGAAGCCTTCATTCGCAACTTCACCAGCACGTAGAAGCGGCCTCCCAAGCCCCGCCAGCTCTCCTTGTGCGTCCAAGGCCCCAACGAGTCGACTCGCGACTACCTCACGCGCTGGGCCGAGCTGCGCAACTCTTGCGAAGGCGTGCACAAGGTGCAGGACATCGAGTACTTTACTGCCGGGTGCCGCGAAGGCACCCTCCTCAAGCACCGGCTTCTATGCGACGAGCCGGCGAACCTCGACGAGTTGCTGATCATAGCAGACAAGTACACCACGGCCGACTCCTCCATGAAGGCGGAGATTCAAGTTGATGCATCCGGCAAAGTGGCTCCTCAAGCTCCTCGGACCCCGGCTGGTGACACCAATCGGCGACAGCAGCAAAACGACAACAAGCGCAAGGCCACGCAGCTGGCTTCCACAAGCCGGCAGGTGGCAACAGTCGAAGACCAGCAGCCGGAAGGGCAGCCTCCTCCCAAGAGTCAGAAGGGCGGCAAGCCCAACTGGTTGCCCGCCTTCTCGTACAAGCAGACTCTCGATGCACCCTGCAAGTTTCACAGTGGCGCGAAGCCGTCCGACCACACCACTCGGAAGTGCCACTGGCTCACCAGGATTGCCAAGGGCGATGGACTCCTGCCTCCACCACCTCCTCCTCCCCAGCAGCCGGCAGTTCGGCCAGTCGGCGTAATACAGGATGAGTATCCCGAAGAGCATGGAGCTTATGTCGTGTTCACCAGCGTAGCCGACGACAAGCACAGCAGACGGCAACGGCAACAAGAAGTACATGCAGTAGCATCAGAGACCCCCGAGTTCATGCATTGGTCTGAGAAGCCTATCAGTTGGAGCAGAGCTGGCCACCCGGAGGTGATGCCCTCTCCTGGTTCTTATGCCTTGGTCTTGGATGCCACCTTCGCAACGGAGAGGCGGGCTGCTCGCTTCTCTCGAGTTCTGATAGATGGCGGCAACAACATCAACATCCTATACCGTGACACTATGGAGAAGTTGGGAATCAAGCAGAAGCAGCTTCAGCCCAGTCGGACTGTATTCCATGGCATAGTCCCTGGCCTTTCCTGCTCACCAATCGGCAAGATCCAGATAGATGTCCTCTTCGGAGACAAAGATCACTTCCGCCGAGAGCCGGTCTGGTTTGAGGTGGTGGACCTTGAGAGCCCCTATCACGCGCTACTTGACCGGCCTGCTCTGGCCAAGTTCATGGCGGTCCCCCACTATGCTTACCTCAAGATGAAGATGCCAAGCACCAAGGGAATCCTAACCATAGTCGGAGACTACAAGAAGTCGTCCGCCTATGCGGCAGACAGCAGCCGGCTAGCCGAGTCCCTCGTGATTGCAGCAGAGAAGCGGCTCCTTGACCGGGTTGTGGCAATGGCAGGCAAGCAGCCGGAAATGTCTCCAAACCCCAAGGAGTCGGAAGCTGAGGGCTCGTTCAAGCCAGCAAAAGAAACAAAGAAGGTACCCTTGGACCCGGAGCACCCGGAGAGGCACGCTGTCATAGGTGCAAACCTTGACGGCAAATAGGAAAGCGAGCACGTCGATTTCCTCTGTGAGAATTGGGACATCTTTGCATGGTCTCCTAAGGACATGCCGGGTGTTCCGACGGATTTCGCCGAGCACAAGCTACATGTCTGACCTGATGCCAAGCCAGTCAGGCAGCCCTTGCGCCGCCTGTCAGAAGAGAAGAGAAGAGTTGTTGGAGAAGAGATAGCCCGGCTTCTAGCAGCCGGCTTCATTATGGAAGTGTTCTTCCCAGAATGGTTAGCCAACCCAGTCCTTGTACTGAAGAAGAATAAGTAGTGGCGCATGTGCATCGATTATACCAGCCTCAACAAAGCTTGCCCCAAAGATCCCTTTGCTTTGCCAAGAATAGACCAAGTGATAGACTCCACAGCCGGATGCGAGCTGTTGAGTTTTTTGGATGCATACTCAGGGTATCATCAGATCAAGCTGAACCCGGCCGACAGGCTGAAGACCACCTTCATCACACCATTCAGAGCCTTCTTCTACCTGACCATGACGTTCGGCATGAGGAATGCCGGCGCCACATTTTTGAGCGTTGCATGCAGAAGTGTCTCCTCAAGCAACTCGGCAGAAACGCCCACGTCTATGTGGACAACATTGTGGTGAAGACGGAGAAGTGTGGCACGCTGCTAGAAGACCTCAAGGAAACCTTTGAGAACTTGCACCGCTTTCAAATCAAGCTCAACCCGGAGAAATGCGTCTTTGGAGTGCCATCTGCCCAGCTTCCTGGCTTCCTGGTCTCAAAGCACGGCATAGAGTGCAACCCTTTGAAGATCAAGGCCATTGAGAGGATGGAGGTACCCACCCGACTGCTGGACGTGCAAAAATTCACCGGCACCTTGCGTCCATCAGCCATTTTATCAGCCGGCTGGGCGAGAAGGCCCTTCCCCTGTACCAGCTCATGAAGAAAACCACTTTTTTCGAGTGGAACGACAAGGCGGATGAAGCTTTTCTCCAGCTCAAGAAGATGTTGACCACTCCGCCTGTCCTGGCGGCTCTGGCTGCTAAGGAGCCCATGCTTCTCTACATCGCCACCACCAGCTGGGTGGTCAGCACAGTCATAGTTGTGGAGCGCAAGGAAGACGGCAAAGCATTACCAGTCCAGAGGCCGGTGTATTACCTAAGTGAAGTGTTGTCCGCCTCCAAGAAAAACTACCCCCACTATCAAAAGATGTGCTACGGCGTGCATTCCGCCGCCAAGAAGCTGAAGCCATACTTTCAAGAGCACCCAATCACTGTTGTCTGCACTGCTCCACTTGTCGAGATCATTGGAAGCCGAGATGCTTCGGGCCGAGTGGCCAAATGGGCCATAGATCTGGCCCCCTACACCATCTACTACCAGCCTCGCACCGCCATCAAGTCCCAAGCACTGGCCGACTTCCTCGTCGACTGGGTCAAGACCCAGTACCTGCCGCCAGCGCCGGACTCCACACATTGGCGAATGCACTTTGATGGTTCCAAGATGCGCACCTGTTTGGGAGCCGACATCGTCCTCACCTCTCCCAAAGGCGACAAGCTCAGATATGTGTTGCAAATTCATCTTGCCGCCTCCAACAATGTAGCTGAATACGAAGCACTCATACACGGGCTCCGACTTGCCAAGGAACTCGGCATTCGCCGGATCCTGTGCTATGGTGATTCTGACTTGGTGGTCCAGCAGTCGTCAGGCGACTGGGACGCCAAGGATGCAAATATGGCAAGCTACCGCTTCCTCGTCCAGCAACTCAGTGGATACTTTGAAGGGTGCGAGTTCCTCCATGTGCCACGAAACGACAACGAGCAAGCCGATGCTTTGGCATGGATCGGCTCCACCCGGCAAGTAATACCAGCCGGCATCGCCCTACAAGGCCTCCTCAAGCCGTCTGTCAAGCCATCACCAGAATCAAACTCCATCTTCGCTCCGGCTCCCCCCGAAGCAGTCGGGTCCGACTTGGGGACCCCAACAGCCGGCTCGGGGACTTCGGCAGGCGGCTCGGGGGCTGCAGCAGTAGCACCCGGCCCGGGGACTTCAGAGCCCGGCCCGGGGACTGCAGCAGTCGGCCCAGGGACTTCATCGACACAGCAAGCGGAAGCCGACTCCAACCCGCCGCCTCCCGGCCCAACCGCCCTCGTGCAAGTAGCAGTCCTGGCAGTCGAAGAAATAGCAACACCTTCATGGACGCATCCCATCCTCAACTTTCTGGTGAACAAAGAGCTGCCGACTGATGAGGTCTCGACCCGACAAGTGCAACGTCGGGCAGTAGCATACACCATTGTCAATAGAGAACTTGTGAGGTGCAGTGTCACTGGTGTGTACCAACGCTGCGTGGAGCCGGAGAAAGGCCAAGCAATCCTCAAGGATATCCACCAAGGCGAGTGTGGTCACCACGCGGCTTCAAGATCACTTGTTGCCAAAGCTTTCCGCCATGGTTTTTTCTAGTCGACTGCCCTAGAAGATGCCAAAGACTTGGTCCAAAAGTGTAAAGGGTGCCAGAAATTCTGCTCCAAGCCATATCTGTCGGCTTCTGCACTCAAGACCATCCCCATTGCCTGGCCCTTTGCCGTTTAGGGACTGGACATGGTGGGACCATTCAAGAAAACACGCGGCGGCATGACTCATCTGCTCGTCGCCGTGGACAAATTCACCAAGTGGATAGAAGCAAAGCCAATCAATAAGTTGAATGGTCCGACTGTCGTGACTTTCATCGCTGACATCACCATTCGGTATGGCATACCACACAGCATCATCACCGACAACGGCACAAGCTTTTCCAAAGGCGCCTTGGCCCGTTTTTGTGCAACGCAGGGCATCCGACTGGACTTAGCATCCGCTGCCTATCCGCAGTCAAACGGCCAAGTCGAGCGAGCAAACGGCCTCATTTTATCCGGCATCAAGCCCCGACTGGTGGAGCCTCTGGAACGATCGGCCGGCTGCTGGCTCGATGAGGTGCCGGTCGTCCTCTGGAGCCTGCGCACAACTCCGAACAAGTCAACCGGTTTCACGCCTTTCTTCCTCGTCTACGGTGCCGAAGCCGTCATCCCGACAGACATAGAATTCGACTCCCCCCGAGTCACCATGTACACTAAGGAGGAGGCAAAAGAAGCACGAGAAGACGGCGTCGATCTGCTGGAAGAGGGCCGGCTGTTGGCACTCAGCCAGTCCACTATCTACCATCAGAGTCTACGCCGATACTACAATCGGAAGGTCAAGCAAGATCCTTCCAAGAAGGAGACCTTGTGCTCCGGCTGATCCAGCGAACAGCCGGCCAGCACAAGCTCTCGGCACCTTGGTAAGGCCCCTTCATCATCAGCAAAGTTTTGGGCAACGACTCCTACTACCTGATCGATGCTCAGAAGCCAAGAGCACGCAAAAGAGACGACTCCGGCAAGGAGACAGAGTGGCCGTGGAATGCAAACCTCCTTCGAAGATTTTACAGTTGATGCAGTATGTACCACGCTACCTTTTGTATTAAGTACGAAGACTCCGGGTCCCCCGAGAAGAGCTCGGGGGCTACCCTCTTTTATCTATATATGATAAGTATTATGCCTATGAATGTGTTATTTCATTATTCCTCCTGGCACCGGGTTCGACCAGTCGGCCCGGGGGCTCGCCGCCTTGTACTATGTGGTGCTTCCTGCAGCCGGACAAGTAGTGTGTTGGCACCTAAACCTTCTCCTACCAAAGCCGCAGCTCGCAGAGTGACTGTCCGGTGGGCAGGAGTTAAAGGCAGGAAAGGGTGCCCACATGAAAAATGTCTAAGGACCCAAAGCATGTACATAGTTCAAGCCGGCTTCCCGCTTCATCGACCAGCTGCTGAGCAGCCGGCCGGCCGGCTTCTACTTAACTTGCTAGCGCTCTAGTCGGCTAAGTACTTGCCCTCCCGAAAGAAGCTAAGTACTTGACCCAGCCACAGTCCGCAGAACGGTTGTCTGGCTGGCAAGATGGCAGCCAAGGGAAGACGACAAAGGAAAAAAGCCAAGGAGCAGAAAGCAAGGAAAGTCGGAACTCGGCAAAAACACAACTTGTGTGGAAGAATACTTACATGTCAAAAGGCCCATTGGCCAGCATTCAACAGAGTTTGAAATACACCCCGCGGGTGGAATTGTGCAAATTTAACAAAGTTTGTCGAGACTGATAAAAACAGGAAAAATAAAGATAAGTCGGCGGCCTAGGGAGCAGCAGAGGGGTCCGGCTGGTTGGTGGAGTTGGTAGT
Organism: Aegilops tauschii subsp. strangulata; assembly: GCF_002575655.3. Classification (NCBI taxonomy): domain Eukaryota; kingdom Viridiplantae; phylum Streptophyta; class Magnoliopsida; order Poales; family Poaceae; genus Aegilops; species Aegilops tauschii. The sequence goes on from NC_053036.3 coordinate 495,396,509, forward strand.
GCCGGTTGGTGGAGTGGACGGCTGGTCAGTCTCCGCTTGGTCGCCTCCAGCAGCAGTTGGCGTGCTCAAGCGCGGCTCGTTGTTTGACGCACGGTCAAGCTGAGGCTGGCTGTCCGCTCCGGCCTTCGGCATATCTTCTTCGCCTTCCTCGTCCTCCTCATCTTCTCCCTCGTCGCTAGAGTCAATCATCTCGGCCGAGTCTTCGTCATCCTCCAGTTTCAGCCCAAACCACTCCGGTGGCGCCTCGGCGCCATTTTCAGCCAGCTCAGGAACGAAGATGCTGGTGTTGGTGTACTCGGCGATCACCGCCGCCCGTTTGACAAGGTCACGCTCCACCGCCACCAGCTCCTCCTGGGCCTCCTACAGGAACATGGTCAACTGGGCTAGATTTAGCCCAGGATACCATGCCTTGACGAACTCCAGGCCCGGCGCACTCCAGCCCGGGCCGAGGAACACTTACAAGCCTCGAGTCGGCCGGTCGCCACCTCCAGCCAATCGGCAGTTCGGCCGGGAGTGCGTGGAGCCGGCATGTCTGGCCAAAGGGCAGAGATCGCCTGGGCCCCGACACGCTAAAGACGACGCACCAGCCGATGAGCCAGCCGAAGACGGGCCTGGATGCTAAGGAGTTGTTCGCTTAGGGTCCGAGGGGCGTCGGCAGCGATCTGCGCACCTTCCGCCCTCCGCTCTTCACGAAAAGCCTCAATGGCCTGGTTGGCGGCACTAAAGTGGCCAAGGAAGAAATTTGCTCACGCAGAAAACAAAGAAGCCAGAAGTCAGATGCTAGAAGCCGGCCTGATCAGCAGCCGGCAGCTCAGAGAAAGAAAAAAGAAGAAAGGTTACCATCAACCATGTCTTCAATCCTGCCGAAGCCGGCAGACAGCAACGCCTCCTTGTCGGCCCAGGCGGAGCGGTCAGTCTCGAACTCGGCGAGGAGATTGGACACTTTCACCTCCGCCTCCTTCCGGGCCTTCTGGAGAAGCTCCGCCTCCTCCGCGAGTTCCTTGGTCAGTCGGTCACGCTCCTGGGCCAACTCGCTGCACTTTGTCTCCTTGGCATGCAACGCGGTGTTGGCTTCACCCAGCTGCTGCTGCAAGACAGCATTGGCCTCTGCAAGAGTGGAAAAAGAAAAAGACGTCAACGATCAACAAAGAAGAAGTACAGTCGCCGGGGAGATCCGGCCCGACTGCTCAGCAGTCGGCCCGAATCTCGGGGACTACAGCCCGCGGGTGCGCTATCGCGCCCCCGCAGAGAAAGAAGTCATCAACAATCAGCAAAGAGGAAATGCAGTTTCTGGGGAGATCCGACCCGACCGCTCAGCAGTCGGCCCGAATCTCGGGGGCTACAGCCCGCGCGTGCGCTAGCGCGCCCCCGCAGAGAAAGGAAACAAAGACTTACTCCGGCTTTCCGACAAGTCGGCGGTTCGTTGGTCCAGCTCTCGGACATTGGAGTTAAAGGTGGCCGCACGAAAGTTATGATAATCCTACAATGAAGATATCAGACGAAGTTGGCACTCGGAGCTTGCCAATTAAAGTTCCGAGCCGCCTGCTCAGCAGCCGGCCCGAAACTCGGGGGCTACACCCAGTGGGTGCGCTGGCGCGCCCCCACAGAGAAGTACAAGAATCAAGGATGAAGAAGTAAGAAACATACCCGAATGGCCGCTCGTGAATCCATGAACGCCCTGTTGCACTGCTGAAGAGCGGTGACCTCAGCTTGGAGTTTGGCCTGGATGTCTAGGACCGTTCGACTTAAGGCGCCCGTCCCGCCTCCACGCACCCATTCAGTGGGCGCGGTGCTGGATGCCTCGGCGTCCAGGACAGACGAGCTCGCGGTGCCTGCTTCCAACGGTCATGGCGCCGAAGTCGCTTTCGCGCCTCGGCGGCGTGATGGTGTGTGGGCCTCAGGAGTCGGGCCCGTCACCATCTCGCCTCCGGCCGGCTGCATCGGCGGACAAGGCCGGCCGGTTGTCCTGCGCTCCTCCAGACGGCGGTGGTGGAGGCACGTCCGCCTCCGGCATGGCGACATCGCCGCCTTCCCTCTCCATGACCGGATGCTCGTCGCCGGCTCCCCCAGTCGGCGCCATGAAGTCTGGTGGAGGTGGCGCGGTGTTTAGGGGAATGACGAATAGAGGCGCCTGACGGCGCGCAGCTTCTTCAGCCAACTTCTTCACCGCGGCATCAGCCTCAGCCTCCGCCAGCTTCTTCAACGCGGCGGCCTCCGCCTTGTCCACCTCTGCCTTCTCCCTATCGGCGGCTTCCTGCTCCTCGCGCTCCTCCCGCGCGTTTCATTCCTGCGCCTCCCGGAGGTCGGCTGCAGGATCGATTCGCTGGGTGGTGGTGGAGGTCTCCGCCGACCCAATGACAGAGCCGGCGGCCGACTTCTCAAGAGAGAGTGGGGCCCTAAGTCAAGAAAAAATAAAGAAAGGAAGCTCAGATAGAATCGACAAAGAAGGAAAGAACAACAAAAAGACACTTACGCTGACACCATAGGAGGCGCCTTCGGAAGTTTCTGGAACTTGGTCGCCTTCGCAGCGGCCTCCTTCTGCCTGGTCGCGGCGGTCGGGTTCTTGGTCTTCTTCAGCGCGCTGCTGAACAAGACGGCGCCCTGTTTACGCTTGCGTGTGACGCCTCGAGCAGCCGGCTCGACGGAGGGGCCCGCGTCCGCCTTGCCGGCGCCTCACGCATGGCGCGGCTCATCCTCTTCATCATCATCGTCGGGCCAGGTCTCGAGGCCGCCTCCGTCTTCGGAGGCGCCTACTCCGTCGCCGCCGCCTATAGGGTCGTCCTCCAGGGCGGCCACCCCCAAGTCGGGGTCGTCCACATCGCTCATCTCCCGGTCCGGCTGGTAGTTTCCACCCGGCCCCACGATGGCGGCCGTCGCCTGAGACATGTAAATCTGCGTCCAAAGGACCGACTACTCAAGACTAAGACCAAGACAAGCACTAAAAAAGAAAAGAGTTGAGAAACTTACAGCAGGCGGCGGGTTGTCGCGGGAGTATGGCCGCTTGCCGAACCGCCAAGACCCTTCCGATAGCTTGAGGTCAGAGATCTCGTTCACCATGCAGGCAACTTCGGCAGTCGGCATGTCCCTCATGCTCATCTAGCTCGGGTCACGATGCCCGCTCATCCGACAGATGAGATGAGGCCGGCCTTGGAGCGGCAGAACCCGGCGCTCGACGAAGGCAACCAGCAGGTCGGACGCCTTGAGGCCCTCCGCCTTAGTCAGCACCCGGAGCCGAATGACGGCGGCAGTGGAGTCAGCCGACATGGGCTTCGTCTTGTAGCCCCAGTTGGCCCGAGGTTCGGCCGGAGGGCCAGCTTCGTAGGGCGGCAAGTTGATGAAGTCGATTGCCGGGTCGACGTTCTCCACGTAGAAATATGATTTCTGCCACAGTTTGACCGACTGTGACAGCTTGATGGCGGGGAAGGCATTCTTCGAGGACGGACGGCACACCGCGACAAAGGCGCCGCACTGGGCCGCCTTCTCCCTGGCGGAGGTGCCCAGTTTGGTGTAGAAGAACGCTCCCCACAACTTGATGGTGGGGAGGATGCCAAGATAGCCATCACACATTGTGACGAAGGCGGACAGCAGCATCGCGGTGTTGGGCGTCAGATGATCCGGCTGAAGATGGTAGAAATTGAGGAAGGAGCAGAAGAATCCACTCGCCGGCAGGCCGAAGCCGTGGAGGAAGTGCGAGCGGAAGATAACCCGCTCGCCTCCTTGCGGCACCGGCGATATCTCCTTCTCCGGCGGCACACGCACCTTGACGAAGCCCGCGCCGGGCAGCCGCCGTGTGGCGCGAAGGAAGGCGAGATGCTCGTCGATCATGACCGAGTCGTCCCAATCCCCTCCCCACTCGCACGCCATGGAGACCGAGCTTGACGGAGAGGTGGCACGGCGGCGGGGGCAAGGGCTGTGGCGGGCGAGAGGCTCCGGGATGAAGAGGGTCGACGGCGTCAAGGGTTGCGGCGGTGCCTCGGCGGAGCGTGGAGGTGCGGCGGCAGCAAGAGGAAGAGACGGGCGAAAATGACGAAGGGAGAGGAGGGCGCGCGTGCTCCGCCGCTCCCCCTCCTCCCCCTACTTATAGCCCCTGGGCTGCGAAGCCGAGGGGGCGGGGCGTGGGATCGTGCGATTAACTGCGCCCATGACCCCACGACCCCGCGATTATTGCGCGAGTTACTGCGTGTAGTAATTCCGCACGAAACCACAACCGTCTGCCTCGGCTACGGCGGATCCGCCCGCGCGCCGAGGCCCGGTAGTGGCGGGCCCAGCCTGCTGTCGCGTCCCATCGCGCGCGTGGGCTGGCAGGCTGGCCCGGCTGGATGGTGCCACATGGCGTGCTTACAGCGGGCGGCGGGCCTAGAGGCTTAGCAAGCACGCCACCAGGTTCCCGCCTTGGCGTTTCAAATTATCAGACGAAGCCGCATGGTCACGGCCAACTCCCAGCAGACGGCACACCAGGAGATGGACAAAGCATTCAGCAAGAGCACTCGGAGAAGGAAACTGCTGAGGCGTCTCGACTAATCAGCCACGGCGCCTCACCAGCTTCGGGGACTACTGTCAGAGTAATGGGCCACGGGTAGCCTAACTCGAGCCCCTGAGCATTACAAGATATTGGGCCGGCTGCGCCCCTCAAGCATCCAGAATGAAGCGCCGCCTTCTGGCGAGCAGCTGGCTCGAGCGGCCAGCTGCCAGAAGACGGCCAAGCACCAGAAGACGACACCAAGACGGGCCGACTCCTAGCAGGCGGCCTCCAGAGAAGCCGGCTCCTAGCAGGCGGCCCGCGACGCCCGCAAAGCCAGCGCCCCCATTAAGAAGACAAGAAAGGATGTGGCTACAGTGTAGCCCATCACCCCCATATCCAGGGCACGGCGTGGCCACAGTGCCCCGTACAGGCGGAGATCTCCGCACAACGCGACACTGTTGCCCCTCCACCCCTGACGTCACCCCTGTCGGGTGGAGCCCTGCTCCCACGACGGCCTGTCGGTACGGCCTGTAGGCGGCGGGCCCAACCAGGCAGCAAGAGACCGGAGGGCGGCAGAGCATGACCAGTCGGACCCAAGGGAAGCCGGCCTCTAGTAGGCGGCCCGCTCCTCCCTCGGGGTCCGTGCGCCATTAACCAGATGAGACACGGTGTGGCTACAATGATCTCCCACCAGACGGTGGGACTGTAGCCACGCCTCCCCCCAACCAAGCATGCGTCATTAACCTTACGGCTACAGTAACAAGCCGCCGACCAGACCCGCAAGCGGCGGAGGCGGCCTGTTGGCTCCGCACATGACCAGGCGGCGGGCCCCAGCGGCCGGTGGAGAAGCCGGCGACAAGAGACACTGACAGCCGGGTCCAACACCCGGCCAGATTACCATTGTACCCTGGGGGGTAGGCCTATATAAACCCCCTAGGGTACCCATGCAAAGGGTTCCCAACCTGTTAGACCTAGACTCATACATAGAGAGAGGAGAGAGCTAGCCCTGCTTTCTCCTACCTCTAACATATAGCTCAAGGAGCACCATTGTACTCACTAGTGCCTTAGTGTCGGGTGGTTGGTGCGACATATGCCAAGGGATGGCTTATCATTGTGGGAGCCAATAAAACGTCGCCTGTGCCTGGAAACGGCATGAGGCGAAGACATGCACGCCGGCGAATCTTACCCAGGTTCGGGGCTCTCCGAGGAGATAACACCCCTAGTCCTGCTCTGCGGGGTCTCCGCATGATCACTAGATCGATAAGAGTAGCTACAATCGCTCCTAGAGCTGTTGGGATCAAGGGAGAGGAAGGACAAGGCTAGCTCTTGCCTCTCTCTATCTATGGTGTGTGTGTGTGTGTGCTATGCTTGGAAGCCAAACATGCAGAGGTGCCAACCCTTTGCATGGGTGCTCCGGGGGGTTTATATAGGCCTACCCCCCGGGGGTACAATGGTAATCCGACTGGGAACTGGCCCCAGCCGTCAGTGTCTACGCCTGCCGGCTTCTCCGCCGGCTGCTGGGTCCCGCCGGCTGGTGGGTCCCGCCGGCTGCCGGCTACTCGGTCGACAGGCCGGCCCCACCGCCTAGGGTCTTGTCGGCGGCTGCTTACTGTAGCCGCACCTCTGATGATGAGGGCTTTGTCGAGGTAAGCGTGGCTACAGTGATCCGCATCGGGGGCTATCGCCGTAGCCTCACCTCGTCTTGTCTCCTTAATGGGGCTCCTGCTTCGAGGAAGGGAGTTGCCGGCTTTTGGAGGCCGGCTATGCTCCTGGCCGACTAGGAAAAGCCGAGCCGCCTTCACGCCTCTCTCTGGCTGAAGGGGCCCGCGGTCCTTGGGCCGTACAGGAGGGGGTCGTGGATGACGTCGCGGCTGGCGTGGCTACAGTGCCGGGCCGCACGGGAGACATCCCTCCCGTACGGCCTCCTGTAGCCATGCCTGCCTCGGGCTTCGGGGGTCGCGGGCCGCGCTGTGGCCATGCCCCGTCAGGTCGTCGTTATGTAGGAGCGGTTGTGGTCTTGGCCGGCTTCTAGAAGTCGGCGTCCTTCTTGGCCGGCTTCTTGGAGTCGGTGAGGCTAGGTCGCCTTCCGGGAGTCGGCTTTAGTGGTAGCCGGCCGGGGAAGGCGGCCCAAATGCTTGGAGTGCTTGAAGGCCCAAAGGCCTGATAAATTTTCTGAAGAGCCAGGGGTAGTCGGTTAGGCTACCCGTGGCCAATTACTCCAATAGTAGTCCCCGAAGCTGATTGGGCTTCGAGGTGGAGTGGGGTTCGAGAAGCTCGATCAGCTTCCTATCGTGACAAGCCGGCAGCTAGGAGCCAGCCTCGGTGCAGGCGTGCCGCCCTTAGTCGAATTCTTCTGGAGTCGGGGGGCGGGAACCCGCAGGCTCGCGCACCGGGCCGCGGGCCGGCTTCGGGCCGTTGGCGTGCCACGTGGCCGGAAAGCCTGCCAGCCCACGCGCGTGACGGGACATCGCCGCAGGGAGGGGCCCGCCACGTCCGCGCCCCGGCCCAGGCGCGGATCCTTTGTATTCCGAAACCGCCCGCACGATCCGTGCGGCAGTTTCGGCTCGCACTTACGCGTAATAAACGCGAGACGTGGGGGGAGTGGGCGCAGTTAATCCCATGTCTCCCCCCCACGTCCGGCCTCTTCGGCCGCGTGAGGCTATAAGTTGGGGGAGGTGGAGGGCGGCAGACCCTCGCACGCTCCTCCTACTCCCTTCGTCTTCTCGCCTTGCTTGTTCTTGCGCCAGCGCCTCGCCGCCGCGCTCTTCCTCCGCACGCTTCTCCGCCGCCGTGCCAGCTTCCGCTATGCCTCCCCACATTGAGCAGCTTGGCGGGGATTGGGATGGCTCCATTGTTCACCAGGACCACATCTACTTCCTCCGCGACACCCGGCGTCTGCCCAGCGCAGACAAAGTGGAGGTCCGCCTCGCGCATGAGAAGGAAATCAGGCCGGCGCCGCGGGATGGCGAGCGAGTGGTCTTCCGCTCGCACTTCCTGCGCGGCTTCGGCCTGCCAGTGAGCGCCTTCTTCCGCTCCTGGCTGGACTTCTATCAGCTCCAGCCGCACCACCTCACCCCCAACGCGGTGGTGCTGCTGTCGGCCTTCGTCACCCTGTGCGAGGGCTATCTCGGCGTCCTCCCCACCCTCGAGCTCTGGGGGGAGTTCTTCCAGTCGAAGCTGGGTACGCGCAGCAAGGGCGTGCCGGCCCACACTGGTGCCTTCATCGCGTCGCGGAGATCGGGCGCCGACAACCCCTTCCCCGTCATCACGCTGATCCAATCGGTGAAGAAGTGGCAGAAATCATACTTCTACATGCGGAACATCGCTCCCCGGGGCGACTACATCAACCTGCCGGCTTACGTAGCCGGCCCACCGGTGGGGAGGCTACCCCAGTGGTCCTTCCGGGCGGTGACGCTATCGCAGGGAGGGAACGCCGCCATCGCTCGCCTGCGGGTGATGGTCCAGTCGGAGGGCCTGACGGGGCCCGACCTTCTGGCCGCATTCGTCACGCGCCGGGTCCTCCCGCTCCAGAGCCGACCTCATCTGATCTGTCTGATGAGCGGCCAGCTCGATCCGAGCCGGATGTGCACCAAGGAGATGCCGCAGGCCGACGCGGCCGACATGGTGAACTACCTCGCCAACTGCCAGCTTCCAGACGACTGGCAATTCGGCAAGGAGCCATACAGCCGCGCCAATCCTCCGCCTACGGTACGCTCCCCTTCTCTTTTTCTCTCTTTCTCTCTCAGTTTTGTCGCCGAGTTCCTCTGGGCCGATTCTAACTCAGTCGGCTCGCTTGTTGACAGAATCCTCTGCTTCGGCCGGCCGGCGGAGCGGACGTGGAGCGCCGCTTCGTCCCTGACCGGACCGAGCACGACCAGGAGGACCCCGATCTGGGGGCGGTCCATATGGAGGATGCCACCGAGCCGGCCGGCGGCCAAGCCGGCGGCGAAGCAGGCGGCGCCGGGTTCTCCGCGACCTTCGACGACTGGCCGGACGAGGATGAAGCCGAAGCCGTCCCGCCCCGCCAGCCGGCCTCCGGGCGCGGCGCGGGTTCCTCCGGCGCGCAGCCTGCTCGAGGTAGAGGGCAGAAACGTCGCGCCACCCAGGGCATGTTCGGTAGCCGGATGAAGAAGCCCAGGGGTGGGGCGGCGGCCACCAGGCGGGAAGAGGCGGCCGCGAAGGCGGCTCGCTTCCGCAAAGTGGTGAAGCAGCCGCAGGCTGTGTCAGCGTAAGCTTTCTCTCTTTCTGTGTATTCTCCTTCTTTCTTTTCTTCGGTGGTTTTCTGAACCTTTGTCTTCTTTTTCAATGATCAGAGCTCCACTGTCACTCGAGCGGGCGGCTGCCGGCTCCGTTGTTGAGTCGCCAGGGGGCTCTGGGAGCACCACCCGCCGTGTAGATCCCCGTGCTGCCCTCCTGGAGGCGACGGAAAGGAACGCGCGGGAGGTGCGGGAGGAGCAGGAAGCGCGAGAGGCGGAGGCACGGAGGGCAGCCGCCGCCCAAGCAGCTCGGGAGGAGGAGGCGGCGAAGGCGCTTGCCGAGGCCACAGCCAAGGCCCAGGCAGAGGCCGAGGCCGAAGCGGCGGCAGGGGAGGCCTTGATCGTCACCCCCCTGCGCACCATGCCGCCCGGGGGCGCGGATCCCTCGCCAGGGGGAGCCAGTGGTTCCCAGCCGGATCTGGGAGGGAGCGGTGACGACGTCATCTTCTTGAGGGAGGCGCCGGGGCCGACTCCTCCGACTGGGGCGGCCCAAGGCGGCCAGACTGAGCCTGCGCCCACACAGTCGGCGGAAGGCGAGCCGGCCGCGGGAGCTGAGGTGGCGGTCCGGGTTCCGCCAAGCCGGCGCGCAGGGAAGGCCGCGTCGGAGCCGCAGAAAGCGGCGTCGGAGCCACGGCCGGCCGTGGGCTCCAGCTCGTCGGCCCGAGACGCGGAGGCGGCCAGCGCTACCTCAGGGTGGACGCCAGGCGAAGGGACAGCCGTGGTGAACATCGCTGCACAAGACGTCCGGACCCGGCTCCAGGGCCAAGCCGCGGCGCTGAGGCAGTTCACCGACGAATTCCTCGCCACGCGGGCGGCCATCCGGGTTAGTATTCTCATCTTCTTCTTGATTTCTCTCGTGGGGGCGCGTCAGCGCACCCACTGGGTGTAGTCCCCGAGTTCCGATTCGGCTGCTGAGCAGGCGGCTTGGAACTTCTTGGAGATTTTGTTTTTGCTGCTTTGGTCTTACTTCGGTCTTCTGTCCGTTTGGAAGGATTACCATAACCTCCGAGCGGCCGCCTTCAACTCCCAGGCTCGGGAGCTGACTCAGAAGACCGCCGATCTCACTGAAAGCCAAGGTATGTAACTTGATCTTTATCTCATGTGGGGGTGCGTCAGCGCACCCACTGGGTGTAGTCCCCGAGATTCGGGCCGACTGCTGAGCAGTCGGCTCGGATCTTCCTTGATAACTTCTCATTGCTCTTCTTTTTCTTCTATCTCTGCAGCGGCCAACGCCAGTCTGAGGGTGCAGCTGGGGGAGTCCCAGACTGCTCTTCGTGCCAAGGACGCGGAGCTCGCCGCCTTGGTGCAGGAGCGCGATCGCCTGGTCAAGAAGCTGGCCGACCAGGAGGAAGGCCACAAGGCTGCGCTGAAAGCTGCGCAGGATCGCGAGGCCGCCCTTCAGGCCGAGTTCGAGACGGAGGCGGCCGGCTGGGCAGAGGTCAAACAGACTTGGGTCTCTGGCTATGGCCAGATTGAGGACCTGGTTGACGGTAAGTCATCTACCACTTCGTCCTTTCTTGCCATCCGCCATTCGACTTGTTTTTCTGATTTTGGAGTTTTTCTTTCCTTTTCTTCTTCGCACAGAGTACTTCCCCGGCTATTCTACTGCCGCCAACCAGGCCGTCGAAGCCCGTCGCCAGGCGAAGAGGCAAGCCGGCTTCGAGATCTCGCCAACCGCCGGCCGTTCGCTGGAGGAGCAGCTCCTGGCGATCCAGGCTCGCATCCAGCCGGCTCACAGGCTGCTCCGCCGGCTTCAGCGTGCCGGGTCGCAGGTCTTGGCCGCCCTCTGGCCCGGCCAAGTGGTCCCGCGCACTCCCAGCCGGACCGCCGACTAGCTGGAGGTGGCCGTCGGCCGCTTCGAGGCTTGGAAGGCGTCAGCGCCTCGCTCCGGCGCCAGGCGGGCGCTGGAGTTCGTCAAGGCCTGGTATCCCGGCCTGAACCTGGACCAGCTGGCGACCTGGCGGCAGCAAGCCGACACGGAGCTGGAGCCGGCGCGGCCGGCCATCATTCGGCGGGCTTCAGCGATCGCCGACTACACCGACACCAACGTCTTCGCCCCCGAGGTGGACGACAATGGAGTCGCCCAGCCGGAAGATTGGTTCGGGCTGGACCCGGCGCATGGCGAGGACTCGGCGGAGGAGATCGACTCCAGCAACGAGGGCGAGGAGGAGGGTGAAGACGCCGAGCCGGCTGGTGGAGAAGCCGGCCAGCCTGACCGCGCCTCCAGGACTACATCGCGTGCGAGTGCGTCTCCTGCCACGGGAGGTGGTCAAGCCGGGACCAACTAGGCGGCCCCTCCTTTAGTCGGCGGGCTGCCTTCACCGACCAACTCCGCCTCCAAGTCGCGCCTTAGTATTCTTTCTTTTGTTTTCCTGTCTTGTTGCTTTTGAACAATGTTTGGTTAAGTCTGCACAATTCCACCCACTGGGTGTATTCAAACTTAAGTCTGTTGCCAGCCTTTAGGCGGCTTTATGTATATAAGTTATGCAATCGGCTTTTCCTTGTACTTTCGCTTTTTGTCCTTCTGCTTTTTTCCTTTGCCGCCCTCCCTTGGTTGCCGCCTCCCTAGTCAACAGTTGCTCTGCAATCTGTAGCCGGGGAGTGCCTGGCCGATTGGGGAGGGGGAAGTACTTTTAGCTCTGCCGGACTTAAGCTAAGTTTTTTAGGAAGCCGGCCAGCCGGCTGCTGTGACAGCCGGCAGGCGTATATGGAGGCCGTCTCTTTGCTATATAGGTTAGTTGTTCCTTAGCCGTTTTTCGTGTGGGCGTCTTTTCTGTCTTTCCTCTTGCTAGTCGGACAGTCAGTTCTTTGAGCTGCGACTTTCAACAAGGGAGGACTTGGGAGCCGGCACACTACTTTGCTGACTTCGGGAAGAACTTAGGATATAGCTCAAGGCGGCCAGTCCCCGGGCCGACTGGTCGGACCCGGTGCCGGACAAGAGTTCAAAATGTAATAATACATTCATGGATATGACACTCGTCATTCATAGATAAATAAAAGGCAGTCCCCGAGTACTGTTCGGGGGGCCTGTTGGTTTGTAACTTAATACAAAAGGGGTAGCGTGATACATACTGCTTTTCAGCTGTAAAATCGTCTTAGGAGGTTTGCGTTCCATGGTCGCTCCGACTCCTTGCCGGAGTCGTCTCTCTTGCGTGCTCTTGGCTTTTGCGCGTCGATCAAGTAGTAGGAGTCGTTGCCGAGTGCCTTGCTGACGACGAAGGGGCCTTCCCAAGGGGCCGAGAGCTTGTGCTGGCCGGCTGTTCGCTGGATCAGCCGGAGCACAAGGTCGCCCTCTTGGAAGGATCTTGGCTTGACCTTGCGGTTGTAGTAGCGGCGCAAGCCTTGCTGGTAGATGGCGGACCGGCTGAGGGCTAACAGCCGGCCTTCTTCCAGTAGGTCGACGCCGTCTTCTCTTGCTTCTTTAGCTTCCTCTTCCGTGTACATGGTGATCCGAGGCGAGTCGAACTCGATGTCTGTTGGGAGGACAGCCTCGGCACCGTACACAAGGAAGAATGGAGTGAAGCCGGTTGACTTGTTGGGTGTAGTTCGCAGACTCCAGAGGACAGCCGGCAGTTCTTCGAGCCAGCAGCCGGCCGATCGCTCCAGTGGTACAACCAGTCGGGGCTTGATGCCGGAGAGGATAAGTCCATTTGCTCGCTCGACTTGGCCGTTTGACTGCGGGTGGGCAACGGACGCTAAGTCCAGTCGGATGCCCTGTGTCGCGCAGAAATGTGCCAGTGCGCCTTTGGCGAAGTTCGTGCCGTTGTCGGTGATGATGCTGTGCGGCACGCCGTACCGAGTAGTGATGTCGGTGATGAATGTCACGGCAGTCGGCCCGTTCAGCTTCTTAACCGGCTTTGCTTCGATCCACTTTGTGAACTTGTCCACAGCAACGAGTAGATGTGTCAAGCCACCGCGGGCCGTCTTGAAAGGGCCCACCATGTCCAGTCCCCAGACGGCAAAAGGCCAGGTGAGGGGAATGGTCTTGAGGGCAGAAGCCGGCAGGTGTTGTTTGGAACTGAAGACTTGACATCCTCTGCAGGTCTTGACTATTTGTTTAGCATCCTCCAAGGCAGTCGGCCAGAAGAACCCATGGCGGAAAGCCTTGGCCACGAGGGATCTTGAGGCGGCGTGATGGCCGCATTCGCCTTGGTGGATGTCTTTGAGGATTGCCACTCCTTTTTCTGGCTCGACGCAACGCTGGAAGATTCCAGTGACGCTGCGCTTCACAAGCTCCCTGTTGATTATTGTGTGTGCTGCGGCTCGTCGTTGCACTAGTCTTGCTGCGATCTCATCAGCCGGCAGCTCTCTGCTGGCTAGGAACTTGAGGATAGGCTGGGCCCATGAGGGAGCTGTGACTTCTTCTGCTGTTAACGTGGCCACCATGACTCGGGTGGGTGGGTTGGGTGTTGCATTGGAGTCGTCCACCGCTTCTTCTGTCGTTGCAGTCCCCGGGCCGACTGCTGCAGTCCTCGGGCCGGGTTCTGAAGTCCCTGGGCCGGGTGCGACTACGACAGTCCCCGGGGCAGTCGTCGAAGTCCCCGCGCCGCCTGCGGGATTTCTTGAGCCGGATCCGGCTGTTTCTGGTGCAGGCGGTACGAAGATGGAATCCGACTCTGGAGACGACTTGATGGACGGCTTGAGGAGGCGCTGGAGGGAGACGCCCGTCGGTATGGCTTGTCGGGTGGAGCCGATCCGTGCTAGGGCATCTGCTTGGTCGTTGTCGGCCCTTGGCACGTGAAGGAACTCGCACCCTTCGAAGTATCCGCTCATCTGCTGGACGAGGAATCGGTAGCTTGCCATGTTTGCGTCCTTGGCGTCCCAGTCGCCAGATGATTGCTGGACCACTAAGTCTGAGTCGCCGTAGCACAGGATCCGGCGTATGCCGAGTTCTTTGGCTAGCCGGAGCCCATGTACGAGCGCCTCGTACTCGGCCACGTTGTTGGAGGCGGCGAAGTGGATCTGCAGCGTGTACTTGAGCTTGTCGCCTTTGGGAGAGGTGAGGACGATGCCGGCTCCCAAGCCAGTGCGCATCTTGGACCCGTCAAAGTGCATCCGCCAATGGGTGGAGTCGGGAGCCGGCGGTAAGTACCGGGTCTCGGCCCAGTCGACGAGGAAGTCGGCCAATGCTTGCGACTTGATGGCGGTGCGGGGTTGATAGAAGATCGTGTAGGGCGCCAAGGCAATGGCCCATTTGGCCACCCGGCCGGATGCATCCCGGCTGCCTATGATCTCGGCGAGCGGGGCAGTGCACACGACCGTGATGGGGTGCTCTTGGAAGTAGGGCTTCAATTTCTTGGCAGCGAAGTACACCCCATAGCACATCTTCTGGTAGTGCGGGTAGTTTTGCTTCGAGCTGGATAGTACTTCGCTGAGATAGTAGACCGGCCTCTGGACCAGCTGGGCTCGGCCTTCCTCCGGGCGCTGGACCAGAACAACAGTGCTGACGACTCGGCTTGTCGCGGCGATGTAGAGGAGCATGGGCTCCTTCTCAGTCGGCGCGGCCAGGACAGGCGGAGTGGTCAACATTTTCTTCAACTCATGGAAGGCTTGGTCGGCTTGATCATTCCACTCAAAGTGAGTGGACTTCTTCATGAGTCGGTACAGGGGGAGAGCCTTCTCTCCTAGTCGGTTGATAAATCGGTTCAGGGAGGCTAAGCAGCCAGTGAACTTCTGCACATCTCGCAGCTTGGTGGGTATCTCCATCCTCTCGATGGCCTTGATCTTGATAGGGTTGCACTCAATGCCGCGTTCGGAGACCAGGAAGCCTAGCAGCTGGCCGGCTGGCACTCCGAACACGCACTTCTCGGGGTTGAGCTTGATCTGGAATCGGCGCAAGTTGGCAAATGTTTCCTTCAGGTCTTCCAGCAAGGTACCGCGCTTCTCTGTCTTCACCACAATGTCGTCTACGTAGACGTGGGCATTTCTGCCGAGTTATTTCAAGAGACATTTCTGCATGCAACGCTGAAAAGTGGCACCGGCGTTTCTCAAGCCGAATGTCATTGTCAGGTAGCAGAAAGCTCCAAAGGGTGTGATGAAGGCAGTCTTCAGGCGGTCAGCCGGGTCCAACTTGATCTGATGATACCCTGAGTATGCATCCAAAAAACACAACAGCTCGCATCCGGCTGTGGAGTCTATCACTTGGTCAATCCGTGCCAAAGCAAACGGATCCTTTGGGCAGGCCTTGTTCAAGCTTGTGTAGTCTATACACATGCGCCACTTGTTATTCTTCTTCAAAACCAGAACTGGATTGGCAAGCCATTCTGGAAAGAACACTTCCATGATGAAGCCGGCTGCAAGGAGCCGGGCTATCTCTTGTCCCACGATTCTTCGCTTCTCTTCTGATAGTCGGCGGAGGGGTTGCCTGACCGGCTTTGCATCAGCTCGGACATGTAACTTGTGCTCGGCGAAATCCTTCGGGACACCCGGCATGTCCTTTGGGGACCATGCAAAGATGTCTCGATTCTCACGGAGGAAGTCGGTGAGCTCGCCTTCCTATTTATTGTCCAAGTTCGCCCCAATCACGGCGAACCTCTCCGGGTGTTCCGGGTCTAGAGGTATCTTCTTGGTCTCTTTCGCAGGCTGGAAGGAGCCCTGCGCATCACAGTCCTTGGGGTTGGGGGACAAGGCCGGCTGCTTGCCGGCCATGGCCACAACCCGTTCCAACATCCTCTTCTCTTCTGCCACCACGAGGGACTCGGCCAGCCGGCTACTAGCCATGGCACACTCGATGGACTTCTTGTAGTCTCCGGCTACCGTGGTGATCCCCTTCGAGCTCGGCATCTTCATCTTCAGGTAGGCATAGTGGGGCACAGCCATGAACTTGGCCAAAGCAGGTCGGCCAAGTAGTGCATGATAGGGGCTCTCCAAATCCACCACCTCGAACCATATTGCTTCCCGGCGGAAGTGATCTTTGTCTCCGAAGAGAACATCCATTTTGATCTTGCCGATTGGAGAGCAAGATAGGCCGGGTACGATACCATGGAAGACGGTGCGGCTCGGCATGAGCTGCTTTGCTTTGATATTCAGCTTGTCCATGGTGTCGCGGTACAGTATGTTGATACTGCTTCCGCCGTCTATCAGGACGCAGGAAAATCTGGCAGCTCGCCTCTCCGTCGCAAGGGTGACGTCCAAGACCATAGCATAGGAGCCAGGCGAAGGCATCACCTCTGGGTGGTCGGCCTGGCTCCAGCTGATGGGCTTTTCCAACCAGTGCATGAATTCGGCGGTGCTAGAAGCGACTGCGTTTACTTCTTGGTGTTGCCGGCGTCGGCTGCGCTTGTCGTCGACTTGACTTGTGAAGACGACGTAGGCGTCGTGCGCTTCGGGGAACTCGTCTTGGATGGCGCCGACTGCAGGCCAGGCCGCTGGCTATTGGGGAGCTGGAGGCGGCGGGCCGGGAGGCGGAGGCGGCACCATCCCTTCGCCCTTGGTGATGCGGGTGAGCCAGTGGCATTTACGTGTTGTATGGTTGGACGGCTTCGCGCCGCTGTGGAACTTGCAGGGAGCATCGAGTGCTTGCTCGTAGGAGAAGGACGGCTGCCAGGGCGGCCGGCCTCCCTTCTTCTTGGGAGCGGGCCGCTCCTCGGGCTGCTCGTCTTCAACTGTGGCCACCTGCCGACTGGAGGAAGTCGGCATGGGGCCCTTGCGCTTGTGGTCATTCTGGTAGGGGCGCCGGTTTGGGTCGCCAGCCGGCGTCTTGGGAGCCGGAGCGACTACCTTCCCCGAGGCGTCCACTCGGAGCTCGGTCTTCGTGGAGGAGTCGGCAGTGGCGTACTTGTCGGCGGTGATCAGCAACTCATTGAGGGTAGCCGGCTCATCGCAGAGGAGTCGGTGCTTGAGGAGGGTGCCCTCTCGGCACCCGGCAGTGAAGTACTCGATGGCCCGGACCTCGTGCACTCCCTCGCAGGAGTTGCGGAGCTCGGCCCATCACGTGAGGTAGTCGCGGGTCGACTCGTTGGGCCCTTGGACGCAGAGGGAGAGCTGGCGAGGCTTGGGAGGACGCTTGTAGGTGCTGGTGAAGTTGCGGACGAAAACCTCGGTGAAGTCCAGCCAGCTGTTGATGCTGTATGGCTTGAGGCTGTTGAGCCACGTGCGCGCCGTCCCCTGCAGCATCAAGGGGACGTACTTCACGGCGACGCGCCGATTGCCGTTGGCGATGCTGACGGCTGTGGAGTAGTCGATGAGCCAATCTTCCGGCTTCACCGAGCCGTTGTACTTGGGTGTGTCTCTGGGAAGCGAGAACCCTTTGGGAAAGGGCTCGTCGCGGATGCGGGGGCCAAAGCATGGCGGGCCGACATCGTCTTCTTCTTCTAGCGCCAAGGACCGAGCAAGGCGGTCGATCCTGTGGCGGGCGTCACTCTCGCCGACTCCTTCTCGGCGGCCGAGTCGGTCGCCAAGAGTCGGGTGCGTGATGGGCGGCGGAGTGAGACGTCTTTCTCTTCGAGGCGGGGGAGGCGGCAGGTTTCCTTGGTGTTCGACCGCCCGAGAGCGGCCATCCGCGTCGCGCTCGATAGTGATGCGAGTCCGGCTGCGGCTGGCAGCCGGCTCCTTGTCTTTCCTCTGGCGCGTGCCGCTCGCAGTCGGAGAGCGGGACGTCGCGGCGTGCTCCCGGCGCGGGGGATGACTATCAGCTCGGGTGCCGGCTTCGGGCCGTTCTGCAGCCGCGTCGATCAGCTGCAGGATCCGTCTTGTCATGTAGGGGAGTTCATCGGCCCCCAGCCCATTGAGCTCCTCTGCGGCCGCCTGAGCGGCTCGCAGATTCTCGAGCGGGGTGGCGTAGACGGGGCGATCTGCGCCCAGCATGCTGGCAACGGCTGCGCCGCGCTTCTGGACGAAGCCGGCTCAGCTCGGACCGCTGGGCGGCGGCGTCCCGAAGGCGGCGCGATCGACTTCGCGCTGGTGGGCCTCAGCGAGGCATCTCATCGAGGCTATCTTCTTGCTCTCCGTGATGAGGGCAAGACGGCGTGCCTCCAGGGTCTCAGCGTCGGCGTCGGCCGGAATGGGGATGGAGAGGTCGTGCATCGCTGCTTGCTGAGCGTCGCGGGCGCTCCCGCCCGAGTTGGAGACGTGGCTAATGACCAGCACTTCGGTGACAGCGCTGCCGCCGCTGTCAGCTCGAGGGAGTGGGTCGTCGAAGACCACCACGTCGGAGGGGTAGGCGTCGAGCGACGCGGTGTCGGAGTCGATGAGCATCGGGTCGGTGGAGCCGACAGACTCCATGTCCGCAGCAGGCTCGCTGGAGACGTGAAGTTGGTCGAGGAGGCTAACGAGGCGGCTCTCGGGGTAATCGGTGCCTGCGTCGGACGCAGGCTCGTCGGAGATGCGAGTCTCACCGAGCAGATCGGCGAGGCGGCTCGCTGCGCAGGCGTCGTCGACGCCTTGCAGCGCGTCGGGGCAAATGCCATCGGGCGCAGCAGGCTGGCTGCGCTCGCGGGGAAGGAAGAGGGTTCCCGTCCAGAACAGGTCTCCGGACAACGGTGCACCTGGCCCCACGGTGGGCGCCAAATGTCGGGTGGTTGGTGCGACATATGCCAAGGGATGGCTTATCATTGTGCGAGCCAATAAAACGTCACCGGTGCCTGGAAACGGGATGAGGCGAAGACATGCACGCCGGCGAATCTTACCCAGGTTCGGGGCTCTCCGAGGAGATAACACCCCTAGTCCTGCTCTACGGGGTCTCCGCATGATCACTAGATCGATAAGAGTAGCTACAATCGCTCCTAGAGCTGTTGGGATCAAGGGAGAGGAAGGACAAGGCTAGCTCTTGCCTCTCTCTATCTATGGTGTGTGTGTGCTATGCTTGGAAGCCAAACATGCAGAGGTGCCAACCCTTTGCATGGGTGCTCCGGGGGGTTTATATAGGCCTACCCCCCGGGGGTACAATGGTAATCCGACTGGGAACTGGCCCCAGCCGTCAGTGTCTACGCCTGCCGGCTTCTCCGCCGGCTACTGGGTCCCGCCGGCTGGTGGGTCCCGCCGGCTGCCGGCTACTCGGTCGACAGGCCGGCCCCACCGCCTAGGGTCTTGTCGGCGGCTGCTTACTGTAGCCGCGCCTCTGATGATGAGGGCTTTGTCGAGGTAAGCGTGGCTACAGTGATCCGCATCGGGGGCTATCACCGTAGCCTCACCTCGTCTTGTCTCCTTAATGGGGCTCCTGCTTCGAGGAAGGGAGTTGCCGGCTTCTGGAGGCCGGCTATGCTCCTGGCCGACTAGGAAAAGCCGGGCCGCCTTCACGCCTCTCTCTGGCTGAAGGGGCCCGCGGTCCTTGGGCCGTACAGGAGGGGGTCGTGGATGACGTCGCGGCTGGCGTGGCTACAGTGCCGGGCCGCACGGGAGACGTCCCTCCCGTACGGCTTCCTGTAGCCATGCCTGCCTCGGGCTTCGGGGGTCGTGGGCCGCGCTGTGGCCATGCCCCGTCAGGTCGTCGTTATGTAGGAGCGGTTGTGGTCTTGGCCGGCTTCTAGAAGTCGGCGTCCTTCTTGGCCGGCTTCTTGGAGTCGGTGAGGCTAGGTCGCCTTCCGGGAGTCGGCTTTAGTGGTAGCCGGCCGGGGAAGGCGGCCCAAATGCTTGGAGTGCTTGAAGGCCCAAAGGCCTGATAAATTTTCTGAAGAGCCAGGGGTAGTCGGTTAGGCTACCCGTGGCCAATTACTCCGACACTTAGTGATCATGCGGAGACCCCGCAGAGCAGGATTAGGGGTGTTATCTCCTAGGAGAGCAAGTATGCCGGCGTTCGTGTCTACGCTTCATCCCGCTTCCGGGCACCAGCGACGTTCTACTCGCTCCCACCATGATGAGCCATCCCTTGGCATATGTCGCACCCAACCCCCGACAACATAGTTCTCGAACCCGTAGGGTCCGCACGCTTAACGTTCAATGACGATTTGTATTATGAGTTATGTGATTTGATGACCGAAGTTTGTTTGGAGTCCCGGATGAGATCATGCTACCTCTTGAGCACTGCGTTGGTTTTCCCTTGAAGAGGAAAGGGTGATGCAGCAAAGTAGCATAAGTATTTCCCTCAGTTTTTGAGAACCAAGGTATCAATCCAGTAGGAGGCTACGCGCGAGTCCCTCGCACCTACACAAACAAATAAATCCTCGCAACCAACACGATAAGGGGTTGTCAATCCCTACACGGTCACTTACGAGAGTGAGATCTGATAGATATGATAGGATAATATTTTTGGTATTTTTATGATAAAGATGCAAAGTAAAATAAAAGCAAAGTAAAAAGCAACGAAAATAACTAAGTGTTGGAAGATTAGTATGATGAAGATAGACCCGGGGGCCATAGGTTTCACTAGTGGCTTCTCTTAAGAGCATAAGTATTTTACGGTGGGTGAACAAATTACTCTTGAGCAACTGACAGAATTGAGCATAGTTATGAGAATATCTAGGTATGATCATGTATATAGGCATCACGTCCAAGACAAGTAGACCGACTCCTGCCTGCATCTACTACTATTACTCCACACATCGACCGCTATCCAGCATGCATCTAGAGTATTAAGTTCATAAGAACAGAGTAACGCCTTAAGCAAGATGACATGATGTAGAGGGATAAATTCATGCAATATGATAAAAAAAAACTCATCTTGTTATCCTCGATGGCAACAATACAATACGTGCCTTGCTGCCCCTACTGTCACTGGGAAAGGACACCACAAGATTGAACCCAAAGCTAAGCACTTCTCCCATTGCAAGAAAGATCAATCTAGTAGGTGATAATTCGAAGAGACTTGCAAAGATAACCAACCATACATAAAAGAATTCAGAAGATTCAAATATTGTTCATAGATAAACTTGATCATAAACCCACAATTCATCGGTCTCAACAAACACACCGCAAAAGAAGATTACATTAAATAGATCTCCACAAGAGAGGGGGAGAACATTGTATTGAGATCCAAAAAGAGAGAGGAAGCCATCTAGCTAATAACTATGGACCCGAAGGTCTGAGGTAAACTACTCACACTTCATCGGAGAGGCTATGGTGTTGATGTAGAAGCACTCTGTGATCGATGCCCCCTCCGGCGGAGCTCCGGAACAGGCCCCAAGATGGGATCTCGTGGGTACAGAAGGTTGCGACGGTGGAATTAGGTTTTTGGCTCCATATCTGATCGTTTGGGGTACGTAGGTATATATAGGAGGAAGGAGTACGTCGGTGGAGCAACGTCGGGCACAAGAGGGTGGAGGGCGCGCCTGGGGTGGTAGGCGCGCCCCCCTACCTCGTGGCTTTCTGTTTGATTTCTTGACTTAGGGTCCAAGTCTCCTGGATCATGTTCGTTCCGAAAATCACGTGCCTGAAGGTTTCATTCCGTTTGGACTCCGTTTGATATTCTTTTTCTGCGAAACTCTGAAATAGGCAAAAAACAGCAATTCTCTCTTTTTCTCTTTTTCTCTCATTTTTTTGGGCCTTCTCTCTCTTTTTTTATGGCCTTTCTCTTTTTTTTATTCCTCACTTGGGACAATGCTCTAGAAAATGATGATCATCACACTTCTATTTATTTACAACTCAATGATTACAACTCGATACTAGAACAAAGGATGACTCTATATGAATGCCTTCGGCGGTGTACCGGGATATGCAATGAACTAAGAGTGACATGTATGAAAGAATTATGAACAGTGGCTTTACTATGTTAACTACATGATCATGCAAAGCAATATGACAATGATGAGCGTGTCATGATAAACGGAATGGTGGAAAGTTGCATGGCAATATATCTCGGAATGGCTATGAAAATGCCATAATAGGTAGGTATGGTGGCTGTTTTGAGGAAGATATAAGGAGGTTTATGTGTGAAAGAGCATATCATATCACGGGGTTTGGATGCACCGGCGAAGTTTGCACCAACTCTCAATGTGAGAAAGGGCAATGCACGGTACCGAAGAGGCTAGCAATGATGGAAAGGTGAGAGTGCGTATAATCCATGGACTCAACATTAGTCATAAAGAACTCACATACTTATTGCAAAAATCTACAAGTCATCAAAACCAAGCACTACGTGCATGCTCCTAGGGGGATAGATTGGTAGGAAAAGACCATCGCTCGTCCCCGACCGCCACTCATAAGGAGGACAATCAAAGAACACCTCATGTTTCAAATTTGTTACATAACGTTTACCATACGTGCATGCTACGGGACTTGCAAACTTCAACACAAGTATTTCTCAAATTCACAACTACTCAACTAGCACAACTTTAATATCACTACCTCCATGTCTCAAAACAATCATCAAGCACCAAACTTCTCTTAGTATTCAAAACACTCATAAGAAAGTTTTTACTAATCTTGAATACCTAGCATAATAGGATTATTTAAGAAAATTACCATGCTATTTAAGACTCTCAAAATAATCTAAGTGAAGCATGAGAGATCAATAGTTTCTATAAAACAAATCCACCACCGTGCTCTAAAATATATAAGTGAAGTACTAGAGCAAAAACTATATAACTCAAAAGATATAAGTGAAGCACATAGATTATTCTAATAATTTCCGAATCATGTGTGTGTCTCTCAAAAGGTGTGTACAGCAAGGATGATTGTGGTAAACTAAAAACAAAGACTCAAATCATACAAGACGCTCGAAGCAAAACACATATCATGTGGTGAATAAAAATATAGCTCCAAGTAAAGTTATCGATGGAAGTAGATGAAAGAGGGGATGCCTTCCGGGGCATCCCCAAGCTTTGGCTTTTTGGTGTCCTTAGATTATCTTGCGGGTGCCATGGGCATCCCCAAGCTTAGGCTCTTGCCACTCCTTGTTCCATAATCCATCAAATCTTTCACCCAAAACTTGAAAACTTCACAACACAAAACTCAGCAGAAAATCTCGTGAGCTCCGTTAGCGAAAGAAAACAAAAGACCACTTCAAGGTACTGTAATGAACTCATTCTTTATTTATATTGGTGTTAAACCTACTGTATTCCAACTTCTCTATGGTTTATAAACTCTTTTACTAGCCATAGATTCATCAAAATAAGCAAACAACACACGAAAAACAGAATCTGTCAAAAACAGAACAGTCTGTAGTAATCTGCAACTAACGCAAACTTCTGGAACTCGAAAAAACCATAAAAAATAGGACGACCTAGAAAATTTGTTTATTGATCAGCAGCAATTCGAATCAATATTTTATCACATTCTGGTGATTTTTAACAATTATTTTCGTGAACAGAAAGTTTCTGGAATTTTCTGCAAGATCAAATAACTATCATCCAAGAAGATCCTATAGGTTTAACTTGGCACAAACACTAATTAAAACATAAAAACACATCTAAGCAGAGGCTAGATCAAATATTTATTCCTAAACAGAAGCAAAAAGCAAAAACCTAAAAATAAAATTGGGTTGCCTCCCAACAAGCGCTATCGTTTAACGCCCCTAGCTAGGCATAGAAGCAAGGATAGATCTAGGTATTGCCATCTTTGGTAGGCAATCCATAAGTGGCTCTCATGATAGATTCATATGGTAGTTTTATTTTCTTCCTAGGGAAGTGTTCCATGCCTTTCTTTAATGGAAATTGGAATCTAATATTCCCTTCCTTCATATCAATAATTGCACCAATCGTTCTAAGGAAAGGTCTACCAAGAATAATAGGACAAGAAGGATTGCAATCTATGTCAAGAACGATAAAATCTACGGGCACATAGTTCCTATTTGCAACAATAAGAATATCATTAATTATTCCCATAGGTTTATTAATAGTGGAATCCGCAAGGTGCAAGTTTAAAGAGCAATCATCAAAATCACGGAAACCTAGCTAATCGCACAAAGTTTTTGGAATCGTGGAAACACTAGCACCCAAATCACACAAAGCATAGCATTCATGATCTTTAATTTTAATTTTAATAGTAGGTTCACACTCATCATAAAGTTTTCTAGGGATAGAAACTTCCAACTCAAGTTTTTCTTCATAAGATTGCATCAAAGCATCAACAATATGTTTGGTAAAAGCTTTATTTTGACTATAAGCATGAGGGGAATTTAGCACGGATTGCAACAAGGAAATACAATCTATCAAAGAGCAATTATCATAATTAAATTCCTTGAAATCCAAAATAGTGGGTTTATTAATATCTAGGGTTTTGTTTTCTTCAATCCCACTTTTATCAATTTTAGCATCAAGACTAAAAACTCCAAATTTTTGGAACGCCTTCTAGGTAAAGGTGGATCATATTCAGTCCCATCATTATCAAGATTTATATTGCCAAACAAAGATTTAATAGGGGACACATCAATAACTTTTAGATCTTCATGTTTATTCTCATAGAAATTTGAAGAACACGCTTTCATAAAGCAATCTTTCTTAGCACACATCCTAGCGGTTCTTTCCTTGCACTCATCAATGGAAATTCTCATGGCTTTGAGAGACTCATTGATATCATGCTTAGGAGAAATAGATCTCAGTTTCAAAGAATCAACATCAAGAGAAATTATATCACCGTTCCTAGCCAATTCATCAACTTTAGGCAATTTCTCTTCAAGCAAAGCATTGAAATTCTTTTGTGAATTCATAAATTCTTTAACACTAGTCTCAAATTTAGAGGGCATCTTATTAAAATTTCCATAAGAATTGTTGTAGGAATTACCATAATTATTAGAGAAATTGCTAGGATAAGGCCTAGGATTAAAGTTTCCTCTATACGCGTTGTTACCAAAATTATTCCTAACAACAAAATTCACATCCATAGATTCATTATTATTCTCAATCAAAGTAGACAAAGGCATATCATTAGGATCAGAAGAAACACTTTTACTAGCAAATAATTTCATAAGTTCGTCCATCTTTCCACTCAAAACATTAATTTCTTCTATCGCATGCACTTTTTTATTAGTAGATCTTTCAGTGTGCCATTGAGAATAATTAACCATAATATTATCTAGGAGTTTAGTAGCTTCTCCTAAAGTGATTTCCATAAAAGTGCCTCCCGCGGCCGAATCTAAAAGATTTCTAGAAGCAAAATTCAATCCGGCATAAACTTTTTGTATAATCATCCACAAATTCAAACCATGAGTAGGGCAATTACGTATCATTAATTTCAACCTCTCCCAAGCTTGTGCAACATGTTCATGATCAAGTTTCTTAAAATTCATAATATCGTTTCTAAGAGAGATGATCTTAGCGGGAGGAAAAATACTTAGAGATAAAAGCATCTTTGCACTTATTCCAAGAATCAATACTATTTTTAAGCAAAGACGAAAACCAAGCTTTAGCACGATCTCTAAGCGAAAAGGGAAATAGCTTCAATTTAACAATATCATTGTTAACATCTTTCTTCTTTTGCATATCACACAAATCAACGAAGCTATTTAGATGAGTAGCGGCATCTTCACTAGGAAGGCCGGTGAATTGATCTTTCATGACAAGATTCAACAAAGCAGCATTGATTTCACAAGATTCAGTATCGGTAAGAGGAGCAATCGGAGTGCTAAGGAAATCATTATTGTTGGTAATGGTAAAGTCACACAATTTGGTATTATCTTGAGCCATCGTGACAAACAAGCAATCCAACACACGAGCAAACAAAAAGCAAGTAAAAAAGAGGCGAACGAAAAAGAGAGGGCGAATAAAACGGCAAGGGTGAAGTGGGGGAGAGGAAAACGAGAGGCAAATGGCAAATAATGTAATGCAGGAGATAAGGGTTTGTGATGGGTACTTGGTATGTTGACTTTTGCGTAGACCTCCCTGGCAACTGGTTCTATCCTTCCCTTCCCTTTACTTACAGTTTGTCTTCGTGAAGTCATTGCGTGCTTGCATGATCTGAGTGTCTTCACCGCTTGAAGACTGTTTACTGTTTGGCTTCATACTATCTTCCATCCTGATCCATACTACCTAGCTGCTGATAGTCTTCGTGCTTTCACTTCATTGCTTACTTGACTATGGCTTGTCTAGTGTAGTCTACCTTCCGCCGCATATCAATAGGTTCATTTCTACTGGTTGTCTTCAAAGCCCCTGTGATTTGAAGACTTTCATAAAAATCGCCTATTCATCCCCCTCTAGTCGATAACTAGTAGTTTCAACGAGGTCTTTGAAGACAAACAGTTGAAATGAACCTATATGATATACAGCGAAAGATGAACTACACTAGACTAGCCATAGTCAAGTAAGAAGTATAGTGAAAGTACGAAGACTAACAGCAACTAGGTAGATGGATCAGAATGGAAGACAGTATGAAGACAAACAGGTAATAGTCTTCAATTAGTGAAGTCAATTAGATTAGGCAAGCAAGCAATGACTTCACGAAGACAAACTGAATTGTAAAGGAAGAAGGGGATAGAACCAGTAGCTTGGTGAAGACAAGGATTTAGTAGACCAGTTCCAGTTGTTGTGACAATTGTACGTCTGGTTAGGGAGGCTGAGATTGAACTCAGAAGACTGTGTCTTCACCTTATTTCCCTTGAGCTAAGGACACCCAGTCCTCGCCCAATCACTCTGGTAAGTCTTCAAGGTAAACTTCCAAACCTTCACAGACTTCGTTTATCGGTGATCCACAATGGCTCTTGGATGCTCAGAACGCGACGCCTAACCGGCTGGAGGATTCACAGTCCTCAAGTGTAACAAGTCTTCAGATCACGCGGACGGAAAGACTTCAGTGATGCCTAACACTCTTTGGCTTTGGGTGTTTTGGGCTTTGTCCTCGCAAGGATCTCTCTCTCTCAAAGGCTTTGGAGGTGGGTTGCTCTCAAACGACAAAAGCCGTGCACTAACTTTGAGCCGCCACCAAATTAGGGTGTAGGGGGGTGCGCTATTTATAGCCAGGAGGCAACCCGACATGATATGTCCGAAATGACCCTGGGTCATTAAGGAACCGACACTGCTACCTCTTGAGCACAGTGTTGGTTTTACCTTGAAGAGGAAAGGGTGATGTAGCAAAGTAGCGTAAGTATTTCCCTCAGTTTTTGAGAACCAATGTATCAATCCAGTAGGAGGCTACGCGCGAGTCCTCGCACCTACACAAACAAATAAATCCTCGCAACCAACGCGATAAGGGGTTGTCAATCCCTACACGGTCACTTACGAGAGTGAGATCTGATAGATATGATAGGATAATATTTTTGGTATTTTTATGATAAAGATGCAAAGTAAAATAAATGAAAAGCAAAAAGCAACGGAAATAACTAAGTGTTGGAAGATTAATATGATGAAGATAGACCCGGGGGCCATAGGTTTCACTAGTGGCTTCTCTCAAGAGCATAAGTATTTTACGATGGGTGAACAAATTACTGTTGAGCAATTGACAGAATTGAGCATAGTTATGAGAATATCTAGGTATGATCATGTATATAGGCATCACGTCCAAGACAAGTAGACCGACTCCTGCCTGCATCTACTACTATTACTCCACACATCGACCGCTATCCAGCATGCATCAAGAGTATTAAGTTCATAAGAACAGAGTAACGCCTTAAGCAAGATGACATGATGTAGAGGGATAAATTCATGCAATATGATAAAAAACCCATCTTGTTATCCTCGATGGCAACAATACAATACGTGCCTTGCTTCCCCTACTATCACTGGGAAAGGACACCGCAAGATTGAACCCAAAGCTAAGCACTTCTCCCATTGCAAGAAAGATCAATCTAGTAGGCCAAACCAAACTGATAATTCGAAGAGACTTGCAAAGATAACCAATCATGCATAAAAGAATTCAGAAGATTCAAAAATTGTTCATAGATAAACTTGATCATAAACCCACAATTCATCGGTCTCAACAAACACACCACAAAAGAAGATTACATCGAATAGATCTCCACAAGAGAGGGGGAGAACATTGTATTGAGATCCAAAAAGAGAGAGGAAGCCATCTAGATAATAACTATGGACCCGAAGGTCTGAGGTAAACTACTCACAGTTCATTGGAGAGGCTATGGTGTTGATGTAGAAGCCCTCCGTGATCGATGCCCCCTCCGGCGGAGCTACGGAACAGGCCCTAAGATGGGATCTCGTGGGTACAGAAGGTTGCGGCAGTGGAATTAGTTTTTTGGCTCCGTATCTGATCGTTTGGGGTACGTAGGTATATATAGGAGGAAGGAGTACGTTGGTAGAGCAACATGGGGCCCACGAGGGTGGAGGGCGCGCTTGGGGGGGCGGGGTAGGCGCGCCCCCTACCTCATGGCTTCCTTTTTGATTTCTTGACGTAGGGTCCAAGTCTCCTGGATCATGTTCGTTCCGAAAATCACGTTTCCGAAGGTTTCATTCCATTTGGACCCCGTTTGATATTCTTTTTCTGCGAAACTCTGAAATAGGCAAAATACAGCAATTCTGGGCTGGGCCTCCGGTTAATAGGTTAGTCCCAAAAATAATATAAAAGTGAATAATAAAGCCCAATAATGTCCAAAATAGAAGATAATATAGCATGGAGCAATAAAAATTATAGATACGTTGGAGACGTATCAGATCATTTACATGACGAGGAGTCTCGAAATGGTCGAGAGGTAAAGATTCATATATTGGAAGGCTATATTCGGACATCGGAAATGTTCCGAGTGATTCGGGTATTTTTCGGAGTACCGGGGAGTTACGGGAATTCGCCGGGAGAAGTAATGGGCCTTATTGGGCTTTTGGGCTTTAGTGGAGTGAGAGGAGAAGGGCCAAGAGGTGGCGCGCGCCTCCGCTCTGCCCAAACCGAATTGGACAAGGGGTGGGGGCGCGGCCCCCCTTTCTTTCTCCCTCTCCCTCTCTTTCCTTCTCTCCTACTCCGAATAGGAAAGGGAATCCTACTAGGACTTTGGAGTCCTAGTAGGACTCCCTATGCTTGGCGCGCCCCCTAGGTCGGCCGCCTCCTCCCTACCTCCTTTATATACGGGGGAGGGGAGCACCCCAAAGGCACACAAGTTGATCTTTAGCCGTGTACGGTGCCCCCTCCACAGTTTTACACCTCGGTCATATCGTCGTAGTGCTTAGGCGAAGCCCTGCACCGGTAACTTCATCATCACCGTTACCACGCCATCGTGCTGATGGAACTCTCCCTCGGCCTCAGCTGGATCTAGAGTTTGAGGGACGTCACCGAGCTGAACGTGTGCAGATCGCGGAGGTGTCGTGCGTTCGGTACTTGGATCGGTTGAATCGCGAAGACGTTCGACTACATCAACCGTGTTACTAAACGCTTCCGCTTTGGGTCTACGAGGGTATGTGGACACAGTCTCCTCGCTCATTTCTATGCTTCTCCTAAATATATCTTGAGTGATCGTAGGAATTTTTTTGAAATACTACGTTCCCCAAAGTGGCATCTGAGCCTGGTCTATGCGTAGATGTTATATGCACGAGTAGTACACAGAGAGTTGTGGGCGATAATAGTCATACTGCTTACCAGCATGTCATACTTTGATTCGGCGGTATTGTTGGATGAAGCGGCCCAGACTGACATTACATGACCGCGTCCATGAGACTGGTTCTACCGCCGTGCTTTGCACACAGGTGGCTAGTGGGTGTCTGTTTCTCCCACTTTAGTTGAATCGAGTGTGACTACGCCCGGTCCTTGTTGAAGGTTAAAACAGCACACTTGACGAAAAATCGTTGTGGTTTTGATGCGTAGGTAAGAAGGTTCTTGCTAAGCCCGTAGCAGCCACGTAAAACTTGCAACAAAAAAGTAGAGGACGTCTAACTTGTTTTTGCAAGGCATGTTGCGATGTCATATGGTCAAGACATGATGAGATATAAATTGTTGTATGAGATGATCATGTTTTGTTAAAGTTATCGGCAACTGGCAGGAGCCTTATGGTTGTCTCTTTATTGCATAAGATGCAAGCGCCATATAATTGCTTTACTTTATCGCTATGCAATAGCAATAGTTGCAAAAGCAATAGTTGACGAGACGACCATGTGACGACACGTTGATAGAGATCAAGATGATGGAGATCATGGTGTCATGCCGGTGACGATGGAGATCATAACGGTACTTTGGAGATGGAGATCAAAGGCACAAGATGATGATGGCCATATCATGTCACATATTTTGATTGCATGTGATGTTTATCTTTTGTGCATCTTATTTTGCTTAGTACGTCGGTAGCATTATAAGATGATACCGAACTAAATTTCAAGGTATAAGTGTTCTCCCTGAGTATGCACCGTTGCGATAGTTCTTCGTGTTGAGACACCACGTGATGATCGGGTGTGATAAGCTCTACGTTCACATACAACGGGTGCAAGCCAGTTTTGCACACGGAGAATACTCGGGTTAAACTTGACGAGCCTAGCATATGCACATATGGCCTTGGAACACTGAGACCGAAAGGTTGAACGTGAATCATATAGTAGATATGATCAACATAGTGATGTTCACCATTGAAAACTACTCCATCTCACGTGATGATCGGACATGGTTTAGTTGATATGGATCACGTGATCATTTAGATGACTAGAGGGATGTCTATCTAAGTGGGAGTTCTTAAGTAATATGATTAATTGAACTTAAATTTATCATGAACTTAGTACCTGATAGTATTTGCATATCTATGTTGTAAATCAATAGCTTGCGATGTAGCTCCCCGTTTATTTTTGATATGTTCCTAGAGAAAAACTAAGTTGAAAGATGATAGTAGCAATGATGCGGACCGGGTCCGTGATCTGATTATCCTCATTGCTGCACAGAAGAATGATGTCCTTGATGCACCGCTAGGTGATGGACCTATGGCAGGAGCAGATGCAGACGTCATGAACGTTTGGCAAAGCTCGGTATGATGACTACTTGATAGTTTAGTGCGCCATGCTTTATGGCTTAGAACCGGGACTTCAAAAACGTTTTAAATGCCATGGAGCATATAAGATGTTCCAAGAGTTGAAATTAGTATTTTAGACTCATGCCCGTGTCGAGAGGTATGAGACCTTTGACAGTACTTTGCCTACAAGATGGAGGAGAATAGCTCAACCAGTGAGCATGTGCTCAGATTGTCTGGGTATTACAATCGCTTGAATCAAGTGGGAGTTAATCTCTAGATAATATAGTGATTGATAGTTTCTCTAGTCACTATCACCAAGCTACTAGAACTTCGTGATGAACTATAATATGCAAGGGATGACGAAAATGATTCCCGAGCTCTTCGCGATGCTGAAATCGGCGAAGATAGAAATCAAGACATAGCATCAAGTGTTGATGGTTGACAAGACCACTAGTTTCAAGTAAAAGGGCTAAGGAAAAGAAAGGGAACTTCAAGAAGAATGGCAAGCAAGTTGCCACTCCCATGAAGAAACCAAAAGCTAGACCCAAGCCTGAAACTGAGTTTCTTCTACTGCAAAGGAAATGGTCACTCGAAGTGGAACTGCCCTAGATAATTGGTGGATACGAAGGATGGCAAAGTGAACAAAGCTATATTTGATATACATGTTATTGATGTGTACTTTACTAGTGTTCATAGCAACCCCTCGGTATTTGATACTGGTTCATTTTCTAAGAGTAGTAACACGAAAATAGGAGTTGCAAGATAAACAGGGACTAGTTAAGGACGAGGTGACGATGTGTATTGGAAATGATTCCAAGGTTGATAAGATCACCATCGCACACTCCTTTTACCTTCGGGATTAGTGTTGAACCTAAAATAAAGGTTATTTGGTGTTTGCGTTGAGCATGAATATGATTGGATCATGTTTATTGCAATACGGTTATTCATTTAAGTCAAAGATTAATTGTTGTTCTGTTTACATGAATAAAACCTTCTGTGGTCATACACTTAATATAAATGGTTTATTGAATCTCGATCGTAGTGATACACATATTCATATATTTTTTGATTGGGAACTGTAGGGTAAAAACCCCACAGCGTATCAAAAGCTTTATTAATAGGAGTACACAAATACAAAGGAAGGATCACAAGGGGTAATCAAACTAACCTAAAAAGGAAAGAAACACAAAATTACAAAAAGGCCTCAAGGGGGTAGAAATGACACCCATCTCAGGAGCTCATCCTTGTAGGCAGCTTTCACTCTGTATTGCATAAGACTGATATCATGGATGAAAGCACATCTCCACTTATTAAACCTAGCTCTCTCATTCCTGAATACTTTAGCATTACTGACAATCCACATATTCATAATATTGAAGCCAAAAGATGCAAGGTTAATAATGACAGTGCAACTTATTTGTGGCACTGCCGTTTATGTCTTGGTGTAAAGCACATGAAGAAACTCCATGCTGATGGGTTTTTTGGAATCACTTGATGCTTGCAAACCATGCCTCATGGGCAAGATGACTAAGACTCCGTTCTCCGGAACAATGGAGCGAGCAACTAACTTTTTGGAAATAATACATACTGATGTATGCAGTCCGATGAGTGTTGAGGCTCGCAGTAGGTGTCGTTATTTTCTGACCTTCACAGATGATTAGAGCAGATATGGGTATATCTACTTGATGAAACATAAGTCTGAAACATTTGAAAAGTTCAAAGAATTTCAGAGTGAAGTGGAAAATCATCGTAACAAGAAAATAAAGTTTCTGCGATCTAATCGTGGAGGCGAATATTTGAGTTACGAGTTTGGCCTTCATTTAAAACAATGTGAAATAGTTTCACAACTCATGCCACCTGGAACACCACAGCGTGATGGTGTGTCCAATGTCATAACCGTACTTTGTTAGATATGGTGCGATCTATGATGTCTCTTACCGATTTACCACTATCATTTTGGGGTTATGGATTAGAGACAGCTGCATTCACGTTAAATAGGGCACCATCTAAATCTGTTGAGACGACACCGTATAAACTGTGGCCGTCATTTCTTAAAGTTTGGGGTGGCGATGCTTATGTGAAAAAGTTTCAACCTGATAAGCTTGAACCCAAATCGGAGAAATGCGTCTTCATAGGATACCCAAAGGAAATTGTTGGGTACACCTTCTGTCGTGGAATTGTCACGGCAGATGTCCTAGCGTGAGGACTTAGTCGTGAGGCCAACGCATCTATGTGGTAGCTTGAGAGGGGTTGAAAGGAATTGAGAGACGCAACACAAGACAAGGGTTTAGACAGCTTCGGGCCTCGGGAAACATCATCCGGTAATAGCCCTACATGCTGTTTGTGGCTAGGTCTCATTATGCTCATGAGGGAGTCGCCGCATAAGTCGGCTCCCCTTTAGTTGTGTCTAGCCCTAGAGATTATTGAGCTTCTTACTTGTCCCTCTTTGGGGTGCCTTGCCCCTCCTTATATAAGTTGAAGGGGCGGGTTACATGACTAGTCCTAGTAGGATTGGGATTACTCAATTACAAGTGGAGTCCTAGTCTTGCTTCCTTTGTAAGGGAATATTCCTTACGCTTTCCTCTTAAGCCGGCCCACCAGAGTATAAACCGGCCTGCTGGGCCTTGGGCCTTGTCGTCCGTATGATCCGCCCGCCGGGTCTCCAGTGAGTCATAATGTCCAGGCGGGTTACATGTAAACCGCCATATCCGGGCAGATCATGAGTGAGTCGCCTAGCTCTAGCCGGGTCTCTAGTGAGTCGCCAAGTCCGGCCGGGTCATAATTCCGGCCGGGTCATACCGTGGGGTATATCCCCGACATTAGCCCCCAGTTTAATTTGGATTTATCCATGGTAAACTGATCCTGTAAAATAAACACAAGAACAAACTTGACAGGTTGTGCTCCGGGTTAAATATTCTTGTAAGCCGGCACCTGAATATCCTTAAGTCCTTGTCATTTCCTTCATAATATGTATCTATGATCTCATAGCAAATATCCTTTAGCAGATATGTTCAAATTTTGCCAATGCAAAAAATCCGGGCACTTCTTCTGAAAAAATCCGGGTTAACAGACCAGCTTCATAATCAATTTGCAGACATTGTTTTCTTGTAGAAAAAATATTATAAAGAATAATCCATTTGACTTGGCTTCCAATGCTCTAGCTTGACAGAAATATTGGTCTTTGAAATACTCATATGATTTTCAACCGGCTTAAAGATGTAAAACTTGCCGGTTTATCATTGCCAAAACTGTCGGGTTATAAAACAGATGATGCCGAGTCATAACTGTTGCAGACGCCGGGTCATGTAATTGATCTTCTTGAGTTATTCAGGCCGACTGATAATATGATCCCTGACTTACTGAAAACTGATAATTTTGGAGACATTCCTTCCTTATATGCATATTACCTGTAGCCCCCAAGTCTTAAGAGGAGAACATAGTGATAGCTTAAGACTTGCTTCAATATAAATGTTGCAATTTTGAAGAAATCCAGATTGTTCATCTCAATCATGAGTCAAAACTGAATATTCCACATATGTAGCCCCCAAGTGTCGGGTTATCATGCTTGCAGCAACCTGGGACTTGTAATTGCCTGATGCCCATAAAAGCTTCAACTAGTGTAGCCCCCAAGGGCCGGGTCATTATGCAATAATGAGCAGGGACTTTGTAAATATGATCATGTAGACTTGAGCAGCAACGTGTAGCCCCCAAGGGCAGGCTCAGTAAGATAATACTGAGCTGGGACTTTGTATATAATTCATTGATATCATCATATGATGTAATCTCCACCATGGGGCTTGAACCCACGTCCATAAGGTTAAGAGCTTTGTACTCTACCAACTGACTAGTGGATCTTTCAATATAATGGACTGAGGCTTTTGTACCTTGATTTTTTTTGACAGGAGCAATTGGTAGCCCCCAAGGGCCGGCTCATTACAATGGGATGAGTCGGGTCTTCAATAAGTTGATCAAAAAATGACTTTACATGAGCCCCCAAGTGCCATGGTGCATGCTGGCAGTGACACGGGACTTGTATATTTGATGTAATCTCAATTTGAATAATGTAGCCCCCAAGTGCCGGGTCGTAAGCCTGCAGCGACTCGGGACTATTCCCTCAATTGTAAAAATAAATCATGTCCATTAATAAAATAATAACCATTGCGCTGAAGCGACTTTGAAGACCTCCATCATAATATTGGCTATTGATAACCATAATAAAAATCCAGCCATGTTGGCTATTAAACATTTGAATAATATAATCCAGTTTGGAAAACCGGTTCCTGTGATATTGGATCGTACTACCGGTTTAGGATACCTGTGCAGTAAGGGTGATAACCCAATCTTTAGAAGCCAAAATTTCCAAATGTTTATGATTGTCATATGATGGCGACTTATCATCCAAAGTCAAGCCAGATTAATCGAAACCACATATATGCTTCAGATATGAACAAAAAGTCTCAAGACAAACCCAAAAGACTGTTTTCAAAAAATTAAGTCAAACAAAGAGAAAAAAGCGAGGCTTCTGATTCGAATACGATCAGTAAGCCGGACCAAAAGGGGTTAAGCTAGGATTCGAATACGATCGGGAAGCCCCCTAGTGGTTTTGGCGTTGCGCCGATCAAGAGGGTACCGACAGCTATGTTCTCTTTTGTTCGAATACGACCTATGTTTAAACAGGAAGCCCCCAATGACCTTGAGAGTTTTTTAACGACTCTAATTCAAATACGATCAAAGTTGGACCCAAAAGGGGTTAAGCTATGATTCGAATATGATCAAGAAGCCCCCTAGTGGGTTTGGCGTTGTGCCGACCAAGAGGCTACCGACAGCTATGTTCTCTTTGGTTCGAATACGACCTATGTTTGAACAGGAAGCACCCAAATGACCTTGAGAGTTTTTTAACGACTCTGATTTGAATACGATCAAAGTCGGACCCAAAAGGGTTTAAGCTATGATTCGAATATGATCAAGAAGCCCCCTAGTGGGTTTGGCATAGTGCCGATCAAGAGGGTACCGAAAGCTATGTTCTCTTTGGTTCGAATACGACCTATGTTTGAACAGGAAGCCCCCAAATGACCATAGGATAAGCCAATCAGGCAGAATACCCCTGTTTGAACCGCGCATCATGGCAGCAAGCTCTCTTTGGCATCCTTTAATTTTTCCTGAGAACTCAACTTTGCAAGAGATAATATTCTTCTTGAACCGGAATTTTGAACCGGATTTGAGAGCTTCAGAACTTTGTGGGAGAATAGATTTCCCTTGAAACGGATTTTAAACCGGAATCTCTTTTGATAACCCAGAACTCTTCTATTGAGCCGGAATTTTTTTGTTTTACCAGGCACCTTTTTAAGCCGAAAAGTTTCTGACGGCCTTTAAATTTTCATCAATGCAGCAGTAGCCTCCGGGACCAGGTTATTTTTCCCTCCAATGACCCAGAGTTCTTGATTCGCTGATACTGGCCAATTTTGCCGAGTCATATCATTGTAGCCCCCGAGTTTTAAGACGACTCGAGGAGTTGTCTTGAGATTCTCCGTATTTGACCATAGCAGAAGGTGTACATCATTGGCATTGATAGCGCGATGTGAATCCACAGAATGTTTAGGTGACTGCGGCAGGTTATAAATGATCCCGTATGAGCCGTGTCAGCAACTCGGCCAATGGTTCCTTCCAACTGGCTGTTTGAAGTTAACCAAATTGTAATAGCGGCGACTTGTGCGCATGCCCATTGATCCATCCAGTGCAGATGACGGCTGATAATACATGATGATTGCCTCCAGTTTGTTGGAAGAAAACCGGGCTTCTCAAGCAGTGACTTGCTCATACTCAATAAACAGCTCATGCAGACAGGTGCGGCCCGGTGTGTTGATGTAGACCAAGCCGCGAGAGACAGACAGCAAAGACGACCGTAGCATCAGAGGCGGTACAGACAGATGAGTCGGTCGTGGCGTTGTAAGCTGGCGCGGACGGGCGAGTCAATCGCAGGCGCGGTAAGCCGCGCGGACAGGCGAGTCAACCACATCGTGTTGATGTAGTGAACAATTGTCCTGCATCAAAAACATCGCAAGCCAAAGTAATTGTTCTTTGACAAAAAGCAATATATGCTAAATAAAATAAATTTAAACGGATAGATATCACCTGATTGTTTGGATGACGGGTGATCCGTTCAACGCAACAGAGGCAGCTCAGGCAGACCGACAACTCAATATGGCCCGGGCGGCTTAACACGGCAGAGGCGGCTCAATGCGGCCCCGGCGTCTCAACACAGCAGCGAAACGGAGGCATCACCATGGCAGCGGCTCAAAAACTGCAACGGCAGCGCGTTTGAGACGGCGGAAGCGGCGACTTGAACAGCTTGAACCGGACGCGAGTCGACCCAAGGGCAGGTGGCGGCTCATTGTGTGATGAATAGTAGTACCGAAGTAGTACTTTCACTGATCTAGACGTGAGTACTCAACTAGAACATGGTAGATGAACTTTTTAATGGCCAAAACAGCGGTGGCAGCCAGCGCTCGGCAAGCTGGGACAGCCGGCGACTTACTGTCTCATCAGTTTCAAGCGAAAGGCGGCTCGGCAACGCGGATGAAGCACCCAGCGAGGCAAAGGCAAACATCCTCAACAGCAGCGTATGTAATCATAATTCTTCAAACATGTCCCTTCAGCAAGTTCTTGAACTCATCCTCATCAACGGTGACAGTCGGCTGTGACTTGAAACGGCAAAGGGCCGTGGCGGCGGCTCGGCAGAACCGACGCGCGTGGACAGCAGCAGCTGACAGCAGTGGTGAACCGGCGAGCGGAGAGTAGCAGTATAGAGTCGGCGCGATAGGTGCCGGGGTCTAAACGACGACATGCGCATAGGGCAGTGCTGAAGCAGGGAGCCCGAGCAGAATAGGGGCAGACGAGGCAAGGCGGCGACGAACGCCGGATTGACTCGGGCGACTCAATCATGTAGCTATAGGGGCGCTTGCGGATAGGGCCTCGGCAGAGGTAATAGGAGTAGCGGCAGCGAGTCGGCTCATCAGGGGCAGCGGCTGAAACGGCCGTCGGGGCGCGGCGATGGCGGCCCTGAAGCGACACCGGCGAAGGAAAGTAGCGTGACGAGACCGGGTCAACGCTATCTCCACTTTCGGGTCAAACGCTATCTCCACTTCCGGGTCGTAGTCGTATCCGCTTCCGGGTCAGGCCCAGTTGAAAAGATCGGGTTGTGGTCTTCCCTTTGGTAATTAAAAATAAAACTGAACCAGTACTACTTAGTAGCCTCACGTGAGAAAGTAGTAGTCATGTACTACTTGATCCGGTTGATTGATGGCTGGACGCGTCATAGCAGCAGCAGTGAAACCTCGTAATATCCCGTGAGTAATAGCTGTAGAGATCAATTGAAAATCGCATAATAGCATCTCTGGCTTCCTCGGGACTTGAAGACAGTACGTGTGGGAACAGCGGCTCAGCGGGTCGCTTCTGGTCAATCTCCACGTACGAGTTGAATCAGTAATTGAATTTTGTCGGTCTCGGTTTCCCTTATCGATCTGGCTTTGGTTCGCCAAGCCGCGTTTGCGGTGGCGCACAGGACGCCGAACCCTAGCTTCTTAAATCATATATTGCCAATCCAGACTGGCTAATCTGAAACTGACGCAGATCCTTCTGAATTGGAATTTCCTCCTCCCGAAAATTACGAACTTCTCGACCTTGGGGAGAGATCCCTCCAAGAACTCAACACCATCATGCGCAGGCCCCACGGTGGGCACCAACTATCGTGGAATTGTCACGGCAGATGTCCTAGCGTGAGGACTTGGTCGTGAGGCCAACGCATCTATGTGGTAGCTTGAGAGGGGTTGAGCGGAATTGAGAGACGCAACACAAGACAAGGGTTTAGACAGCTTCAGGCCCCGGGAAACATCATCCGGTAATAGCCCTACATGCTGTTTGTGGCTAGGTCTCATTATGCTCATGAGGGAGTCGCTGCATAAGCCGGCTCCCCTTTAGTTGTGTCTAGCCCTAGAGATTATTGAGCTTCTTACTTGTCCCTCTTTCGGGTGCCCTGCCCCTCCTTATATAAGTTGAAGGGGCGGGTTACATGACTAGTCCTAGTAGGATTAGGATTACTCAATTACAAGTGGAGTCCTAGTCTTGCTTCCTTTGTAAGGGAATATTCCTTACGCTTTCCTCTTAAGCCGGCCCACCAGAGTATGAACCGGCCTGCTGGGCCTTGGGCCTTGTCGTCCGTATGATCCGCCCGCCGGGTCTCGAGTGAGTCACAATGTCCAGGCGGGTTACATGTAAACCGCCATATCCGGGTGGATCGCCAGTGAGTCGCCTAGCTCCAGCCGGGTCTCTGGTGAGTCGCCAAGTCCGCCCGGGTCATAATTCTGACCGGGTCATACCGCGGGGTATATCCCTGACACCTTCTATCACAGATCCGAAGCAAGATATCTGTTGCTAAGAATGGATCCTTTCTAGAGAAAGAGTTTTCTCTCGAAAGAAGTGAGTGGGAGGAAAGTAAAACTTGATGAGGTAATTATATCTTCTCCCAAATTGGAAAGTAGTTCATCACAAAAATCGGTTCCAGTGATGCCTACACCAATTAGTGAGGAAGTTAATGATGATGATCATGAAACTTCAGATCAAGTTACTACCGAACCTCGTAGGTCAAACAGAATATGTTCCGCACCAGAGTGGTACGGTAATCCTATTCTAGGAATCATGTTACTAGACCATGACGAACCTACGAACTATGAGGAAGCGATGATGAGCCCAGATTCCGTGAAATGGTTTGAGGCCATGAAATCTGAGATGGGATCCATGTATGAGAACAAAGTATGGAGTTTGGTTGACTTGCCCGATGATTGGTGAGCCATTCAGAATAAATGGATCTTCAAGAGAAAGACGGACGCTGATAGTAGTGTTACTATCTACAAAGCTCGAATTGTCGCAAAAGGTTTTCGACAAGTTCAAGGTGTTGACTACCATGAGATTTTGTCACTCGTATCGATGCTTAGAGTCTGTCCGAATCATGTTAGCAATTGCCGCATTTTATGAAATTTCGCAAATGGATGTTGAAACTGCATTCCTTAATGGATATCTCAAAGAAGAGTTGTATATGATGCAACCAGAAGGTTTTGTCGATCCTAAAGGTGCTAACAAAGTGTGCAAGCTCCAGTGATCCATTTATGGACTGGTGCAAGCCTCTCGGAGTTGGAGTATACGCTTTGATAGTGTGATCAAAGCATACGGTTTTATACAGACTTGTGGTGAAGCCTGTATTTACAAGAAAGTGAGTGGGAGCACTACAGCCTTTCTGATAAGTATATGTGAATGGCATATTGTTCATCGAAAATGATGTAGAATTTTCTAGAAAGCATAAAGGAGTGTTTGAAAGGAGTTTTCCAAAGAAAGACCTCGGTGAAGCTGCTTACAGATTGAGCATCAAGATCTATAGAGATAGATCAAGACGCTTGATAAGATTTTCAATGAATACATACCTTGACAAGATTTTGAAGTAGTTCAAAATGGAACAGTCAAAGAAGGAGTTCTTGCCTGTGTTGCAAGGTGTGAAGTTGAGTAAGACTCAAAACCCGACCACTGTAGAAAATAGAAAGAGAATGAAAGTCATTCCCTATGCCTCAGTCATAGGTTCTATAAAGTATGCTATGCTGTGTACCAGACCTATTGTGTACCTTGCCATAAGTTTGGCAAGAGGGTACAATAGTGATCCAGGAGTGGATCACTGGACAGCGGTCAAACTTATCCTTAGTGGAATAAGGATATGTTTCTCGGTTATGGAGGTGATAAAGAGTTCGTCGTAAGGAGCTACGTCGATGCAAGCTTTGACACCGATCTGGATGACTCAGAGTCTCGATCTACATACATATTGAAAGTGGGAGCAATTAGCTAGAGTAGCTTCGTGCAGAGCATTGTAAACATAGAAATTTGCAAAAATACATACGGCTCTGAATCTGGCAGATCCGTTGACTAAATTTATCTCACAAGCAAAACATGATCACACCTTAGTGCTCTTGGGTGTTGATCACATAGCGATGTGAACTAGATTATTGACTCTAGTAGACCCTTTGAGTGTTGTTCACATAGCGATGTAAACTATGGGTGTTAATCACATGGTGATGTGAACTATTGGTGTTAAATCACATGGCGATGTGAACTAGATTATTGACTCTAGTGCAAGTGGGAGACTGAAGGAAATATGCCCTAGAGGCAATAATAAAGTTATTATTTTTTCCTTATATCATGATAAATGTTTATTATTCATGCTAGAATTGTATTAACCGGAAACTTGATACATGTGTGAATACATAGACAAAACAAAGTGTCCCTAGTATGCCTCTACTAGACTAGCTCGTTAATTAAAGATGGTTAAGTTTCCTGACCATAGACATGTGTTATCATTTGATGAACGGGATCACATCATTAAGAGAATGATGTGATGGACAAGACCCATCCGTTAGCTTAGCATAAATGATCATTTAGTTTTATTGCTATTGCTTTCTACATGACTTATACATGTTCCTCTGACTATGAGATTATGCAACTCCCGAATACCGGAGGAACACCTTGTGTGCTACCAAACGTCACAATGTAACTGGGTGA
Source organism: Aegilops tauschii subsp. strangulata (assembly GCF_002575655.3). Taxonomy (NCBI): domain Eukaryota; kingdom Viridiplantae; phylum Streptophyta; class Magnoliopsida; order Poales; family Poaceae; genus Aegilops; species Aegilops tauschii. Next base: position 495,437,493 of record NC_053036.3, read on the forward strand.
TTATAAAGATGCTCTACAGGTGTCTTCGAAGGTGTTTGTTGGGTTGGCATAGATCAAGATTAGGATTTGTCACTCCGTGAATCGGAGAGGTATCTCTGGGCCCTCTCGGTAATGAAGATCACTATAAGCCTTGCAAGCAATGTGACTAATGAGTTAGTTACGGGATGATGCATTACAGAACGAGTAAAGAGACTTGCCGGTAATGAGATTGAACTAGGTATGAGGATACCGACGATCGAATCTCGGGCAAGTAACATACCGATGACAAAGGGAACAACGCATGTTGTTATGCGGTTTGACCGATAATGATGTTCGTATAATATGTAGGAGCCAATATGAGCATCCAAGTTCCGCTATTGGTTATTGACCAGAGATGTGTCTCGGTCATGTCTACATAGTTCTCGAACCCGTAGGGTCCGCACGCTTAACGTTCGATGACGATTTGTATTATGAGTTATGTGACTTGATGACCGAAGTTTGTTCGGAGTCCCGAATGAGATCACGGACATGACGAGGAGTCTCGAAATGGTTGAGAGGTAAAGATTCATATATTGGAAGGCTATATTCGTACATCGGAAAGGTTCCGAGTGATTCGGGTATTTTTCGGAGTACCGGGGAGTTACGCGAATTCGTCAGGAGAAGTGATGGGCCTTATTGGGCTTTAGTGGAGAGAGGGGAGAAGGGGAAAGAGGTGGCGCGCGCCTCCCCGCTGCCCAAACCGAATTGGACAAGGGGTGGGGCGCGGCCCCCCTTTCTTTCTCCCTCTCCTTCTCTTTCCTTCTCTCCTACTCCCAATAGGAAAGGGAATCCTACTAGGACTTGGGAGTCCTAGTAGGACTCCCTATGCTTGGCGCGCCCCCTAGGCCGGCCGCCTCCTCCCTCCCTCCTTTATATACGGGGTAGGGGAGCACCCCAAAGGCACACAAGTTGATCTTTAGCCGTGTGCGGTGCCCCCCTCCACAGTTTTACACCTCGGTCATATCGTCATAGTGCTTAGGCGAAGCCCTGCGCCGGTAACTTCATCATCACCGTCACCACGTTGTCGTGCTGACGGAACTCTGCCTCGGCCTCAGCTGGATCTAGAGATTGAGGGGCGTCACCGAGCTGAACGTGTGCAGATCGCGGAGGTGCCGTGCGTTCGATACTTAGATCGGTTGAATCGCGAAGACATTCGACTATATCAACCGCGTTACTAAACGCTTCCGCTTTCGGTCTACGAGGGTACGTGGACACACTCTCCCCGCTCGTTGCTATGCTTCTCCTAGATAGATCTTGCGCGATCGTAGGAATTTTTTTGAAATACTATGTTCCCCAACAACCCTCCGTGGACTCGCGCAGCCGTTACCCTTCGTGGGTTGAAGTCTTCATCAACGTGGACATACGATAGCACCATCTATCGGAACCACACCAAAAAATTACCGTGTCCTCGTTGTGTTTGCCTTCTCCAAACCCCTCCTTTACTTACATGTGCAATGTCTTACTTTACCGTTCTATACTCTTAGAATTACATGTGTAGGGTGATGGTTGACTTGCCAGATTTGCTAAAATCTGCCCACAACTAAAATTGGGAAAATGTTAGGTTTTTATTTGGTCAAGTAGTCTAATCACCCCCTCTAGACATACTTTCGATCCTACAATCACTCTAGCAACTCATCATCTACTTTTTACTCCACAATGCCTTCCCTTAGACCCAAGTATGGTGAAGTGTCATATAGTCGACGTTCACATGACATCACTAAAGAAAGCAACAACATACATATTATCAAAATATCGAACGAATACCAAATTCACACGTGGTACACAATGGTTAGATTAAATAGTACACACGATATTCACAATTTTACATTCATCGGTATCACATTTGACAAAAAGTAATATTTATCTCAACTCAATAACAGATATATGAGTACATAACAATTATCTTAATTTAAATTGATAATTGGTGACAACTTTAACATAGGTTCACAAGCTCACGACAGACTTCACGGGTAAGGTCCACATGTTAGTATAAACGAGTAGGGTATGGGTATATTCATGAGTACAAGGCTTGTTGATGGTGCGCTGAAGGTGGATCTTCGGACGACCGTGGATCAGCTTGATATATCTAGGTGCTCTAGGTCATATATGGCATATGCTGCTTTTATTCTTTTGTTCTACTATATTTAAGACAGTGTTGTTTCTACTAAATGAAATCGGAGGGAGAGCCATCTTTATATAAAGGAAAAAAAAAACTAGCAAATTTTAGCAACAGTTATCTCACAACCATCAGATATGCTCTCAACAAGATAACAGTTTAACTTCGGTTCCATCTGAGCATCCTTCCAGTCGATTCCAAGCAGAAAAAAAGGCAATCGACGCTGTCCCGAATGATAGCACCAAAACAGGATTTAGCGTTAAAAGGATCAAACCAGCATCAACGTTATTGTAAACCAAATCCATTAGAGGAGTGTGCCAACGAGAAAGAGGATTCTTCACCTGCAGCTGGTAAAGGAGACCCTGGATATAGTACTAGTGCAACATCAGATAAAAGCACTCTGCTAATCACAATGGCATACAAAATCCATGCACATATACACGTACGACTGGTAAAATGTGTTGTGCTCTTTTCAATTATAAAAATAGACTACTCCCTCCGTTCACTTTTATAAGACGTTTTGGACAGATGACATTGCACTATTCTGTGGGCTGTCTGAATTGTCTAGACATCTTATAAAAGTGAACAGAGAGAATACAGCAGTTACACTCGTACGTGTTTGTACCATGCAACACATTTTACTTACCTTTTGCAAATCTTTTTCTTCCCTTCTAAATGAAGCTCAGTAGTAAGTACTCCCTTCACTTTGGGACGAAGGAAGTATCATTTTGCAAAAAAAAAAAGGTACAGATCATAAAGCAATTGTATCCCAGTGGCTATTGTGGTTAGTTGCAAGTTCAAACCAGCCATTTAGACCTTATTTAGTTGCTCCGTGATCAGCATTCTTTTCTTCTAGGAAAAACATAACCACTTGTTAATAATTTACTAGTAGTAGTACATCAAAATATTTCACCTAGAATCCCAAACGTACCAACAGAAGATCCACATTTTCTGTAACAAATACTACACCATCAATTGGAGTGACGTGGGCAGCGAAAGAAACCTCCAAAGGAGCGTCCTTTTTCACAGGTCGAGGAAGCCGGTGGTGCGCCACACGGCGTTGCGCATGCGCCGGAGGTCGCGCCCCTTCAGCGTCCGCCCAGCGCCCTCCATCACCGACGCCGCCGCCGCGGCCCGGCGCGCGGCCATCTCATGCGGCGGCACCATGAGTTCGTCGTCCTCCAACTCTTCCTCCTCGTCAGCGGCCTCTTGCTCCGCCTCCCGGCGTCGCCTGTCCGCCGTCGCCTTGGACCAGGCGGGCACGGCCACCGGCGCAGACTGGTGGTACGGCTGCGAGCGCGGCTGCTTCTCCCGTCGGGCCGCGGCCGGGATGGCCGCGCTGGGCGAGTGGTTGTCCTCGTCGGCGATGAGCGACGACAGGCCGGCGCCGCCGGACGGGAACGCGCGGGAGGAGAGGGGCCAGCGGTGGCTTCCCCCGGACGGGGACGGCGTGGGCGAGGGCGACGAGGCGGTGGAGGCCGAGGAGAAGGAGGGGGACGACGACCAGACTACGTCGCGCTCGTCGAGCTCGAGCTCCTGGTCGGCAGCGCCGGCGTCATCCGGCTGCTTAATGAAGCCGAGGAAGCGCAGCGACGGGGACACGGTGGAGGCGCCGCGGTCGCGCATGGACATCGGCCCGCTGCGCGCCGTGCTCGTGCTCGATCGAAGCGTGGGTGCGTGCGTGCGGTGGCCGGCCAGTGGCCACTGACCAGCGAGCAGTGTGTTTCAGCGCTGGGACGCCATGCGCGCGCCCCTATTATTGGCGCGCGGCGCGCTCTACTGGTGGTGGTGGCGATCGGCTTCCGGTGCGGGGAGTGAATTATTGGGGCAATGATGATGGCTACGAGGGGGAGGGGCTGCCCTGCCCAGGTGTCGGGGGCTTCCTATGATCGTGTCGTGTGTGTGCCGTGTGTGCCGTGCGAGCGAGAGGGTCTGTGGTGCTCGTGCAACGGTGGCGCTGCGCCTGAAACCGGAGATTTGGCGCGGCCTGGGCCAGAAATCCGGAATCCTTTCTCGCCGGGTCGCTGCCGATCAAAAAGAAGCGACCGCGACCGCTACAGGATACGACATTTCCCATCTGTATATACAGTCGATACAGCAACCGACACGTCATCGGCGGCCACACAGTTAACAAAATGATAGAGGATCGGGCCGCGAGTAAACAACTGGATCTCTTGGGCTCGGGTTTTGGCCGTGTACACTCCGGTTTATTTGTTGTATATCCGATCCCGGGCTACGTCCATGTCTACATGCGTACGCACGAATCGCGGCAGCAATTGACAGGGCACCTACCGGTCGCCATCCTGCCATCACCCGTCCTCCATTGCGGGCAAGGCGAGATGGATGAGAAGGAAAAAAGAGACGTCACGCTCTCACAGTCTCACCTGATAAGAAAATGGTCTGGGCCAGGGGTTCCGTTTCCCTGTCGCAAGTTTGGAGCATACGGAATTGTGTGGAGGTGTATAGCTTACGCTGGCAGTAAGTGCGTACGTAAGTACAATGCTTGTTTTGCCCTAACGCTGTGCCGTCAGATAATAATCCTATTAAACGTTGCGTTGATGAAAAGTTACTGACGTTCCACAAGAAAATTATGCGGTGTCCTACTTTGGCCGGATGTTTAATGTGGAGCCTAGTCTAAATCCAAGGCTGATAAGGTAGACTAGTCAGGAAAAATGAGCATTTGGCCTTATCAAGTACGAGTACGTATCAGCTCACATACTATATTCTACCTCAACCTTACATACCGTAGGGGTGTGTTCGGTATTCTGACCTCTCAGCCAGGCTGGTAACGGTCAAATCGACCATTTTCACTTGGCCAGGCTCTCCACGGGCAGAGAAGGGAAACGCGACGTCAAGCTCGTGTGAGCTGGGAGATGGCACAAGCTCACGTGCTTCTTCGAAAAATCGGCGGGGCCAATATTCGGTCACCTCTCGTTGATTGCCTTGCCTATTTAGCCCTCTTTGCCTCACGACCTGAACTCCCGCCACCCCCAGCCTCTTCAATTTGTCCATGTCGAAAAGATTCTTCACCGATGAGCAGGTAAGTGTGTCGCCTTCTTCTTCGTCCGACGATGGTTGACGGTGGCGGTGAGGATGTTCCCAGGAGGCGGGTACTTCAACATTCTTTATTGGAGTAATGAGGACCATGCTTGATACGTGGTGGATTACATGCACTAGTCCACTAACTAAGAAAATAATCCTCGTACTCGTATTTCAAACTTTCATGTGGACTAAACATGGTGAGACCAAGATACATATCCTAGTACTCATATTTCAAAAAGAATGTGTGCATCCTTGGTTCGTGCACAGGGTGGAAGAAGTGAAATTATCTCCCAATTTTGCATGAGTGAACATGTGAAAAAGGCTCTTGTGTCGCTCCTATTGTGCGGCTTGGGTGGGAACCCTGGCAACCGCCAACTACCCATCTCCTCTCCGCCTCCCCTCGTTGTCGTAGGGGGCGTGAGTTTCCCCTCACGCTACCTTGCTCGGGTGCACGCGCCCCTGTGAAGGATGGCACGATGGTCGGCCTCAAACGGTGCTCCATCATGTGCAGTGGTTTGTTATGGCGACCCAGTGCCTAGGCAGCGTTGTATGCGGCGGCGCCTGGTCGGCTATGACCTTCCCTTCCGACAGCAAGGAACACCCTTGTGTGTTGCTCCAACGCACCACAGGCGATCGATTCAGGTGGTTGCAGCCTCGGGCTCACTATGGGGGCCAAATAGGGCTCGACCCAAATCTACCTCACCATGGTGTAGGGCTTGTGAGGTTTATCCAGGTGAAAGCCTTTGTTTCTAGTCGTGGCCACAGCTGGCGACGACGACACTCTTGAGCATTGTTCCCTTCTTGTTGGCATCATTAAGGTGATCCTCTCCATCCTCCACCTTTGTAGCTTCGGAGGAAACCCCAAATTTGTGTGATCGGATGATGGTGACAGCTTTGTGTCGTCTACACTAGTAGAAAACAGGAATTTGGTCCAGATCTGGCCAGCCCATTAGTCCCGGTTCAGTCACGAACCGGGACCCATGGGGGCATAGGTCCCGGTTCGTGAGGCCAGGGGGCCGGCCGAGCCTCGTGGGGCATTGATCCCGGTTCCACACACGAACCGGGACCAATGGGCCTCCTCCTGGCCCACAATCATTGGTCCCGGTTCGTGGCTGGAACCGGGACCAAAGGGGGTCCTTTAGTACCGGTTCCAGCCACGAACCGGGACCAATGAGATGCCTATATATACCCCCTCGCCAGCGAACAGAGCACTCCACACTGCTCTGTTTTTTTGGCCGGCGAGGGGAGAGCTTTGTGGTGCTCTAGCTCACTTCCTATGCACATGAGGTGTTTGATGAAATGCCCGAGCCACACTTACGCTTTCTCCTCTCGAAGCTCCTTGTCCAAGCTCCATTTTCCTCGAGATTTGTCTAAGTTTGGCGGTCCGCCCTGTCCCGTCCCCGTCCTCACCGCCGTCGATCGCCCGCACCGATCTCGTCGCCGGCACCACCGTGGTGAGCCTCTTGATCTTATCTTCTTTCTAAAAGGAAAAATTTCTTACGTGTATGATTTAGACAGATACTTGTGTAATTTTCTTACTTTTATTATTGTTTGTTATTATATAGTGCGATGGTTTTGGTATCCGCTTCCGTCGGCCCTCGTCCTGTCTATGGTTTTTAATGTGATGATGAACTTCTATTAATTTGGACACTTATCTATTCATGATGTTCTGTAATGGTTTTTGACACACTTAATTATATATAATGCACGTGGATGAACCGGCAATGGATGTACGGTGACAGACGCACCTCCGAGTACATTAAGGGCGTGCATAATTTTCTCGAAGTGGCTGAGGCAAACAAGCAGAATGGTTTTATCTGTTGTCCATGCCCTATATGTGGGAATAGGAAGTCTTACTCTGACCGGAAAATCCTTCACAACCACCTGCTTTATAAGGGTTTCATGCCACACTATAATGTTTGGACCAAGCACGGAGAAATAGTGGTTATGATGGAAGACAGCGAAGAAGAAGAGGATGATGACAACTATGTGCCCCCTGAATACGATGATGCTGCAACGGGGGAAGCTGAAGATCAAGAGGAACCAGACGATGTGCCTGATGATGATATTCGCTGGGTCATTGTTGATGCAAAGAGACAGTGCGAAAGTGAAAAGGAGAAGCTGAAGTTCGATCGCATGTTAGAGGATCACAAAAAAGGGTTGTACCCCAATTGCGAAGACGGCAACACAAAGCTCGGTACCGTACTGGAATTGCTGCAGTGGAAGGCAGAGAATGGTGTGCCTAACAAAGGATTTGAGAAGCTACTGAAAATATTGAAGAAGAAGCTTCCAAAGGATAATGAATTGCCCGACAGTACGTACGCAACAAAGAAGGTTGTATGCCCTCTAGGATTGGAGGTGCAGAAGATACATGCATGCCCTAATGACTGCATCCTGTACCGCGGTGCATACGAGGATTTGAACGCATGCCCGTTATGCGGTGCATTGCGGTATAAGATCAGACGAGATGACCCTGGTGATGTTGATGGCGAGCGCCCCAGGAAGAGGGTTCCTGCCAAGGTGATGTGGTATGCTCCTATGATACCACGGTTGAAACGTCTGTTCAGAAACAAAGAGCATGCCAAGTTGATGCGATGGCACAGAGAGGACCGTAAGAAAGAGGGGAAGTTGAGAGCACCCGCTGACGGGTCGGAGTGAAGAAAAATCAAGAGAAAGTACTGGGAGGAGTTTGCAGGTGACGCAAGGAACGTATGGTTTGGTTTAAGCACGGATGGCATTAATCCTTTTGGGGAGCAGAGCAACAATCACAGCACCTGGCCCGTGACTCTATGTATCTATATCCTTCCTCCTTGGCTGTGCATGAAGCGGAAGTTCATTATGATGCCAGTTCTCATCCAAGGCCCTAAGCAACCCGACAACGACATTGATGTGTACCTAAGGCCATTAGTTGAAGAATTTTTACAGCTGTGGAATGGAAACGGTGTACGTGTGTGGGATGAGCACAAACAAGAGGAATTTGACCTGCATGCGTTGCTGTTTGTAACCATCAATGATTGGCCTGCTCGCAGTAACCTTTCAGGACAGAAAAACAAGGGATACCACACATGCACGCACTGTTTAGCTGACACCAAAAGTATATACCTGGACAAATGCAGGAAGAATGTGTACCTGGGGCATCATCGATTTCTTCCGACCAACCATCAATGTCGAAAGAAAGGCAAGCATTTCAAAGGCGAGGTAGATCACCGGAAGAAGCCCGCCATGCGTACCGGTGATCACGTACTTGCTATGGTCAATGATACATTTAATCTTTGGAAAGGGTCCCAGTGGACTATCTGTTCCGAATGACGCCGAGGGACGCGCACCCATGTGGAAGAAGAAATCTATATTTTGGGACCTACCTACTGGAAAGACCTAGAGGTCCGCTCTTCAATCGACGTGATGCATGTGACGAACAACCTTTGCGTGAACCTGCTAGGCTTCTTGGGCGTGTATGGGAAGACAAAAGATACACCAGAGGCACGGGAGGATCTGCAACATTTGTACGAAAAAGACGGCATGCCTCCAAAGCAGTATGAAGGTCCTGCCAGCTACGCTCTTACCAAAGAAGAGAAGGAAATCTTGTTTGAATGCCTGCTCAGTATGAAGGTCCCGTCTGGATTCTCGTCGAATATAAAGGGAATAATAAATATGGTAGAGAAAAGGTTCTAGAACCTAAAGTCTCATGTCTGCCATGTGATTATGACGCAATTGCTTCCGGTTGCATTGAGGGGGCTTCTACTGGAAAACGTTCGATTAGCCATTGTGAAGCTATGTGCATTCCTCAAGGCAATCTCTCAGAAGGTGATCGATCCAGAAATCCTACCAAGGTTAAGGAGTGATGTGGCACAATGTCTTGTCAGTTTCGAGCTGGTGTTCACACCATCCTTATTCAATATCATGACGCACGTCTGAGGGAGTCCTGGACTAAGGGGTCCTCGGGCGTCCGGCCTATTATCCATTGGGCCGGACGGATGGGCTGGGAAGACATTTAGACCAAAGACTGTACCCGTGTCCGGGTTGGACTCTCCTTGGCGTGGAAAGCAAGCTTGGTGATCAACTATGAAGATTCCTTCCTATGTAACCGACTCTATGTAACCCTAGATCCCCTCGGTGCCTATATAAACCGAAGGGTGTAGTCCGGATAGGACACATTCATTACCATAGTCATACAGGCTAGGCTTTTAGGGTTTAGCCATTACGATCTCGTGGTAGATCAACTCTTGTAACACTCATATTCATCAAGATCAATCAAGCAGGAAGTAGGGTATTACCTCCATAGAGAGGGCCCGAACCTGGGTAAACACCGTGTCCCCCGTCTCCTGTTACCATCGATCCTAGATGCACAGTTTGGGACCCCCTACCCGAGATCCGCCGGTTTTGACACCGACATTGGTGCTTTCATTGAGACCTCCACTGTGCCGTCGACGAAAGGTTCGATGGCCCCTTCAATCATTGATAGCGACGCTGTCCAAGGAGAAACCTTCCTTCCCGGACAAATGTTCATATTCGGTGGCTTCGTACTGCGGGCCAACTCGCTTGGCCATCTGGAGCAGATCGATAGCTACGCCCCCGGCCACCAGGTCAGATTTGGAAACTTGAACTATGTTGCGGATATCCGTGGGGACTTGATCTTCAATGGATTTGAGACCGCGGCGATCGCTCCCCCTCGCTCTGATGAACATGACTTAAATCTGTCATCGGACCGGATTCAGGAGATGGTTCCTATAACCGCTACGGCCTTAGATCCGGAGCAGATTGCACCATCCGAAGCCACAGAGTCCGCGGTGTTGGAGCCGCACACAGACTCAACACCAGGCAATATCAGCGTCAACGGAATTCCGGACTCGCCTCCGGCTATAAGTTCCGAACCATGCACGCCCCCGGTCACCGAGTTGGATCGGTTATCAATCTTCGAGTTTAGCGCCGCAGATATCTTCCAACACTCGCCCTTCGGCGATGTGCTGAATTCATTGAAAAACCTGTCCCTAGCGGAGGACTCGCGGCCGAACTATATCCGGTTCGAGCTAGAGGCTAATAATGGAGAATTTCGCTTCCCACCCACCACCCACTTCATAGCCACTTTCGAGGACTCAACCTACATGCCTGGTTATGGCTCCGAAGACATTGACGGTATAGACGACAATGCCGACAAGGAGCAAGGCCAAGACCCGCCAGTCACCGGACGTGGGACGACCACCCCTTCGTACAACGCGTACATGGTTGATACACCTAAAAAAGCTCGCGACAATGACAAAGGAGATCCAGTTGAGAATAAACCTCCTGAGACACAGTCTAAGTACCGGCGCCCCAAACACTGCTCCAAGTCACATCGCAGCAACGCGGGCACCGGAGAAAATAGTACTCTGGACGACGCCGGAAACAATGAAGACCCTGTCGGAGCAAGATCCGAACAGGAGGAACAGGAAAACTGGCAAGCCAGCCCCGATGAACAGGCCCTGCCCAGCGACAATTCGGAGGACAAAAACTACCTCCCGCTCTCCGAAGATGAGGTAAGCCTCGGCGATGAAGACTTCATCGTACCCGAAGAGCCCCTCGAGCAGGAGCGCTCCAAGCGCAGGCTAATAGCTACTGCAAGGAGCCTGAAAAAGAAGCATCAGCAGCTTCAAGCTGACCAAGACCTACTCAATGACAGATGGACCGAAGTCCTGGTCGCCGAATAATAGGGCCTTAGTGGCCTAGCCAAAAAATACCCAAAGCACAGATTGCTATACCAGTCCGACGACGGGGCGTTGGAGCCCGTACCATCGTCACACAATGCGGCAGGTCATCGACAACTCTGTCCGGATAAAGAGGCAACTCAAGCCAAACACCAGATCGCCCCACCTCGCCGTAAAGGCAGGAATAACGCGGATCACGATCGCCCAGATGACCTGCAGCGGAACTTGGACAATAGAGCAGGATACGCAAGACCGATCTACGGATCGCGCAAGCACGCCTCGACACGCGACGATGGCTACCTATTCGGACGTATCAAACCTCGCCACGCCCGAACTGAAAACCGCAAAGGGACTCCTTCGGAGTTACGTCGCAGTGTGGCCCAACATAGAGGCGCCGCACACCCGCTTTGCTTCACTGATGAAGTAATGGATCATGAATTCCCCGAAGGATTCAAGCCCGTCAATATTGAATCATACGACGGGACAACCGATCCCACGGTATGGATAGAAGATTTCATCCTCCACATCCATATGGCCCGTGGGGACGACCTCCATGCCATTAAATACCTCCCAGTAAAGCTAAAAGGGCCAGCTCGGCACTGGTTAAACAGCCTGCCCGAAAATTCCATAGGCAGCTGGGAGGACTTGGAAGAGGCCTTCGTCGATAACTTCCGAGGAACATATGTCCGGTCATCGGATGCCGATGACCTAAGTCACATTGTCCAGCAGCCTGGAGAGTTAGCCAGGAAGCTCTGGACTCGGTTCTTAGTCAAAAAGAACCAAATCGTCGACTGTCCGGACGCGGAAGCCCTGGCGGCTTTCAGACACAGTGTCCGGGACGAATGGCTTGCGCACCACCTCAACCAAGAAGGACCTAAATCCATGACAGCCCTCACTGCTCTGATGACCCGCTTTTGCGCGGGAGAATACAGCTGGCTCGCTCGTAGAAGCAACAGCGCCAGCGACCCAGGCACTTCCGAAATCCGAGACCGCAATGCTAAGCCACAACGAAGCAAATACAATAGTCGCAACGATGATGAAAGATCACGCGACACAACGGTCAACGCCGGATTCAGCAATCCCAAGCCCGGTCAACGGAAGAAGCCATTCAAGGCAAATCAAGACGAACCATCCAACCTAGATAGGATATTGGACCGACCCTGCCAGATTCATGGCCACCCCGATAAACCAGCTAATCATACCAACATAAACTGCTGGGTCTTTAAACAAGCCGGCAAGCTCAACGCTGAACACAAGGGTAGAAGGCCGCCAGGCGACAGGGATGACGGAGAAGTTCACCAACGAAGTACCGGAGGTCAGAAGCAATTTCCGCCCGAGGTTCAACCACTCCCGGAACGGAAATAGCAACCCAGCTTCCGCCGCCCACTCCGTACACCTACAAAGTTTGTACCGCGCATACATCATTACGCACTCAAGATACCATGGGCATTGGTGGAAGCACAATACGGACAAGCCTGCAAGCACTCCAGTAACTTATTATTATTATTATTTAGTTTCTCTTTATTTCCTCCTTCTTTATCCTTTAAAAATAGGTGGCGAACAGGATAAACATCTGAAACTGGCTCTATCGGAGTCCGGATCCGTACACTCACCTAAGGGGCTATTTCCATCCAGGATTCCCCCACCGAGGACTGGCGGCGCAGACGTGCGATAGGAGGTCCAAAATAACTTTTGTAGACCACACTCTCTATTTTTTGAGCCTTTACTATGCCTGTTCCTCCGCCTCCGACCCCGAGCATGTCAAATAGCCGAGAGGATGGCTTTTATATATATCATAAGTAATCATTAGCATATTGCTCAGTTCCCAGTAAACAGTATCCGAACTAATCATCCGTGTTGTCTTGCCACTGAGTACGGCTCACATGGTTGTTTCACAAATATACCTTGGCATAAACTGCTAGGGGCTCGGTATGGGAACAAATGAGTTGCCAGGAAAAGCCCGAACAACTCTACAACGTACTTCGGCGTCGCAAGTTTGGCCTTATATGCATCAGCTCGGAATCTGTGTCTTGGGTTAATAGTTGGGTTGCCCGGCTCCTGTGCTTGCTGCCCTACGTTCCGCTCTATCGGCTAGGGTAGTAAAGGGAGAACTACTGCGATTGTGCCCTGGTCTAAACCGGACGAGCACCTCAGTAGAGAAAGCCGAAAACTGACTGTCATGATGCGGCGTGAGCTGGTCAACCACTTGACGACTTCTTGGAATCTTTAGCGATTCTCCGTGTCACACGAAGGATCTTTTTCACATCAAATATGCAAGGCACCATACGCCGCATACACACCAGGGGCTATGTCGTAGTCCCACCATAAAACTCCTATGGCTAAGTGAAAGTGTTAATGCCCTATAGTACGATTGCCTGGTTCGCCGCATTATCACCTCCTTCATGGACCAAGACGTTGGATAAAGAGTGATTAAATGCTTTCCCGAACACCCCCGTACTTCCTACGAGGGGGCTCAAGCCGACGACTGGAAAACTTTCAGATTATATTAAAACGGCCGCACAGGAGGAATTCAAGCTTTCGAGCAAAACATAAAAATAGATTAACTATAAAATTGTCTTTTACAATTCCCATACATCTCACTCGAACATTATGTCTTTCGAGCATTGACCCTCTACCAAGCGGGCGGCCTCTAGGACGTCTTCAAAATAATGCTCCGGTTTCGGATGGTCCTTGCCTTTGGGTGGACTCTTCGTCGCAACATCGATGGCCTTCATCTTCCCCCAAAACGTCTTGACTCGGGCAAAAGCCATCCGTGCACCCTCAATGCACGTTGACCGCTTCACAGCGTCGATACGCGGCACCGCATCAACAAGCCTCTGCAGCAAACCAAAATAGCTATTCGGAACAGGCTCGGTTGGCCACAACTGGATTATGACATCCTTCATGGCAGCACCGGATATCCTATGAAGTTCGGCCCATTGGGACAACTGTTCATTGAGCAACAGAGGGCGCTTTGACGCGCCAAACTGCGACCAAAAAAGCTTCTCCGTTGCATACCCATCTCGCGCTTGGTAATACCGTGCCGCATCGGAAGAACTCTTCGGCAAGTCTAAGAACTCGTCCGGAGAACTCCACACTTGCTTAAGCTGAGCATAGTTCAGGTCACCGAACTTAGATTGCAGCAGAAATGGCTTTCCAGCCGCAATCTCCCTAGCCTGCCGAACCTCCTCACGGACTGCTCTGGATTCCGATAGCGCTTCCCTCACCTCTTGTGAGGCCTTGTCCAGTTCAGCCATTAAGGCTTTATTCTCCTTCTCCAAAAGTTCACTGCGGCCAGTGGCATTTTTCCAGTTCAAGCGCCACCATGGATATCTTCTCCTCGTCCTGGCGCCGTGCAGCTTGTTCCGCTTTCAGCTCGGCCGATGCCTTTTTGGCAGCAGCATTGCTACGCCGGGCTTGCTCCTTGGCCTGGGCCAGCTCTGCTTGAAGACCTTCAACGGCGGAAGCACCATCTGTAGCCACGCATACTCCAGCATACAGATTTTGGCGTCATGCTTATACCATAAAAGTATATGTGGATTGCACCAAATACATACCTTGCGACTCGTCAAGACGCATATTGATTAATGCAAGATCAACCCCTGCCGCATCAATCTTCCGCTGCAGCTCGGCAATTTCCATAGTCCGGGAAGTGGCCAAGGGGGAAGCAGCTTGTGTTCAAAGTTTATCAGGTTAGTCCTCAAGCGATCCTTTTCGATCCTCCGTTTTCTTCCTCAGGGAAGACAACCTGAGTCTCAGGGGCTACTACCTATACACTGGCGCATCTTCACAAATGAAACATAGCTGAAAACATTATGTCACAAACCTCGAAGCCCTTCAGTAGGCTCGCGAAGGCTTCATTTAATCCTCTTTTCGCGGACAAAACCTTCTCAATCACTGTACCCATCAAGGTACGCTGCTCCCCCGAGACAGATGCTTTCCGCAACATGTCCCGCAATACATCCGGAGTCTCAGGTCTCCGGAAGCTGCTCCAAAAGCACAATCATCCTTTGAAGGAATCTGTTCACCCATCTCCAAAATCACTATCGGCTGTGAACTAGACAATCCGGGGCCTTTGTTATCATCAGCCCCGGAGTCCCGGATGGTCGGAGGTCCACCTTCGGGTACTGCCTCTTTTTTTCCCTGGTCTAAAGGGACCCTCCGCGATGACACTTCAGAGTCATCCTCCTTATTGGGCGAAGAGGTTGGAGGAGGCGTTTGGCTCTCCATCATCTCTGGGAGGAGACTTCCCGAAGAAGAGGATCGCCCCAAAAAACTCTGTGCCGACCTGAAAAAATGTATGAACGCGTTACGTATATCTTCGGTAACAACAACGGAGCGGGACGCTATTAAAATACCCCGGATTCACTTACGGTTTGGCAGAGGGCTTATTCCCTTGTTGGAGCTATTTAACGTCGTCGTTTTCCAGACCCAAGCCACTCGACGGTGGCACCTTGCTCTTCTTGGAAGACCGCCCCTCCCAATCTTCGGAGGCGGCCCTTCTCCTCCTGCTTGGAGAAGGGATACTGGGTCCTTTTCCGCCTCCGTCTTCGGGCGAGGAAAGGTCGATTTCTCCGGAACCAGTGTCCGACTTACCTCCGGTACCAAGGTCATCTTGGGTCTTCTCGCCCTCCCCTGCTGGTGCCTGGTATGGCGCCGAGACCAGCATCCTTGTTAACACAGGAGTAGCTGAGTCTTCGGGAAGGGGAGCCGGACACCTAATCTGTTCCACCTTCTTTATCCAGCTCTGAAAAAGGGATGATACTGTTGGAATCTTGCCACTGGGTATCTGACTATAAGGTATTCGGTAAACGGGTACTTACCGGGGTATCCGGATGGTTACAGTCTAGACCGACATCTTCGGTGGTGTCTGGCCATTGCCTTCATTTCACGAAAAATAATCTCCACATTCCTTCGTGCATTGTGCCGAAGAAGTGCTGAAGAGTCCGCGACCCTTCTGGATTAAACTCCCATAGGCGGAGAGGCCGTCGCTGGCACGGCAGGGTCCGACGAACTAGCATTACTTGAATAACGTTGGCTATGTCGATGTCCCTCACAATGAGGCTTCAGATGCGACTTTGCAGAGTTCACACATCATTCGTTGATCCCCAATCCAGTCCCTTGTTAATCCACGATGCAAGCTGAATTGGTGGGCTGGATCGAACGGCAGGCGCCGCTGTCCACTTGGAGCCACGGGGCTCGGTGATATAGAACCCCCCTGCTGCCATAAATCGGAAGATTTGGAGAAGGATCCTTTCAGCCAAACAGTGCTAGCTAGCTTGCTCACAGTAGTGCCACCGCACTCAGCTTGCTCCCCTTCTATCGCTTGCGGCTTCGCGCCAAAAGTCTTGAGCCACAAACCGAAGTGCGGAGGAGTCCGGAGGAAGGCTTCGCACGTGACGATAAACGCCGAGATAAGAAGAATAGAGTCCAGGGCCAGATCGTGAAAATCTAGCCCGTAATAGAACATGAGCCCTCGGACGAAGGGGTTAAGTGCAAACCCTAACCCATGGAGGAAGTGGGATACGAACACGACCCTCTCACAGCATCTAGGGGTGGGAATAACCTGCCCCTCGGCGGGAAGCCGATGATGGATTTCTGCGGTCAGGTACCTCGCCGAACGAAGCTTGGCAACATCTCCCTCCGTGACAGAAGAAGCTACCCACCGGCCTTGATGGTGTTGGAACTCGGAGTTGCAGGGGTCGGGGAAGAAGCAAGCGTGAAAGAAAAGGACGGGTCTATACCCCTATATAAAGGTTGCGAATATCAAACATCTCCTCCTGGGCCTCGAAACTTGCCTATTTCCAAGGAGTTGTACCCAAGCGATGGTTGGATTACCCACGTCTGGGTTGGCAAGAATTCCCTAAAGAAGGGGAGACACGATCTCCGCTTGGATAAGACATGCCAATAAAACCACAACTCGAGACGTGGGACGGTGGGCCAGCTAACGACTCGAAAATAATGGCCGAGCAGGCGTGATGTCATATTACCAAAAATTATCAGCGGCTTGAGCTCGTGAAATATTATATCCTCTGCAGTTGTGTATACAGGTCTGGATACAAGCATTACATTTGAAGACTATCTTGGAGTTCGGAAAGGGGAACCCGCCTTGCAATGCCGAAGACAATCTGCGCGCCGGACTCCTCGTCATTGAAGCTAGGTTCAGGGGCTACTGAGGGAGTCCTGGACTAAGGGGTCCTCGGGCGTCCGGCCTATTATCCATTGGGCTGGACTGATGGGCTGAGAAGACATGAAGACTGAAGACTGTACCCGTGTCCGGGTTGGACTCTCCTTGGCGTGGAAAGCAAGCTTGGCGATCAACTATGAAGATTCCTTCCTATGTAACCAACTCTATGTAACCCTAGATCCCCCCGGTGCCTATATAAACCGGAGGGTGTAGTCCGGATAGGACACATTCATTACCATAGTCATACAGGCTAGGCTTTTAGGGTTTAGCCATTACGATCTCGTGGTAGATCAACTCTTGTAACACTCATATTCATCAAGATCAATCAAGCAGGAAGTAGGGTATTACCTCCATAGAGAGGGCCCGAACCTGGGTAAACACCGTGTCCCCGTCTCCTGTTACCATCGATCCTAGACGCACAGTTGGGGACCCCCTACCCGAGATCCACCGGTTTTGACACCGACAACGTCCTAGTTCATCTAGTCGACGAGATTGTCGTTCTGGGCCCCGTATTTCTACACAATATGTTCCCCTTTGAGAGGTTCATGGGAGTCCTAAAGAAATATGTCCGTAGCCGCGCTAGGCCAGAAGGAAGCATGTCCATGGGCCATCAAACAGAGGATGTCATTGGGCTTCATGTTGACTTCATTCCTGACCTTAAGAAGATTGGTCTCCCTCAATCGCGGTATGAGGGAAGACTGGCTGGAAAAGGCACGCTAGGAGGGGACTCAATAATATGTAGGGACGAGCATTCTTGGTCTGAAGAACACTACATAGTTCTACAGAACTCTACCTTGGTGATCGCGTATGTCGATGAACACAAGAACATTCTGTGCTCCAAACACCCAGAGCAGTGTGACGACTGGATTACATGTGAACACATCAGGATTTTTGGTAGTTGGTTGGAAATATATCTCAGAGGTGACAACACTGTTTCTGGTGAGCTGTACTCGTTGTCCAGGGGACCATCTTCGACTGTATTGACTTACAAAGGATACAAGATAAATGGGAATACATTTTATACAATCGCTCAAGATCAAAAGAGCACCAACCAAAACAACGGTGTCCGCTTTGATGCAGCAACCAAGAGGGGAAAGGACACATGTTATGGTTACATAGTGGACATATGGGAACTTGACTACGGACATGATTTTAAGGTCCCTTTGTTTCAGTGCAAATGGGCCAATCTGTCAGGAGGCGGGGTACAGGTAGACCCACAGTACGGAATGACAACAGTGGATCTGAACAATCTTGGGTACACAGACGAACCATTCGTCCTATCCAATGATGTGGCACAGGTTTTCTATGTGAAGGACATGTCTACCAAACCGAGAAAAAGATAAGATAAGGAAGCGAATACATCATACGATGAGCCAAAGCGCCACATAGTTCTTTCAGGAAAAAGAGACATCATGGGATTGGAGGGCAAGATAGACATGTTTGAAGATTATGAAAAGTTTAATGAAATTCCTCCCTTCAAAGTCAAGGCTGACCCAAGCACCCTGTTAAACGATGAAGATTATCCATGGTTACGGCGAAATAAGCAAAGGACACAAGCAAAGAAAAATTGAAGACTTTCTCTCCACAACTTTTATGATGATGCCTTTGATCTAGAATATCACTGCAGTTACATGTGAAGAAATGAAATGCCTTTTGTAACACATGAGTTTTCGTCCGAAACCCTAATACTTCGAAAGAGATTGTCCATTTTGTACACGAAGCGCATCCAGTTTTTGCCGTAACCCTCTCAACTTTTTAGCACATGCTATGCGGGTGAAATGATGATACCATGCCAACTTTCAACCTTTTCAAAGTTCATTTGTAGTGCTTTTCAATTTCTGGGTCATATAGCTCAAAAAAACCAGTAAATGCATGAAAAATAACAAACAAAGTCAGAAAGGGTTGAAAATTGATGATGTGGCTTTGAATGGTGCATTTTGAACACACAAAAAGTCTGGAGTTGAAATAAGTTCAAAAAAATGAAATCCCTTTGTAACAGATGAGTTTTTGTCCGAAACCCTGATACTTCGAAAGAGATTGTCCGTTTTGTACACGAAATGCATCCAGTTTTTGCCGTAACCCTCTCAACTTTTTAGCACATGCTATGTGGGTGAAATGATGATACCATGCCAACTTTCAACCTTTTCAGAGTTAATTGTAGTGCTTTTCAATTTCAGGGTCATATAGCTCAAAAATCAGTAAATGCGTGAAAAATAACAAACGAAGTCACAAAGGGTTGAAAATTGATGATGTGGCTTTGAATGGTGCATTTTGAACACACAAAAAGTCCAGAGTTCAAATAAGTTCAAAAAAATGAAATCTCTTTGTAACAGATGAGTTTTCGTCTGAAACCCTGATACTTCGAAAGAGATTGTCCGTTTTGTACACGAAGTGCATCCAGTTTTTGCCGTAACCCTCTCACCTTTTTAGCACATGCTATGTGAGTGAAATGATGATACTATGCCAACTTTCAAACTTTTCAGAGTTCATTTGTAGTGCTTTTCAATTTCAGGGTCATATAGCTCAAATAAATCAGCAAATGCATGAAAAATAACAAATGAAGTCAGAAAGGGTTGAAAATTGATGCTGTGGCTTTGAATGGCGCATTTTGAACACAAAAAAAGTCTGGAGTTCAAATAAGTTCAAAAAATGAAATGCCTTTTGTAACAGATGAGTTTCCGTCCGAAACCCTGATACTTCGCAAGAGATTATCCGTTTTGTACACGAAGTGCATCCAGTTTTTTCCTTAACCCTCTCAACTTTTTAGCACATGCTATGTGGGTGAAATGATGATACCATGCCAACCTTCAACCTTTTCAAAGTTCATTTGTAGTGCTTTTCAATTTCAGGGTCATTTAGCGTAAAAAGAATGAACTAATAGCAAAAAGAATGAACTAAAAAATCAATTAAAATATCCTGTTATGATCAACTAAAACAGAACTATAATATTCTTCAATAGCAAAAATAATCCACTAAAAATCTTTTATAAAACTCTAATAGCAAAAGGAATCAACTAAAAACTTTTATAAACCTCTAGTATTTTTTAAACTAAAATTATATAAAATTTATGCAAAAAGAATGTTCAAAACATTAATGGCAAAAAGAATTTTCATAAAGAATTTTTTTGTTAGAAACTTTAATAGAAAACTAAAATAACAAAATATGTTCTTGATTAAAACAGACATTTAAAATAACCTAAAAATTACCAAATTGAATATAATGATAAAACACAATAATATTAAATAGCAGGAAAAAGAATCACTCAAAAATCAATTTTTATAGTAAAGTTATTCACAAACTAGTGATTCACACAAATTTAAAAGAATTCAAATTTAAACTATTCAAATTTGAAAATTAATGGCACTAACAGCAAAAAGAATCACTAGAAAACTTCAAAAAATAAATAAAGCAAAAAAGAAAACAAAAAAATAGAAGAAAAAAATGCCACCTACTGGGCCACCACAGCCTGAATACGACTAGAAACCCAACTAGTTGGACCAGGATTCAGGCCCGCAGAAGGCCCAGCAGGCCCACGAGCATAGCAGTGTGAGATTAGGCCCATAGGCCTGCAGTTCAGAGGAGTTCAAGAGAGATGGCGGGGCAGCGCTTATAAACAGGTGCGGCCGCTCCTCAGCTAGCGAGGTGGGACTAAACATCCCACCGCACCGCGGCTTTGGCAGGCACATGCCATTGGTCCTGGTTGGTGGCACAAACCGGGACCAAAGGTGGGCATTGGTCCCGGTTGGTGCCATGAACCGGGACCAAAGGTATGCATTGGTCTCTTTTCAGCAGCCCAAAGGGCGGGAAGCAAAGACCTTTGGTCCCGGTTGGTGCCATGAACCGGGACCAATGCATACCTTTGGTCCCGATTCATGGCACCATCCGGGACCAACACCCACCTTTGGTCCGGGTTCCTACCTCAAACCGGGACCAAAGGATTTCCTATATAACCCAACACTTAGGAATTCCCCCACCCGCCATTCTTCTCTCGAACGCCGCCAGGCTCTGCTCGATCTGCTCCTCGACGCCGCTGTCCTCGTCGACCCCGTCGCCGGCCTGTAGCCGTTGTCATCGCGCGCGCCCCTTCCCCGGCCCGCTCCCGTCGTCGCCGTCGCCCCCTACCCCGAGCGCGCACCCCTGCCCCGTCGACGTCGTCGCCGTCGCCGTCCTCGCCGCCGACCCCGCGCCCTGCCCCGGCCCGTCCCCGTCGTCGTCGTCGCCCTGCCCCACCCTCTTCGTCGTCGTCGCCCCTGCCCCGAGCGCACGCCTCGTGCCCCGTCGACATCATCGCCGTCCTCGCCGCCGACCCCGCGCCCCTGCCCCTCCTCACCTTAGTCCGGCCGGTGCCCTCCCTGTCCTCCTCCCTCTCCCGTTTCCCTGTTTTTTTTCATATATATATATATGCTTTTTTTTTCATATATATGAGATATTTATGCTTGTTTTCAGAGTAAATTGCACAGAAGTACCACAATTGGGGCATTGGAAGCAGATTGATACCAAGTTTGGTAATTTTTACGTGTCAGTACCAAGTCTGGGGCTAGACGTTACAAAAAGGTCTAAATCGCGTATAAACGTGTATGGACCGTATATCTGACCGGCAGGGCCCGCCTGTCAGCTGCTGACGTGGCACTTTTTTTTGCAGAAACCCCCCGCACCTCCTTCGTCCTCACGCGCGGCGAGGAGGAGGCCAGGGCGGGGCGGGGGTTACGGGAGGCGAAGGAGCACGGGCTCGAGGGGCTCCTCCCCTCGATCCAGATCGGGCGCCGCCGCGGAGGGGGAAGGCGCGAGTAGAGGCCGCGGCGGAGAGGGAAGGCGCGAGTAGAGGCCACGGCGGCATGAGCAGATGCCGCGGCGGTGCGAGCAGGGGCAGCTCCGGCGCAAGCGGGGGCCGCGGTGATGCGAGTGGGAGCTCGGGCTCGAGGGATCCTCCCCTCGATCCAGACCGGGCGCCACCGTGCGGGGGGTTTCTGCAAAAAAAATGCCACGTCAGCAGCTGACAGGCGGGCCTTGCCGGTCAGATACACTGTCAATACGCGTTTATACGCGATTTGGACCTTTTTGTAACGTCTAGCCCCAGTCTTGGTACTGACATGTAAAAATTACGAAACTTGGTACCAATCTGTTTCCAATGCCCCAATTGTGGTACTTTTGTGCAATTTACTCTTGTTTTCATAATTGTTTTTGTTCATATATATGATGATTTTTTTATAGAATATGATGTTTTTTTGTTAATAGATGATCATATATATGATGTATGCATGGATGTGGGTGGAATATGATGTTTTTATGTTCATAGAATATGATGTTTTTTTATTCATAGATTTTTTTTTGTTCATAAGCAAAAATAGTATGAAGTCTGTAAGCAAAAATATTCACAATTTTATTTTATTACCATCATTTGTGTTGAGTTTCATTCATACACATGTATTGACCCTCTTCTTCGATTTAGATCTGGCAGATGCGGGATGATCTCCTACCACAAGATCACATAAAAGCAATTCAAGAGGAATTGGCGGGATTCTTTCTTGACCACATCATCAATAAGCCGGAGAATACCATGTGGAACTTGACTTCAGATATTAGGGATTGTAAGAGATCTTATATTGTATATATGTAGCTAGTAGCGTCGGATAGATATACGATAACTTGTTGTTCGACCAATCTCTCGGAGAAGGAGAGGTCGATCACTTCTCTCTGTATATGTTCATGACGATCTTCTGTACTTAATGGTTTCCTTCATTTTCTTACTAGCTAGCGTGTCGAGTCCTCTCTATATGTATAGTACGTAGCGTCGACCAAGCACGAAGATAAGAGAGGTCACTTCTCTCTAGATATTAGCTAGTAACACAATATATGAAACCCCCAAATTAACCCTCCAAAACCCCCACCCCCCCTTTAAAAAAAACAAAAACCCCAACTCATGAGCTGCTGACGCGTGGATGCTCTTTGGCCCCGGTTTGTGTTACCAACCGGGACTAAAGGCCCTCCTGCCTGGGCTCGCCGCAACGGCCACGTGGAGCCACATATGTCCCGGTTCGTAAGCGAACCCGGACTAAAGGTATTGGGCTTTAATCCCGACCCTTTAGTCCCAGTTCCAGAACCGGGACAAATGGGCCTCTGGAACGTGGACAAATGGGACTTTTTCTACTAGTGCTAACTCCTCGGGGGCATTGTTTTTGGAGCTGGACATCGGAGAGAGGGACATGTGGTAGACGGTGGTACTTGTGTTGGGGTTTCTGGCTTGATGTTGGTGAGGTTGGAGCTGCAGCCACCACTACCATGTCTCGTTTGTGCGTTGATTTGGGTGGTTGGGGCATGGAGGTTGTCGTGGGAAACCACGGCCACCTATGGGGCCATGAGCCCCTTTTGGTTCGGCGGGGGGATGGGCACATTGCACAAAGAGTGGAGAAGCGTAGTGCAGCACGGCAGAGGTCACACGAGCAGTTTTACCCAGGTTCGGGCCGCCGCGAGGCATAAAACCCTACTCCTGCTTTGGTGGATTGATGGTGGATAATAGTGGAAGACGCAACGCCCTTGCCCGGCAGTGTTGCCTCGGGGAGAAAGGTCTATGCGCGTATGAGTATGTGCGGGTCTGAATCCTTTCTATGGTTGCCATGGGCCTCCTTTTATAGATCAAGGGGTCACCACAGTGGCAAATCATTCATTGTGTACTGATTAGATAACAAACAGTGCTATCGTACCTAACTCTACAGACGGGAGAGAGCGCATTAAATGCGCCGCTTAGTGTCACATCACGGAGCGCCCGACAAGCCTTGCCGGGCTGTTTTGCCAGCTTCACGCATGCCTGTTTGACACGTCTCTGGACGGGTGTCATTTGGAGATGATTTCTGTAGGAAGTGGCTGCCATGTGGCAAAAAAACAGCCACTTAGTCACTCTAGGGCTTGACACCGCACTGATCGGGGACTTGCGCCGCTGTGAGGTGGAGCGGTGAAGCCTTGGCGGGGTATTTTGCCTTCGTTGTGCCCGACGGGCCTGCCGGGACGGTCTGGGGCTTGTCTTCGGGGCGACCTCGACCTTACCAGGCTCGCCTGCCCGGCAAGGGAGGATTTCTCTTGGTGATGTCTTGCTCTTTCTTGTTTAACTTGGTCTTCTTGATCCGTCCCCTGGTTCTTCCTGGAGCTGATCTTCCTTGCTTGGTTTGGTCTTGGACATGGCCATCTCGTACTTAGGCCTGTGCACAGTCTGGGCAACAGACCTAGTGTTTGTTGCACCGACAGGAGCCCCCGGGCCTGGCCCGAGTGCTCTACCGGGCGTCGTCGGGGTAGGACCTAACCAGTGCACAGGCGAGGGAGTTGTAGTTGCTTTCCTTTTTGAGATCTTCTTTACTTCTTCATTAACCTGAGCCTCGGGCCAGTTTCCGGTTCTCATGCGCGTCGTGTAATGCCAATTGCAGTGGGGCAGCCTTTGTAATGGCCCGTGAATGATTTCAACGCATGTGCGAGTAACTGCCAATTGACTCTTCCCACCACGCCCTTATCCTTAGCCACGTATGTTGCATGCATCGAGTGGGGTAGGTAGCGGAGACGCGTGGTGCGGGAGAGTGTCAGGGCAGGGGCCCGGTCTTCTTGGATTGGTGGAGGAGGACGGCGGTTACCCACCGGGGGATCAGCCCCCAGCTCCAGCCCGCCTATAAAAGGAGGGGTGGGGGAGGAGTGGGAGCATTCATCCACACGTGGGCCTCCTCCATTTTCTGCTTTCTTTTGGTTATGCCGATAGGGAGAGCTCGAGGTCAAGCCCCGGGCCTTAGCTTGGGGTCAGTGATGTCGACTGCTTGTGTCGATGCTTGGGGATCGGTAGAAGGGCGCGGTCACGCCTCCGCTGGGGTAGGATCCCCCTCCTATCTTCGTGCAGGCCTCAGGTGGGGGTTCGGGCAGTGTGGTGGTAACACTGGAGGTAGCGACTCCAGTGTGCTCATCGCCGGGCCACATGTGGCTCTAATCTTAGTGAGGGGCGACGCAAGCGACACCACGCCAAGGCCCATAATGGTCACAAGGCGTGGTAATCGATCGTGGCCTATCCCTCCTTTTCCTGCAACGTCGGAGAGAGGCCACAAAAGCGGATCGTCATCGGTGAGCTCCTCGTCCCAGGGCACTGCCCGTCCGACGTATGGGCGAGCTCCTCGTCCCCATGCGTGCTTCCTTAAAGGGCGGCGGCCCCTTGTCTTCGGGTCGTTGGAGATGACCATGCTCTCTCTGGAGCTATCCGGGGCACCTAGTGTCTGCCGTGGCTAGCCCGGTGGGAGCTTCGGGCGGCGGCAGTAAGGAGGGCGGCGGCAACCCACGACGCGCAAGAGCGGGGCGATCGCTCCGATGAGGCATGCTTGCCGGCAGCACCATCATCACCGGCTGGGCTTCCGGCAGCGTTACCATCCGCGCCTGCCCTTCGGTTTCTTCCTCCCAGCCAGGGAACGACGCCATTCTGATCCCGAGGAGGCGTCAAATCCCAACCAGGCCTTCCCTCCGTCTTCTTCGTCTCCCCATGTAGTTTCGAAGAAGGGGAGGACAGAGTGAAGATACCACAGGCACTTTATCTTTTTTCAATCTAAAATCTGTAGGCACTTGCCAAACTTTAGTTCGAATTATGTAATCTCTTTGATCCATGTTTTTCTTCTATAAGATCTGTACTTGTTGATCAGCATATTAATGAAAAAGATAAACCTTGTCGGGTACTTGTGCATGTAATGTGTCCATGGAGAGGTAGAATGCCTCTATACTTTTAAGTAAACAAGTTTCCCCCGGTAGGCTATCCTGGCGGTACCCTCAGTTTGTTGCCGCGGAGTTAGGCCTGCCGGGCACAAATCGCGAAGAGGGACCAGTCCCCCACTAGACTTTTTCGCTAAAGGCCACTTCGACCATTCCGACCTAAGCAACGTTCGAGTCAAGGGGTGGGAGCCCCTGAGTTTCAAAGGCAGCGAGGTTTTCTTATGCACGAGTTACTACTTATAGAACACATATGGATAAGAGAAAGAACTTATCTGTTTTGGCTTGCCGGGGGTCGCAATCTGGGCTCGTCTTCTCTTCTCCTCTTTGGGATCAAGTCCACGGCAGGAGCCCGCAGTTTTATGCAGATGAAAATGATGCCACATGCGATCTTATTCTACATGAACATGCTATGCTCATGATATGCTTATGCATGCATGCGATTTGTCGGGCCCCCCAGCGCTTCATTTATTTCTCTGTTGCTCAGGGTCTACGCCTGGCTTTGTACAAAGGGTTACATGCAACAGAGGCAAGGCTGTACACTGCCCGACAGCTGCGCCTTATGGGTAGAACTTGCGGAGATGCTCAATATTCCATGAGTTTTGCAATTGAATGCCATCCCCGGTCTCCAGATGGACTGCGCCAGGTCTGGTGACTTGTACTACCCGGAAAGGGCCTTCCCACTTTGGCGTAAACTTGTTTGTACCCTTCACGGACTGAACGCGCATAATGACAAGGTCGCCTTCCTCAAAACACCGGGCATGAACCCTGCGGCTGTGATAGCGACGCAGGGCTTGCAGATAGCGTGCAGCGCGGGTAGCAGCCCGGAGACGGTTCTCCTCGAGAGGCACAACATCGTCACGCTGGTGCTGTTCCAGCGCTACTTCATCGTAGGCAAGCACTCGATTTGACCCATCAATGGGTTCCGTGGGGATAACTGCTTCTGCCCCATAGACTAGGGAGAAAGGAGTCTGCCCGGTAGCTCGATTTGGTGTCGTTCTGAGGGACAAAAGAACCACCGGTAGCTCATTGATCCATCGTCCGCCACACTTCTGCATCGTATCAAATGTTCTCGTCTTGAGTCGTCGCAACACTTCAATGTTTGCCCTCTTAGCTTGCCCATTGCTCTTTGGATGTGCAACAGAGGCAAATGAGATCTTGCTTCCGAGGGCATGAACATATTGCATGAAGGCGTGGCTCGTGAATTGGGTGTCATTGTCAGTGATGATCCGGGTAGGGACTCCGAAGCGGCACACAAATCCTTTCAAGAACTTGATAGTTGGCTGAGAAGTCACCTTTCTCACGGGCTCTACTTCTGGCCACTTTGTAAACTTTTCGATTGCAACGAACAAGAATACAAAGCCCCCGGTAGCACGGGGGAAAGGGCCCAAGATGTCGAGCCCCCAGACCGAAAACGGCCATGATAAAGGGATTGTGTGAAGAGCTTGGGCAAGCAGATGGATGTTCTTGGAATGGAACTGGCAGGCTTCACATTTGGTGACCAACTCAACAGCATCTTGGAGGGCTGTGGGCCAGTAAAAATCCTTGCCGGAAAGCTTTTCCCACCAGAGCCCTTGATCCAATGTGTGAGCCGCACATACCCTTGTGTATCTCTGCCAGCGGTTCCTTTCTTCTTCCCAGCAAATGCACTTCAATTTCATACCGTTGGGCCTTCTTCTATACAGCGTGTCGTCGACGAACTGATACATACTGGCCCTCCAGGCTACTCTTTCAACTTCTTCTTGCTCTTTGGGAAGTTCTCCGGTTTGGAGGAAATGGACTATGTGTCGTGCCCAAGTTGGAGCCTGAGGCTCGACAACGAGGACTAGCGGCACCTCCTCCTTTGCGGAAGCGTACCCTTCGACCGTGAGGACCGGTGGTTTGGCGGGAGGGGGCAGCTCAGCGGCTGAAGGGGAGTTGTTCCCGTCAAGCTCTTTGCCGGGAGCCT
Source organism: Aegilops tauschii subsp. strangulata (assembly GCF_002575655.3). Classification (NCBI taxonomy): domain Eukaryota; kingdom Viridiplantae; phylum Streptophyta; class Magnoliopsida; order Poales; family Poaceae; genus Aegilops; species Aegilops tauschii. Next base: position 495,465,206 of record NC_053036.3, read on the forward strand.
CAAGAGGTTCTACTGGGAGAGGCTTTCCGGAGTCCATTTTCCTCCTATTCCGGGCCATCGTTGCCGAGGATACGGAGGGCTGAGTTAGATGGAAAAAAGTTCCTGGTTCCATAGGGAGCTTTTGCACAACGCACTTTGCCAGATGATCAGCAATGATATTTTCCGCACGGGGTACATGCTCTGTTTGCAATCCGTCAAAGCGCTGCTCCAACTTTCTCACTTCCTCAATGTATGCCTCCATCAATGGACTTTGGTAATCCTTGTTGACCCGTCTCACCACGAGCTGCGAATCTCCTCGGATGGTCAGTTTCTTGATTCCCAACTCTGTTGCAATCCTGAGCCCGGCAAGGAGCCCTTCATACTCTACAATATTGTTGGTAGCCTTTTCCCTGGGAAAATGCATCTGGACGACGTACTTCAAGTGCTCTCCAGCGGGAGCAATAAGAAGCACGCCAGCCCCTGCACCTTGCAGGGAGAAAGCAGCGTCGAAATACATGATCCATTCTTGGGGTGCTTCCTTGCCGGGAATAACTATCTCCAACACTTCTTCATCAGGAGTTGGCGTCCATTCTGCAATAAACTCTACCAATGCTCCGCTTTGTATAGTTGATGTGCTCTCAAACTTGAAACCAAATGTAACACCCCGCATGCAACTTTCCATATTTGTAACTCCGACTCTTGCCATTTTCGGCTATGTGTTATGATATTCCCTCCGTGGTCGGGTTTTGTTTTTCGTTTTGTATTTTGTTCATGTCATGCTTTTCATATCATGTCATCATGTGCATTGCATTTGCATACGTGTTCGTCTCTTGCATCCGAACATTTTCCCCGTTGTCCGTTTTGCAATCCGGCGCTCCTATCTCCTCCGGCGCATCCCTCTTGTTTTCTTTCGTGAGCGGGAGGCAAACATTGTCGGAATGGACCGAGGCTTGTCTTGTGGCCCTAGTATACCACCCGGAGGCCACCGGTCAAGTTTCGTTCCATTTGGAGGTCGTTTGGTACTCCAACGGTTAACCGGGCAACCGCAATGTCCATTTGAGTGTGCAGAAAACCCCCCTCAAAAACCAGCCCAAAACCCACCAAACTCTCTTCCATGCTCTAGGTCGTTCGATCACGATCGTGTGGACGAAAACCGCACCTCATTTGGAGCCTCCTAGCTCCCTCTAGCCATAAAAGAGCATCCCCTCCCGAAAACGAAACGCAGACGAACCCTAACCCTCGTCCCTCTCCGCCGCCGGACACGTCCGGGCGGAGCCGGACGCGTCCATCTCCTCCGCCGCCGCCACGTGGCACTCCTCCGGCCTCCCACCGCCGCCGGCCCGGCGAGCCCGAGGAGGGCCCGCCCGAGCCCATCCGCCGCCGCCCGAGCCCGCGCTCGCCCGCCGCCTCCCGCGCCGGCCTCCGCCGCCGCTCGCCCGCTGCCGCCGCCGCCGGCCGCCGCACTGCGCCACCGCTGCGCTCGCTCCGCCGCCGGCGCCGCCCCGCACCGACCACCGCGCCGGCGTCCCTCCAGCCTCCTCCTCCGGCGTCCTTCCCCGACGTCGACCGCGGCCTCCCTCCACTCTCCCGTCGCCGGCAACTGCCATCGAGGCCAAGTCCCGATCCGATCTGGTAGTTCCCAGCGCGTTGACATTTCTCCCCCCCCCCCCCCCCCCGATTTTCTCAGCATATTGTCATGTTCACAGCATCATAACTCCTTGTGCATAGCTCTGTTTCGCGCGTGTAATATGTCAAATTGTTCTCTCGTGATGCTCTACATTTCGTTCAATTGCACCATGTTCATTAGAGGTCATCTTGATGCCCAAATCTTTGTTGCAAGAGGGCTAGTTGCTGTTATCCTCTGGTTCTTAGCAGAACTTGGAGATTTGTCATTTTTGTATCATTTATTCTGTGCATCTTATGGGCATGAGCTCTACATGTGTTTTGTTGTATGCCATGCCATCTTTCCAAGGGTGTATGCCATGTATTTTTGGGATCTCTGTGGTGACTAGCACAAGCATGCAAAGTAGGCTCCGTAATGTTTCTGATTTCAGGGACTTAGTGATTTCTCCAAGTCTTTGTCTGCTGTTATTTTGTTGCCATGTAAACTTGATGCTACAGAGAGATCCATGCATATTTTGGAGATGTTCAGTAATGATGTTTTGTAGCTATTGTTGTACTTGATCCATTACTGCCCTTGTTTTCAATTATGGAGTGCCATAGCATGACTCAATCTTGCTCTACTTTTGCTATAAAATATTTCTGGCAGATTCTTAACATGATATGCAATTTTGCCAAGCTTATTGTAGTTGATCCATACATGCTATGTATTTGCTCTTGCCATGGATAGCTTCATAAACATGCCATCTTGCTGTAGGTATGCTTTTTTTGTCATGCGTTGCTCTGTAGTGAGTGCATCAAGCTCACAAAGAGACCTACATATTATTATTTCTGCCATGCTCTGTTTTCTGCTAAGTCGGAAACCTGATAACGAAACTTGCTACGTTTACATGCTTTCCATCATATCTTCTGATCCTTTTTGGCTTATGGTCAGTAAGGGACTTTTGTCATATGCGTTTAGTAGAACACTGACATGCCTTGTTTTGCTATGTTAAGTTCCTGTAGCATGTTGATTTCGTGCTCTAAACATTGCTACCTGATGCTATTTTCTGCCATGTACAGTTTTTCACCAAGTCTGTGATCATGTTATCTTTTGCACTTTTGCCATGCTTGTTTGAGCTTGATATGTTGTGATCTAGCCGTAGCTCAGTGTTCATCTTTTGTCAAGCATCACCTTTAGGTTACTGTCGTATGCTTTGTTGCTATGTTGGAGTGCTGTAGCATTGTTGCTTGTTGCATTTTAAGTGCTATCATGCTGTTTATCGCAGATTCATGTCATTCTTGTTTTGCTTGCCATTTGCAAACCGTGCATCCGTTTCCGGTGAACTTTATATCGATTTCGACCGAAATCATCTCATCTTTCCAGTGGCATGCTTGGTTTGCCATGTTACTGCCTTGTTCATCATTTTCCTTCCGGAGCACGCATATGCATCACATATCATATCTTGCATATCATACATGTTTTGCATCATGTTGCTTGTGCATTTCTCGTGGTTGATTGTGGTTCCGTTTGTTTGTGTTCTTGTCTTGGGTAGAGCCGGGAGACGAGTTCGTGAACGAGGAACCTATTGAGTACGCTTACGAGGATGAAGCTTTCGACAACTCTGAGAACCTTGCAGGCAAGATGAACACCCCTCGAAATCACTTCTATCTTTGCTTTGCTAGTTGTTCGCTCTATTGCCATGCTTCGCTACCTATCACTTGCTATATCATGCCTCCCATTTTTCCATGTCAGCCCCTAACCATCCTTTCCTAGCAAACCGTTGTTTGGCTAAGTTACCACTCTTGCTCAGCCCTTCTTGTAGCGTTGCTAGTTGCAGGTGAAGTTGAAGTTTGTTCCATGTTGGAACATGGATATGTTGGGATATCACAATATCTCTTATTTAATTAATGCATCTATATATATTTGGTAAAGGGTGGAAGGCTCGGCCTTATGCCTGGTGTTTTGTTCCACTCTTGCCGCCCTAGTTTCTGATATACCGGGATTATGTTCCTTGAGTTTGCGTTCCTTAGCGGTCGGGTGATTTATGAGACCCCCTTGACAGTTCGCCTTGAATAAAATTCCTCCAGCAAGGCCCAACCTTGGTTTTACCATTTGCCACCTAAGCCTTTTCCCCCGGGTTTTCGCGAGCCCGAGGGTCATCTTTATTTTAAACCCCCGGACCAGTGCTCCTTCGAGTGCTGGCCCAAACCGAGCGATGTCCGGCGCCCCCTGGGCAACCAGGGTCTATGCCAACCCGACGTCTGGCTCATCCGTTGTGCCCTGAGAATGAGATATGTGCAGCTCCTATCGGGATTTGTCGGCACATTCGGGGGCTTTGCTGGTCTTGTTTTACCATTGTCGAAATGTCTTGTAAACCGGGATTCCGAGACTGATCAGGTCTTTCCAGGAGAAGGTTTATCCTTCGTTGACCGTGAGAGCTTATGATGGGCTAAGTTGGGACACCCCTGCAGGGTATTATCTTTCGAAAGCCGTGCCCGCGGTTATGAGGCAGATGGGAATTTGTTAATGTCCGGTTGTAGAGAACTTGTCACTTGACCCAATTAAAATACATCAACTGCGTGTGTAGCCGTGATGGTCTCTTCTCGGCGGAGTCCGGGAAGTGAACACGGTCTGAGTTATGTATGACGTAAGTAGGAGTTCAGGATCACTTCTTGGTCATTCCTAGATGACGACCGTTCCGTTGCTTCTCTTCTCGCTCTCTTTTGCATAAGTTAGCCACCATATATGCTTATTGCCGCTGCAGCTCCACCTTATTACACCTTCTTTTCCTATAAGCTTAAATAGTCTTGATCTCGCGGGTGTGAGATTGCTGAGTCCTCTTGACTCACAGATTCTACCAAAACAGTTGCAGGTGCCGACGATGCCAGTGCAGATGATGGGGTCGATCTCAAGTGGGAGTTCGACGAGGAACGTGGTCGTTACTATGTGTCTTTTCCTGATGATCAGTAGTGGAGCCCAGTTGGGACGATCGGGGTTCTAGCATTTGGGGTTGTCTTATTTTCATTTGGATCTTGACCTTAGTCGGTCTATATGTTTGTATTTTGGATGATGTATGGATTATATTTATGTATTATGTGAAGTGGCGATTGTAAGCCAACTCTTTATCCCATTCTTGTTCATTACATGGGATTGTGTGAAGATGACCCTTCTTGCGACTAAACCACTATGCGGTTATGCCTCTAAGTCGTGCCTTGACACGTGGGAGATATAGCCGCATCGTGGGTGTTACAAGTTGGTAATCAGAGCCATCCCCCGACTTAGGAGCCCCCTGCTTGATCGAATCGCTGGCGTTGTTGAGTCTAGAACAAAAATGTTTTGAGTCTTAGGATTATATATATCGGAGAGTAGGATTCTTTTTACTCCTCAGTCCCTTCGTCGCTCTGGTGAGGTCTCCTGACGTAGAAGTTTTGACTATTCTCTCCTCAAATTTCACTAAAAAAAATATAGGATCACGCGGGTATCTTGGAATCGTTCCGATGGTTTTGTGACGAGAACATTGTTCTTGGTGCCTCCTGACATTTAGGGGTTGTGGCAGTGTCCCGGGGAGTTGAGCTCCGAGGTTTTGTCGTCACAATTTTATCGTTGCAGTTCTGGAATACCTGAGTTTCGCCGACATCGAAATCTCTTTTATGCAGTTGTTGGTGAGATCACCTCGACGCCACCCAGTACTGGGGCGGGAGTTCGGGAGTATTGCCATAACTTGTATAACGGATGTTTTTCGAAGGTTGAGGTAAACGATTTCCGAAGGTTTCTTGGTTATGTGTTGTCGGATGGATACAGCTGGATCTAGGGATTGTTAGTTTGGGTGATATATTTTGTGTCCCATGTATCCCCAACACCAGATTGCATAACCAGAAAGTTTGGGGAGTTTATAAGTGGGAATTCAAGTAGCCTTAGGATATCTTTCCGACAGACGCATGATATGAGATTGGGGTTCGACGTCTAGTGGTCCGCCTGTACACGGTTGATTTTACAGTGGTCTCGTAGTGTCTTAAAGAGTCCTTGGCTATGCCGACTCGGGGACGCTTCGTATGTCATGTGCACAGCCTTGTACATGATGGTGCTGTACGATTGAGCCCGTGTGGGCCCCACCACGAAAACTTCGGACGAAATATCTATCATATGTTTGTTCCGGCTTATTCTGCAAGCCAATACTTTGTTTTGTTTTGTATTGTGGTATTCGAGTTGCTTCGAAGTCATATGTTGATTCCATATCTTTTTCAAGTGGCTTCTCAACTTATGGAACTGTGATGATTTACTATGGAATTCATTCGTTCATCCTCGTTCGAATGTTTATTGTGAAGACTATATGTTGCAATTTCTATCCGTTGATTCTACTTATCTATTGGTCTATTAAGATGCTAACGGATGTCACCCTCTTCAGGATGGCTCCGCCAACGCGTCAGAATCCGGATCGCAATGAAGGGGGTCAAGCGAACCCTCCGCCACCACCTCCACCTCCGGAGGCATGGCAAGCTATCATGGCAGCCACCAACGCCAATGCTCAGATGATTCTGCAACTCTTGCAAGAACGTACTCAAGGGCAAGGCAATCAAGGCAATCAAGGTCAAGGCAACAATCAGCTTCACTTTGCCACTCTCAACCAGTTTCTCGCAAATCAGCCCAAGTCTTTCAGCTACTGTGCCGAGGCCACGGATTCCGATGATTGGCTCGTGGACATCAACAAGCATTTTGAATGTAGCAATGTCAGGCCTGAGGACTATGTCAAGTTCGCTTCTTTCCAGCTCAAGGACCAAGCTGCTGATTGGTTTCAGCAATACAAAGATTCCAGAGGAGGTCGTGTGATCACTTGGACTGACTTCTGTCGGGACTTTAAAGCGCACCACATTCCACAAAGTGTTGTTGAGAGCAAGCATGAGGAGTTCCGCAATCTCAAGCAAGGCAACATGTCTGTGTATCAATACAACATCCAGTTTCAGAAACTTGCTCGCTTCGCTAAACAAGACGTTCCTGATGAAAAGAGCATGATCTATCACTTCAGAGGTGGCCTTAAAGAGGATCTGCAGTTAGCTCTCGTTCTTGTTGAGCCTACTCAGTTTGATCAATTCTATAACATGGCACTGAAGAAAGAGGCTGCTCAACTCAAGTGTGAGGCTTCTAAGAAGAGAGTCAGAGACGCAGTTCAGTCTTCTTCTTCCTCACTTGTGACAGCTAAGCAACAAAAGTTCTGGTTGCCTCCTCCTCCTCTGTTTCGTCAGCCTTACCGGCAGAAGAACAAAGGTGGCCATGGTTCTTCCAACTCTTCCAACTCTGGCTATCAGAACAAGTCTCAGAATTAAGCTCCAAAGTCCAATGCTCCTTATCACCGTCCACTCTCAGAGGTGACTTGCAACAAGTGTCAGCAGAAAGGTCACTATGCGAACAAGTGCTTCAACCAAAGGCGCCTTCCGCCTCCTCCTCCTCCTGTCAGATCTTCCAGCAATGCAGTGGTCAAGCATAATCCAAAGTCTGCAAAGGTGAACATGATGAATGCAGCTCAAGCGGAGGAATCTACTGATGTGATAATGGGTAATCTTCCTGTTAACGATATTCCTGCAAAAGTTCTTTTTGATACTGGTGCATCGCTTTCTTCCATATCAAGACCATTTGCATTTAAGCATGAGTTGGTTTATCAAGATTTGCCTAGACCGTTATCAGTTGTCTCTCCGGGTAAATTCATGAATGCAAGCTCCATGGTTCCGGATGTTTCCATCAAGATGGGCAACTATGAATTTCAGTCTTCTCCAATTGTTCTTGGTGACTTGGATATTGATCTAATTCTCGGGATGGACTGGCTTTCTAAGCACAAGGCTCAACTTGATTGTGCTGCCAGGGAAATTCAATTGACACACTCTTCTGAGGACGTGATTATTTATGCTGCTCGTGATGAAACCATTCGGTTTTTTTTCTCTCAATGAGAAGGGCGAATTGAATGCCATCTCTCAAATTCCAGTCGTTTGTGAGTATCAAGATGTCTTTCCAGAAGAGCTTCCGGGTATGCCTCCTCACCGGCCAGTTGAGTTCGTTATCGAACTAGAGCCTGGCACTGAACCCGTTTGCAAGCGTCCATACAAGCTTGGACCCAACGAGCTGAAGGAATTGAAGAAACAGATCGATGAACAAGAGCGTCTGGGTTTGATCAGACCGAGTTCTTCTCCATGGGGTTGTGGTGTTCTTTTTGTCAAGAAGAAGGATGGCACGGACCGACTTTGTGTCGACTACCATCCATTGAACAAGAAGACAATCAAGAACAAGTATCCACTTCCCAACATCAATGAGCTATTTGAGCAACTCAAAGGTGCTAAAGTATTCTCCAAGCTTGACCTTCGTATGGGTTATCATCAGATTCGCATTCGTGAAGAAGATATTCCCAAGACAGCATTCAGAACAAGCTTTGGTTCTTATGAATATACTGTCATGTCTTTCGGCCTCGTCAATGCTCCTCCAGTTTTCTCTCGGATGATGAATTTCATCTTCAACCCCTATACCAATGAATTCGTTCTGGTGTATCTCGATGATATCTTGGTCTTCTCCAAGAATAAGAAGGACCATGCCAAACATTTGCGATTGGTGCTCGACAAGCTCAGAGAGTATCAATTCTATGCGAAGTTCTCTAAATGTGAGTTTTGGCTCGATGAAGTTCTTTTCCTTGGTCACATCATCTCTGCCAAGGGCATCGCTGTTAACCCCGAGAAGGTGTCCGCAATTGTGAATTGGGAACCTCCTCAGAATGTCAAGCAACTCCGCAGTTTTCTTGGTCTTGCAAGCTATTGCCGAAGATTCGTTGAGAATTTCTCTAAGATTGCAAAGCCTCTTTCCAACCTCCTCCAGAAGCATGTGAAGTATGTCTGGTCTCCTGAGTGTGACGTTGCTTTCAACACTCTCAAAGAGAAACTAGTCACAGCTCCTGTCTTAACTCCTCCTGATGAATCCAAGCCTTTGAAGTTTTCTGTGATGCTTCTCTCCAAGGTCTCGGTGCTGTGTTAATGCAAGAGAAGAAAGTTGTGGCCTATACCTCTCGTCAGTTGAAGCCCAATGAGAATAACTACCCCACTCACGATCTTGAGTTGGCGGCAGTTGTCCATGCATTAATAACGTGGAGACATCTCTTGTTGGGAAGACAAGTGGACATTTTCACCGATCACAAGAGTCTCAAGTACATCTTCACTCAGCCCAACCTCAACCTCAGGCAGACTCGATGGGTCGAAATGATTCAAGAGTACAATCCGAGTATTGAATATACTCCAGGCAAAGCAAATGTCATTGCAGATGCTTTAAGCAGGAAGGGTTATTGCAACAGCTTAATTCTCAAGCCTTTCCAACCGGAACTTTGTGAAGCTTTCCGCAAGCTGAATCTCCAAGTTGTTCCTCAAGGCTTTCTTGCCAACCTCATAGTCTCTCCTACTTTGGAAGATCAAATTCGTGAGGCGCAACTTCTTGATGCCATGGTGAAGAAGGTGAAACGTGGTATCGACAAGGGTCTTTCCAAATACAAGTGCTATCGCATTGATGACAGAGACACTTTGTTCTTCGAGGACCGGATTGTGGTTCCTAAAGGTGATCTAAGGAAATTCATAATGAACGAGGCGCACAATTCTCTCCTTTCCATTCATCCTGGAAGTACGAAGATGTACTATGACCTCAAGCAGTCGTATTGGTGGACTCAAATGAAGCGAGAAATCGCTCAATTTGTAAATGAATGTGATGTCTGTCGAAGAGTGAAAGCAGAACACCAACGTCCAGCTGGTCTCCTCCAACCTCTTGCTATCCCAGAGTGGAAGTTTGATCATATCGAAATGGACTTCGTGACTGGCTTTCCAAAGTCCAAGCGTGGAAATGATGCTATCTTCGTTGTCATCGACAAGCTTTCTAAAGTGGCTCATTTCCTTCCAATCAAAGAATCCATCACAGCAGCTCAGTTGGCAGAGCTATACACCTCCAGAATTGTCTCCTTGCACGGCATTCCACAATTGATTTCTTCAGATCGTGGAAGCATCTTCACCTCTAAGTTCTGGGACTCCTTCCAGAAGGCCATGGGCACAAACATTCGCTTCAGCACAACTTTCCATCCTCAAACTAGTGGCCAAGTCGAACGAGTCAATCAAATTCTTGAAGATATGCTCAGGGCTTGTGTCATTTCCTTTGGCATGAAATGGGAAGATTGTCTTCCATATGCTGAATTATCCTACAACAACAGCTTCCAAGCGAGTTCAGGCAAGGCCCCATTCGAGATTCTATATGGCAGAAAGTGCCGTACTCCTCTTAATTGGTCAGAGACTGGTGAACGCCAACTTCTTGGCAATGACTTAATCACTGAAGCTGAAGAAATGTGTAAAGTCATCCGTGATAATCTCAAAGCCGCGCAATCGCGCCAGAAGAGCTACTATGGTAGTAAGCATCGTGATTTGACTTTCGATATCGGAGACCATGTCTACCTCCGCGTCTCTCCAATGAAAGGCACTCGTCGCTTCGGTATCAAAGGGAAGCTTGCCCCTAGATACGTGGGTCCTTTCAAGATCATTGGCAAAAGAGGCGACCTTGCCTATCAACTTGAGCTTCCTTCCAACTTCGCGAACGTGCACGATGTGTTCCACGTGTCACAGCTCCGCAAGTGCTTCAAGACGCCTGAGCGCACTATCAACTTCGAAGAGATTGACCTCCAAGAAGATTTGTCGTATCATGAGCACCCCGTTGCTATTCTTGAAGAAACTGAGCGCAAGACTCGCAACAAGTCAATCAAATTCCTGAAAGTGAAGTGGTCGCACCATTCCGACCGGGAAGCCACCTGGGAACGCGAGGACCTTCTCCGTTCCGAATATCCGGAGTTCTTTCAGTCCTAGATCTCGGGACGAGATCCTCTCGTAGTGGTGGAGTGTTGTAACACCCCGCATGCAACTTTCCATATTTGTAACTCCAACTCTTGCCATTTTCGGCTATGTGTTATGATATTCCCTCCGTGGTCGGGTTTTGTTTTTCGTTTTGTATTTTGTTCATGTCATGCTTTTCATATCATGTCATCATGTGCATTGCATTTGCATACGTGTTTGTCTCTTGCATCCGAACATTTTTCCCGTTGTCCGTTTTGCAATCCGGCGCTCCTATCTCCTCCGGCGCATCCCTCTTGTTTTCTTTCGTGAGCGGGTGACAAACATTCTCGGAATGGACCGAGGCTTGTCTTGTGGCCCTAGTATACCACCCGGAGGCCACCGGTCAAGTTTCGTTCCATTTGGAGGTCGTTTGGTACTCCAACGGTTAACCGGGCAAGCGCAATGTCCATTTGAGTGTGCAGAAAACCCCCTAAAAAACCAGCCCAAAACCCACCAAACTCTCTTCCATGCTCTAGGTCGTTCGATCACGATCGTGTGGGCGAAAACCGCACCTCATTTGGAGCCTCCTAGCTCCCTCTAGCCATAAAAGAGCATCCCCTCCCGAAAACGAAACGCAAACGAACCCTAACCCTCGTCCCTCTCCGCCGCTGGACACGACCGGGCGGAGCCGGACGCGTCCATCTCCTCTGCCGCCGCCACATGGCACGCCTCCGGCCTCCCACCGCCGCCGGCCCGGCGAGCCCGAGGAGGGCCCGCCCGAGCCCGCGCTCGCCCGCCGCCTCCCGTGCCGGCCTCCGCCGCCGCCGACCGCCGCACTGCCCCACCGCCGCGCTCGCGCCGCCGGGCTCCGCCGCCGGCGCCGCCCCGCACCGACCACCGCGCCGGCGTCCCTCCGGCCTCCTCCTCCGGCATCCTTCCCCGACGTCGACCGCGGCCTCCCTCCACTCTCCCGTCGCCGGCAACTGCCATCGAGGCCAAGTCCCGATCCGATCTGGTAGTTCCCAGCGCGTTGACATTTCTCCCCCCCCCCCCCCCCCCCGATTTTCTCAGCATATTGTCATGTTCACAGCATCATAACTCCTTGTGCATAGCTCTGTTTCGCGCGTGTAATATGTCAAATTGTTCTCTCGTGATGCTCTACATTTCGTTCAATTGCACCATGTTCATTAGAGGTCATCTTGATGCCCAAATCTTTGTTGCAAGAGGGCTAGTTGCTGTTATCCTCTGGTTCTTAGCAGAACTTGGAGATTTGTCATTTTTGTATCATTTATTCTGTGCATCTTATGGGCATGAGCTCTACATGTGTTTTGTTGTATGCCATGCCATCTTTCCAAGGGTGTATGCCATGTATTTTTGGGATCTCTGTGGTGACTAGCACAAGCATGCAAAGTAGGCTCCGTAATGTTTCTGATTTCAGGGACTTAGTGATTTCTCCAAGTCTTTGTCTGCTGTTATTTTGTTGCCATGTAAACTTGATGCTACAGAGAGATCCATGCATATTTTGGAGATGTTCAGTAATGATGTTTTGTAGCTATTGTTGTACTTGATCCATTCCTGCCCTTGTTTGCAATTATGGAGTGCCATAGCATGACTCAATCTTGCTCTACTTTTGCTATAAAATATTTCTGGCAGATTCTTAACATGATATGCAATTTTGCCAAGCTTATTGTAGTTGATCCATACATGCTATGTATTTGCTCTTGCCATGGATAGCTTCATAAACATGCCATCTTGCTGTAGGTATGCTTTTTTTGTCATGCGTTTCTCTGTAGTGAGTGCATCAAGCTCACAAAGAGACCTACATATTATTATTTCTGCCATGCTCTGTTTTCTGCTAAGTCGGAAACCTGATAACGAAACTTGCTACGTTTACATGCTTTCCATCATATCTTCTGATCCTTTTTGGCTTATGGTCAGTAAGGGACTTTTGTCATATGCGTTTAGTAGAACACTGACATGCCTTGTTTTGCTATGTTAAGTTCCTGTAGCATGTTGATTTCGTGCTCTAAACATTGCTACCTGATGCTATTTTCTGCCATGTACAGTTTTTCACCAAGTCTGTGATCCTGTTATCTTTTGCACTTTTTCCATGCTTGTTTGAGCTTGATATGTTGTGATCTAGCCGTAGCTCAGTGTTCATCTTTTGTCAAGCATCACCTTTAGGTTACTGTCGTATGCTTTGTTGCTATGTTGGAGTGCTGTAGCATTGTTGCTTGTTGCATTTTAAGTGCTATCATGCTGTTTATCGCAGATTCATGTCATTCTTGTTTTGCTTGCCATTTGCAAACCGTGCATCCGTTTCCGGTGAACTTTATATCGATTTCGACCGAAATCATCTCATCTTTCCAGTGGAATGCTTGGTTTGCCATGTTACTGCCTTGTTCATCATTTTCCTTCCGGAGCACGCATATGCATCGCATATCATATCTTGCATATCATACATGTTTTGCATCATGTTGCTTGTGCATTTCTCGTGGTTGATTGTGGTTCCGTTTGTTTGTGTTCTTGTCTTGGGTAGAGCCGGGAGACGAGTTCGTGAACGAGGAACCTGTTGAGTACGCTTACGAGGATGAAGCTTTCGACAACTCTGAGAACCTTGCAGGCAAGATGAACACCCCTCGAAATCACTTCTATCTTTGCTTTGCTAGTTGTTCGCTCTATTGCCATGCTTCGCTACCTATCACTTGCTATATCATGCCTCCCATTTTTCCATGTCAGCCCCTAACCATCCTTTCCTAGCAAACCGTTGTTTGGCTAAGTTACCACTCTTGCTCAGCCCTTCTTGTAGCGTTGCTAGTTGCAGGTGAAGTTGAAGTTTGTTCCATGTTGGAACATGGATATGTTGGGATATCACAATATCTCTTATTTAATTAATGCATCTATATATATTTGGTAAAGGGTGGAAGGCTCGGCCTTATGCCTGGTGTTTTGTTCCACTCTTGCCGCCCTAGTTTCTGATATACCGGGATTATGTTCCTTGAGTTTGCGTTCCTTACGCGGTCGGGTGATTTATGGGACCCCCTTGACAGTTCGCCTTGAATAAAACTCCTCCAGCAAGGCCCAACCTTGGTTTTACCATTTGCCACCTAAGCATTTTCCCCCGGGTTTTCGCGAGCCCGAGGGTCATCTTTATTTTAAACCCTCGGACCAGTGCTCCTTCGAGTGCTGGCCCAAACCGAGCGATGTCCGGCGCCCCCTGGGCAGCCAGGGTCTATGCCAACCCGACGTCTGGCTCATCCGTTGTGCCCTGAGAACGAGATATGTGCAGCTCCTATCGGGATTTGTCGGCACATTCGGGGGCTTTGCTGGTCTTGTTTTACCATTGTCGAAATGTCTTGTAAACCGGGATTCCGAGACTGATCAGGTATTTCCGGGAGAAGGTTTATCCTTCGTCGACCGTGAGACCTTATGATGGGCTAAGTTGGGACAACCCTGCAGGGTATTATCTTTTGAAAGCCGTGCCCGCGGTTATGAGGCAGATGGGAATTTGTTAATGTCCGGTTGTAGAGAACTTGTCACTTGACCCAATTAAAATACATCAACTGCGTGTGTAGCCGTGATGGTCTCTTCTCGGCGGAGTCCGGGAAGTGAACACGGTCTGAGTTATGTATGACGTAAGTAGGAGTTCAGGATCACTTCTTGGTCATTGCTAGATGACGACCGTTCCGTTGCTTCTCTTCTCGCTCTCTTTTGCGTAAGTTAGCCACCATATATGCTTATTGCCGCTGCAGCTCCACCTTATTACACCTTCTTTTCCTATAAGCTTAAATAGTCTTGATCTCGCGGGTGTGAGATCGCTGAGTCCTCGTGACTCACAGATTCTACCAAAACAGTTGCAGGTGCCGACGTTGCTAGTGCAGATGATGGGGTCGATCTCAAGTGGGAGTTCGACGAGGAACGTGGTCGTTACTATGTGTCTTTTCCTGATGATCAGTAGTGGAGCCCAGTTGGGACGATCGGGGATCTAGCATTTGGGGTTGTCTTATTTTCATTTGGATCTTGACCGTAGTCTGTCTATATGTTTGTATTTTGGATGATGTATGGATTATATTTATGTATTGTGTGAAGTGGCGATTGTAAGCCAACTCTTTATCCCATTCTTGTTCATTACATGGGATTGTGTGAAGATGACCCTTCTTGCGACTAAACCACTATGCGGTTATGCCTCTAAGTCGTGCCTCGACACGTGGGAGATATAGCCGCATCGTGGGCGTTACACCAAAGCTGGATAACTCCAATGCCCACTCCACTATCCTGCCGGTAGCCTCAGGTTTTCAGAGTATCCGTTGCAAAGGAAAGCGGGTGACAATCGTGACCTCGTGGGCTTGGAAGTAGCGGCGCAGTTTCCTTGAGGCCATCACAAGGCCAAAAGTCAACTTTTGCATCCCAGAGTACCTGGATCTAGCCCCGTGCAACAGGGAGCTGATGAAGTACACTGGGCGCTGCACCACCTTCTTCTTTGTCGTAACCTTGGGGCTGCCTCCGCTACTTTGCTCCTCTTTGTCTTGATCTGCATCTAAGTTTGCCGGGGTGTGCTCACTTTCCTCCCCGGAGGGGACACTATCTGTGGCTGCCGCTTCTTCTACTTCCCGCTGTGCCACTAGGGCTGCACTAACCACTTGATTAGTTTTTTTGAACCGTGAACAGTAGGAGAACCTCCTACTGTTAATGAATTAATATAATGAAGTAACACTTTACATGGGGTAGATTACATACCAGCCCCCCTTTGGGGAGATGGGGAATGGTCTAACTGCGGGAAGAAAGGATAAGAGGGATAAACTTTTTATGCTTTTCCTTAACCCTATAGGTAAGGAGGGAAAATCAAATTTGAGCCTATCTAGCCAAGAGCCTTTTGTTGGGACAATCCCTCGAAAATGTTTATTGTTGCGTTCCTTCCATATGCTCCACGCTGCTAACAAGAATAGCTCCATAAAGAGAGGTTTGTTCCAGTTTTCCTTGGCCCTAGTAATGTTTTGTAATCTCAATTCTCCCGGTGGCCAAGCAAGACCAAGACTGGACCAACAGTTAGTACTAAAGTGACACTCAAAGAACAGATGCTCCAAAGTTTCTTCGATATGTAATCCATAGAGTATGCAGTCGTGGTCATCTCCTATATTGTAATGTCTTCGTTTAAGCATGGTTCTTGTGTTTAGGCGGTCTAAAAAGAGTAACCAACCGAAGACCTTGATTTTCATGGTGGACTTTGATTTCCAGATCCATCCAAAAGCTTCATGTGCAAGTACTTCTATGAAATAGAATGTGTAGTATTTATGAGCCATGAAAGTATCCGAACCCCAAATATATGTCCAAATGTCAGTCTCATTGGAAATGACAACATCCACAGTGCCAAACTGCAGCTGGCGAACTTCTGCTTGTGCCTGTGCCGAGAGGGGAAGGTGAAACGCCTCCCGGAGTGACGCGATTGTCAAGAAATCCCGAACTGATAAATCCTCATTTATTGCATAAGAGAATGCACGTGGGTATTTCTCGGCAAGAATGGTGTCATTCCATAAGTCTTTCCAGAAGAGAACATTGGTCCCATTTGCAACTTGTACGGTCGAAATTCCTCTGTATGTTGGCATTAACTTCGCGACATCCCTCCACCAGAAAGATCTGCATGGATCAGAGGCACGTGGGATTTGGTTCGTGTAGTATGTTTCCCAGATGAGTTGATCCCAAGGCACATTCCAACCAATGTAGAATTTGTGCAAATATTTTAGTAGTAGCGCATCTCCTTGAATTCTGAGGTCAATCACTCCAAGCCCACCACTTTCCTTAGGCTGACAAACCATATCCCAAGAGGCCAGAGAATTGCACCTATCCCCTTGCTCAGTTTTCTTGGTCCACAAACATTTCCTTCGAATCTTATCCAGTAGTTCAATGATTTTGGTTGGTAGTCGAAGGGTGCAAAGTACAAAAATGATAAGAAAGGTGATCACTGAGTTGAGCAAGGAAAGTTTTCCACCATAAGAAATCATGTTCAGTGTGGCCGTTAATCTTCTTTCCACCAAGCAAGCCAGCGGCATGAGTTCTTGAACTGTCGGCCGAGTAGTGCCAAGGGGAAGGCCCAGGTAGGTAAAAGGTATCTTCCCTACCACACATCCAAAAATGGTAGCCAGCTCGTCAATCTTTTCAGTCTCACAATTGATGGGTATTAGCGTTGATTTGTGAGAGTTTATTTTCAACCCAATGGACGTGGCATAATCAGTCAGGATAGCCTTGATGACAGTTGCTTGTTGTGTGCATGCTGGTAGAATCAAGATTGTATCGTTGGCATATTGAATAACTGGGTAATCTTGTTGGTCCAGGGAAGGAAATGGCAGATGGATTAAATTACGTGCAAAGGCATCATTAATGGCTGCTTGAAGGAGATTGGCCGCCAACACGAAGATTAGGGGAGGGTCACCCTACCTGACACCACAATTGCAGTGAAATTGGCGGCCAGGAGTTCCATTGAGGAGAACCGAAGATTTACTTGATGAGAATATGCAACGAACCCAGTTTAGCCATTTGTCATTGAAACCCATGTTTTTCATAATTTCGATCATGGCTTCGTGTTCAATGGTGTCAAAGGCTTTGGCAAAGTCAAGTTTGAGAAGCATGATTTCTCTTTTGGGTGATTGGCATTGATACATCTTCAAAATAATTTTATGTAGTCTGTTGGCCAAGATCTTCGTGATGACTTTGAGACAACAATTTAATAGCGTGATCGGCCTGTAGTCATTAATGGTTTCAGGAGAACTGATTTTTGGGATAAGGGTGATAAAGCCATCATTAATGCTTTCCAAATTGAGATCCCCATTGTGGAATCGATTGCACAAGTTATAAAAGTTTTCTTTAATGATTGGTCAACATATTTTTTGGAAAACTCTAGTGAATCCGTCCGGACAAGGGGCTCGGTCGGCTGGCATTTCTGTGACAACATTGTCAATTTCTCTGATAAAATTGTCAATCTCTTCATGGGAGAATGGAACAGTGAGCTCATCAAGCCCTTCACATTTTTAATGATTCTGGTGAGATCAAACTTCATATTGTGTGCTTGTGAAGACCCCATCCTTTCTTTGAATGTTTGAAATATGATGGATTCTTTACCCGCATGATCTTCAACAGTTGTGCCATCTCTAGTGGTTAGGGATGCAATATTATTTCTTCTGTATCTTTCTGATGCCATTGCCTGAAATTTTTTGGATGGCTCATCACCAAATTGGACTCATCTGATGGTACATCTCTTTTTCCAGTAGAGTTGTTGATATCTTAATAACCTCAGAATGTGAGCCTTGAGTATTCTTTGAAAATTGGTTTCAGGTATGGATAGTGCACGCTTGTTTTCTAATTCATCAATATCACAGAGGGCTTTGTTTGAATTCTCAGTTGCCATAGTTAACTTGGAGATAAGTTTGAGATCACAGCGTAAGGTTTTGAGTTTTCAGCAAAGAATTGTGGCTGTGTTTGTGGATTTTACTGGTTTGGCCCAAGATGTCTCAACTAAGTTCATGAAGCCCGGGTGTTGAACCCAAAAGGACTCAAAACGAAATAATTTGGATTTTGGAATGTTTGTTTCAATGGTGATAACACAGGCAATATGGTCCGAGATAGGTTTACCTAGAGGTTTGACCAAAGTTTTAGGATATGATAGGGTACAGTTTGTGCTTGTAAAAAACCAATCGAGTTGTTCAAGGAGAGGGTCTTGTTGCATGTTGCTCCAAGTGAAGGATCGGCCTTTGATGGGTAGTTCAATTATGCTTTGAGAGCGTATGAAATCATTAAATGTATTCATGTCAGTCATGCTTCCTCCTGGTTTGTTACGATTCTCTGGTGCACGAACGAAGTTGAAATCACCCACAAAAAGCCAATCTTTAGTAGAAGGAATGTCAAGAGCACATAACCATCGAATAAAGTGGTCTCTCTATTCTCCTTGGCACGGCCCATATACATTAACCAATGTCCAATTTTGTGATGATTGAGTGGATCGAAAACGCGTGACAAGAGCATAATCTTCAGAGAATAGAACATTGGCAGAGAAAATAGAGTTGGTCCATATTGTAGCAATGCCACCAGAAGCTCCACGAGAGGGCACAAAAGCAAACTTATCAAACTAACGAGGACAACAGGATTTAATAAAGGGCAAATCAAAAGATGTTTTCTTAGTTTCTTGCAGACATACGACCGCACATCCACTAGAGGTAATAGCATTCAAGAGCGCTAGTTGTTTGTCCCCTGAGTTTAAACCGCGTACGTTCCAACATAAGACATTACAGTTCACCAAAATAGGCATTAAGAAAGTAAATAAAGTGAGTTAAAACAAAGGCCTAATTAGAGGCCGATGGTTCCTCCTCCTGTGGAGCCAGCAAAGATTCTTCAGAGAGTTCAACTGCTGGGATAGCGCACTAAATAGTGCCTATCTGCTGGATCACCTGGACCGGCATCGGCGGTGGGATTTTCTCTTCTGACGCCTCTCTGATTCTGATTGCTGTCGGTACAGTCTTGGGCTTGACCTTAGAGACTTTCATCTTGCTGTCAGACACCTGATGAACCTTGAATCCATCATATTTGTTGGATCGAGCGCTTCTACACAGAGCAATAGAGCATTCAAGCACAACTGCCTTCCCCTTGCGGGCCAGAGTTGAGGAAGTACCTATGTCAGAGTTTGTTGGGGCAGGAAAAGTAATCTGCTCAAGAGAGCTATGCATGAGAGAACCCTGACCGCACTGTAGCTCCTCAAGTTCACTATTGTCAGGCAAAGCAGAAGATGTTTTAGAACCCTGGGCAAGAACAATCTCATTTGTAGTAGGAGCCATCTGAAGATCAGGTAGTCCAAGCTCCCAATTGGAGGCCTCCTTGAACTCTTCAATGCTAACAGTAGAAGATCTAGACTGAGCTATGGTCTTAGAGGCAGAAACAACATTCAGCAAACCAGCATTTTCAGAGACAGTGATGTTGAAAGTTGCTGAATCCTATTTCAGGGGCCATATGAGGCTATGATGGGTCTGACAGCAGCTGTTAGATATGTGTTTAACCTGAGCATGTTGATACAATCTCTCAAAAGCATAGCAGGTATGAAGTTACCCAGGGAAGACACGCATGTCCAAGTGTAATCCCTCTGCGGAAAGAGTAAGAGAGATCTCAATAGTATTAGCTTGCAGAGGGGCAGATTCAGAGTTGCCAAGACTGACTAGTGCAGAGTTAGCAGTGTTGACCATTGCAGACCTAGCATTGCTGACTAAAGCAGAGCTGGTGGCCTCTTGGGGCCAGAACTGATTCATGAGTGCAACAGGCACAAGAACATAAGAGTCAGAAACAGTTGCACTGGAGTCTGAGCTAGTATTCATCGAAATTGAATCATTCCAAGAAGCAGCAGGACTGTCCTGAAGATTATTTGGGGGCACAATGCCATGATCCACCTGCAGACCTTCTCCAGCAAGCAATTGTTGAAAATTATACAAAACAGGGGGCTCTTGGGGAGGTGAAGGAGGCCACACCCCCATTCTGGATGGATTTCAACATCATTCCCTTGATCAACCACCACATTTTCATCATCCTCATTTGGATCAGCATTAGCAACCTCATTCTGTGCCATCCAATTATGAAGATGTTGCTGGTATAGTTGTTCAGCATTGAGACCTTCACCATGTAAAGGATGGGGTATACCATTGGTAGGCGGTGGATCTTCTCCAGCCGGAGGCACCTTAGGGAGATGTGCATTCCAATCATTACTATGCAGCGTGGTAACTGCAACAGTCCAACAATGACGCACCTCCTAATTGCCTCACCACCAAACTCTTAGGAACCAAACGCATATGAATCACTCTGACCTTAATAAGAACAAGCCTCATGTCCCCTCTAGGATTGTTCCAATCAACCAGAGCACCAAATTTATCAACAGATTTGTGGATGTAATGCCGAGCCTAATAATCATAAGGGAATCCAACATAAAGGAGCCACACCTCTGGGCCAAAGGTGGTCAGGTGCATGTTCAAAGCAGCATCATGTGGAACAAAAGAGATAATGGTGTGCTCATCTACTTCGTTCTCATCAAGCTCAAAGGTGGTTCCTACCACAACATCTCTAACTATAGAATCCGCAAATCCAAAGAGACCAACACTGAGAGGATGATCTACCACTTCAGTAGGAAAGTACTGTGATTCATGGAGCAAACCTTCAATGATGTTGCGGAGATCAACCTTGTGGTGGAAGGGGATGAACCGATTCGCCTCTACAGTGGCCAGGAAGTCGTAGCGCAACGGAGGGATCGGGCTCACTACCATGTCATCACGCACCTTGCGGTCAGCCGGACCAAGCACGATGGTCATGCCGGCGAGAGGTCCTCTTCGTCGAAGATGAGGGGTGCGCAGGACCACTTGAGCGGCCTCCGAGAATCTGCCGCTGGCTCCACGACATTGACTTGATGCACCCACTGTTTAAGTTCGCGGTGAGAGGAGTGAAGAGATGCACCCCCGTCAATGCACAGGGCGTCAGTGGCTTTCTGGCATTCCTGCTCAGAGGTTTCCGCTTCATCCCCTCCGTCACCGTCATTACTGCAATCCTCCTTCTCACGGCCTCTGGCGGGTTTTCCTTGATTCCGAGGAGCCTTGCCGAGGCGACTTCCTTCGCCGCCACGGCCCTTCCCGTCAGCGCCATTCTGACCTTTATCCTTATCACGCTTCTCATACTCAGCCCTCTGCCTCTTGACAAGCTGTTCAACCAGATGACACTCCTAGAGATCGTAGCCCTTGGTCCGATGGATCTTGCAATACGGCCCATCACCTTTTCCAGCCTTCTCGGCAGCCGCAACATCCCGACAATCAGTGCACACGGCAACTTCCTTGCCAGGGGCTTCGGTCTTGGCCTTCATACCGGTACTAGGCGTACCCAATCCCTCAATGGTCTTTGTTGCGCTTCTTGTTCTTCTTCTTCTGACTGGTGGCCTCGTTTGTCGGATTTCGGGTTCCACAGACCCTTGAGAGATTCAAACTCTGGGGTGCGTGCGAAGAAATCAACCTCCCGAGCCTGCCTACTCGCCAATCTCACGGCCTAGCTCGACGAACTCGAAGGAAAGGGGACACAACAGTTTACCCAGGTTCGGGCCACCTTGTGGTGTAAAACCCTACCCCTGCTTTCTGGTGGATGTGCCTCGAGAGGCTGTGGATGAACTAGTACAGTGGGAGAACAACCTCGGGAGGCGGCGTGTTCTTGTGCTCCGGTGAGCTGGTGAGTGTGAGGATGAAATGGATCCGACCCGCCCCTCTCTACGGTGGTGGCTAAGCCCTATTTATAGCGGCCTTGGTCCTCTTACCAAATGAAGGCGGGAAGGGATCCACAACGGCCAAATTCGAAGGGAGACAACTAGTACAAGTTATCCTGACAAAAGTAGTCTTCGCCTGCAAAAGCATGTGGTGGTGACGCCGTGGTGGGCTCGGCGATGACCTCCGTCCTGCCGTCCTGGCGGTCTTGGTCTTGTTGCACCGTAATGGAAACCTTTAGCTGATGCCTCGGGACTCTGCGCCTGCGCTTGCCTCTTTAGCACCAAAGAGGAAACTGCTGCACTGCGCCCGCTGGCTCCCGCCTAGCCTTGGTCGTCATGGCTCACGTCATCCGAAGCCTCGTGAGGTGAGGCTTGCATAGAAATCTCCGCTCCTCGGGAGCCAGCCTGAGGAGGCCGCTTCTCGTGGAGGTCTTGGTGTCATCTGCCTCACGAGGCTTGGCCCCTCGCGAGGGTCTTGAGTTGTTGATGCTGAAGCTGGGCCCTACTAGGGCGTCGATGAAGCCACGCTGTGGGCTGCAGGCAGGCAAGTGGGGGTACCCCCGTTCCCAGAACGCCGGTAGTAGCCCCCGGGCCCAAGGTGCGCTCGGACTTGGCTTCGAGCAAAGCCCAAGGGCAAGTGCGGAGCACCACGGGCCCTAACCGCCTGTGGCCTTGGTCGATGCGTGGTGATTGATGGGACGTGGGTGTCTCCGCTTCCCCACGCTGCCTCGGCAACCGTTCCGGGCTGACAAAAAGGCCGGTGCCTGGTGCTGAGACTTCATTGACCTTCCTTCGTCTTGCTCCAGATCCCCTTCTCCCTCTGCTCAGAAACCTCCAGATCTATTGAATCTCTTCCCCAAGCTCACCACCGATGGCCTCCGACAAGGCGAAGTCATCAGCCCCTGCTGCGCACCCGGCCTCCTGGTGTGAGCATGCCTTGAGCGCGTCCACCATTGCCCAGGAAAAGCACCTCGCCATCGTGCTCCCGCTGACGGCGAGCATAAACAATGAGGGGGGAGAAACGACGCTCGGGGCAGGCTCTGCCAAGCCGGCGACCTTGGGGGAGACCTTTTACCCTTTCTTTCTGCACAGCCTCTTCGCGGGGCTCATCCCCCTTTCTCCAAATTCTTCCTCGCCATCCTCAACCATTACCAGATCCATGCCCTTCATCTCCATCCCAACTCTGTTCTCCTCCTGTTGATCTTCGCCTTCTACTACGAGACGTTCTTGGGGGTGATGCCCTCCGTCGCGCTCTTCCGCCACATCTTCTACCTCCGAATGGGCGCCCCCCTATGCTCCGGATGCGCCAGCTTCGTTGCGGCCAATGGCAGTAACGCGATTTCGAGGACCAGGAAGAAGGTGGAGGGCTTTCAGCATAAGTGGATCTTCATGGATGCCCGGCGCTCCCATGCCCAGCCGGAGCTACCGACAGTGCTGCCGACGCCACAGGATCGATGGGCTCATGAGAAGCTCACTGACCCCCGGGCGTAGAAGTTGCCGGCGAAGATGAAGGCGGACCTGAAGGCGGAGTAGAAGGCGGAGGAGCTGACGGGGGCCATGATCGTCAAGGAGTTCCTGACCCATCCCTGGCCCCGCTCCAGGCGCACTCACGCCCCCTGTGGAGCTTCAAGGGTGCGGAAGACGACCTCCGGTTGCGCTTGGGCAACCTGTCCGATGAGAAGCTGAGCAAGTCCATGTCCGCCTTGCTCGAGAAAGACCAGGGCGGCCCCCCAGAAACCCATTTGCCGCTGTACTGCCATGTCTGTCTTCAATGAGCGGGGGCTCGTGCCGCTGAAACCTTCCCTGCCCCCTAGCTCCCCGGTGTCGGTGTCCTCTGGCAAGCCCGAGGGGGAGGAGAGGTCGGAGTCAGAGGCGACCTTAGAGGAGGTGGGAGAGACCTCTCCCCCGCGGCAGAGCGAGCTCCTCCGCGCCTTCTCTGATGACGATGACGCCGGCAAGCACCCAGTCAGGGAGTCGCCGCGCTCCACCGGTGTCACCACGAGGTCCGGCGGCACCCCCAAGAAGAGGCTGAGGCAGGGGGCCCCGAAGAGGGACAGGTCGGCATTGCTTCCTCAGGGCGGTGGCTCCACATCGGCGCCGGCCGCCACCGTTGCAGAGCCGGCCGCACGCTCGTCCGCCCCTAAGAGCGCGGCAACGCCCGTGCCATGGAAGCTTGTGGGCGTCGCGCTCCTGGGCAGGAAGAGGGACTACGTCGCCGAGGACCAGTGAGTGTACCTTCTTGCCTTTGCTCTTTGATCTTGACGCCGTGCTCAACATCTTCATCTTGATGCCAGGCTGACATCGGCGGCGAAGAGGAAGAAGGAGGATGCCGGAGCCGCCGAGGCCCAGCGGCCTGCCGTGGTCGCGATGACTCCAGCACAGAAGGACGGGGCTTCCCTGCGCACTCCTGTGGCAGGGCTACCCTCCCGAGGCTCAGGGACCCAGCCTCAGGTGTAGCCTGCCCCTGCAGCCAAGCCGACTCCTGAGGCGCTCGCCCTCAGCACGCCTGCTGATGACCCGAGGGCTCCGGAGCCCCATACCTCCTTGCTACTGCAGCTTCGCCAGTCTTGGCACTGTCTCCTCCCCCAGCCATTACGCCGGCGAGCCGTGATTCTTCTACCGCGCCCGGTGCTCTGAAGGAGACCTTCTCCGTGCTGGACTAACTTCGGGATGATCTTCGGGGCCCCGACCAACGCAGGGCGTGTGGAGCTGGTCTCGGGGTGGCTCCAGGCCAACTCGTCCGTCAGGGCGGCCTAGGGCCAGGCCGAGGCGGCCGCAGAGGAGAGCTGGAATGTGGCTGGCCTAGCTGCAGCCGCTCGCGGCGTGGCGTTGAAGGATGCGAAGGCTGCCGAGGAGCGCTGCCGTGCGGTAGAGGCCGAGCTGAAGACCCTCCGCGATAAGCAGGCCACCCGGGCCCGCCAGCTCGAGGAGCAAGAGGGGAAGCTGAAGACCCAGGAAGCCGCGATCGCTGACCGTGACGCCGAGCTGGAGCAGGCAGCCAAGGAGCAGGCCACGGAGCGCGACCGCTTGGAGAAGCTGAAGGAGGAGGTGGAGGCGGCCCAGGCATCCCACACCAAGCTCGTCTCCGAGGAGAAAGCTCGGCTAGAGGCCAGGGAGAAGTTCCTTGTCACAGCCAAGGAGGCGGCCACCGCGGGGCGTGCCGCCTTCGACTTCCTCGAGCTGAGGTCCCGCAAGGCGCTGCAGGATCTCTAGGGGAGCGGGTACGAGAAGCCGCAGGTGACTCCGGAGGAGGGCTCCGCCAGGCTGCTCCTCAAGCTCACCACAGGGCTCGAGGGCATCATCGTCGGAGTGGGCCCCATGGTGGAGGGAGAGGCCCACGCGCTTTCCACCTCGGTCGTGACACGCGTCTTCAGCCACCTTTATCTTCGGGACCCCAGCTTCGACTTCGGTGCCTTGCTTGAGCCCGTGGACCCTGAGCTCTACACCGCTGCTGCCGAGGCCGTGAAGGACCAGGTAGAGGCCGTGCTGCAGAAGTTCCTCGCCGTCGACCCGGTGACCACGACTGATGGCAAGGACGGCGGCGACATCGTCGACGACGGGGCTCCCTAAGTGGGCGATGGTGGCATCCAAGGCTGAAGAAGAAGCTCGATGGCGGTGCTTCCCCCTGTTTAAGTCCTGCAACACGTTGTGCCTCGTGGAGGCGTAAGAACTTATGCTTAGTACTTTTAAGAGACAATATGTTTGTAATAATTTTCTAGGGGTCCGCGATCTCCTTTTCGTTTGCTTTAGTGTTCTGCGTCGGCAAGGCCCGGCCCCGCACGTACCTCAACCGCAGTTGGGTCGTCCGAATGACCAGGACGAGACCAAGGGGTGAGGGGCTACATGACCATTTAGGCTCATGAGTCGCGATGCTCTGGAGTCCCCTTGATGTACAAAAAGCCCTCGGGAAGGAGATGCGAGAGTAGGTCTTAGCGTTCTGCGTCAGTAGGGACCAGCCCTGCGCATACCACAGCCGCCGCTGGGTGGTCCGGATCACCAGGATGAGACCAAGGGGTGAGGGGCTATGTGACCAGTTAGGCTCCTGAGTCGCGATGCTCAGGAGTCCCCCTTGACGTGCGAACAAACCTCCATACCTTTCCTCGTCGGGCTGTCGCTCGGGAGAGGTGCGCGAAGACCAGGTCTGGGGGACCTGGCGAGGTGGCGTACGCCAAGCGTGACCTAAGCGTAGCACCCGTGCCCAGCCCCCTCGCGCATCTCTCCTGAGGGGAAAGCGGTGCGGTGAGGCTGAGCACCGAGCCTGGTGGCTCGCCTAAGGTTAATGCAGCCGTGAGGCCACCCTCAGTTGTTTATCACCAGCGCTGAGCATGGTGCTTCCGCTCTTGCACGGGCATAGCCGCTCCTCGACCATGTCGACTGCCAGCACGGAGCATGGTGCTTCCACTGGTACGTGGGTGGGAGCTCCCTCTGAGGGGAGACTCTGGGGCGTGTACAGCCCCGCCCTGACACGTGGCTTGCACAGCAGGGCTAGAGGAGGTGTGTATGTGCACCCGTGAGCCAGCACGGGACTCATGAGGCCCTACCTCAAGGCAGGTTGCGCATGGATTTGATTTGGATCACTTGTGATAGTCCTGCGAGATGGTTAGGCAACCCGCGCCGAGTGAATCTCCTGAGGTTATCGCACAATAAGGCCAGACACCAACGACCCCAGGAGGTGACGTGAACGGGGCCGGCACGCCAGACAGAGCTCAGCCGTTGGGTTTATCAACGCTGCAGGGACGAACCCGAGCATAGACGCCGTGCCCAGTCTTCTCATGCGAAAGTCCTGAAGAAAGACAACCGGCGCGCGGCTCCCGTGGTGACGAGGCACCAGGTCACGCGCCCTTACTCGTGCGCTCGTGATTAGCTCATGCGAGAACAAGGCACCAAGGACCATGGGAGGTGACTGATTTCTACTGTGCAACTTTATTCTTGTAGACTCGTGTTGGGCCTCCAAGCGCAGAGTTTTATAGGACAGTAGCAATTTTCCCTCTAGTGGATGGCCTAAGGTTTATCAATCCGTGGGAGGTGTAGGATGAAGATGGTCTCTCTCAAACCACCACTACTGCTGGATGCTGCTAACGCGACACTACGATCAGAGACTGTCGGGGTAAATGGCCACGGGTAGCCTAACCGGCTACCCCTGGCTCTTCAAGAAATTTATCAGGCCTTTGGGCCTCCAAGAACTCCAAGCATTTGGGCCGCCTTCCGTGGCCGGCTACCACTAAAGCCGACTCCCGGAAGGCGACCCAGCCTCACCGACTCCTCCCCAGGACGACCACGGGGTGGCCGACTCCCAGAAGCCGGCCAAGAAGGACGCCGACTCCTAGGAGACGGCCAAGACCACAACCACTCCTACATAACGGCGACCTGACGGGGTATGGCCACAGTGCGGCCCTCGACCCCCGAAGCCCGAGGCGGGCATGGCTACAGGAGGCCGTATGGGAGGGATGTCTCCCGTGCGGCTCGGCACTGTAGCCACGCTAGCTCCGACGTCATCCACGACCCACTCCTGTACGGCCCAAGGACTGCGGGCCCCTTCGGCCAGAGAGAGGCGTGAAGGCGGCCCGGCTCTTCCTAGTCGGCCAAGAGCATAGCCGGCCTCCAGAAGCCGGCCACTCCCTTCCTCGAAGCAGGAGCCCCATTAAGGAGACAAGACGAGGTGAGGCTACAGTGATAGCCCCCGAGGCGGCCCACTGTAGCCACGCTCACCTCGACAAAGCCCTCATCATCAGAGGCGCGGCTACAGTAAGCAGCCGCCGACAAAACCCTAGGCGGTGGGGCCGGCCTGTCGACCAAGTAGCCGGCAGCCAGCGGGACCCACCAGCCGGCGGGACCCAGCAGCCGGCGGAGAAGCCGGCGAGCGTAGACCTGCGATCCCGCGCGCTGAAGCCGGCGGAGCAGCCTGTGAGCCGGCTGGATGCGAGCCTGGATCGCCAGGAGCTGCTCCTCCAGCGAACGGCCGGTGGTTGGCGAGATCTCGAAGCCGGCTTGCCTCTTCGCCTGGCGACGGGCTTCGACGGCCTGGTTGGCGGCAGTGGAATAGCCGGGGAAGTACCCTGCGCGAAGAAGGAAAGGAAAGAAAAACACCAAAATCAGAAAAACAAGTCAAATGGCAGATGGCAAGAAAGGCCGAAGGGGTAGATGACTTACCGTCAACCAGGTCCTCAATCTGGCCATAGCCAGAGACCAGAGTCTGCTTGACCTCTGCCCAGCCGGCCGCCTCCGTCTCGAACTCGGCCTGGAGGGCGGCCTCGCGATCCTGCGCAGCCTTCAGCGCAGCCGTGTGGCCTTCCTCCTGGTCGGCCAGCTTCTTGACCAGGCGGTCGCGCTCCTGCACCAAGGCGGCGAGCTCCGCGTCCTTGGCGCGAAGAGCAGTCTGGGATTCCCCCAGCTATGCCCTCAGACTGGCGTTGGCCGCTGCGGAGATAGAAGAAAGAGAAGAACAATAAGGAATGATCAAGGAAGATCCGAGCCGACTGCTCAGCAGTCGGCCCGAATCTCGGGGACTACACCCAGTGGGTGCGCTGACGCGCCCCCACATGAGAAAAAGATCAAGTCACATACCTCGGCTTTCAGTGAGATCGGCGGTCTTCTGAGTCAGCTCCCGAGCCTGGGAGTTGAAGGCGGCCGCTCGGAGGTTGTGGTAGTCCTGCAAGACGGACAGAAGACCGACGTGAGAACAAAAGCAGCAAAAACAAAATCTCCAAGAAGTTCCAAGCCGCCTGCTCAGCAGCCGACTCGGAACTCAGGGACTACACCCAGTGGGTGCGCTGACGCGCCCCCATGAGAGAAATCAAGTTCAAAAAGAACAAGATGAGAATACTAACCCGGATGGCTGCCCGCGTGGCGAGGAATTCGTCGGTGAACTGCCTCAG
This sequence comes from Aegilops tauschii subsp. strangulata, assembly GCF_002575655.3. Classification (NCBI taxonomy): domain Eukaryota; kingdom Viridiplantae; phylum Streptophyta; class Magnoliopsida; order Poales; family Poaceae; genus Aegilops; species Aegilops tauschii. The sequence goes on from NC_053036.3 coordinate 495,493,754, forward strand.
CGCCGCGGCTTGGCTCTGCAGCCGGGTCCGGACGTCTTGTGCAGCGACGTTCACCACGGCTGACCCTCCGCCCGGTGTCCACCCCGAGGTAGCGCTGGCCGCCTCCGCGTCTCGGGCCGACGAGCTGGAGCCCACGGCCGGCTGTGGCTCCGATGCAGCCTTCTGCGGTTCAGACGCGGCCTTCCTTGCACGCCGGCTTGGCGGAGCCCGGACCGCCACCTCAGCACCCGCGGCCGGCTTGCCCGCCGCCGACTGTGCGGGCGCAGGCTCAGGCTGGCGGCCTTGGGTCGTTCTAGTCGGAGGAGTCGGCCCCGGCGCCTCCACCAAGATGACGACGTCGTCGCCGCTTCCTCCCAGCCCCGGCTGGGAACCGCTGGCTCCCCCTGGCGAGGGATCCACGTCCCCGGGCGCCATGGTGCGCAGGGGGGTGACCATCAAAGCCTCCCCTGCCGCCGCTTCGGCCTCAGCCTCCGCCTGGGCCTTGGCTGCGGCCTCGGCGAGCGCCTTCGCCGCCTCCTCCTCCCGAGCTGCCTGGGCGGCGGCTGCCCTCCGTGCCTCCGCCTCCCGCGCTTCCTGCTCCTCCCGCGCCTCCCGCGCGTTCCTTTCCGTCACCTCCAGGAGGGCGGCGCGGGGATCCACGCGGCGGGTGGTGCTCCCAGAGCCCCGACTCGACGACGGAGCCGGCAGCCGCCCGCTCAAGGGACATCGGAGCTCTGACCATTGAAAAAGAAGACGAAGATTCAAGAACCACCAAAGGAAAGAAAGAAGGACAGTACATAAAAAGAGAGAACTTACGCCGACACAGTCTGCGGCTGCTTCACCACTTTGCGGAAGCGAGCCACCTTCGCGGCCGCTTCTTCCCGCCTGGTGGCCGCCGCCCCACCCCTGGGCTTCTTCGTCCGGCTACCAAACATGCCCTGGGTGGCGCGACGTTTCTGGCCTCTACCCCCAGCAGGTTGCGCGCCGGAAGAGCCCGCACCGCGTCCGGAGGCCGGCTGGCGGGGCGGGACGACTTCGGCTTCGTCCTCGTCCGGCCAGTCGTCGAAGGTCGCGGTGAACCCGGAGCCGCCTGCTTCGCCACCGGCTTGGCCGCCGGCCGGCTCGGTGGCGTCCTCCATATGGACAGCCCCCAGGTCGGGGTCATCCTGGTCGTGTTCGGTCCGGTCGGGGACGAAGCGGCGCTCCACGTCTGCCCCGCCGGCCGGCCGGAGCAGAGGACTCTGTCAAAAGAGCAAGCCGACTGGGTTAGAGTCGGACCAAGAGGAACTCGGCGACAAAGCAGAGAGAAACAGAAAGAAAAAGAGACAAGGGAAGCGTACCGTAGGCGGAGGATTGGCGCGGCTATATGGCTCCTTGCCGAATTGCCAGTCTTCGGAAAGCTGGCAATTGGCGAGGTAGTTCACCATGTCGGCGGCGTCAGGCTGCGGCATCTCCTTGGTGCACATCCGGCTCGGCTCGAGCTGGCCGCTCATCTGACAGATCAGATGAGGCCGGCTCTGGAGCGGAAGGACCCGGCGCGTGACGAACGCGGCCAGGAGGTCGGGCCCCGTCAGGCCCTCCGACTGGACCATCACCCGCAGGCGGGCGATGGCGGCGTTTCCTCCCTGCGACAGCGTCACCGCCCGGAAGGACCACTGGGGCAGCCTCCCCGCCGGTGGGCCGGCTACGTAGGCCGGCAGGTTGATGTAGTCGCCCCGTGGAGCGATGTTCCGCACGTAGAAGTACGACTTCTGCCACTTCTTCACCGATTGGATAAGCGTGATGACGGGGAAGGGGTTGTCGGCGCCCGATCTCCGCGACGCGATGAAGGCGCCAGTATGAGCCGGCACGCCTTTGCTGCGCGTGCCCAGCTTCGACTGGAAGAACTCCCCCCAGAGCTCAAGGGTGGGGAGGACGCCGAGATAGCCCTCGCACAGGGTGACGAAGGCCGACAGCAGCACCACCGCGTTGGGGGTGAGGTGGTGCGGCTGGAGCTGATAGAATTCCAGCCAGGAGCGGAAGAAGGCGCTCACTGGCAGGCCGAAGCCGCGCAGGAAGTGCGAGCGGAAGACCACCCGCTCGCCATCCCGCGGCGCCGGCCTGATTTCCTTCTCCGGCGCGAGGCGGACCTCCACCTTGTCCGCGCTGGGCAGACGCCGGGTGTCGCGGAGGAAGTCGATGTGGTCGTTATGGACGATGGAGCCATCCCAATCCCCGCCAAGCTGCTCTACGTGGGGAGGCATAGCGGAAGCTAGCACGGCGGCGGGGGAGCGTGCGGAGAAAGAGCGCGGCGGCAAGGCGCTGTCGCGAGAACGAGCAAGGCAAGAAGACGGTGGAAGTAGGAGGAGCGTGCGAGGGCCTGCCGCCCTCCACCTCCCCCTACTTATAGCCTCACGCGGCCGAAGAGGGCGGACGTGGGGGGAGACGTGGGATTAACTGCGCCCACTCCCCCCACGTCTCGCGTTTATTACGCATAAGTGCGAGCCGAAACCGCCGCAAGGAACGTGCGGGCGGTTTCAGGATACAAAGGATCCGCGCCTGGGCCGGGGCGCGGACGTGGCGGGCCCCCTCCCTGCGGCGACGTCCCGTCACGCGCGTGGGCTGGCAGGCTTTCCGGCCACGTGGCACGCCAACGGCCCGAGGCCGGCCCGCGGCCCGGTGCACGACCCTGCGGGTTTCCCGCCCCCCGACTCCAGAAGAATTCGCCTAAGGCGGCGCGCCAGACCAAGGCCGGCTCCCAGCTACCGGCTCGTCACGATAGGAAGCTGATCGAGCTTCTCGAACCCCACTCCACCTCGAAGCCCAATCAGCTTCGGGGACTACTGTCGGGGTAAATGGCCACGGGTAGCCTAACCGGCTACCCCTGGCTCTTCAAGAAATTTATCAGGCCTTTGGGCCTTCAAGAACTCCAAGCATTTGGGCCGCCTTCCGTGGCCGGCTACCACTAAAGCCGACTCCCGGAAGGCGACCCAGCCTCACCGACTCCTCCCCAGGACGACCACGGGGTGGCCGACTCCCAGAAGCCGGCCAAGAAGGACGCCGACTCCTAGGAGACGGCCAAGACCACAACCACTCCTACATAACGGCGACCTGACGGGGTATGGCCACAGTGCGGCCCTCGACCCCCGAAGCCCGAGGCGGGCATGGCTACAGGAGGCCGTATGGGAGGGATGTCTCCCGTGCGGCTCGGCACTGTAGCCACGCTAGCTCCGACGTCATCCACGACCCACTCCTGTACGGCCCAAGGACTGCGGGCCCCTTCGGCCAGAGAGAGGCGTGAAGGCGGCCCGGCTCTTCCTAGTCGGCCAAGAGCATAGCCGGCCTCCAGAAGCCGGCCACTCCCTTCCTCGAAGCAGGAGCCCCATTAAGGAGACAAGACGAGGTGAGGCTACAGTGATAGCCCCCGAGGCGGCCCACTGTAGCCACGCTCACCTCGACAAAGCCCTCATCATCAGAGGCGCGGCTACAGTAAGCAGCCGCTGACAAAACCCTAGGCAGTGGGGCCGGCCTGTCGACCAAGTAGCCGGCAGCCAGCGGGACCCACCAGCCGGCGGGACCCAGCAGCCGGCGGAGAAGCCGGCGAGCGTAGACACTGACGGCTGGGACCAGATCCCAGTCGGATTACCATTGTACCCCCGGGGGGTAGGCCTATATAAACCCCCCGGAGCGCCCATGCAAAGGGTTCGCACCTCAGCAGAGTTCGCTTCTAAGCATAGCACACACACACCCACCATAGATAGAGAGAAGCAAGAGCTAGCCTTGTTCTTCTTCTCCCTTGAACCCAACAGCTCTAGGAGCGATTGTAGCTACCCTTTATCGATCTAGTGATCATGCGGAGACCCCGTAGAGCAGGACTAGGGGTGTTATCTCCTCGGAGAGCCCCGAACCTGGGTAAGATTCGCCGGCGTGCATGTCTTCGCCTCATCCCGTTTCCGGGCACCGGCGACGTTTTATTGGCTCCCACAATGATAAGCCATCCCTTGGCATATGTCGCACCAACCACCCGACAGAGACCCTTCGAGAAACTGTGTGCGATGCCATAATCGCAAACGATGTTGTATGAAAACCGTCAGAAATGTGAAAAATGTTTGCGATGACGGATGCATCAAACACGGTTCAGGTTTTAGTTGCATGTGCGATGCAGGGCCTACGGTTCAGCTCAATTAACTATTTGCGATGAGGAGGAACAAAAGAAACGGGCAACCAGATGGAGGCGCGCGCGATACACAGCATACGGTTCACTCGGATGAACTGTTTGTGATTAGGCAACACAAAATAAATGGTCAGCCAGATCAAAGGTGTGTGCGATATACGGCATGCGGTTCACTCGGATGAACTGTTTGCGTTGAGACATGAGAACAGAAACGGTTCAACTTAACAAGATGTGTGTGATACGCGGCAAATAGGTCTGTAATCAGAAATGTGTTTGAAGACCGATAAGAACACCGACGGTTGCTGCTAATATGACGCGTGTGTTGTGAGCAAACGATTGCTGGTATACAATTGTGAGTGATTGATGAAAACATCACCGACGGGTTCCATTGTTTAGTCCGTGTGCGATGTGATTTTCTTTGTCCGCACACCATCTACGCTCTGTCTATAGAGCATCAACATATATACTTAAAAAGAGAGCATTGCATAACCAAATTAAGCATACAATTACACAAGTGACTACACACATAACATTTGCACACACCAAAGCAAGCAATTACATGCATACTAAAGTAGGAGAAACGAGGATCTAATCATCTACTTATTGTTGCGACGACGCTTGCCATTGCTCTGCTCTCGGCTGGATCCCTGGCTATTTTGGGGAAGGAGGGACTTCCTCATGTGAACGATCTGCCGGTACATGTCGTAGCTCGTGTACGCCTCCTTGGCCGCGTACACGACGCGAGCTTTGTCGAGTTTCTCCATCCAGGCCGAGTGCCAGGCACGCTTGTCCTTTTTGCACGAATCCTTCATGTCTCTGTAGTAGGGGTCGATGATGGCCTCGGCGAGGTGAACCAGTGAGTCCTTCTCATGCTCCTTGCTACCCCAGATCTTGTATTGGCCCTGGATGTTGACAAGATTCAGGCAGGTGATGCCCGAACTCTCGAGCGCCTTTACATCGTTGGTGATGTCCACCGTAGCGAACATGTAGTGGGGGTTGTTGACAAACCTGGCAAAACGCTCGCAAGTCCTTGTGGCCAGGCAGTAGTGGTAGATGAGGACGTGGTGGCGCATGCACATCTGGGTGACGACGACCTTGGGACGAGACCCGACACTAGCGCGGGTGTACTCGAGGTCAAACCCGACCACCTTGTACTTCTCCTCGGCAAGCAACAGCTCCATGATGTGGATGGAGTGCTCCGCCCAGACCGGGTCATTGGTGTACACCACCGAGAGGTCCATGAACCTTCTGTGGGTGTCCACCACGGCACACACGGTGAACTGCTGCTCGCCGTCGGCAGCCGCTCGAAGCGCCATTGGAGCCGCGCAGGATACCCTCTAAGAATTTCTCTTGGTGGGTGTGCTTCTTGCAATGGTGGGGCTCGATCGAAAGGTTGAAGAGACACAAGGGTAGGTTAAATGGCCGCTGTAATAATAAATGGGGGCCGGCCGACCTGTAATCGTCACGTCTTGTCACGACGTTCATAGCGGTGGATTCCAGAATCCAGTGCACGCTTGACAACACCACACCCTAGGCGTGGACACTCGAGTGCGATAATTAATTCTACGCTCTACAGTGCACACGGTGGAAGAAACCAACTGTGTGCAATAATGTCAAAGATCGCAGTCGAGTTAGCTATATAGATCGTGTGCTGTGAAATCGACAAGGTAAACTGATTCGAGAATGGTTAATAAAATCTAAGACCATTGCATATTAAGGTCAAAGTAGTGCTAGCAATATACGAGTCTCATACGATGCCATTTCAATGATTGTACCACAAAAGCTCAAAATGTAACAAGGTTCAAATTCCAGAGTTATATGGCTCAAATTCGAAGATTACAAGGTTCAAACTGATATTAGAAATGAAATTCAGCTCATCAGCTGCAAACGCTCGCGCTGATTCGCTGAACATGGATACCCGAGAGGTTCAAACTAATATCACCGCTTCTAAGTCTGGCTTCGAAACCTCACAATTTTTGCAAAGGGGTCAGCCACTGAGAAGTCATGTATGGGGTTGACCCGATGACTTCCGATTACTCTGTCATCTGAAGTTCCAAAATGAAATTCAACATTTTTGGAGCCTACTCCATTTTGCCGCAGGCGCCGGCGCTGGTCAACAGACCATTCTTTTTTTTGCGAAATAAATGTAGGGCAAACCTCATTTCCTTTAGCACCCTTGCTCTGAGAACAAAGAACCTGGCAAATATAATCTCCGGTAAGGTCCCTCGGTAGGAGTTCAAAGTAATTTCTGAGAGATGCAGATCTAGGCATTCGACGTGATTGTTATATTGTATCACATTATGCACCACTAGGCCTAAACTTATGTGCAAAAGAAGAAAACGTGTTAGTGCCTACATGCAGTTTTGAACATTACTACAGGACTAGCTATTTGGTTTGCAGGATTTGTAAAATGCACTAACATGCCATCTTCGATCTGACATGATTAACATGGGCATTTGATTATATTCTAGAAAAATGTAGCCTTCTTCACAAGACGTTGGAGTGGATGAAAAGTTCGCTAAGAAAAGTAGTACAGATGAATCCAAAGGGGAAATGCTTATTGATTGTAACCATATGCATCAAGCAACCAATATGGGGGGGCATGTATGTACTGAAATCCTCCAAAAGAACCTTCAGAAATCGTAGTACATTGTCATTGTAAACTTGGAAAAAGGTGTCACAAATTGAACTCCCTTATGGTTAACATTTAACAGGAAAGGAACATCACCTCAATATATAGCTTCTCCAGGCACAGAAAGCATCTCAGGAAACTGACAAGTTGCTCCAGGTCAGGCCCGATAGATTCTAGTGCCAAGACCTTCACTATGCGCAGTTTCGGGGTCAAGCTTGTCGGAATCATTTTCTGAATGACAGACGAACAAACATCTTAAAAATTAGAAATAATGTTAATTTGTAGAAGGAGAGGTAGAAGGCGGCTGTTGTACCTGAACGGGTGTGGATCCAATAACAAGTTTGGAGTATTTGTCAGACGAGTAGCCCACCACTATCAATTTCGGCGCAGAAATGACATTGATTCTTGTTGGACCTTCTTGATCGACTACAAGTAATCTCTCAAGTGCAGGTGTGTCCTGGATGACCATACCGTGGTCCACCTTTTGTGATGTCTTCCTGCCGCACCAGCAACACAGATAAATAGTTCGGAGAGTCATGGAGGTGATGTGGAAGGTACTCAACCCATTGATCGCCTGAAGACAAAGGTACTCGAGTGCAGTACAGCCACAGAGCAGGCGCTCCATGTCACCCTTTGAGAGGCAGACGGCGACGAGCTCGAGGTGCTTTAGTCATGGTAGAATAAGAGCGGGTGCGTCATTAAGGGGTGGGAAATGGCAGTTCCTGAACTTCGCGACGCGCAGCGTGGGCGCGAGGCGGAGTGCAGACCTTGGCAGCGACCGCATATGCCCATCATCAAAAGTGAGCTCCTCGAGCTGATCTAGGGCAGGGGATCGGAACCACTCGTCAAGCTTGGCTCGGTCCTTGCCGTTGGAACGAAACTTGCCCATTCTAAGGCCTTTGGTTGGGCCAAGGTGAGTGCCGAGGATCTTGGAGAACGCATCCAAGCTTTTGCGATAGCCATGGCAGAGCTCGTGGGTCTCGATGAGGTCGAGAGGGCTGGAGTTCCATAGGGAGCGCCACCGCCGAGAAAGGAGGGTTGTCCGTGCCCCATATTTGATTGGGAGGAGGGAGATGATGACTCTCAACATATCATCGGGGATGCTGCTGATTAAGTCTAGGCCTGCTGGAGTCGCTTGCGGTTCTAGCTCGCCCCGCCTCCGCTTGTTGGCAGCCCCGTTCTCCACCTCCGGAGTCTCCTTGTCAGCGGCGCTTTCTGATAGAAATGGGAGTACAGGGAATATTTAGTTAAAACAGGGCAATAGAAAAGTGTATTGGTAACTAGAAGTTATTAGGTAGGAATATAGTAAGATAAGGGAATAACAATTGGTTGCTTAAATACTACACAATTCATTTGACATTGCTGGGTAAGTCAACATATGCAGATAGTTGAAAAGAAAACTTACTTCGAACAAAGTCTGGATGGATGATTTGTCGGGGAAGTTAGCATATATCTCATGACCAGGCCCTTCTATGTGTAGTGCAATTTTAGTGCTAGCTTTCAGTACATAAAACTTTGCAATTTCATTCCAACAGCCAGTGCCAAAATAGGAGACACCACGTTCATCAAGTCTTACAGTAGCAATGATTGTAAATCCATGGTTTGTGCGCAGTATGACATTCGTGGAGCCTTGATGTATGTAAAGGGAAAAATTGTGCACTACATAATCTGTTGCATAGCAAGGGATGTTCTGCAGAAAATGGTAGGGTTGTTAAAGAAAATATGGTAACATGCAAATATGGGCCCAAATTGAAAGAACTGTACAGCAGTTGAAATCGAAGGACAAAAGTATATAATTAAACAGATAGGGTAAACATGATGTCATGGAAATATGAGAGTAACCGAAAGAACAATACTTCATTAATTTGCCTAATATAGAAAGAAGAGGGGAAAATCCCCTTTGACGTATATGGTGCATGTGCCACCTTTTATCCAAATGTAGCAATATTTAGAATATGTTCAGGAAAGTAGGCCATGCCAACCGATTTAGGGTAAGATTGAACATACCGCGCGCGTCCTCAAGTTATCTGGTACGACGAGATGGAATCTCCGGCGGCGGTTGCCAAGTCGTGAAGTATCGGTGCACTGTACATTCTATGAATGAAAGAAAACCCTCAAATTAGCTCGAATAAAAATGAATTCACGACGATTTCCGCCGGGTGATTAAAGGAGGCAGATGAACTGGGATAAGAGATGAGATAATATCTTGTTAAATTAGTTACCTTGTCGTCCTTGAGAAAGAACCCTCGGTACGGCAGATTCCCCAACCGAGCGGAGCTGGGTCTACCGCGAGCAGCGTCGAGAAAGTCGATGGCGATAGGCGGCGGCAAGCGGAAGTGGCCAAATGCGGTGGGCTTCGCCGGAAGCCTAGCGGCGGCAGGCGTCGAGCTAAGTGTTTACCGCCGCGATAGGCGGTGCCATTGCATAGACGCGGAGGAGCTTGTGCAGGTGTGAATGGGGAACGTACCAGACGGGCCGAGGTGGGTGGCGGGCGGGGTGAGGGTTTTTGTGACGTGGGGATGGTGAGGGTTTTCTTATTTCTTTTTTGAATTGGGTGGTGAGGGTTTTCTGTCCCACAAAGAAGTTTTGGGGGCGACGGTTTGCTAGAGCGAACCGTGTGTGATTGACGCAGCAGGCAAAATGATAGTCATTGCACATGGTTCCAATTTTGGGAACCGTGTGTGATTGACGTACTACGTCCGTGCTGGTTTATTGGTCCCCCGTTGTAATTTCTACCAAAATTTGGCAAAATATTTAACATACTCAGCCATAGATGATAAGCGTACACGTACATAAGCATAGTTCAACCATAAGTACATAGTTCAACCGTCATTAAGCATACTCAAGCGTACATAGTTCGATCCATCCGACATCTCATCTCACATGCGGTCGGCACGATCCTGAAGCTTCTCCAGGTACTCGGCGTACGCGCCGTGGGCCACCCTGCGAGAATACTTCTGGTTGAAGGAGCCAACGGCCCGTCCTCTTGCATGCGCAAGAACACTTAGATACGCGTCATGAATCTTGTGGTTGAAAAATGGGCATCCATAGCTGTCGTTCCAGGTCCTAATTACCTGTTATACATTCCCGCATAAAGCTCCCTCAGTATTCGCCTCTTGTACCTCCTCTGGGCATCTTCATCCTCGTTGTCCACATCGTCAGACAGCAACTATACATATAGTAAAACAAATTTGGCATCAAATCACTGATTACATGCCGTGAAGTAGGATTAGGAATTTATGGCTATTTATTTATACATATTCAGAGATTATGGTTCGGTTTTTAAGCACAGTCGTCTATGTACAGACCAATCTTGAAGAAAATAATGGCACAAACATATGTAGGTCATTCAAAATCAATTGTCAAGTCCCGGCTAGGAATTATTAGCACGAACACTAACCCTAGTCGGATTACTAGCAGAAATCATTTGCACAGATGAAACAACTAAACACTTATCACCTGTACTATTCAAACAATCAATACACTACACAGATCTAACGAAACTTACTCAGATTTCATGGATTGGGAGAACATAACCACATGATTTCTATTCCAAAAGGGGGAGGCAGGAGTAACCAGAGAAACCCTATGATATATTTGACACATAAATGGCTATAGATGACTAACCAGCTGTCCGTCGTCGTTGGAGTCGCTGCCGGAGTGGTCATCGGAGTCGTCGCCAGAGTGGTCGTCGGAGTAGGTGTGGAACTCCGCCTCCGGCCGTGGAAGCTAGACGCCGTCGACGATGTCAGGGTGCAGTGATAACTCACCGGCAGTGACGGCAACCTCTGTCTCCATCTCCACGCCGTACTCCGGTGCTTTAGCAGCCCCGGCGTCGCCACTCCCTCTGATGGGGCACTTCGGTGGCATCCTCATACACTGACGGCTTTGAGGACTTAGAGCGGCGTCGAGGTTGCAAGCGGAGAGAGAGGATTGTGTGTGCCTAGCGAGTATGGGGGGTGCGGCCGCTCGGGCGCACCATTAATATGGAGTAGTGGGAGTTGTGGGAAGAGGCGGGCAGCGGTTAAACCGATGGCTCGCCTCCCGATGAGCCTGCGCACTGGACTGCTGGCATGCATACCAAAGTTTCACACAGCTACTCGCACGCCTCCCGATGACACTGTGCAGCGAGCACGCCTCCGTCAATTCACACACCTACACGCACGCCTCCCCGTCTGCCTGCGCGGCGGACTGCTCGCATGCGTCCCGTCAACTCACGCCTGCTCGCACGCCACACGGGTCGCGCGGCGGCACGTATATTGTTTTTCTATTCGGATGATTAATGTTGCCGCTTTATTGCTTAATCGAAGCATGGCACGTATCCATTTTTGGTCTAACACTCACGGTTCGAATAAATAATCCATTTGGGATATTGGTTCCCAATTATTAATAATCTCCCGTCTGTAATTAGATAAACATTACATCAAAACTGGGCTCAAATTTGACAAAATAGTACAATGAAACTTTGTATTGGTGTCCATATGACAACACGATAAGTTTCATGAACTTCAAATAAGTTTTGGACGTACTAGAATTTGAAAATAAAGATTCTCAATGTTTGAAATTTGTTGCACAGGGAGTAAACATGCACCCAGTGAGACACATGTGTTTTTGCAATCCATTTAGGTGCACTGTCACGTGTGCATGTAGCTCAAATTTGATTTTTGCACATTATACCCATAGAAAATCAATCAATCAATGTACTAAAACGTCTTAATGATCTCTGTGAATTTTTTGAAATTAAAATGCCCCTCCTTTGGTAACACATATGTTCACTGCAGGATAATTAATTTAATATGCATCATAGTTGCGGTGGATTCGCGGTGTGTGGGTCTGGGGGTGGCGGGTGGCTCGCAGTACACTACGAGTTGTGAGCCACCGTGTGGGTTGGCCGTTTTGTTAGGCAGGCTAGTGCCACATCAGAGTCGTGAAATCGTTATTTAAAACATTACACAACCCTTTCATACATAAATGTTTTGGCTACATGCAGTCGATGGTTGTCCTACATGACACTCGATACTCGTCTGTGACGCTTTTTGTGGGCCCGCGAGGTCGTCTATCACTTTGACGAACAGCCGGAAGTGAGGTTAATTTGACCAGCAAGGTATAATCTTTTTTGTTTGTGTTATGGTGGTATATAGTACGTGTCGAAGAGGTGGGAGGGGACTAGCATATATACTATATGTATGCGTCCGTGAACAAGTACACCTCACTCAGTATCGGGACTTTTTGGTTACCGAGGACCGCGCCACTTCAAAATTGTGAAATTATTTATTCAAACATCACACAACACCTTTTTGGGCCACATGCATATATATCCTAGCTAGGACACTCACGTGTGACGCTTCCATCTATGGGCCCATGAGGCCATCGTCGATGCATGCATGCATGCATCACTTTGACCTACATCGGGAGAGGTTAATTAATTTCACCATCGATGAGGATTCTTTTCGGTTGTACATATATTACGGCAGGAGCATATAGTATGCGATGAAAAGGGGGGAAGGGGACCATCATATGTAGTACGCTTGATATGAACCTCGCTCTGTGTGGGTGCATGGTTTACGGTTTTGAGGCATGTGGCACATCAAAGTTGTGCATTTTGGGTATTCAACATATATATGTTTGGCCCACATGCAAAGCGGTGGTGGTTGTCCTCCCGCACCCACTTAAGCGGTTATCAGCGATATCGATGCTTTCCATCTGTGGGCCCGCTTGGTCCATCACTTCTTTTTGCCTGAAAACAAGAGAGGTTAATTTGACTTAGGAGGGGATTATTATTTTTGCTCTGGGATGACATGCATGATACACTTTGAGCACACACATATGCATGTGTACGCATGAATCCCTCCCATCGAGTCGAAGTGGCTAGTACAATGACACCATCATGAATCGATCTCGCTCTGTGTGGAGAGCTAGTGTATGATTTTTGACACACGCGCCAGATCAATGTTGTGTATTCAAACATGCATGCACGCATCACCTCCATACATATGCATGTAGTGGTTGCCTTCGAACGATACACTCCCTCGTGTGGTTATCGGCGACAAGCCTATATATTCGTGGGCCCGCGTGGACATCCATGATCACCTTGACCAACAACAAGATAGGTTACCATGGCGGATTCTTCATTTGGTTAGTGTTATCATAGTATAGGTCATGGTGAGATTTAGACCTAATTAAGTTTGAGCGCATATACTATGCACGCATGCATGCATATATGAATCCCCACATATGCATCGTCAACCTAACCCTCACTCAGTGTGGGGATTTCTAGTTCGAAATCACGGTGCCACATCAAAGTTGTTCATTGTTACCCAAAAACACACCTCTCCATACATATGTTTGGGCCACACGCTTGCAGTGGTTGTCTTTTGGGACTAGCTACTTGCGTGATTATTGGCGAGCTAGCCCATCTCCGGGGTCGCATGGACGGACATCACTTTGACCAACAACAAGAGAGAGGTTGTACGACCAAGGTGGATTATTCTTGGTCCGTTTTACGATCCATCTTGGTGAGATATATGCCTCTTTGGCCCGCCGACTGAAAGTGTGTGTTGGGGGGGGGGGTTGCTACATCGCACTTTGCTAGGTGAACCTCGATTGGGGGGCATGCATTCATTGCTTAATTAGGATTCCCTTCGTGGCGACACGAGGGGGGTGGGGGCTACTAGCTACTTCGCACTTTGCTAGGTGAACCTTGGTTGGGGGGAGGGGGGCATGCTCATAGCTTAGGATTCCCTTCGTGCCGACACGAGGGGGGCTGCTAGCTACTTCGCACTTTGCTAGGTGAACCTCAGTTGGGGGGGGGCATATGCATTCATAGCTTAGGATTCCCTTCGTGCCGACATGAGGGAGGGGTGGCTGCTAGCTACTTCACACTTTGCTAGGGTGAACCTCGGTTGGGGGGGGCATGCATTCATAGCTTAACTAGGATTCCCTTCATGCCGACACGAGGGAGGGGGCTGCTAGCTACTTCACACTTTGCTAGGTGAACCTCGGTTGGGGGGGCATGCATTCATAGCTTAGGAATCCCATCGTGCTGACACGAGGGAGGGGGGCTGCTAGCTCTACTTCACACTTTGCTAGGTGAACCTCGGTTGGGGGGCATGCATTCATAGCTTAAGATTCCCTTCGTGCCGACACGAGGGAGGGGGGCTGCTAGCTACTTCGCACTTTGCTACAGTGAACCTCGGTTGGGGGGGGCATGCATTCATATATAGCTTAGGATTCCCTTCGTGCCGACACGAGGGAGGAGGGGGGCTGCTAGCTACTTCACACTTTGCTAGGTGAACCTCGGTTGAGGGGGAGGGGGCATGCATTCATATATAGCTTATGATTCCCTTCATGCCGGCACGAGGGAGGAGGGGGGATGCTAGCTACTTCACACTTTGCTAGGTGAACCTCGGTTGAGGGGGAGGGGCATGCATTCATAGCTTAGGATTCCCTTCGTGCCGACACGAGAGGGTGGGAGCAAGCAATACCGTGCGCTTTGCGAGAGAGGTGCCACATCGAAGTTGCATTTCGTATTATGAAAATCAAACCACCCTTTTGATACATAAATTTGGTCCACATGCAAGTGTGTTCGTGTTCTGACCCTCTCCAGCGTCATTTTTCGCCAAATTTATGAACATTAGATAAGTCGGATGATGCAACAGACACGGTTCACTCAAACTAACCGTGTGCCACGCCGGTGCACCTGTCACGAACACATCCGCACAGTACATTGGGCTCCACGAGGCTCCCCCTCTCAAAAATATCTGCCCGCTTCGAGTGTTTTTTCTGTTTCATAACACACAGTTGTTATCTCCGGACCGTGTGCGATGTTTCTTGTTCCCAATCCCGCCTGCATCGAAAATATCTGCCCGCCTCGAGGGTTTTTCTTTTTCATAGCACACGGTTGTTATCTCCGGACCGTGTGCGATGCACTATCATCAAAATTTTCAATAGCCCGGCATTTCACTCCCGCGTTTGACTCCCGCGTAGTAAATTTTTTAGTACCCGCGTCATTTCCTCAAACACCCCGCGCCCCCTCCACACACACACACACAGACACACACACACCAAAACCTCCTCGGGCGTGCGTGCGCGCGCGCACACACACACACCCTCCCTCACTCGAAACACTAGCAAAGTCCCCGCCGCCGCCGCCGCCGCAAGGCCTCCATTGTCAACATCTGCCGGTTTGCCCATGCAGCTCACCCACCGATCTCCATACCTAGGCTGCCCTGAGTTTCTTAGATGACGCCTACCAAACGCCCCCTTTCCCACATATCCTCATCCCCATGCCCATCCCCCACTCCAGAGCGTCGCAGCCTAAGCCCGGCTACGCTTCCTGTGGAGCTCGAGGAGCGACTGTCCCAAAAGAGGTGTATAGCGGTCTCTTCGCCCGACGTCGCCGAGGAAGCTGATGACCATTACTGGCGGCAGGCACTCAAGCAGCGGGCTAGAGTATGCGGGCATGTCTCGTCCGCCGGCTACGACATCGAGGTCATCGACAGCGATGCCCTGATGCGGGCTGTGTCACAGGTTAAGTGGCCCACCCCCAACCCCTCGAGTTCAACCGCTGTCGATCTCATCCATGGCCCCGCTGCTGATCTCCTCTGGATCACTGTCAACAATTTGCCATTCTACATCGCCATCGAGCCCCTTTTGTCATTTCCGAAGGACACGTTCTGCGACGCTGGCTTGGGATCCACAGCTTCCAAGTCAGACCTCATCGACGGCAACCATGAGGAGGGCACCCTCTCCGGCTCTTCCAAGGGGAAAGAGCCCATATGCTCTTCCAAGGGGAAAGCGCCCGTCTGCGACATCAAGGAGGGCACCCTACAGCCGTGCTCTTCCAAGGGGAAGGAGCCCATCTGCGACAACATGGAGCGCATCCAGGGTCCGTGCTCTTCCCACGGGAACGAGCGCATCTATGACAAGTGAGGAAACCCATGATTTGTTTATTTTGGTTGTTCACAATGTGATGCTCTATATGTGCAATTATTTACTGTGCAGTACATTTCATCAATCCATTTTTTAAACATACCGATAGGAATGCATATATTTGCTTGCTGTTAAGCCTGTTATAGCTAGCATATGCCTCTTCTAAAGTTTTTTGATTGTTCGGTTGTTTGTAGTTAGCATATCTTCAGTTTCAAATGCTATCTTTGGTTGTTCGTAGTATGCCTTGTTTATTCCAGTTATTTACAACGTGATGTTCTATATGTGCAAGTATGAACTGTGCAGTTCAGTTTCATCAGTACCAGTTTCAACAATACCACTATGAATGACTACATTTGGTTGCTGGATCTTGGAGTTAACACGCCTTTCCATTTTTATTTAACCATAACCAGTGTACTTAGACTGGCACAATACCAGTTTGAATGACTATGTTTGCTTGTTGGTAAATGTTAGGCCTGTTGCATTTAGCACACCTTTCCACCTGTTTTGCTTTACTAGCGTGCTTAAACCTGCACACTAAAGCTATCTTTTGGAGATTATTTTGTCTGCCATGTGTAATTTTGGTTGATGTTTAGCCTGTTGTGCTTAACATGCTTCTTGATGTACCTACACAGGACAATTTTCAAGGTCAGTTTCATCCCATGGCTTATATCTGCTCACTGTTCAGGATATCCGTAGGTGGTACCATATAGGTCGGCGGCTGATAAGGGACTAATCGGTGAATCGGACTTTTAACTGAATATATCTGCAACCCCATTTTTCCTTAGTTTAACTAGGGCCATATGTAATATATCTAAGGCTACATAGCAACATGCACTGTACTTAATGTCTAAATATGCAATCCTAGGCTACATAGCAACAAGGAAGAGTGTTACATTAATGTTCTAATGATGTCTAGATATACGTAGAAGAGCAGCGGCGGCAACAGCAACAACACAGCCCTGTTTGGATACTCAACTTAGCTAGAGGTTAGAGTTAGTTTCTAGCTCATTACTAACCCGGAACTAACTCCATCCAAAGAGTTGTTTGGATGGCAGGGTTAGATTGACATTAAATGCACTAGGAGAACTAGCTCCAATTAGCACCTCTTGGGTTGGATACTAGTTTTTTTGGGTGGGTTATAGATGCAACTAGCTCAAACTAGCCCTCATGTTTAGATATACTTTAGGGCTATTTGAGCCCGAACTAGCTCAAACTAACTGTAACCCGTGGATACAGCAGCAGATAATTTTTAAGAATGAACTAAACTCCTTCCCACCCATAATCTTAGATGTTAATTCATCTAATATGTGAGTATATTGGATGTTATAAGATACTCCCTCCGTTCCTAAATATTTGTCTTTTTAGAGTTTTCAAATGGACTACCACATACGGATGTATATAGACATATTATAAAAGAGTGTTGTACTACATCATTGTGCCATTGCTGTTTAGCTTCTAATATTAACTTGGTACTTTTAGGTACATATGTCATTGGTAAAGATCCGCATTTTGACCCTTTATGCATATGGGGCAATGAGATATCAATGAACCAGCATCAAGTGAGGAAGCTGATAAAGATTGTTAGTAAAATGGGTCCAAAGATGGCAATTAATCCATTTGTTTACACTTTATCCAAGACAACAACAAACTGCAGGATGGTAAGTAAGAACTCTGCAGCCTTCTTTTTACTTCCCATAATGAGTTGTGTTAGATGACAATGTCTGAAATCTTATTCCTTTGCAGTGGTTGCCAAAGCAGTTTACTCAAGATTACCTCTCAAACTACATGATTGGTGGGCATGCAAAGGTTAAAGTATTTCTACCAGAACACGATGATTATCTAGATGTTTTCATGAAGACCATGAAGGATGGGCGGTCGGCCATCACAAGGGGTGGGACTAGAGTCGTGCGTGCCTTCTGCATGGAGGTGGGCACAATATGGGCATTCCGCTTCAACTTGTTCAGCAACCAGAATATATTTCGCCTCTTTATTTACCGTCTTTAATAGTACAAGTATACAACTGTGGTTCATCATTCTTTATTTGGTTCTTATGTAATTCTTGAACATATGTACCTATGAATTGAATAATGCATTGGTTGTTTGAACCTGATGGATATGAATAAAGCTGTAGCATACACTCAAATTCAAATCCAAATCCGGTACAATTTGGAAAAGCAGCAATTAAATTACGGTGAAATTACGCTCCCCAGGTTGTTACGGCACACACGGTTGGTAAAATACAAACGTTTGCGATATGCACCATAATCCAAGATGGTTCACAGAGAGGAATCATGTGCAAGCATGCACACAGTTGCCGTTTGCAAAGCGTGTGCGATGTCAGACCATATCACAAATGGTGCGGGCAAACTAAACGTTTGTGTTAGTTGCCTTATCGTACACGATTCGCAACCATGAACTGTTTCTGATGAAGTATGCATCGTAAATGTTGCACCACAGAATAGCGTGTGCGATAGTTGTCGTGTCGGGTGGTAGGTGCGACATATGCCAATGGGTGGCTTATCATTGTGGGAGCCAGTAAGACGTCGCCGGTGCCTGGAAACGGGATGAGGCGAAGACATGCATGCCGGCGAATCTTACCCAGGTTCGGGGCTCTCCGTGGAGATAACACCCCTAGTCCTGCTCTGCGGGGTCTCCGCATGATCACTAGATCAAAACGAGTAGCTACAAGTGCTCCTTGAGCTGTCGGATTCGAGGGAGAAGAAGAGCAAGGCTAGCTCTCCCTTTCCTCCCTATATGGTGTGTGTGTAACTCTACGAGACCAACCCTTTGCATGGGTGCCCCGGGGGGTTTATATAGGCCTACCCCCGGGGGTACAATTGTAATCTGGCTGGGCGCGGGTCCCAGCCGTCAGTGTCTGTGTTCGCCGGCTTCTCCGCCGGCCATTGGGGCCCGCCGACTGGTGGGTCCCGCCGGCTGCCAGCCTCTTGGTCGACAGGCCGGCCCCACCGTTTGGGGGTCTTGTCGGCTGCAGGTTACTATTACCTTGCCCCTGATGACGAGGGCTTTGTCGAGGTAAGCGTGGCTACAGTGTGCCGCCTTGCGGGCCCTCACTATAGCCTTACCTCGTCTTGTCTCCTTAATGTGGCGCATGTTTCGAGGGAGGGGGTAGCCGGCTCCCGGGGGCCGGCTACGCCCCTGCCCGACTGGGGGAGGCCGGGCCGCCTTCGTGCATCTCTCTGGCTAAAGGGGCCCGCCGCCCGCGGGCCGTACTGGCGTCTGTCGTGGATGACATTGAGGCCAACATGGCTACAGTGCTGAGCCGGACGGGAGATGGCTGACCCGTACAGCGTCCTGTGGCCATGCCTGCTTCGGGGTTCGGGGGTAGTGGGCCTTACTGCGACCACGCCCCGCCTTGTCGCCGTTATGTGGAAACAGTCTTGGTGGGTGCGATCTTGGGCGGCTTCTTGGAGTCGGCGTTCTTCATGGCCGGCTTTTTGGGAGTCGGTGTTCTTCATGGCCGGCTTTTGGGAGTCGGTCCTTTTGGAGCCGGCTTCCTGGAGTCGGCCATTTCGTAGCTTTCTTGGGGAAGGTTTCTGGGACTGGGTCGCCTTCTGAGAGTCGGCCCCTGGGATAGCCGGCCGGGGGAAGGCGGCCCAGTGCTTCGAATGCTTGAAGGCTCAAATGGCCTGATAATTTTTTGAGGAGCCAGGGCGAGTCGGTTAGGCTACCCGTGGCCATTTACTCCGACAGTAGTCCCCGAAGCTGACTGAGCTTCGAGGTTGGGGGAAGTCGAGAAACTCGGTCAGCTTCCTATCTTGACGAGTCAGCAGCTGGGAGCCGGCTTCGATTGGGCGCGCCGTCTTGGCGAAATTTTTTGAAGTCGGAAGGCGGGAGTCTGCCGGCGCGCGCACCGGGCCGCGGGCCGGCCACTTGCCGCCTGCGAACCACGTGGCATCCCTTGGCTAAAAAGCCTGCCAGCCCATGCGCGCGACGAGACGTCGCCGCATGTCGGGGGCCCACCACTCCTACGCCCGGGCCCAGGCGCGGATTCTCTGCGGCCCAAAGCCGCTCGCACGTCTTCCTGCGGCGGTTTCGGCACGCCTTTAGGGCATAATAATCGCGGGGCATGGGGGAAGTGGGTGCAGTTAATCCCACGTCCCACCCCACGCCTCGCCTCCTCGGCTTCACCGTGCGAAGCTATAAGTAGGGGGAGGGGGAAGCGGCAGGCGCTCGCACGCCCCTCTCCTCTTCGCCATCTTCTTCTTTCTGCTCTTCCTTGTAACAGCGCCTCGCCGCCGCACCGTTCTACCGCTCTTTTCTCCGCCGCCGCGCTCATTCTCGCCAGCCCTACGCCGCGATGCAGTACGGCGGGGATTGGGACGGCTCCAACGTCCATGAGGATCACGTCGAGTTCCTCCGCAAGACGCGGCGGCTGCCCGGCGCGGACAAGGTGCGGGTCCGTCTCGCGCCGGCGAAGGAGATCATGCTGGAGCCGGAGGAAGGCGAGCGGGTAGTCTTCCGCTCGCATTTCTTGCGCGGCATCGGCTTGCCTGCGAGCGCCTTCTTCCGCTCCTTTCTCGAGTTCTACCAACTCCAGCCGCACCACCTCACCCCGAACACGGTGGTGCTGTTGTCCGCCTTCGTCACCTTGTGCGAAGGCTACCTCGGCGTCCTCCCCACCCTCGAGCTCTGGGGGGAGTTCTTCTAGTCCAAGCTGGGCATGCGTATGCAGGGCGTGCCGGCTCAAAGTGGCGCCTTCATCGCGATGCGGAGGGTGACTGCCGATAACCCCTTCCCCGTCATCACGCTGATCCAGTCGGTGAAGCTATGGCAGAGGTCATACTTGTATGTGAAGAACGTCGCTCCGCAGGGCGACTACGTCAATTTGCCGGCTTACGAAGCCGGCCCGCCGGCGGGCAGGTGGCCCCAGTGGTCCTATCGGGCCGTGACGCTGACGCCGGCTGGAGCCGCAGCTGTCGCCCGACTGCGGGTGATGATCCAGTCGGAGGGCTTATCGGGACCCGACCTGCTAGCTGCCTTCGTCACGCGCTGGGTGCTCCCGCTCCAGAGCCGCTCTCATCTGTCAGATGAGCGGCCAGCTCGATCCGAGTCAGATGTGCACCAAAGACATGCCGCACGACGAAGTGGCCCATATGGTGAACTACCTTGCGAACTGCAAGCTCTCCGCAGAGTGGCAGTTTGGCAAGGAGCCGTATTGCCGAGCTCACCCACCGCCCACGGTATGTTCTCTTTTTCTCCTTCTCCTCTCTCAGTTTTGTCGCCGAGTTCCTTTTGGCCGACTCTGACTAGTCGACTTGTCTCGACAGAGCCCTCTTCTTCGGCCTGCAGGCGGGTCGGACGCAGAGCGCCGATTCGTCCCCGACCGGGCGGAGTACGATCTGGAGGACCCCGACTTGGGGGCGGCCACCATGGATGACAACACCGAGGCGGGCGGTGGCCAAGCCGGCGGCGAGGCAGGCGGCTCCGGGCTTGGAGTCAGCTTCGACGACTGGCCAGACGATGACGAGGCGGTAGTCGTCCCACGCCGCCAGCCGGCGCCTGGCCATGGCGCGGGTTCCTCTGCTGCCCCGCCTGCTCGGGGCGGCGGGCAAAAGCGTCGTGCCGCGCCGGGCTTGTTCGGCAGTCGGCCGAAGAAACCCAGAGGCGGGGCAGCAGCGACCAGGCGGGAGGAGGCGGCCGCGAAGGCGGCCCGCTTCCGCAAGGCGGTGAGGCAGCCGGAGACGGTGTCGGCGTAAGTATATACTCCTTCGTGTATTCTTTTTTCTTGTCTCTGGTAGTTCCTGAATCCTCGTCCTTTCTCCAAAAAACCAGAGCTCCATTGTCGCTGGAGCGGGCTGCCGCCGCCTCCGTCGTTGGGTCGCCGGGAGGATCTGGGAGCACTACTCGCCGCGTGGACCCCCGTGCCGATCTTCAGGCGGCGACGGAGCGGAACGCGCGGGAGGTGCGGGAGGAGCGGGAGGCGCGGGAGGCGGAGGCATTGAGGGCGGCCGCCGCCAAGGTGGCGAAGGCGTGCGCTGACGCCGCGGCCAAGGCCCAAGCGGAGGCTACGGCTGCGGCGATGGCAGAGGGGGCCTTGCTGGTCACCCCACTGCGCGTCGCGGCGCCTGGGTCCCCAGAGCCCCCGCCAGAGGAAGCCGGCAGAGACCAGCCGGGGCTGGAGAGGGAGGACGACGTCGTCATCCTGGAGAGGGTGGCGGCACCGGCCCCGCCGACTAGGGTGACTCAGGGCGGCCGGCCTGACCTGCCACCTGTGCAATCGGCCGGGGGCGAGCCGGCCGCGAGGACTGATCTGGTGGTCCGGACGCCGTCGCGCCAGCGCACGGGGAAGGCCGCATCAGAGCCGTAGAAGGCTCCATTAGAGCCACAGCCGGCCGCGGGCTCCAGCTCGTCGACCCAGGATATGGAGGCGGCCAGCGCCAGCTCGGGGTGGACGTCGGGCGGAGGGACGGCCGTGATGAATGTGGCCGCGCAGGACATCCGGACCCGGCTTCATGCCCAGGCTACGGCGCTGAGGAAGTACAACGACGAGTTCCTTGCGACGCGGGCGGCCATCAGGGTTAGTCTTCTTGTCTTTGCTTTTTTGATCTTGGTTTCTTCAGTGGGGGCGCGTCAGCGCACCCACTGGGTGTAGTCCCCGAGTTCCGAGTCGGCTGCTGAGCAGGCGGATTGGAACTTCCTAGCAGACCTTGTGTTGCTATTCTTGTTCTCATTCGCTCTCCTGCCTGACTTGCAGGACTACCACAACCTCCGCGCGGCTGCCTTCAACTCCCAGGCTCGGGAGCTGACCCAGAAGACCGCTGACCTATCTGATAGCCGGGGTAAGTGCTTCGTCTTTTATCTCACGCGGGGGCGTGTCAGCGCTCCCACTGGGTGTAGTCCCCGAGATTCGGGCCGACTGCTGAGCAGTCGGGTCGGATCTTCCTTGACGACTTCTTCTTATTGCTTCTTTTACTCTGGCATCTTCCAAAGCAGTCGGCCAAAAGAAACCGTGGCGGAAAGCTTTGGCCACAAGTGATCTTGAGGCTGCGTGGTGGCCGCATTCGCCTTGATGGATGTCCTTGAGGATTGCCACTCCTTTCTCTGGCTCGACGCAGCGCTGGAAGACTCCAGTGACACTGCGCTTGACAAGCTCTCTTTTTATTATTGTATATGCTCCGGTGAACTTCTGCACATCTCGCAATTTGGTGGGAATCTCCATCCTCTCGATGGCCTTGATCTTCACAGGGTTGCACTCGATGCCGCGTTCGGAGACCAGAAAGCCTAGCAGCTGGCCGGCTGGTACTCCGAACACGCATTTCTCGGGGTTGAGCTTGATCTGGAATCGGCGCAAGTTGGCAAATGTTTCTTTGAGGTCCTCCAGCAGGGTGCCGCGCTTCTCTGTCTTCACCATAATGTCGTCTACGTAGACGTGGGCATTTCTGCCGAGTTGCTTGAGGAGGCATTTCTGCATGCAACGCTGAAAAGTGGCGCCGGCATTCCTTAAGCCGAATGTCATAGTCAGGTAACAGAAAGCTCCGAATGGTGTGATGAAGGCAGTCTTCAGGCGGTCTGCTGGGTCCAACTTGATTTTATGGTACCCTGAGTAGGCATCCAAAAAACTCAATAGCTCGCACCCGGCTGTGGAGTCTATCACTTGGTCAATCCGTGGCAAAGCAAACGGATCTTTTGGGCAGGCCTTGTTGAGGCTGGTGTAGTCTATACACATGCGCCACTTGTTGTTCTTCTTCAATACCAAGACTGGGTTGGCAAGCCACTCTGGAAAAAATACTTCCATAATAAAGCCAGCAGCGAGGAGCCGGGCTATCTCTTCTCCTATGATTCTTCGCTTCTCTTCTGACAGTCGGCGGAGGGGCTGCTTGACCGGCTTCGCGTCGGCTCGGACGTGTAATTTGTGCTCGGCGAAATCCTTCGGGACACCCGGCATGTCCTTTGTGGACCATGCAAAGACGTCTCGATTCTCACGGAGGAAGTCGACGAGCTCGCCTTCCTATTTACTGTCCAGGTTTGGCCCAATGACAGAAAACCTTTCCGGGTTCTCCGGGTCCAGAAGTATCTTCTTCGTCTCCTTGGCCGGCTGGAAGGAGCCCTGCGCATCATAATCTTTGGGGTTGGGGGACAAGGCCGCCTGCTTGCCGGCCATGGCCACAACCCGTTCCAGCATCTTCTTCTCTTCTGCCACTACGAGGGACTCGGCCAGCCGACTGGTGGCCATAGCGCACTCGATGGACTTCTTGTAGTCGCCGGCTACAGTGATGATCCCCTTCGAGCTCGGCATCTTCATCTTTAGGTAGGCGTAGTGGGGCACAGCCATGAACTTGGCCAGAGCAGGTCGGCCAAGTAAAGCATGGTAGGGGCTCTCCAGATCCAATACCTCAAACCAGATCGCTTCTCGGCGAAAATGATCCTTGTCTCCGAAGAGAACATCCATCTTGATCTTGCCGATCGGGGAACAAGACAAGCCGGGCACGATGCCATGGAACATGGTCGGGCTTGGCATGAGCTGCTTCGCCTTGATGTTCAGCTTCTCCATGGTATCGCGGTACAGAATATTGATACTGCTTCCGCCATCAATCAGGACGCGGGAGAATCGGGCAGCTCGCCTCTCCGTCGCGAGGGTGACATCCAAGACTAGCGCATAGGAGCCAGGGGATGGCATCACCTCTGGGTGGTCGGCCTGGCTCCAGTTGATGGGCTTCTCGAACCAGTGCATGAACTCGGGGGTGCTAGAGGCGACTGCGTTGACCTCTTGGTGCTGACGGCGCCGACTACGCTTGTCTTCAACTTGGCTTGTGAAGACGACGTAGGCGGCGTGCTCTTCGGGAAACTCATCTTGAATGGCTCCGACTGCTGGTCGAGCTGCCGGCTGCTGGGGGGCTGGAGGCGGCGGGCCGGGAGGCGGAGGCGGCACCAGCCCCTCGCCCTTGGAGATTCGCGTGAGCCAGTGGCACTTTCGGGTCGTGTGGTTGGACGGCTTCGCACCGCTGTGGAACTTGCAGGGGGCGTCAGGAGTCTGCTCGTAGGAGAAAGCCGGCTGCCAAGCCGGCCTACCGCCCTTCTTCTTGGGAGCGGGCCGCTCTTCGGGCTGCTCATCTTCAACTGTGGCCACTTACCGACTGGTGGAGGGCGGCATAGGGGCCTTGCGCTTGTGATCGTTCTGGTAGGGGCGCCGATTGGATTCGCCAGCCGGCGTCTTGGGAGCCGGAGCGATCACCTTTCCAGAGGCGTCCACTCGAAGCTCGGTCTTCATCGAGGAGTCGGCCGTGGCGTACTTGTCCGCGATGATCAGCAGTTCATCGAGGGTAGCCGGCTCGTCGCAGAGGAGTCGGTGCTTGAGGAGGGTGCCCTCTCGGCACCCGACGGTGAAGTACTCGATGGCTTGAACCTCGTGCACACCCTCGCAGGAGTTGCGGAGCTCGGCCCACCGCGTGAGGTAGTCGCGGGTCGACTCGTTTGGCCCTTGGATGCATAGGGAGAGTTGGCGAGGCTTGGGAGGCCGCTTGTACGTGCTGGTGAAGTTACGGACAAAGACTTCTGTGAAGTCCAGCCAGATGTTGATGCTGTAGGGCTTGAGGCTATTGAGCCAGGTGCGCACCGTGCCCTGTAGCATGAGGGGACGTACTTCACGGCTACGCGCCGATTGCCGTTGGCTATGCTGACAGCAGTAGAGTAGTCGATGAGCCAATCTTCCGGCTTCACAGAGCCGTTGTAATTAGGCGTGTCTCTGGGGAGCGAGAACCCTTTGGGGAAGGGCTCGTCGCGGATGCGGGGGCCAAAGCATGGCGGACCGACACCATCTTCTTCTTCTAGCACCAGGGACCGAGCCAGGCGGTCGATCCGATGGCGGGCGTCGTTCTCGCCGACTCCTTCGCGGTGGCGTAGTCGGCCACCAAGAGTCGGATGCGTGACAGGCGGCGGGGTGGGGTATCTCTCCCCTCGAGGCGGGGGAGGAGGCGGATTTCCTTGGCGCTCCGCCGCTCGAGGTCGGCCTTCCGCATCGCGCTCGATGGTGATACGAGTCCGGCTGCGGCTAGCAGCCGGCTCCTTGTCCTTCCTCACGCGGGCGCCGCTCGCAGTCGGTGACCGGAATGTCGCGGCGTGCTCCCGGCGCGGGGGAGGACTCTCAGCGCGGGCGCCATCTTCGTGTCGTTCTGTGGCCGCGTCGATCAGCTGCTGGATCCGCCTTGTCATGTAGGGGAGCTCATCGGCTCCAAGCCCATTTAGCTCTTCAGCGTCCGCCTGAGCGGCTCGCAGATTCTCGAGTAGGGTGGCGTAGACGGGGCGGTCTGCCCCCAGCATGCTGGCGATAGCCGCGCCGCGCTTTTGGACGAAGCCGGCTCGGCTCGGCCCGCCACGAGGCGGCGTGCAGAAGGCGGCGCGGTCGACTTCGCGCTGGTGAGCCTCGGTGAGGCGTCTCATGGAGGCTATCTTCTCGCCTTCCGCGATGAGGGCGAGGCGGCGTGCCTCCAAGGTCTCGGCGTCGGCGTCGGCCCGGATGGGGACGGATAAGTCGTGCATCGCCGCTTGCAGGGCGTCGTGGGCGTTGTCGCCCGAGTTGGCGACGTGCCTGATGACCAACACTTCGGTGACAGCGCTGCTGCCGCTGTCAGCTCGAGGGAGAGGGTCGTCGAAGACCACCACGTCGGAGGGGTAGGCGTCGAGCGATGCCGTGTCGGAATCGACAAGCATCGGGTCGGTGGAGCCGATCGACTCCAAGTCTACAGCAGGCTCGCTGGAGACGTGAAGTTGGTCGAGGAGGCTGACGAGGCGGCTCTCGGGGTAGTTCGTGCCCGCGTCGGACGCGGGCTCGTCAGAGATGCGAGTCTCGCCGAGCAGATCGGCGAGGCAGTTCGCTGCGCAGGCGTTGTCGATGCCTTGCAGCGCGTCCGGGCAAACGCCATCGGGCGCAGCAGGCTGGCTGCACTCGCGGGGGAGAAAAAGGGTTCCCGTCCAGAACAGGTCTCCGGACGACGGTGCACCTGGCCCCACGGTGGGCGCCAAATGTCGGGTGGTAGGTGCGACATATGCCAACGGGTGGCTTATCATTGTGGGAGCCAGTAAGACGTCGCCGGTGCCTGGAAACGGGATGAGGCGAAGACATGCACGCCGGCGAATCTTACCCAGGTTCGGGGCTCTCCGTGGAGATAACACCCCTAGTCCTGCTCTGCGGGGTCTCCGCATGATCACTAGATCAAAACGAGTAGCTACAAGTGCTCCTTGAGCTGTCGGATTCGAGGGAGAAGAAGAGCAAGGCTAGCTCTCCCTTTCCTCCCTATATGGTGTGTGTGTAACTCTACGAGACCAACCCTTTGCATGGGTGCCCCGGGGGGTTTATATAGGCCTACCGCCGGGGGTACAATTGTAATCCGGCTGGGCGCGGGTCCCAGCCGTTAGTGTCTGTGTTCGCCGGCTTCTCCGCCGGCCAATGGGGCCCGCCGACTGGTGGGTCCCGCCGGCTTCCGGCCTCTTGGTCGACAGGCCGGCCCCACCGTTTGGGGGTCTTGTCGGCTGCTGGTTACTGTTATCTTGCCCCTGATGACGAGGGCTTTGTCGAGGGAAGCGTGGCTACAGTGTGCCGCCTTGCGGGCCCTCACTGTAGCCTTACCTCGTCTTGTCTCCTTAATGTGGCGCATGTTTCGAGGGAGGGGGTAGCCGGCTCCTGGGGGCCGCATGCCCCTGGCCGACTGGGGGAGGCCGGGCCGCCTTCGTGCATCTCTTTGGCTAAAGGGGCCCGCCGCCCGCGGGCCGTACTGGCGTCTGTCGTGGATGACATTGAGGCCAACATGGCTACAGTGCTGAGCCGGACGGGAGATGGCTGACCCGTACGGCGTCTTGTGGCCATGCCTTCTTCGGGATTCGGGGGTAGTGGGCCATACTGCGACCACGCCCCGTCTTGTCGTTGTTATGTGGACACAGTCTTGGTGGGTGCGATCTTGGCTGGATTCTTGGAGTCGGCGTTCTTCATGGCCGGCTTTTTGGGAGTCGGTGTTCTTCATGGCCGGCTTTTGGGAGTCGGTCCTTTTGGAGCCGGCTTCCTGGAGTCGGCCATTTCGTAGCTTTCTTGGGGAAGGTTTCTGTGACTGGGTCGCCTTCTGAGAGTCGGCCCCTGGGATAGCCGGCCGGGGGAAGGCGGCCCAGTGCTTCGAATGCTTGAAGGCTCAAATGGCCTGATAATTTTTTTGAGGAGCCAGGGGGAGTCGGTTAGGCTACCCGTGGCCATTTACTCTAACATGTCGTGTACGACGATGTTACGACGGTCCGACGTTTCGTAATCCTGTCCGACACTCATACGATGATTAGCTAATCTTCTTAACGGTGAACCGTTTGTGATGGGCCGCCCATCATACACGTTTTATAATAGTGAACCGTTTGTGATGGGCCGCTCATCGTAAACGTAGCACCACAGAATACTGACTGCGGTAGTAATGCGAGCATAAACGAGTAGGAGTACTTTAGGGGCCCTATCCCCAGCGGTTTCTGGGTCGTGTGGGAAGGACCCCCCCTATCGCCCACACTCACTTGGAAACGGTTCCAGATGCCGTCACGGAAAGGGGATTTAAACCGTTTGTTTAGGACCGACGCGCACCAGTGAACCCTGCAACCAAATACAAGAAATCTCTTGTGTCCCCAACACACCCAATACAATGGCAAATTGTATAGGTGCACTAGTTCGGCGAAGAGATGGTGATAAAAGTGTAATATTGATGGTAGAAATATATATTTATAATCTGAATAAATAAAAACAGCAAGGTAGCAAATAGTAAACTGGCACAAAAACGGTATTGCAATTCTTGAAAATGAGGCCTAGGGTCCGTACTTTCGATATTGCAATCTCTCAACAATGCTAATATATTTTGATCATACAAAAATCCCTCAAAGTGCGATGAAGAATCACTCCAATGTTCCTATCTAGCGGAGAACATAAGAATAAATTGCTTGTAGGGTACGAAACCACCTCAAAGCTATTCTTTCCGTTCGATCTATTCAAGAGTCCGTACTAAAATAACACAAGCTATTCTTTCCGTTCGATCTATCCTAGAGTTCGTACTAAAATAACACCAAAGAAAATTAATATTCATAATACTCAATCCAACACAAAGAACTTCAAAGAGTGCCCCAAGATTTCTACTGGAGAAACAAAGACAAGAACATGTATCAACCCCTATGCATAGATTACACCAATGTCACCTCAGGAATCCGCGAGTTGAGTGCCAAAACATATATCAAGTGAATCAATACGATACCCCATTGTCACCACGAGTATTCAATTGCAAGACATATATCAAGTGTTCTCAAATCCATAAAAGTATTCAATCTGCTAACAACGAAATCTCAAAGGGAAAACTCAATTCATCACAGCAAGATAGAGGGGAAAACATCATATGATCCGACTATATTAACAAAGCCCGCGATACATCAAGATCGTGACATCTCAATAACACGAGAGAGAGAGAGAGAGAGAGAGAGAGAGAGAGAGATTAAACACATAGCTACTGGTACAAACCCTCAGCCTTGAGGGTGGACTACTCCCTCCTCATCGTCGTGGCCGCCGGGATGATGAAGATGGCCACCGGAGATGATTCCCCCCTCCGGCAGGGTGCTGGAACGGGGTCTAGATTGGTTTTCGATGGCTACAGAGGCCTACGGCGGCGAAATTTATGAGCTAGGTTAACGCCGAGGGTTTTTGAAATTTTTGGGAATTTATAGGGTAATGAGGGGGTGCGGGAGGCCACCGAGGTGGGCACAACTCACCTGGGCGCGCCTGGGCCCCTAGGCGCGCCCTGGTGGGTTGTTCCCCCCACGGGGCACCCCCAGGTGCTGCTCTGGCCCATTGGTGGTCTTCTCGTCCATAAAAAATCCACAAAAAGTTTCACGGTGTTTGGACTCCGTTTGATATTGATTTCCTGCGATGCAAAAAAACATGCAAAAAAATAGCAACTGGCACTTGGCACTAGGTCAATAGGTTAGTCCCAAAAAATGATATAAAGTTGCTAAATGAAGGTAAAACATCCAAGAATGATAATATAACAGCATGGAACAATCAAAAATTATAGATATGTTGGAGATGTATCAACATCCCCAAGCTTAATTCCTGCTTGTCCTTGAGTAGGTAAATGATAAAAAACAGAATTTTTGATGTGGAATGCTGCCTAACATGTCATCTCATATTCTTTTCTTTGTAGCATGGACATTTGGACTTTTATATGGTTCAAATAAATAGTCTAGTTTTGACATGATAACTTAAATAGTCAAGCATATCAACAAGCAACCATGTCTTTCAAAATATCAACGCTAAAATAAGTTATCCCTAGCCCATCCTGCTCAATCATTGATCCATTCATGAAACACCCTCGCATATTAGCTACACCCAATGCTCAAGTACGATCATAGTGCCCCCTAGTTGGTGCTTTATAAGAGAAGATGGAGACTCAAATTAAAAATAAAAATTGCATAAAGTAAAAGAAAGGCCCGTCGCGGAGGGATGTAGGGATTTGTAGAGTTGCCAGAGCTCAAAGCGAAAATTGAGAGATAGAAACATTTTGAGAGGCATACTTTTCCTACCAACGAAAATGACTTAGAGCTCCCAACACTTTCCATGCTAGATATAGCATAGGCTGTTCCGAAACAGAAGATAATGTTTATTCCTTTTTCAACCATACTTTCACTTTCCATGGCTAGCCGTATCCACGGTTGCCCTCCATACCAACACTTTCCAAGAATTTATTATTTGACAACATAAAGTAAATTCATTTTTCATTACGGGATTGGGCATCCCTAATACGTTTGCCTTACTCTCATGCAATGACAAGTGAATAAACACTCATCGTGAGAGTAACACATCTAGCATGGAAAAAATTAGCCACCCCTCACCGCCTCGCTGTCGGTGTGGAACGACACCTATGGGATCACAAGAATCCCTACTACGGTTGCCGGGGCGCAGGGTTGCAAGAAGAGCAGGTCTAGTAGACAACACAAGGACCGTTTACCCTGGTTTGGGCCGCGAGGATGCGTAAAACCCTAGTCCTGCTTTGGTGGGTGTATTTCAGAGAGTTCTTGAGCTCTCGAACTAGCTGTGGTCAGTGCGTGGTTCGAAAGAGCCGAATCCCTCTCCAGTATGCCATGGGCCTCCTTTTATAGTCAGAAGGGGCTGCCACAGTGGCACAGAGGAGGTGGAAAGGCGTACAGTGCCCTGAGCTTATCGCTCGTATTACAGGACAAGACGCATTTAATGCGTAGCTTAGGTGTCCCCTTGCTTTATCGGGGACGGGGGCGAGGCCCGTCCCGTCCGTCGCCGCTCCTCCTCGCTTCGACACGCGCCTCGGCCAGTGATGCGTGCGGCGCCATGTAGGCAGGCAGGCAGCTGAGGTGGCGCGGTGGTGGAGCCTTCACGAAGATCTGCATGCCGCCACGCAGGCGCTCGATGAGTTGGCCTGGGAGCTGCATGTTGCCACGCAGGTGCCCGCCCAGCTGGTTGGGCTGGCAGCTGCATGTGAACGGCGGTGGAAGCTTGGTTGACGTGGGCCTGGCGGTGGCCCTGCTAGCGTTCTTGGCGAGGGCCTTGCCGGGGGGGCCGGCAAGGGTCTTGCCGTGTGGCCCGGCAAGGGTCTTGCCATGGCGTGCTGTCGTCCCCGGCAAAGGCCTTGCCGGGGGTCTGGTGGCCTTCCTCGGCAAGGATCTTGCCGAGGATCGTCGTCTTCTAATCCTCATTTGATCTTGAATATGTCTTCACAAAGATCTGCATGCCACCACAGAGGTGCCTTCCCGAGCCCTGGCCCCACGTGGATGATGGCGTTGGGGACCGTGGGCTCAAGGGTGGCTCGCTCTGTTGGTGTGGGGCGAACTGCCCCGGCAAGGGTCTCGCCGGGGCTGCGGAGGCTGCCCCCGGCAAGGGTCTTGCTGGGGGAACCTGCTTCGTCCCTCTGCTCTTTGTGGTCTTGGTCTTGGCGTTGCTCTGATCATCTTGGGCTTCGGTCTTACCTTGGCTCACCTCCCCTGTTCTGCTTAGCGTGACCGTAGGCGTGGCTCTGACTGCCCGTGCACAGGTAGAGGGGTACAAAAACGCACCCCTCTTTTTGTACACCGACAGGAGCCCCCGGGCCTGGGCCACACATAAGCGTGACACGTTGTTGGGTCAGGCCCAAAACGGTGCGCAGGCAGGCGAGGCTATTTTTACCGCGGTAAAACTTTTCGCGTGCTACGCTTCCCATGACCCGCGCGCGCGGCGCGGTGTGGAGGGGTGTGCGTGACGTGGGCGGCATGCGTGGGGCGATTTCCGCACGCATGCGTCACATCGTAGTAAAGAGGCGGCTCGCGCCTTCCCCGTAAAAAGAGGGAGGCGTGGAGGCGCGGCTCATTTACTGAATGGGGCCGGGCCGCGGTCTTCAAGGCGTTCACTCCCCACGATCATGGGGTGGGGAGATGTCGCTTCACTCGTCCCCTCAGTTCTGCACGTCCGCCGCGCGTCCTCCATGCGCCTGGGTGGCAAGCGGTGGAGGCGGGAAACCGGGCCGTCGCGGGTTGGGGCAGCGGGTCGGTCCTGATTGCCTGCGCCTCTAGTGGCTGGATTGGCCGAGCGGGGCGGCCAAGCCCCGACCCCGCCCCTTTATAAAGAGGGGGAAGGGGGGATGGCGTCCCGCATTCTCTTGTCATCTATCTCTTCTTGCTTCTTCTTCTTCCTTTCACTCGCCATGGAGAAAGGGAACCCGGGTCCTTCGACGGTGGCAGCGAGGGTCGCCGCTCGACAGTGCGCCCCTCCTCCTCCTGAGCCCGTGGTGGTGGAACCGGCCGCGAGGGGAAGGGGCAGGGGGCGAGGCCGTGGGCGAGGCCGTGGGCGAGGCCGGGACAGAGGTCGTAGTGCTCGGGGAAGAGGAGGACGGGGCGGCGCGCCGGCTTCGCCCCCGCCAATGGTGCCTTTTCCGATGGAAGGCCATGTCGGAGACCAGCCCCGCGAGTTCTTCATCAGGCTGCGCCGGCCTACGCGTCGACGTCTCCGTCTTCCTGCCCCGTTCGCTCGGGAGATGGAGCATGACCGGCCCCAATCCCTCATATTGCACATGAGGGGTTGTGGGAATGGGGGCACGCGGGTCGACGTCGACTTCTCGGCTCCCCGTGACATGTACCTCCGTCGTGGGTGGAAGACGTTCACTCGCATCCACAGCCTGACGGTGGGGCTCGTCCTCTACTTCAAATTAATGGAGGACGGCCTGCTCTCCGTCAAGGTCTTCGGAGAGTTCGGCCTGAAGTGCTGCGTGGAGAGCTCTTCTGTTGGAGATTATGACGATGGAAGCTCTTCCTCGAGCGAAAGTGACGAGGAGGACAGCGGGGCAGATGGCGGGGACGAGTCCGAATAGGCATCGGACGCCCCGCGCCTGGGCAGGTGCGGCAGCAGCAGCATCGGCACCTGGCCGCTCCTCGGCAGAGGTTTGCCGGGGCGGGGCCAGCTCCTTGAACTTCTCGGGGTCGTCTCCTTGGGCGGCTGGCGTCGGGAGGCTGTGGAAGAGGAAGAGGGCGGGCGACAAGGCCATCAACTCGGAGTACGCGGGCACCGACGCCTTCATCGCGTATTGCCGGTCCTGCCGCCTCGTCTTCCAGCTCCTTTCCCGGCACCATCATCACCGGCCCACCTGTGGGCGGCCATCGAGGTGTTCTCTTGGTGCTTTCTGCTGCTCGTAGCTCGCCTAGGCGCCCCTTTTGTCCTTTCGCCTGCTTGACCTGCCTCCTGAGGAGAGGGACAAGAAAGGGATTATGGGCATCTTATCTCTTTGCTCATGTTTTCATCTCGCACGAACTGTACATGTATGGGATGTTTTTAATGAAAAAGGGATGCTTGCCGGGTTTTTCATTCATGGGTAAATCCCGTGACAAGGAGCGAATCCTTGTTATTGTTTAAGATAAACGTTTTTGCCCGGCAACAGGCTTTGCCGTCCCCCCACTCCACTCGACCGTTCTCGCGCTCTCGGCGGAGGCAGGGATGTGGTGGGCTTTAGGCTCCTCGTTCCACCTCCTTGCCGCCGCGGCTACAACAAAATCCGGACCCAGGAAATAATCCTTAGGTATAGGAAAAAGGGGAGCACGGCAGCCTAGAGATAAAAATGAGGTTTCACATACCCCATTCCGGTTCCGAAATGCATGACAGAGGATAAAAGACTTATCTGGATCTGCAGCCCCCGGCAATCTCATCTTGCCGCGGTTGGATCCTTGTGCTTGCAGCCCCCGGCAACTTTGGTTTGCCGGGGTCGGGGCGCGGGTCCGTTTCCTTCTTTCCAAGTAGCTCAGCAGAAGTGCTCCTGTGCCCTGCGAACCAAAGGAGGACAGAAAAGGAACAGATAGACGCGCACTCGACCTCTAGGCTAGGGGTTAGTTGCCGCTAAGCACTATCAACCCTAACCAAGGAAGAGACTCGACCTAGCATGCATGCTATAACTTAGGGCGCCAGCGCTTCATTTATTTATGCTCAGGGTCTGCGCCTGGCTTTGTACAAAGGGTCACATGCCTTGTCGGCAAAGCTTGTACAAAAGGTGGCTTGCCGGGAGGCCCGGCAAGCCGCGCCTTATGGGTAAAACTTGCGAAGATGCTCGATATTCCAGGAGTTTCTCACTGGGACGGCATCTTCGGTCTCCAGGCGGACTGCACCTAGCCTGGTGACTCGTATTACCCGATAAGGGCCTTCCCACTTCGGCGTCAACTTGTTGGTATTCTTGGCCGACTGAACGCGCCGAAGAACAAGGTCGCCTTCCTCAAAGCTTCGCGCATGAACCTTGCGGCTATGGTAGCGGCACAAGGCTTGCTGGTAGCGCGCTGCTCTCACAGCCGCCCGAAGACGATCTTCCTCGAGGAGCATCGCGTCACCTTGGCGCAACTGCTCTTCCTCAAGCTCATCATATGCGAGCACTCGAGGTGACCCGTATATGAGTTCCATGGGGAGAACTGCTTCTGCCCCGTAGACCAGGGCAAAAGGTGTCTGGCTGGTGTGTAACGCCCACGATGCGGCTATATCTCCCACGTGTCGGGGCACGACTTAGAGGCATAACCGCATAGTGGTTTTGTCGCAAGAAGGGTCATCTTCACACAATCCCATGTAATGAACAAGAATGGGATAAAGAGTTGGCTTACAATCGCCACTTCACACAATACATAATAAATATCATCATACATCATCCAAAATACAATCATATGGACCGGCTACGGCCAAAATCCAGATGAAAATAAGACAACCCCAAATGCTAGATCCCCGATCGTCCCAACTGGGCTCCACTACTGATCATCAGGAAAAGACACATAGTAACGACCACGTTCCTCGTCGAACTCATACTTGAGATCGACGCCATCATCTGCACTGGCATCGTCGGCACCTGCAACTGGTTTTGGAAGTATCTGCGAGTCACGGGGACTCAGCAATCTCACACCCGCGAGATCAAGACTATTTAAGCTTAAAGGGGGAATGGTGCAAAAGGTGGAGCTGCAGCGGCAAAACATATATGGTGGCTAACTTGCGCAAATGAGAGCGAGAAGAGAAGCAAAGGAACGGACGTCATCTAGCAATGACCAAGAAGAGGTCCTGAACACCTACTTACGTCATACATAACACAGACCGTGTTCACTTCCCGGACTCCGCCGAGAAGAGACCATCACGGCTACACACGCACTTGGTGTATTTTAATTGGGTCAAGTGACAAGTTATCTACAACCGGACATTAAAAAATTCCCATCTGCCTCATAACCGCGGGCACGGCTTTCGAAAGATAATACCCTGCAGGGGGTGTCCCAACTTAGCCCATCATAAGCTCTCATGGTCAACGAAGGATAAACCTTCTCCCGGAAAGACCCGATCAGTCTCGGAATCCCGGTTTACAAGACATCTCGACAATGGTAAAACAAGACCAGCAAAGCCTCCCGAATGTGCCGACAAATCCCGATAGGAGCTGCACATATCTCGTTCTCAGGGCACACCGGATTGTCCAAGCTTCCGATAGGCCAGCCCAGAGTTGCCCCTGGTGGCCACCGGCGACTGACAGTTTGGACCAATACTCAGAGGAGCACTGGCCCCGGGGTTTAACATAAGGATGACCCTCGGGCTCTAGAAAACCCGGGGGAAAAAGGTATAGGTCGCAAATGGTAAAACCAAGGTTGGGCCTTGCTGGAGGAGTTTTATTCAAGGCGAACTGTCAAGGGGGTCCCATAAATCACCCGACCGTGTAAGGAACGCAAACTCAAGGAACATAATCCCGGTATAACAGTAACTAGGGCGGCAAGAGTGGAACAAAACACCAGGCATAAGGCCGAGCCTTCCACCCTTTACCAAAATATATAGATGCATTAATTAAATAAGAGATATTGTGATATCCCAACATATCCATGTTCCGACATGGAACAAACTTCAACTTCACCTGCAACTAGCAACGCTATAAGAGGGGCTGAGCAAAAGCGGTAACATAGCCAAACAACGGTTTGCTAGGAAAGGATGGTTAGGGGCTGACATGGCTGAAATAGGAGACAAGATATAGCAAGTGATAGGTAGCGAGCATGGCAATAGAGCGAACAATTAGCATAGCAAAGATAGTAGTGATTTCGAGGGGTGGTCATCTTGCCTGCAAGATTCTCAGAGTTGTCGAAAGCTTGATCCTCGTAAGCGTACTCGACAGGTTCCTCGTTCACGAACTCGTCTCCCGGCTCTACCCAAGACAAGAACACAAACAAACGGAACCACAATCAACAACGAGAAATGCGCAAGCAACATGATGCAAAACATGTATGTTATGCAAGATATGATATGCGATGCATATGCGTGCTCCGGAAGGAAAATGATGAACATGGCAGTAACTTGGCAAACCAAGCATGCCACTGGAAAGATGAGATGATTTCGGTCGAAATCGATATAAAGATCACCGGAATCGGATGCACGGTTTGCAAATGGCGAGCAAAACAAGAATGACACTAATCTGCGATTAACAGCATGATAGCACTTAAAATGCAACAAGCAACAATGCTACAGCACCCCAACATAGCAACAAAGCACATGGCAGTAATCTAAAGGAGATGCTTGACAAAAGATGAACGCTGAGCTACTGCTAGTTCACAACATATCAAGCTCAAACAAGCATGGCAAAAGTGCAAAAGATTACAGGTTCACAGACTTGGTGAAAAACTGGACATGGCAGAAATCATCATCAGGTAGCAATGTTTAGAGCACGAAATCAACATGCTACAGGAACTTAACATAGCAAAACAAGGCATGGTAGTGTTCTACTAAATGCACATGACAAAAGTCCCTCACTGACCATAAGCCAAAAAGGACCAGAAGATATGATGGCAAGCATATAAACATAGCAAGTTTCGTTATCAGGTTTCAGACTTGGCAGAAAACAGAGCATGGCAGAAATATTAATATGTAGGCCTCTTTGTGAGCTTGATGCACTCACTACAGAGCAATGCATGACAAACCAAGCATACCTACAGCAAGATGGCATGTTTATGAAGCTATCCAAGGCAAGAACAATTACATAGCATGTATGGATCAACTACAATAAGCTTGGCAAAAATGCATGTCATGTTAAGAATCTGCCAGAAATATTTTATAGCAAAAGTAGAGCAAGATTGAGTCATGCTATGTTACTCTAAAATTGCAAACAATTGCAGGCATGGATCAATTACAACTATAGCTACAAAACAGCCTTAGTGAATATCTCCAAAATATGCATGGATCCCTCTGTAGCATCAAGTTTACATGGCAACAAAATTACAGCAGACAAAAACTTAGAGAACTCACCAAGTCCCTGAAATCAGAATTATTACGGGACCTACTTTGCATGCTTGTGCTAGTCACCACAAAGACCACAAAAATACATGGACTATACCACTGGAAAGATGGCATGGCATACTTCAAAACACATGTAGAGCTCATGCTCAAAAGATGCACAGAATAAATGATACAAAAATGACAAATCTCCAAGTTCTGAGAAGAACCAGAGATTAACAGCAACTAGCCCTCTTCCAACGAAGATTTGGGCATCAAGATGACCTCTAATGAAAATGGTGCAATTTAACGAAATGAAGAGCATCACGAGACGAACAATTTGACATATTATACGCGCGGATCGGAGCTACACACACAGAGTTATCGCATCGGGAACAAGTGCATATGCTGATGCATTTCCAAGACTTAGAAGAATTTAGAGGGGGAGAAAAGTCAACGGGCGCGGTTCGGATCCAGATCGGATCGACGCTCACCGGAGCGGTCGCCGGGGCAGGGGGCGAGGCGACCCGCGGGGCGGCGCTGGAGGGGATGGCCGGCGGTGGCGCGGCGCCGGCTGGGAGCCGCGGCGGTGGCGGAGGAGGGCGGCGCCGGCGGGGGCGGCGAGCGCCGGCGGCGGGGACGGGCGCCGCGGCGGCGGCGATGGCCGGCGATGGCGGCGCACTGGCCGGCGGCGGGGAAGGCGCGCGGGCGCGCGGGCGCGGAGGCGGCGGGCCGCGGGGGCCGGCGATGGGCCTGCGGGCCGGCGGCGGGGCGAGGCCGGAGGCGGCCACGTGGCGCTCGCGGGTTGGCCGGGCGGCGCGGGCGGACGCGTCCGGCGCGGCGCGGAGGGAGAGGGTTAGGGTTTCGTCTGAGATTTCGTTTTTCGGGATGCTCACTCATTTATAGGTAGAGGGAGCTAGGAGACTCCAAATGAGGTGCGGTTTTCGCCCACACGATCGTGATCGAACGACCTAGAGCATGGAAGAGAGTTTGGTGGGTTTTGGGCTGGTTTGGAGGGGTTTTTTGCTGGACACTCAAATGGACTTTGCGGATGCCCGGTTAACCGTTGGAGTACCAAACGACCTCCGAATGGAACGAAACTTGACCGGTAGGCTCCGGGTGGTATATTAAGACCACTTGACAAGCCTCGGTCCATTCCGAGAAAGTTTGACACACGCACACGAAAGAAAACAAGAGGGGTGCACCGGAGGAGATAGGAGCGCCGGATTGGAAAACGGACAACGGGGAAAATGCTCGGATGCATGAGACGAACACGTATGCGAATGCAAAGCACATGATGACATGATATGAAAATGCATGACATGACAAAATACAAAACGAAAGACAGAACCCGACAACGGAGGGAAAAACATATCACATAGCCGGAAATGGCAAGAGTCGGAGTTACAAATATGGCAAGTTACATGCGGGGTGTTACAACACTCCACCACTACGAGAGGATCTCGTCCCGAGATCTAGGACTGAAAGAACTCCGGATATTCGGAACGGAGATGGTCCTCGCGTTCCCAGGTGGCTTCCCGGTCGGAATGGTGCGACCACTTCACTTTCAGGAATTTGATAGACTTGTTGCG
This sequence comes from Aegilops tauschii subsp. strangulata, assembly GCF_002575655.3. Classification (NCBI taxonomy): domain Eukaryota; kingdom Viridiplantae; phylum Streptophyta; class Magnoliopsida; order Poales; family Poaceae; genus Aegilops; species Aegilops tauschii. The sequence goes on from NC_053036.3 coordinate 495,532,753, forward strand.
AGTCTTGCGCTCAGTTTCTTCAAGAATAGCAACTGGGTGCTCGTGATAAGACAAATCTTCTTGGAGGTCAATCTCTTCGAAGTCGATAGTGCGCTCAGGCGTCTTGAAGCACTTGCGGAGCTGTGACACGTGGAACACATCGTGCACGTTCGCGAAGTTGGAAGGAAGTTCAAGTTGATAGGCGAGGTCGCCTCTTTTACCAATGATCTTGAAAGGACCCACATATCTAGGGGCAAGCTTCCCTTTGATACCGAAACGACGAGTGCCTTTCATTGGAGAGACGCGGAGGTAGACATGGTCTCCGATCTCGAATGCCAAATCACGATGCTTACTATCATAGTAGCTCTTCTGGCGCGATTGCGCGGCTTTGAGATTATCACGGATGACTTTACACATTTCTTCAGCTTCAGTGATTAAGTCATTGCCAAGAAGTTGGCGTTCACCAGTCTCTGACCAATTGAGAGGAGTACGGCACTTTCTGCCATAGAGAATCTCGAATGGGGCCTTGCCCGAACTCGCTTGGAAGCTGTTGTTGTAGGAGAATTCAGCATAAGGAAGACAATCTTCCCATTTCATGCCAAAGGAAATGACACAAGCCCTGAGCATATCTTCAAGAATTTGATTGACTCGCTCGACTTGGCCACTAGTTTGAGGGTGGAAAGCTGTGCTGAAGCGAATGTTTGTGCCCATGGCCTTCTGGAAGGAGTCCCAGAACTTAGAGGTGAAGATGCTTCCACGATCTGAAGAAATCAATTGTGGAATGCCGTGCAAGGAGACAATTCTGGAGGTGTAGAGCTCTGCCAGCTGAGCTGCTGTGATGGATTCTTTGATTGGAAGGAAATGGGCCACTTTAGAGAGCTTGTCGATGACAACGAAGATAGCGTCATTTCCGCGCTTGGATTTGGGAAATCCAGTCACGAAGTCCATTTCGATATGATCAAACTTCCATTCTGGAATAGCAAGAGGTTGGAGGAGACCAGCTGGTCGTTGGTGTTCTGCTTTCACTCTTCGGCAGATATCACATTCATTCACGAATTGAGCAATCTCTCGCTTCATTCGAGTCCACCAATACGACTGCTTGAGGTCATGATACATCTTCGTACTTCCAGGATGAATGGAAAGGAGAGAATTGTGCGCCTCGTTCATTATGACTTTCCTTAGATCACCTTTCGGAACCACAATCCGGTCCTCGAAGAACAAAGTGTCTCTGTCATCAATGCGATAGCACTTGTATTTGGAAAGACCCTTGTCGATACCACGTTTCACCTTCTTCACCATGGCATCAAGGAGTTGTGCCTCACGAATTTGATCTTCCAAAGTAGGAGATACTATGAGGTTGGCAAGAACGCCTTGAGGAACAACTTGGAGATTCAGCTTGCGGAAAGCTTCACAAAACTCCGGTTGGAACGGCTTGAGAATTAAGCTGTTGCAATAAGCTTTCCTGCTTAAAGCATCTGCAATGACATTTGCTTTGCCTGGAGTATATTCGATACTCGGATTGTACTCTTGAATCATTTCGACCCATCGAGTCTGCCTGAGGTTGAGGTTGGGCTGAGTGAAGATATACTTGAGACTCTTGTGATCAGTGAAAATGTCCACTTGTCTTCCCAACAAGAGATGTCTCCACGTAACCAAAGCATGGACAACTGCCGCCAACTCAAGATCGTGAGTGGGGTAGTTCTTCTCGTTGGGCTTCAACTGCCGAGAGGTATAGGCCACAACTTTCTTCTCTTGCATTAACACAGCACCGAGACCTTGGAGAGAAGCATCACAGAAAACTTCATACGGCTTGGATTCATCAGGAGGAGTCAAGACAGGAGCTGTGACAAGTTTCTGTTTGAGAGTGTTGAAAGCAACATCACACTCAGGAGACCAGACATATTTCACATGCTTCTGTAGGAGGTTGGAAAGAGGCTTTGCAATCTTGGAAAAATTCTCAACGAATCTTCGGCAATAGCTTGCAAGACCCAGAAAACTGCGGAGCTGCTTGACATTTTGAGGAGGTTCCCAATCCAGAACTGCGGACACCTTCTCGGGGTTAATAGCGATGCCTTTGGCAGAGATGATGTGACCAAGGAAAAGAACTTCATCGAGCCAAAACTCACATTTGGAGAACTTCGCATAGAATTGATACTCTCTGAGCTTGTCGAGCACCAATCGCAAATGTTTGGCATGATCCTGCTTATTCTTGGAGAAGACCAAGATATCATCGAGATACACCAAAACGAATTCATTGGTATAAGGGTTGAAGATGAAATTCATCATCCGAGAGAACACCGGGGGAGCATTGACAAGGCCGAAAGACACGACAGTATATTCATAAGAACCAAAGCTCGTTCTGAATGCTGTCTTGGGAATATCTTCTTCACGAATGCGAATCTGATGATAACCCATACGAAGGTCAAGCTTCGAGAATACTTTAGCGCCCTTGAGTTGCTCAAATAGCTCATTGATGTTGGGAAGTGGATACTTGTTCTTGATTGTCTTCTTGTTCAATGGACGGTAGTCGACACAAAGTCGGTCCGTGCCATCCTTCTTCTTGACAAAAAGAACACCACAACCCCATGGAGAAGAACTCGGTCTGATCAAACCCAGACGTTCTTGTTCATCGAGCTGCTTCTTCAATTCCTTCAGCTCGTTTGGTCCAAGCTTGTATGGACGCTTGCAAACGGGTACAGTACCAGGCTCTAGTTCGATAACGAACTCAACTGGCCGGTGCGGAGGCATACCCGGAAGCTCTTCTGGAAAGACATCTTGATACTCGCAAACGACTGGAATTTGAGAGATGGCATCCAATTCGCCCTTCTCATTGAGAGAGAAAAACCGAATGGTTTCATCACGAGCGGCAAAAACAATCACATCCTCAGACGAGTGTGTCAATTGAATTTCTCTGGCAGCACAATCAAGTTGAGCCTTGTGCTTAGAAAGCCAGTCCATCCCGAGAATAAGATCAATATCCGAGTCACCAAGAACAATTGGAGAAGACTGGAAAGCATAATCGCCCAACTTGATGGTAACATTCGGAACCATGGAACTTGCATTCATGCATTTGCCTGGAGAGACAACTGCTAACGGCCTAGGCAATCCTTGGAAATGCAATTCATGCTTGGATGCAAAAGGTCTTGATATGAAAGAAAGAGATGCACCAGTATCAAAAAGAACTTTTGCAGGAATATCGTTAACAGGAAGATTACCCATTATCACATCGGTAGATTCCTCCGCTTGAGCTGCATTCAACATGTTCACCTTTGCAAACTTTGGATTATGCTTGACCACTGCATTGCTGGAAGATCTGACAGGAGGAGGAGGAGGAAGACGCCTCTGGTTGAAGCACTTGTTAGCATAGTGACCTTTCTGCTGACATTTGTTGCAAGTCACCTCTGAGAGTGGACGGTGATAAGGAGCATTGGACTTTGGAGCTTGATTCTGAGACTTGTTCTGATAGCCAGAGTTGGAAGAGTTTGAAGAACCATGGCCACCTTTGTTCTTCTGCTGGTAAGGCTGACGAAACGGAGGAGGAGGAGGCAACCAGAACTTCTGTTGCTTAGCTGTCACAAGTGAGGAAGAAGAAGACTGAACTGCGTCTCTGACTCTCTTCTTAGAAGCCTCACACTTGAGCTGAGCAGCCTCTTGCTTCAGTGCCATATTGTAGAATTGATCAAACTGAGTAGGCTCAACAAGAACGAGAGCTAACTGCAGATCCTCTTTAAGGCCACCTCTGAAGTGATAGATCATGCTCTTCTCATCAGGAACGTCTTGTTTAGCGAAGCGAGCAAGTTTCTGAAACTGAATGTTGTATTGATACACAGACATGTTTCCTTGCTTGAGATTTCGGAACTCCTCACGCTTGCTCTCAACAACACTTTGTGGAATGTGGTGCGCTTTGAAGTCCCGACAGAAGTCAGTCCAAGTGATCACACGACCTCCTCTGGAATCTTTGTATTGCTGAAACCAATCAGCAGCTTGGTCCTTGAGCTGGAAAGAAGCGAACTTGACAAAGTCCTCAGGCCTGACATTGCTACATTCAAAATGCTTGTTGATATCCACGAGCCAATCATCGGCATCCGTGGCCTCGGCACAGTAGCTGAAAGACTTGGGCTGATTTGCGAGAAACTGGTTGAGAGTGGCAAAGTGAAACTGATTGTTGCCTTGACCTTGATTGCCTTGATTGCCTTGCCCTTGAGTACGTTCTTGCAAGAGTTGCAGAATCATTTGAGCATTGGCGTTGGTGGCTGCCATGATTGATTGCCATGCCTCCGGAGGTGGAGGTGGTGGCGGAGGGTTCGCTTGACTCCCTTCATTGCGATCCGGATTCTGACGCGTTGGCGGAGCCATCCTGAAGAGGGTGACGTCCGTTAGCATCTTGATAGACAAAAGATAAGTAGAATCAAACGGATAGAAATTGCAACATATAGTCTTCACAATAAGCATTCGAACGAAGATGAACGAATGAATTCCGTAGTAAATCATCACACTTCCATAAGTTGAGAAGCCACTTGCAAAAGATATGGAATGAACAAGATAAAACAAAGTATTGGCTTGCAGAATAAGCCGGAACAAACATATGATAGATATTTCATCCGAAGTTTTCGTGGTGGGGCCCACACGGGCTCAATCGTACAGCACCATCATGTACAAGGCTGTGCACATGACATACGAAGCGTCCCCGAGTCGGCAAAGCCATGGACTCTTTAAGACACAACGAGACCACTGTAAAATCAACCGTATACAGGCGGACCACTAGACGTCGAACCCCAATCTCATATCATGCATCTGTCGAAAAGATATCCTAAGGCTACTAGAATTCCCACTTATAATCTCCCGAAACTTTCTGGTTATGCAATCTGGTGTAGGGGATACAGGGGACACAAAATATATCACCCAAACTAACAATCCCTAGATCCAGCTGTATCCATCCGTCAACACATAACCAAGAAATCTTCGGAAATCGTTTACCTCAACCTTCGAAAAACATCCGTTATACAAGTTATGGCAATACTCCCGAACTCCCGCCCCAGTACTGGGTGGCGTCGAGGTGATCTCACCAACAACTGCATAAAAGAGATTTCGATGTCGGCGAAACACAGGTATTCCAGAATTGCAACGATAAAATTGTGACGACAACACCTCGGAGCTCAACTCCCCGGGACACTGCCACAACCCCTAAATGACAGGAGGCACCAAGAACAATGTTCTCGTCACAAATCAATCGGAACGATTCCAAGATACCCGCGTGATCCTAAAAATTTTTTTAGTGAAATTTGAGGAGAGAGTAGACAAAACTCTACGTCAGGAGACCTCACCAGAGCGACGAAGGGACTGAGGAGTAAAAGAATCCTACTCTCCGATATATATAATCCTAAGACTCAAAACATTTTGTTCTAGACTCAACAACGTCAGCGATTCGATCAAGCAGGGGGCTCCTAAGTCGGGGATGGCTCTGATTACCAACTTGTAACGCCCACGATGCGGCTATATCTCCCACGTGTCGGGGCACGACTTAGAGGCATAACCGCATAGTGGTTTTGTCGCAAGAAGGGTCATCTTCACACAATCCCATGTAATGAATAAGAATGGGATAAAGAGTTGGCTTACAATCGCCACTTCACACAATACATAATAAATATCATCATACATCATCCAAAATACAATCATATGGACCGGCTACGGCCAAAATCCAGATGAAAATAAGACAACCCCAAATGCTAGATCCCCGATCGTCCCAACTGGGCTCCACTACTGATCATCAGGAAAAGACACATAGTAACGACCACGTTCCTCGTCGAACTCCCACTTGAGATCGACGCCATCATCTGCACTGGCATCGTCGGCACCTGCAACTGGTTTTGGAAGTATCTGTGAGTCACGGGGACTCAGCAATCTCACACCCGCGAGATCAAGACTATTTAAGCTTAAAGGGGGGAATGGTGCAAAAGGTGGAGCTGCAGCGGCAAAACATATATGGTGGCTAACTTGCGCAAATGAGAGCGAGAAGAGAAGCAAAGGAACGGACGTCATCTAGCAATGACCAAGAAGAGGTCCTGAACACCTACTTACGTCATACATAACACAGAGCGTGTTCACTTCCCGGACTCCGCCGAGAAGAGACCATCACGGCTACACACGCACTTGGTGTATTTTAATTGGGTCAAGTGACAAGTCACCACAAAGACCACAAAAATACATGGACTATACCACTGGAAAGATGGCATGGCATACTTCAAAACACATGTAGAGCTCATGCTCAAAAGATGCACAGAATAAATGATACAAAAATGACAAATCTCCAAGTTCTGAGAAGAACCAGAGATTAACAGCAACTAGCCCTCTTCCAACGAAGATTTGGGCATCAAGATGACCTCTAATGAAAATGGTGCAATTTAACGAAATGAAGAGCATCACGAGACGAACAATTTGACATATTATACGCGCGGATCGGAGCTACACGCACAGAGTTATCGCATCGGGAACAAGTGCATATGCTGATGCATTTCCAAGACATAGAAGAATTTAGAGGGGGAGAAAAGTCAACGGGCGCGGTTCGGATCCAGATCGGATCGACGCTCACCGGAGCGGTCGCCGGGGCAGGGGCGAGGCGACCCGCGGGGCGGCGCTGGAGGGGATGGCCGGCGGTGGCGCGGCGCCGGCTGGGAGCCGCGGCGGTGGCGGAGGAGGGCGGCGCCGGCGGGGGCGGCGAGCGCCGGCGGCGGGCGCGCGGCGGCGGGGACGGGCGCCGCGGCGGCGGCGATGGCCGGCGATGGCGGCGCACTGGCCGGCGACGGGGAAGGCGCGCGGGCGCGCGGGCGCGGAGGCGGCGGGCCGCGGGGGCCGGCGATGGGCCTGCGGGCCGGAGGCGGCCACGTGGCGCTCGCGGGTTGGCCAGGCGGCGCGGCGGACGTGTCCGGCGCGGGCGGACGCGTCCGGCGCGGCGCGGAGGGAGAGGGTTAGGGTTTCGTCTGAGATTTCGTTTTTCGGGATGCTCACTCATTTATAGGTAGAGGGAGCTAGGAGACTCCAAATGAGGTGCGGTTTTCGCCCACACGATCGTGATCGAACGACCTAGAGCATGGAAGAGAGTTTGGTGGGTTTTGGGCTGGTTTGGAGGGGGTTTTTGCTGGACACTCAAATGGACTTTGCGGATGCCCGGTTAACCGTTGGAGTACCAAACGACCTCCGAATGGAACGAAACTTGACCGGTAGGCTCCGGGTGGTATATTAAGACCACTTGACAAGCCTCGGTCCATTCCGAGAAAGTTTGACACACGCACACGAAAGAAAACAAGAGGGGTGCACCGGAGGAGATAGGAGCGCCGGATTGGAAAACGGACAACGGGGAAAATGCTCGGATGCATGAGACGAACACGTATGCAAATGCAAAGCACATGATGACATGATATGAAAATGCATGACATGACAAAATACAAAACGAAAGACAAAACCCGACAACGGAGGGAAAAACATATCACATAGCCGGAAATGGCAAGAGTCGGAGTTACAAATATGGCAAGTTACATGCGGGGTGTTACATGGTGGCTCGATTTGGCGTCGTCCTGATCGACCAAAGAACCGCCGGCAATTCATCAGTCCAGCGCCATCCGCTCTTGCGCAGCTTGTCAAAAGTCTTTGTCCTTAGGCCTCGCAACACTTCAGGATTTGCCCTCTCCGCTTGGCCGTTGCTCCGTGGGTGTGCCACGGAAGCAAAACAGACTTTGCTGCCGAGGTCTTGAATGTATTGCATGAAGGTGTGGCTCGTGAACTGCGTGCTGTTGTCGGTGATGACTCTGTTTGGCACACCAAAACGGCAGACCAGTCCCTTGAAAAACTTGACAGCTGACTGAGCAGTCACCTTTCTCACTGCTTCCACTTCCGGCCACTCTGTGAACTTGTCGATTGCAACGTACAAGTACTCAAAGCCCCTGCAGCGCGGGGGAAAGGGCCCAGTATATCGAGCCCCCAAACCGAGAATGGCCAGGAGAGAGGGATTGTTTGAAGGGCTTGAGATGGTTGATGAAGCTTCTTTGAATGGAACTGACACGCTTCATACTTGGTTACTAGTGCTATTGCATCCTGGAGAGCGGTGGGCCAGAAGAAACCTTGCCGGAACGCCTTCCCGGCAAGGGCCCTCGACCCTATGTGGGAGCCACATATGCCTCCGTGTATCTCCGCCAACAGCTCCAGTCCTTCCTCCCGAGGGATGCACTTCAATTTCACACCGTTTGGTCTTCTCCTGTACAGGACGTCATCGACGAACTGGTACAGGACGGACCAACGAGCTACTTTTTCTGGTTCTTCCTGCTCCTCAGGAAGCTCCCCTGTTTGGAGGAAATGGACGGTATGCTGCGCCCATGCTAGAGCCTGGGGCTCGATGGCAAGGACCAAAGGCATTTCTTCCGCCATGGGAGCGGCTGTCTCTACGGCCAGGGCTTGATGCCCTGCCGGAGCCAGTTGCTCTTGGGCAGGTTCAGCGTCCATGGCAGCACCCTTGCCGGCGGCCCCAGGGGGCTCGGTAGGAAAGTACTTGCTGGGACCTGACTTCCTCCGCTTGTTCTGCCCCGCTGATGGCTCGACGGATGGTTGAGTTAACCGGAGCAAAAAGGTACCTGGTTCCACAGGTAGCTTGAATGCAGCACGCTTTGACAGGTAATCGGCGATGTCGTTCTCCATTCGGGGGACGTGCTCCGCTTGAATACCCTCAAAGCGCTCCTCTAGCTTCCTCACCTCATCTACGTAGGCCTCCATCAATGGGCTCTGGTAATCCTTGTTGACCTGCTTGAGGTGCTCTCCGGTGGGCGCAACGAGCAGCACACCGGCACCGGCGCCTTGCAGCGAGAAAGCCCCATCAAAGTACATGATCCAGTCGCGGTCTGCTTCCTTGCCGGGGAGAGTGGTCTCCTTGATTTCTTCGTCAGGAGTTGATGTCCATTCTGCAATGAACTCCGCCAAGACTCTGCTCTGGATTGTCGAGGTACTTTCAAACTTCAAACCGAAACTTGATAGCTCCAAGGCCCATTCCACAATCCTTCCGGTTGCATCTGGGTTATGCAGTATCCGTTGCAACGGGAGGCGGGTGACGACAGTGATCTCATGGGCTTGGAAGTAATGAAGAAGCTTCCTCGAGGCCATAAGGAGGCCGAAGAGCAATTTTTGCACACCTGAATACCTCGACCTAGCCCCCTGCAAGAGGGAGCTGACAAAGTAAACCGGGTGCTGCATCATTTTCTTCTTCTGCACCACTTCACTCGACTGCGCGGGCACTGCCTTGGTGGCATCAGACTCTGCCGGGGGTCGCGCCTTGCTGGCACCAGGCCCTGCCGGGGGAATCTTTGGCTTGTCATCCGCTGGTTTTGCCGCCGTCAGTGCCTCCTCGTCGACCTCCCTCTGTGCCACCAGTGCAGCGCTGACCACTTGATTTGTTGCCACCAGGTATAGCAGCAACGGCTCTTGTGGTTTAGGCGCAACCAGTATTGGCGTGGAGGAAAGGTATTTCTTCAGATCCTGCAATGCTGCCTCGGCTTCTGGGGTCCACTCCATTGGGCCCGCCTTCTTCAAGACTTTGAAGAAAGGAAGGGTGCGCTCAGCGGACTTGGAGATGAACCGGCTCATGGCGGCGACGCAGCCGGTGAGCCGACGCACATCTTTGATCCGCTTGGGCGCCTCAATCTGCTCAATAGCCTTGATTTTGTCTGGGTTTGCCTCGATCCCGCGCTGTGACACAAAGAACCCGAGAAGCTTGCCGGACGGAACGCCGAAGACACACTTCTCAGGGTTCAGCTTGAGGTTGATCTTGCGCAGGTTGGCAAACCTCTCTTCTAGATCTTGCACAAGAGTTGGCCCGTCTTTGGTTTTGACCACTATGTCATCCATGTAGGCCTCCATATTTCTATGGAGATGAGGTTCAAAACCAATCTGGACTACTCTTGCAAATGTTGAGCCAGCGCTCTTCAACCCGAAAGGCATCCATAAAAAGCAATACGTACCACATGGGGTGATGAACGCTGTCTTTTCTTCATCTTCTCTGGTCATGAATATCTGGTGGTAGCCTGAGTAGGCGTCAAGGAATGATAACAGATCACACCCGGCTGTGGAGTCAACAATCTGGTTGATGCACGGCAACGGGAAGGGGTCCTTAGGACAAGCCTTATTGATATCTGTGTAATCAATACACAGCCTCCACTTCCCATTTGCCTTGCGCACCACTACCGGATTGGCCAACCACGTCGGGTGGAGCACTCCTCTCACCAAACCTGCCGCTTCCAACTTCCAGATCTCCTCTGTGATGAAATCCTGCCTCTCCAAAGCCTGCTCTCTGACCTTCTGCTTGACGGGTCGCGCGTGGGGGCAGACGGCTAGGTAGTGCTCAATCACCTCCCTGGGAACACCGGGGATGTCGGACGCTTGCCATGCAAACACGTCGACATTTGCCCACGGGAAGGTGACTAGCGCGCCTTCCTATTTGCTGTCGGGGTGGAGCCTATGGTGAAGGCCCCTCCCATGCCATCCTCCCCGACGGGCACCTTCTTGGTCCGCGGCGGCTCGGCTCTAGATTTCTTGCTCTTGTCGGTAGAGCTCTCTGGCACGTCCTCAACCGCAGCACAACACTCCGAGGAGGTGCGCTTGCCGGAGTGGGTGCGAGAGGTCTTGTCGGGCTCCTTCTTCCCTCCCGGGCCTTCAGCGGCAGGAGCAGGTGCCTTGGTGGTAGCTAACTGCCTCCCGGTAGAGCTGGTCGGCGCAAATCAGCGCGTCCTTCTTGTCGGAGGGGACGGAGATGATGGTCAAAGGCCCGGGCATCTTTAGCATGTTGTAGGCATAGTGTGACGCCGCCATGAACTTGGCTAGTGCCGGGCGGCCGAGGATCCCGTTGTAGGGCAAGGGGATCTCGGCCACGTCGAAGACGATCCTCTCTGTCCTGTGGTTCAACTCTCCTCCAAATGTCACGGGCATTGTGACCTTTCCCTTCGGCTGGCTCCTCCCCGGATTGACCCCTTGAAACGTGCCCGTTTCCTCGAGGTCTCCATTAGGGATTTGCAACCTTTTGATCACGACAGGCGAGATCAGGTTTAGGCCGGCCCTGCCGTCAACCAACATCTTATTCACCCTGAGGTTGTGTATCGTTGGTGAGACCAATAATGGCAAACACCCGACCGCGGTAGTGCAGTCAGGGTGATCCTCGGCGTCAAAGATGAGGGGCGTGCTGGACAACTTCAGCGGTTTCTGTACGCCGAACGACGGCTCTGCTGCTGTAATCTCACACGCCCACTGCTTGAGCTGGCGGTGAGAGGTATGCAGCGAGGCGCCGCCATCGACGCACATGGCCTCTGTAGCCTTCTGGAAACCTTGCTCACCAGACTCGTCGTCCTCGTCGTGATCATCATCTTCTTGTTTCTTGTCGCGGCCCCGGGCGGGCCTCTCTTGTTGGTTGTCCTTGTCGGGGCGGCCTCCTTGGCCGCCATGCTTCTTGCCGGATCCCTCAACATCGTCCTGGTCCTTCTTCTTGTCCCGCCTCTCGTACTCAGCCTTTTGCTTCTCAGCAAGCAGCTCGACTTGTCGGCAGTTCTGGAGGTCGTGGCCCTTGGTGCGGTGGATCTTGTAGTATTGCTTGCTGGAGCTTCCTGGCTTGTCGATAGCCGCCAAGGCCCGGCAGGCGGCGCACCCAGCAATCTCCTTGCCGGGGGCGTCTGCCTTGACCTTCTTGCCGGCACCGGTATCGTCAGATCCCTCAACGGCAAGCACGGCCTTGCCTTTGCATTTCCTGTTGCGACGCCGGCTCTTCTTCGTCAGGGTGGCGGCGTCTTCATCGATAGAGTCGGTTTCCACGCCAGCGTCTTCGCCGGGGTACTTCCTTCCCTCTTCAGCCCGGGCGCACCTATCGGCCAGAACGTAGAGCTCGGCCACATCCTTAACCTTGGTCATAGCCAGCTCCTCGCGCATCTTGCGATTGCGCATGTTCTGGTGGAACGCGCTAATCACAGCGGCGGGATGAACGTCGGGGATGTTGTACTGCACCCGGCTGAATCTCTGGATGTACTTGCGCAGGGTCTCCCCTTCCTTCTAGGGAATGATATGCAGATCACTGGCCTGGCCATGAGCTTGGTGACCTCCTGTGAAGGCGCCAACGAACTCATGGCACAGATCCGACTAAGAAGAAATGGAATCCACCGACAAGTGCATCAACCAAGACATCACATTGGGCTTGAGCGCCAGCGGGAAATAGTTGGCAAGCACCTTGTCGTCGCGAGCCCCAGCAGCCTGCATTGCGATGGTGTAGATGCTGAGGAACTCGGACGGATGGGTCTTGCCAGTGTACTTCTCGCCGACGTCAGGCTTGAACGTGCGGTGGGACGGCCACTGGAACTGCCGCAGCTCACGGGTAAAAGCCAGGCAGCCCACCTCATAAGGTAGGTCGACGGGGCCCCCCGGTGCCGGGTGGTCCATAGCGGGCCCAGCCCGCTTGTCCGAATGGTGGCGCGTTTCGCGCCGGCGCTCGACGGTGGTTCGAGCGTCTTCGTGAGCTCGCTCCCGAAGGACCTGGCGCTGGTCGCGGAGGGTCCGCGGATCGGACGACGCTACGGAGATGTTATCACAAGCGTCATCGCGACGGGCCGACGCCCGCGGCGGCTGGCGAGGAGGAGGAGAGTGCACCGTGGCCGCAGCTCCCCCGGTCCTCCCAGCGCCAGCATGTGGTGGCTCGGTGGAGCGCCGACCCGAGGGCCCCGCCGGTCACGGATCGTCTTTTTTTGCGACGGCGACGAGGCTCCGGATGGTGGCCCTCCACTCGTCGAGCTTCTCCGCAGCAGGAGGGAAGTCGAGGAGCAGCTGTGCGCGCGCCAAAGCTTCCGCTGGTGTGGGCGGCGGCGACAGCTGTGTGGATCGTGGCGCGCTTCGACTTCTAACCACGTTAGAAGGAGCTCCGTTATGACCCAGCGGCTGTGTGCCATTCCCGCCAGCGCTTCGGCGAGCGTGCTGAACCCCTTCATCTTGCGGGTGACGCATAGGGCTCTTCCCATGGCGGTGCCCAGGGTCACCAACGTGGTGACGCTGCTCGGCATGCACACCATGGGAAGAGCGCGTGGTGGTCACCGGTGTGAGCGTCTTGGAGCTCGCTGCGCCGCCCGGAGGTGGCGCAACGACACCTCTGGAGGGCCCCGCGCCGCCTGCAGGGGGCCCGGCTCTGTCTTTGGATCTGGCGGCGTGCGGCCGGTCGTCTGGCGAGCGAACGACACCGCTCGCCAGGCTCTGACTGCCTGGGCGATGCTGGTGCTCGCGGACCGCGGCTCGGGTCCTATCCGCGACCGGTCCACTGCTCGCCCGGACCGGCACGGGCCGTTCGGCTCCCAACGAGCCGATCTCCGTGGCCGTCTTCTTCTTAGGAGCCATGGCGACGAAGACCGCTAGGCTAACTACTAGACCAGATTCTCACAATTGCGCCCCCTACCTGGCGCGCCAAAGATGTCGGTGTGGAACAACGCCTATGGGATCATAAGAATCCCTACTACGGTTGCGGGGGTGCAGGGTTGCAAGAAGAGCAGGGCTAGTACGCAGCACAAGGATCGTTTACCCAGGTTCGGGCCGCGAGGATGCGTAAAACCCTAGTCCTACTTTGGTGGGTGTATTCAGAGAGTTCTTGAGCTCTCGAACTAGCTGTGGTCAGTGCGTGGTTCGAAAGAGCCGAATCCCTCTCCAGTATGCCATGGGCCTCCTGTTATAGTCAGAAGGGGCTGCCACAGTGGCACAGAGGAGGTGGAAAGGCGTACAGTGCCCTGAGCTTATCGCTCGTATTACAGGACAAGACGCATTTAATGCGTAGCTTAGGTGTCCCTTGCTTTATCGGGGACGGGGGCGAGGCCCGTCCCGTCCGTCGCTGCTCCTCCTCGCTTCGACACGCGCCTCGGCCAGTGATGCATGCGGCGCCATGTAGGCAGGCAGGCAGCTGAGGTGGCGCGGTGGTGGAGCCTTCATGAAGATCTGCATGCCGCCACGCAGGCGCTCGATGAGTTGGCCTGGGAGCTGCATGTTGCCACGCAGGTGCCCGCCCAGCTGGTTGGGCTGGCAGCTACATGTGAATGGCGGTGGAAGCTTGGTTGACGTGGGCCTGGCGGTGGCCCTGCTGGCAATCTTGGCGAGGGCCTTGCCGGGGGGCCCGACAAGGGTCTTGCCGTGGCGCGCTGTCGTCCCCGACAAGGGCCTTGCCGGGGGTCTGGTGGCCTTCCTCGGCAAGGATCTTGCCGAGGATCGTCATCTTCTAATCCTCATCTGATCTTGAATATGTCTTCACAAAGATCTGCATGCCACCACAGAGGTGCCTTCCCGAGCCCTGGCCCCACGTGGATGATGGCGTTGGGGACCGTGGGCTCAAGGGTGGCTCGCTCTGTTGGTGTGGGGCGAACTGCCCCGGCAAGGGTCTTGCCGGGGCTGTTGAGGCTGCCCCCGGCAAGGGTCTTGCCGGGGGAACCTGCTTCGTCCCTCTGCTCTTTGTGGTCTTGGTCTTGGCGTTGCTCTGATCATCTTGGGCTTCGGTCTTACCTTGGCTCACCTCCCCTGTTCTGCTTAGCGTGACCATAGGCGCGGCTCTGGCTGCTCATGCACAGGTAGAGGGGTACAAAAACGCACCCCTCTTTTTGTACACCGACACTCGCGAGCGGTACGAGCACACAAAAGAGAAATTTATTTTCAAAATTAGAGATGGCACATACGTTTTCTTAGAATGGCAGAAGAATACCGCATATAGGTAGGTATGGTGGACTCATGTGGCAAAACTGGATTAAAGGATTTTGGATGCACAAGTAGTGATCATACTTAGTGCAAAATGAAGGCTAGCAAAAGATTGAGAAGCGACCAACCAAGAAACGAATAATCTCATAAGCGAGCATTGGGCATAATTAACACTGAATAATGCACCACAAGTAGGATATAATTTCATTGCATAACTATTGACTTTCGTGCTTGCATAGGGAATCACAAACCTTAACCCCAATATTCTTACTAAAGCATAATTACTCATCAACATGACTCACATATCCCATCATCATATCTCAAAACTATTACAAGGAATCAAGTTTATCTTGTCCAATGATCTTCATGAAAGTTTTTATTATATCCTTCTTGGATATCTATCACTTTGGGACTAATTTTCATGTGTTGCTTTTGATAAGCTCAAACAAATATAAGTGAAGATCATGAGCATAATATTTCTTTCTCTTAAGTTAATTTAAGTGAAGCAAGAGAGAATTTCTTCAAAAATACTAAAGCACACCGTGCTCAAAAAGATCCTCCCTCCATTCTAAAATGGATGACCCAACTTTATACTAAACTTTGTACTAAAGTTAGTACAAAGTTGAGTCATCTATTTTGGAACGGAGGGAGTATAAGTGAAGCACTAGAGCAATTCCATAGAAAAGAGCTTCATTGACGGGATGTGAGTGCCGCTTACTTAGCCTCCCTGGGAACTATTTGAGGATTCTATTTTATTTACAAACTTTCAAATCTAAGTATTTTATTAAAACAACAAGCAAAAAGCAAAACAAAATAAAATGACAAACCAAGAATAGCACACATCATGTGAAGAAGCAAAAACTTAGGCTCAATAGATACTAACCGATAATTGTTGAAGAAGAAAGGTGGGATGCCTACCGGGGCATCCCAAGCTTAGATGCTTGAGACTTCTTGGAATATTAACTTGGGGTGTCTTGGGCATCCCCAAGCTTGAGCTTTTGTGTCTCCTTAATTCCTCTCATATCACGGTTTACCTAATATTGAAAACTTCATCCACACAAAACTCAACAAGAACTCGTGAGATAAGTTAGTATAAATCAATGCAAAACCTTATCATTCTCTACTGTAGCAAATCACTAAAATTATAATTTAACATTGCATACTAAATGCCTCTGCATATTTAATACTCCTATCCTCAAATAGAATCATTAAACAAGCAAACATATGCAAACATAACAGCAATCTGCCAAAACAGTACAGTCTGTAAAGAATGCAAGAGGCTCCATAGTTATTGAACATAAAAAATTCTGAAAATTTAACACACTATAGAAAATTTATCAGATCTTATTGTGCAAAAAGTTTCAACATTTTATCACATTCTAACTTTTCTGGGGAATTTTTGCAACACCGATAAACTTTCTGTTTTCAAACAGCAACATGTAGACTTGCAAAATAAGCATGACAAAGGCTATACTTGACATTCTTATTGAAATAAAAGATGCAATACATTATTACAAATAACAGAAAGCAAATCCTAACAAAATAAAATGACGCTCCAAGCAAAACAAATATCATGTGACGAATAAAAATGTAGCTCCAAGTGAGGTTACCGATAATTTTGGAGACGAAAGAGGCGATGCCTTCCGGGGCATCCCCAAGCTTAGTTGCTTGGATCTTCCCTGAATATTACCTTGGGGTGCTATCGGATGTTGGGTTCCAGCAAACCCTTAAGGTTCTAACACTGGGGTGCACGCAAAGTCTTTCCCTCCTACCGATCTACGCCCTAGCTCGCTAAGATCTCGTGGACGAACTCGACGAACTCGCAACACAGAGAGACACGAGATTTATACTGGTTCAGACCACCGTTGTGGTGTAATACGCTACTCCAGTGCGGTGGTGGTGGATTGCCTCTTGTGCTGGTGATGAACAGTACAGAGGGAAGAACAACCTCCTGAGGTTGAGGTGTTCTTGTGCTCTACTAGCTTGTGCGTGCGAGGATGGAGTGGATACAGTCCAAGATGAGATGCCTACTACTACGGTGGTTAGACCTATTTATAGGGGCCCTGGTCCTCTTCCCAAATATTGAGCGGGAAGGGAGCCAACAACGGCGGGCAAATTTGAAGGGGGACAGCTAGTACAAGCTATCCTGACAAAAGCGGTCTTCGCCTGCGAAAAGCTCTGGTGGTGACGCCGTCTTGGGCTCCATGATGACCTCCATCTTGCCATCCTGCTGGTCTTGGTCTTGTTGCACCGATATAGCAAGCTTTGCCTGGTGCCTCGGTACTCCTCGCCTGCGCTGGCCTCCTTAACACCAAAGAGGAAACAAGGACGCTGGGCGCGCTGGCGCCCGCCTGGCGCCCGCCTGTTGTCGATCGTCACGGCTTACGTCACGAGAGCCTCGTGAGGTTTGACCCGCCTTGATATCTCCGCTCCTCGTGAGCCTGCCTGGCTAGGCCACTCCTGAGGAGGTCTTGCGTCGTCCGCCTCGCGAGGCTTGGCCCCTCGCGAGGGTCTTGGATGCCTTGTTGATGAAGATGGGACGTACGGACTGCTAGCTTAGCCACACCGTGGGCCGCAGGCAGGCAAGTCTGGGGACCCCCGTTCCCAGAACACCGACAGTAGCCCCCGGGCCCAAGGTGTGCTCGAGCTTGGCTTCGCGACGAAGCCAAGGGTCAAGTACGGAGCACCGCGGACCCCAAAAGCATGCGGCCTCGGTTGACGCATGGTAGTTGATTGGACGTGGGCGTCTCCGCTTCCCCACGCTGCCTCGACAACTGCTTGACTTGACAAGTCCCTGCGACATGCAAGGAAAACCATCATTACCTGCGATCGTGGGAGGCGTCGGTTGGCCTTCTCTTGCTATAAATGGAGAGGGGGCGGAGCCCCCGCCGCCCGTCTCTTTCTCGCTTGCTTGCTTCTTCTTCCTCGCTCCATTGCTTGCAGTGCCACCAATGGCGCCACGAAGGAAGTTCTCCGCCGCCGAGAAGGGAAAGGCCCCTCGCGAGGGACCCGACTCCCTGGCGCCCAAGCGCGGACGCGGCCGTCCGCGCAAGCACGCCGCGTCCCCTGCTGTGGCCCACTGTCGAGACGGCGCCACAGCACGCGGAGGGGGTCGTCCTAGTCATGGCGGTGCAGTTGACGAGGGGAGGCGTGCTATGGTGGCACAGCCTCCCCGTCCACGCTTCCATTCAGCGGAGGTGTCGCTGGAGTTTGTCGTCTGGTCGGAGAACCCGGCCAGCAACTGGCTCCAGCTTCTGCGCTTCTTCGTCGACGAACTGCCGGCCCCTGGTCCAGGCGGACTTTGGTTGCAGGCGGATGGTTGCTACAGCAAGGCCTCTTGGGTCGCGGTCGAGACTTCCGCCGCGGGAAACGTAGCCCTGGCCCGCGGCTGGCAGACGTTCGCCCGCGCGCACGGCCTGGGCAGGCGGTGCACCCTCCACTTCAAGTACGATGGTGGATCGACCCTCTATGCGAGGGTGTTTGGGGAAGACGGTCGCCGCGTCGGGTGCTGCCCCGAGACGAACGGCAGTGAGCAGGTGCTCGGCCTTGGTGACGGTCGCGACGAGGATGAGGGCGAGCCTGCCCTCGGCGGCGACCGTGTCTCTTCCAGCTATGGCGGCTCTTCCTCTGGTGACAGCTCCAGCAGTGGTGGCTACGACCAGCCGCCGCGCCCGCTTCGAAGGCAGCAGCAGGTCATCTCGTCGCCGGGCCTCCGTGAAGCACGAGGAAAGGTATGGCTAGGCTCGGGGCGTCGCTGGGGGCCTGCCTCCGCGGATCGCTGCAACGCCGCTTTGTTTTGCTCTTTTTTCCTGCAAAAAAAATGAAACAGTATGGGCCCAGAGGGGCGTGTATCGAACTGTGGTTCCTTGGTTATTGCACTGTGCGCGTTATTCCCGTGCCGTGTTGTTATTTTGCGCAAAGATAACTTAACCTGGTGCATTCAGGACGCCCTCTTCCTTACGAGGCGCTTATTTCCTCGTTTCCATCTTGCCTTGGTGGCCTGCATTCGCTCAGGAACTGCAAAAACTCACTAGGAAGTGCATTAAAAGATTTGCCGTCCACCCTGGCCCTGACCTGATGCTTTGTATCGTGGTACCCGAGGGGCACGGACTAGGAGAGATGCGCCAGCTTTTGGGCTCGAACGAGGGTGGCTCGCGAGAAGGCAGAGAGGAGAAAAATGCTCGCGAGGGCACTTGCCTAGCCTCCTCGCGAGGTATGAAGAGAGAGAACACGAGCAAACCAGAGCCGGAAAATGCGGTAAAGGCGAGGGAATCAAATCAGCAAGGAACACCAAAGGCAAACTTCGATTAAGGAAAAGCGAGCCAACTACTGAAAGTAAATGAAAAGTCGCGTCCGGCACCTAATCTAGTCTTGAAGTCTTCTCACCAGCGCGGAGCTAAATGCTGCCACTAGGCGTGGGCGGGAGCCCCTGGGCCTGAGGCCGGCGCTCCTGAGACTCCGGGGAGTGTACAGCCCCAACTCATTATTACGTGAAAGTGTCACGGGCGGCGATTCTTCACAGGCACTGGGCCTTCTTCACAGGCTCTGGGCCTTTCTTCACAGGCTCCGGGCCTTGCTTCATGGATAGAACTTTCGGAGGTGCTGGATGTTCTAGGCGTTTTGGATAGGTACCCCGTCTTGTGTCTCCAGGCGCACGGCGCCAGGCCTGGAGATGTGGACGACCTTGAATGGGCCCTCCCACATGGGTGAAAGCTTATGCAGCCCTTCCCTGGAGAGGACCTGCCTCAGGACGAGGTCACCCACCTCGAGCGTCCTAGAGTGGACGCTGCGGCAGTGGTGTCGCCGCAGCGCTTGTTGGTACCTTGCCGCCCTTAATGTAGCTTCGCGACGGCGTTCCTTCCCCAGCACGAGATCCATCCCCCGTGTGGCGTCCTGCTGCGTTTCGTCGAACGCCAGGACCTGTGCGGAGTGATGCTTGACCTCGTGAGGGAGGACTGCTTCAGCTCCGTAGACGAGGAAGAATGGAGTCTCGACCGTTGGCTTGGTGGCGGTGGTGCGGATGGACCACAACACAGACTGGAGCTCATCGTGCCTGCCCCTGCCGCAGGCCTCCAGCTTCTTCTTGAAGGTCCTGGTCTTGAGGCCCCTCAGGACCTCCGCGTTGGCACGTTCGGCTTGGCCATTGCTCCTGGGGTGCGCTACCGAAGTGTAGCAGATCTACGTTCCAAGGTTAGCACAGTAGGTTTTGAAAAGGTTACTAGTAAACTGCAAACCGTTATCTGTGATGATGCGGTTGGGGACCCCGAAGCGGCTCACGAGGCTCTTGATGAACTTGACAGCAGAGCCGGCTGGGATGGTATGGACGGCTTCCACTTCCGCCCACTTGGTGAACTTGTCAATGACGATGTAGAGATAGCAGTAGCCCCCTGGCGCCCTAGGGAACGGGCCTAAAATGTCTAGCCCCTAGACCGCGAATGGCCATGTGAGCGGCATGGTTTGGAGGCCCTGAGCAGGCTGATGGATTTGCTTGGCATGGATTTGGCAAGCTTCGCAGGACTCACCAGCTCGGCTGCGTCGTTGAGTGCTGTAGGCTGGTAGAATCCACTGCGGAACACCTTGCCGACGAGGGTCCATGACGACGAGTGGTGTCCGCAGTCGCCGCCGTGTATGTCAATCAGCAACTCCCTTCCTTGATCGCTGGAGATGCAGCGCAGCGTGACATCGTTTGGTCGTTTCCTATATAACTCGTCGTCTTGGATACAGTATGCCGTAGCTTGCCGGGCCACGCGCTCCGCGTCCTCTTCCTTCTCTGGCAGCGTCCCGTGCGTCAGGTACTCCTTGAGTTCCTTGGTCCAGCATTCCTCCTGGGGTTCGAGCGCCAAGAGCAGCCGAGCTCCTGAGGTCAGGCCACAGGCTGGGGCTCCCGTGGCCGAAGGCTGTGGGAGCTCCTCCCAAGGCTGAGTCGTGCTTGAAAGAGGTGGCGTAGCTGATGGCTTGAAGAGCCGCTCCTCAAAGACACCGGGCTCTTGCGGTTGCCGCTTGGATGCTCTCCTGGCGATGTCGTCGGCTTCCTTGTTGGTGCCCCGGGGCACGTGCTGTAGCTCAAGGCCCGAGAACTGTTTTTCCATCTTGCGCACCTCCGCGAGGTAGGCCTCCATATGCTCGTCCTTCGGCTCGTACACCTTGTTGGAGAAGTTGACGAGGAGTTGCGAGTCGCTTTTGACGGTAAGGCGCTTCACCCCTAGAGCTGTCGCAGCCTTCAGGCCAGCTATGAGGCCTTCATATTGTTGGAGACCTTCTCGCTGTGCTGAAAGCAGAGTTGCACGGCGTAGTAGAGCTTGTCCTGAGTGGGCGAGATGAGCACTGCTCCAGCCCCCGCGCCCTGGTGCGCGAAGGCGCCATCGAAATACATGACCCAGTCGTCTGGAGCCTCACTTCCTGGGGAGGTGGACCGGTCTTCTCCTTCCTCTAGTGTGGGGGCATCCGTCCATTCTGCCACAAAGTCAGCGAGCGCGGCCCCCTTGATGACCCTGGTAGTGCTGAACTCCAACTGGAATGCTTGCAACTCGATGTTACACTCTGCGACCCTTCCGGCTGAGTTACGGCTCCTGAGTACCCTCTCCAATGGGTAGGCTGAGGCGACCTTGATGGGGTGGCCCTGGAAGTAGTGTCGCAGCTTGCGTGAGGCCACCAGGAGTGCGAGCAGGAGTATCTGGGGCATGGGGTAGCGTGCCCTCGCGTCCCGTAGTACGATGCTGACGAAGTACACCGGGTGCTCGACGAGGGCTGGCGCACTGTTGAGGCTCGGGTCCTACGGAGATCGGGGCATATCCTGAGGTGGAGGGGTTCCTGAGACCTGACTGTCCTCAGGAGCTTCTGTGATGTTGCCCTGCTGAGCTTGGTCTTCCACCGCTAATGCCTTTGCTGCGCCTTCCTGACCCTGCGCCATTTCAGCTCAGGCTCGGCGCAGCGCGCCCTTGGCTTGGCGCTCCTCCCGAACCGCCACCAGCACCGCGCTGGCGGAGTACGGGGTGGCGCAAGGTAGAGTACCAGAGGCTCGAGAGGCCGTGGTGCCACCATCACCGGGGGACTGGTGAGGTATCTCTTGAGGTCTTGGAAGGCCTGGTCGGCCTCCGGGGTCCACTTGAACGGGCCCTTCTTCTTCATGAGCTTGAAGAAGGGCAGGGCATGCTCTCCCAGTTTGGAGATGAAACGCCCTAACGCGGTCACCTGCCCTGCTAGCTTCTACATCTCTTTGAGGGTCTGTGGCGGGCTCATGTGCTCGATGGCCTTGATCTTCTCTGGGTTCACCTCGATCCCTCGGTGGGACACGAGGAAACCCAGCAGCTTGCCGGAGGGGACGCCGAACACACACTTCTCCGGGTTAAGCCTCAAGTTCACTTGGCGCAGGCTCTCGAAGGTCTCCTCCAAGTCTTGAATCAATGTCCTCGCCTCGCGAGACTTTACCACTATGTCAACGACGTAGGCCTCTGTGTTTCTCCCGAGCTGCCGCCCTAGGGCGATGTGCATCAACCGATGAAAGGTCGCACCCGCGTTGCGGAGCCCGAAGGGCATGCAGGTGTAGCAGTACACCCCACATGGTGTCAGGAAAGCTGTCTTCTTCACATCTTCCACCGCCATCTTGATCTGATGATACCCTGAGAACGCGTCCAGGAAGCATAGCAGGTCACACTCGACGGTGGAGTCGACAATCTGGTCGATGCGCGGGAGTGGGAATGGATCTTGGGGGGCAGGCTTTATTGAGGTTGGTGAAGTCGACGCACATCCGTTCCTTCCCGCCTTTCTTCGGCACTACGACGGGGTTCGCCAGCCATTCGGGATATCGAACTTCTCGGATGGCACCCACCGCCTCCTGCTTGCGAGTCTCTTGGACGATGAGGGCTTGCTTCTCAGTGGACTGCCATCTTGCTCGCTGCTTCACGGGGCGTATATTGGGGTACACCCTTAGATGACGCTGGATTACCTCCCTCGGGACCCCTACCAGCTGATTAGGCTCCCACACGAATATCTCCTTGTTCGCGCGCAAGAACCTCACCAAGGCTTCTTCTTGTCCCGGGTCGAGGCCGGCTCCTATGGTAAAGGTGGCTCCTGAAGACCCGTCCTCGTTGACCGGCACCTGCTTGGTTTCCGCCTTGTCTTGGGTGAACAGCTGCTTCTTCTTGGTAGGCGCGGCTTCCTTGGCCTCGGGGATACCGGCGCCGGCGGGTTGTGCTGCTGCCGCGGTCTTGAAGGCGAGCCTGAGCGCCGTCACAGCCTCCTTAGTGTCCCCCTTGATGGTGAGGACGCCCTTGCTTCCTGGCATCTTCATGAGGTAGTAGGCCGGGTGAGTCGCCGCCATGAACTGAGCGAGAGCCGGGTACCCGAGGATGGCATTGTACGGGAGACCGATGCGGGCGATGTCGAAGTCCACCAGCTCGGTGCGGTAGTTGTCGCGTGTGCCGAAGGTGACAGGGAGGCGGATCTGCCCCAGAGAGTGAGCAGCTCCACCACCCACTCCCAAGAAGGGCTTGCTGAGGCCGAGCCGCTCAAGCGGCACGTGAAGAAGGCTGAAGGCTTCTACGGAGAGCAAGTCGAGGCCAGCACCGCCATCGATGAGGGTCTTGGTAACGGCCACATTGCAGATGGTGGGCATGCAGAGCATCGGCAGCATTCCGGAGCCGGCGGTGGAGTCGGGGTGGTCTTTTGACCCGAAGGTGAGGTCGGCCTCTGGCGTGGCCCAACCCGGCGGAGCCCCCGGGCGCTTGGATGTGGCTCCGATCTGACGGAGGAACTACTTGATGTGGCGGTCCGAAGGTGGTGCTTGAGAGCCGCCCAGCAGGGCCGCGACTGCATGGTGCGCCGGCACTGCGTAGCGAGCGGTGAAGAGGTCACGGAGTTCCCCCCAGGAGGCCACTGTGGATCCCGAGAGGTTGCGAGGGCCATGGGGAACCAGTTGGCCATGATCTTGTCGTCGCCTCCGGCTTCGAGGACAGCCTCCTCGTACGCCAGCAGGAACGGTGCCGGGTCTGCCGCGCCGTCGTAATGCGGCGGCATCTCTGGCTTGAACTTGGTCGGCCACCGCACTCGCCGTAGGGCGGGGGCCAGGGCTCGGTACCCAGACGCCCCGCTGTTGGTGTCGGTCGCAGAGGTGGATGGCGGGGCACCTGCCATGGTGGCGAACTGCGGCGGCGCGGGGCGCAGGTTGGTGGAGAGGAGCTCTGGCGCACCCCTACCTGGCGCGCCAAATGTCGGATGTTGGATTCCGGCAAACCCTTAAGGTTCGAACACTGGGGTGCACACGAAGTCTTTCCCTCCTACCGATCTACGCCCTAGCTCGCTAAGATCTCGCGGACGAACTCGACGAACTCGCAACACAGAGAGACACGAGATTTATACTGGTTCGGGCCACCGTTGTGGTGTAATACCCTACTCTAGTGCGGTGGTGGTGGATTGCCTCTTGGGCTGGTGATGAACAGTACAGAGGGAAGAACAGCCTCCCGAGGTTGAGGTGTTCTTGTGCTCTACTAGCTTGTGCGTGCGACGATGGAGTGGATCCAGTCCAAGATGAGATGCCTACTAATACGGTGGTTAGACCTATTTATAGGGGCCATGGTCCTCTTCCCAAATATTGATCGGGAAGGGAGCCAACAATGGCGGGCAAATTTGAAGGGGGACAGCTAGTACAAGCTATCCTGACAAAAGCGGTCTTCACCTGCGAAAAGCTCTGGTGGTGACGCCGTCTTGGGCTCCACGATGACCTCCGTCTTGGCGTCCTGCTGGTCTTGGTCTTGCTGCACCGATATAGCAACCTTTGCTTGGTGCCTCGGTACTCCTCGCCTACGCTAGCCTACTTAACACCAAAGAGGAAACAAGGACGTTGCGCGCGCTGGCGCCCGCCTGGTGTCGATCGTCACGCTTACATCACGAGAGCCTCGTGAGGTTTGCCCCGCCTTGATATCTCTGCTCCTCGTGAGACTGC
This sequence comes from Aegilops tauschii subsp. strangulata, assembly GCF_002575655.3. NCBI lineage: Eukaryota > Viridiplantae > Streptophyta > Magnoliopsida > Poales > Poaceae > Aegilops > Aegilops tauschii. The sequence continues at coordinate 495,557,402 of NC_053036.3, forward strand.
CTGGCCAGGCCACTCCTGAGGAGCTCTTGCGTGTCCGCCTCGCGAGGCTTGGCCCCTCGCGAGGGTCTTGGATGCCTTGTTGATGAAGATGGGTCGTATGGCCTGCTGGCTTAGCCACGTCGTGGGCCGCAGGCAGGCAAGTCTGGGGACCCCCGTTCCCAGAACGCCGACAGGTGCCTTGGGAATCCCCAAGCTTAGGGTCTTGTCACTCCTTATTCTCCTCATATAAACATCTCACCCAAAACTTGAAAACTTCAATCACACAAAACTTAACGGAACTTCGTGAGATAGGTTAGTATGATAAAGAGCAAACCATTTCACTTTGGTAGTGTCAAAGACAAGATTCATAATTGTTTCCACACAATTCCTACTGTATCATATCATTTTCACAATTTATATTGAGCAATATAAGCCATGGAAACTAGAAAACAAGCAAACTATGCATTGAAAACAGAATCTATCAAAAACAGAACAGTCTATAGTAATCTGTACTCCAACCATACTTCTGCTACTCCAAAAATTCTGAAACATTAGGACCACGTGAGCAATTTGTATATTAATCTTCTGCAAAAAGAATCAACTCAAAATCACTCTTCTGTTAAAAATGAGAATTATTTTTGTGAGCGCAGAAGTTTCTGTTTTTCAGCAAGATCAAATCAACTATCACCCAATATGATCCCAAAGGCTTTACTGGGCACTTTATTGAAACAAAAGCAATAAAACATGATCAATACAGTAGCATAATCATGTGAACACACAAAAACAGTAGGTAAAGGTGTGGGATTGTCTCGAAACAAGCGCTTTTCTTTAATGCCTTTTAGCTAGGCATGATGATTTCAATGATGCTCGCATAAAAGTTAAGAATTGAAACACAAAGAGGGCATCATGAAGCATATGACTAGCACATTTAAGCCTAACCCACTTCCTATGCATAGGTATTTTGTGAGCAAACAACTTATGGGAACAAGAATCAACTAGCATTGGAAGGCAAAACAAGCATAACTTCCAGATTTTCAACACATAGAGAGGAAACTTGATATTATTGCAATATGTAAAAGCATATGTTCCTCTCTCATAATCATTTTCAGTGGCATCATGAATGAATTCAACAATATAACTATCACATAAAGCCTTCTTTTCATGATCCAAAAGCATAGAAATTTTATTACTCTCCACATAAGGAATTTTATTCTCATTCATAATAGTGGGAGCAAACTCAACAAAATAACTATCATGAGAGTGAAAATTAAAATCATGATGACAAGTTTCATGGTTATCATTATTCTTTATAGCATACATGTCATCACCATAATCATCATAGATAGCAATTTTGTTGTCGTAGTCAATTGCAACCTCTTCCGAAATAGTGGATTCATCACTAAATAAAGTCATGACCTCTCCAAATCCACTTTCATCAATATAATCATCATAAATAGGAGGCATGCAATCATCATAATAAACTTTCTCATCAAAACTTGGGGGACAAAAAATATCATCTTCATCAAACATAGCATCCCCAAGCTTGTAACTTTGCATATCATTAGCATCATGGATATTCAAAGAATTCATACTAACAACATTGCAATCATGCTCATAATTCAAATATTTTGTGCCAAACATTTTATTAACTTCTTCTTCTAACAATTGAGCACAATTTTCTGAACCATCATTTTCAAGAAAGATATTATAAAGATGATCTATAATATGATGCAACCTCAATTTGTTTTTTTGTAGTTTTCTTTTATAAACCAAACTAGTGATAAAACAAGAAACTAAAATATTCAATTGCAAGATCTAAAGATATACCTTCATGCACTCACCTCCCTGGCAACGGCGCCAGAAAAGAGCTTGATGTCTACTACGCAATTTTATTCTTGTAGACTCGTGTTGGGCCTCCAAGCGCAGAGTTTTGTAGTACAGTAGCAATTTTCCCTCAAGTGGATGACCTCAGGTTTATCAATCCGTGGGAGGTGTAGGATGAAGATGGTCTCTCTCAAATAACCATGCAACCAAATACAAGAAATCTCTTGTGTCCCCAACACACCCAATACAATGGCAAATTGTATAGGTGCACTAGTTCGGTGAAGAGATGGTGATAAAAGTGTAATATTGATGGTAGAAATATATTTTTATAATCCGAATAAATAAAAACAGCAAGGCAGCAAATAGTAAACGGGCACAAAAACGGCATTGCAATGCTTGAAAATGAGGCCTAGGGTCCGTACTTTCGCTAGTGCAACCTCTCAACAATGCTAATATAGTTGGATCATATACCAATCCCTCAAAGTGCGATGAAGAATCACTACAAAGTTCCTATCTAGCGGAGAACATAAGAATAAATTTTGTAGGGTACGAAACCACCTCAAAGATATTCTTTCCGTTCGATCTCTTCAAGAGTCCGTACTAAAATAACATAAGCTATTCTTTCCGTTCGATCTATCCTAGAGTTCGTACTAAAATAACACCAAAGCACATTAATATTCATAATACTCAATCCAACACAAAGAATATCAAAGAGTGCCCCAAGATTTCTACAGGAGAAACAAAGACAAGAAACTGCATCAACCCCTATGCATAGATTACCCCAATGTCACCTCGGGAATCTGCGAGTTGAGTGCCAAAACATATATCAGGTGAATCAACACGATACCCCATTGTCACCACGAGTATTCAATTGCAAGACACATATCAAGTGTTCTCAAATCCATAAAAGTATTCAATCCGATAACAACGAAATCTCAAAGGGAAAACTCAATTCATCACAACAAGATAGAGAGGGGAAAACACCATATGATCCGACTATATTAACAAAGCCCGCGATACATCAAGATCGTGACATCTCAAGAACATGAGAGAGAGAGAGAGAGACTAAACACATAGCTACTGGTACAAACCCTCAGCCCCGAGGGTGGACTAATCCCTCCTCATCGTGGTGGCCGCCGGGATGATGAAGATGGCCATAGGAGATGATTTCCCCCTGCGGCAGGGTGCCGGAACGGGGTCTAGATTGGTTTTCGATGGCTACAGAGGCCTGCGGTGGCGGAACTTCTGATATAGGTTAACCCCGAGGGTTTTTGGAATTTTTGAGAATTTATAGGGTAAAGAGGGGGGCGGGAGGCCACCGAGGTGGGCACAACCCACTTGGGCATGCCCTGGTGGGTTGTGCCCCCCTCGGGGCACCCCCCAGGTGCTGCTCTGGCCCATCGGTGGTCTTCTGGTCCATAAAAAATCCACAAAAAGTTTCGGAGTGTTTGGACTCCGTTTGATATTGATTTCCTGCGATGTAAAAAACATGAAAAAAACAGCAACTGGCACTTGGCACTAGGTCAGTAGGTTAGTCCCAAAAAATGATATATAAAGTTTCTATAAAATGATTGTAAAACATCCAAGAATGATAATATAACAGCATGGAACAATCACAAATTATAGATACGTTGGAGACATATGAGTGACGTGCACGGGAGCTGGCCCGCGAGCCAGAGCTCAGCCACTTGGGTTTAGCGACGCTGCAGGGACGGACCCGAGCATAGACGCCGTGCCAGTCCTTAATCATGAGGCGGTCGTGGGTGGGCTTGCAAGGGCGTATGACGTTCATGGCGACGAAGCACCGGACAGGTAGATGATAATCATAAAACAACTCGTGACCGAAGGGTAGAGCGAGTTCTGATAGATGCAAGAAGGATACATGCCGCAGGGACGGACCCACGCGGCTTGGGGATAATGTAGCCCGAGGGGCGCCACCAACTGAACAAACCAAAAGATGTCACCTGGCACCATTGCTGAAGAGGTGTTGGAGTAGCCGAGGACGCGTGCTGCAGAAGCCGCTCCTCATGAGCCGCCCAGATTCTGAACCTCAGGAGGCTTTGGGGGCCTGGGGGCTCATGAGGATCCATCGCCACCTCCGATAGGGTCGCCTGGTGCCTGGCTTCCTGAGCCGCCAGGACGGCCCGCATGTGGCGCTAGTGCACGGTAGCCCTGTTCAGCAGGCCAAAAGGCATGCGAACATGGCTTTGAGGGGGGCCCTCACATCAGCCAACGCGGGACGGCCAGAAGAGCTGCTGAGACGCGGCCCTATTGAGCCCAGAGATGTTGACGCAGGCGCGCAGCTCACTGTCCTCGCTGGGGCAGGGAGCTGCGCTGGGTGGTGGGCGACGGTCGCCCGACATAGCTCTTGCCTCCTGAAGCTCCTCGATTGTCTTGGTGATGAACTCCTGAGCGTCTGGCGCCTCACGCCCTGCGCTTTCCTCGCGGAAGCGCACGTTGAAGCGCGCCTCCAGATGGTGCCCGAGCACCTTCCCCGTGAAGTTGGCTAGGCCTGGAGCCCTCTAGAAGAGAGCCCCTGAGCCCAGCCTGAGAGGGGCACCGGGCGCTCCTTCTTATGCGAGAGGGGAAGGCGCCCCGTCAGTGGGCCAGAGCTTGAGGCAGCACCACCGGACGCCCCACCCTCCTGAGATCCTTAGCGGAGCAGCTACTTCTTCTTCTTGGGGACGGCCTCAGGAGGGTAGACAGCACCCTCGTCATCTGGGTTCTCGACCGCCGCCCCAGCTTGGTAGGCGCGCTCGAGTGAGCACACCGCGTCCTTCTCCTCTCAGGCGGCCGTGATGATGCTGCAGCTCCCTGGAATCTTGAGGACGTTGTAGCGATGGTGGGCCACAGCCATGAACTTGGCCAGGGCCGGGTACCCAAGGATGGCGTTGTACGGGAGGCGGATGTGGGTGACGTCGAAGTCGATGAGCTCGGTGCGGTAGTTGTCGCGCTTGCTGAAGGTGACAGGCAGGCGGACCTGCCCTATCGAGGTGGTGGAGCCGTCGGTCACTCCTGAGAAGGGCTTGGTAGGCTGCAGCTGGTCATAGGGCACCTGGAGTCGGTCGAATGTCTCGACGGAGAGGACACTGAGTCCCGCACCGCCATCGATGAGTGTCTTGGTGACGAGCACGTTGCTGATGACGGGTGAGAAGAGCAGTGGGAGGGCGCAGGCTGTGGCCGCGCACTTGAGCTGGTCGGAGGAGTCAGAGGTGATGGCGTACTTGGACCACCTGAGCGAACGCGTTGCCTCGAGCCTGGGGAGGGCCGCGTTCACCTCACGTGCAAACTGCTTGAAGATACGATGGGAGGCTGGGATTTGAGCGCCGCCTAGGATGCAAGCGACGGCACGAGGCTCATGGAAGCCCCCAGCCCCCTCATCCTAGTGATGGTCATCATTCCTTCTTGATGGTGGAGGCAGCGGGGGAAGGCCAGCATTGCCCTGAGGATCGAGTTATCTGTTCCTTTACCCAAGAAAAAGTATTTCTATTTTCCATGTCCAATCGCAGATCCCAGAATTTCTACAATAAATTTCCAGACATGCTGAACTCCCAAAATTTTTGTACATTCAAAAAAGGAATTGATTCCGTAAAAGATGGGATCGACCAGGACGGTCCTCGCGAGGTTGGTCCCTCCAGGCGCCCTCACGAGGTTGGCCCTGCCAGCGGTCCTCACGAGGTTGGTCGCGCCATTCCTGGCGGGTGTCGTGGCCGTCCCAAAGTCCTCCGCCTCGGCCTCCTCCGCTACCGTAGCCTCGATCGTTGCGCTCGGAGTGACGACTGAGGTGCCCATCGCAGATGGCCCTGACCTCCTGGCAGTCGTTGGTGTTGTGACTATGCACATCCTTGGCATTGGCCTTCTTGTCTTCTGGGTCTGTCTCAGGGAGCTCGAGGAGGGAGAGGCGTCCCTCCTCAGCTCTCGCACACTTGGTTGCCATGTTGAACATCTCCAGGGCCGTGCACAGGTCCTCGTGTATGGCGAGCTCCTCCTTCATCTTGACGTCACGGATGCCATCGGTAAATGCCGAGATGATGGCCTCATCCGACACCTTGGGGATCTTGAGGCGAATAATGTTGAAGCACTGGATGTACTTCTGCAAGGTTTCTCCTGGCTACTGCTTGATGCGCCGCAGGTCACCCGCGGCCGGTGGGCGGTCGTGAGTGCCCTGGAAGTTGGCGACGAAACGCTCTTGCATCTCGTCCCAGGAGGAGATCGATCCCGCGGGGAGGTTCAGGAGCCACGAGCGTGCGCCGTCTTTGAGGGCCATGGGAAACCAGTTTGCCATAACCTTCTCATCGCCGTTGGCCGCCTCGATGCTCAGCTCGTAGAGCTGCAGGAACTCGGCAGGGTCGGGGGTGTCGTCGTAGCGTGGTGGCAGGTTGGGCTTGAACTTCCCTGGCCAGACAACGCTGCACAGCTCCGGAGTGAACGTGCGACACCCAGCTGTGGTCACGGGGGCCCACCGCGGAGGGGGAGCCTGATCTTGGCGCTCGCGCGCCACCACCGCGGGCGGCGTGCGGTCTTGACGTGGTGGTGCTGGGAGTGCACGCGCATCTCTTTGGAGCTGTTGCACCACCTGGCAGCTTGCCTCGTCGCGCGCGGGCACCCTGTACTGCAGATCGCGCCGAGGAACCTCCGCCTTGGCTCGATGATGACGTCCTGCCTGGGGGTGGAGAGGCGCCTCGTGAGCTACGTTGCTACCTCTTGAGCATGCATTGGTTTTCCCTTGAAGAGGAAAGGGTGATACAGAAAAGTAGCGTAAGTATTTCCCTCCGTTTTTGAGAACCAAGGTTTCAATCCAGTAGGAGATAACACGCAAGTCACCTAGTGCCTGCACAAACAATCAAGAACCTTGCAACCAACGTGATAAAGGAGTTGTCAATCCCTTCACGGTCACTCGCAAAAGTGAGATCTAATAAAGATAGTAAGATAAATATTTTTGGTATTTTGTTGTATAGATTGGAAAGTAAAGATTGCAAAATAAAATAAATAGGAAACTAGAATTATAGATCGGAAACTTATATGATGTAAAGTAGACCCGGGGGCCATAGGTTTCACTAGTGGCTTCTCTCAAGATAGCATGTATTACGATGGGTGAACAAATTACTGCCGAGCAATTGATAGAAAAGCGCATAATTATGAGAATATCTAGGCAATGATCATGAATATAGGCACCACGTCCGTGTCAAGTTGACCGAAACGATTCTGCATCTACTACTATTACTCCACACATCGACTGTTATCCAGCATGCATCTAGAGTATTAAGTTCATAAGAACGGAGTAACGCATTAAGCAAGATGACATGATGTAGAGGGATAAAATCAAGCAATATGATATAAACCCCATCTTTTTATCCTCGATGGCAACAATACAATGCGTGCCTTGCTGCCCCTACTGTCATTGGGAAAGGACACCACAAGATTGAACCCAAAGCTAAGCACTTCTCCCATTGCAAGAAAGATCAATCTAGTAGGCCAAACTAAACCGATAATTCGAAGAGACTTGCAAAGATATCAAATCATGCATATAAGAATTCAGAGAAGAACGAAATATTATTCATAGATAATCTTGATCATAAATCCACAATTCATCGGATCTCGGCAAACACACCGCAAAAGAGTATTACATCGAATAGATCTCCAAGAACATCAAGGAGAACTTTGTATTGACAACCAAAGAGAGAGAAGAAGCCATCTAGCTAATAACTATGGACCCGAAGGTCTGTGGTAAACTACTCACACTTCATCGGAGAGGCTGTGGTGTTGATGTAGAAGCCCTCCGTGGTTGATTCCCCCTCTGCCAGAGCGCCGAAAAAGGCCCCGAGATGGGATCTCACGGGTACAGAAGGTTGCGGCAGTGGAAAAGATCTTTCGTGGCTCCCCCTGATGTTTCTAGGGTATAAGAGTATATATAGGCGAAAGAAATACGTCGGTGGAGCTCCGAGGGGCCCACGAGGGTGGGGGCGCGCCAACCCCCTGGGCGCGCCCTCCTGCCTCGTGGCCGCCTCGCGGAGTTCCATACTTCAACTCCAAGTCTTCTGGATTTCTTTCGTTCCAAGAAAGATCATCGCGAAGGTTTCATTCCGTTTGGATTCCGTTTGGTATTCCTTTTCTGCAAAACACTGAAATAGGCAAAAAAACAGAAACTGGCACTGGGCCTTCGGTTAATAGGTTAGTCCCAAAAATAATATAAAAGAGAATATTAAAGCCCATTAAACAACCAAAACAGATAATATAATAGCATGGAACAATCAAAAATTATAGATACGTTGGAGACGTATCAAGCATCCCCAAGCTTAATTCCTGCTCGTCCTCGAGTAGGTAAATGATAAAAACAGAATTTTTGATGTGGAATGCTACCTAACATAATTTTCAATGTAATTTTCTTTATTGTGGCATGAATGTTTAGATCCGAAAGATTCAAGACAAAAGTTTAATATTGACATAAAAATAATAGTACTTCAAGCATACTAACAAAGTAATCATGTCTTCTCAAAATAACATGGCCAAAGAAAGTTCATCCCTACAAAATCATATAGTTTGGCTATGCTCCATCTTCGTCACACAAAATGTTCAAATCATGCACAACCCCGATGACAAGCCAAGCAATTGTTTCATACTTTAGTATTCTAAAACTTTTTCAACTTTCATGCAATACATGAGCGTGAGCCATGGACATAGCACTATAGGCGGAATACAATGGTGGCTGTGGAGAAGACAAAAAAGAGGAACATGGTCTCACATCAACTAGGTGTATTAATGGGCTATGGAGATGCCCATCAATAGATATCAATGTGAGTGAGCAGGGATTACCATGCAACGGATGCACTAGAGCTATGAATGTATGAAAGCTCAACAAAAGAAACTAAGTGGGTGTGCATCCAACTTGCTTGTTCACGAAGACCTAGGGCACTTTGAGGAAGCCCATTGTTGGACTATACAAGCCAAGTTCTATAACGAAAATTCCCACTAGTATACGAAAGTGACAAAATAAGAGACTCTCTATCATGAAGATCATGGTGCTACTTTGAAGCACAAGTGTGGAAAAAGGATAGTAACATTGCCCCTTCTCTCCTTTTCTCTCATTTTTTTGGGGCCTTCTCTTTTTTTATTTGGCCTTTCTCTCTCTCTCTCTTTTTATTTCCTCACACGGGACAATGCTCTAATAATGATGTTCATCACACTTCTATTTATTTACAACTCAAGGATTACAACTCGATACTAGAACAAAATATGACTCTATATGAGTGCCTCCGGCGGTGTATCGGGATGGGCAATCAATCAAGAGTGACATGTATGAAAAATTATGGATGGTGGCCTTGCCACAAATACGATGTCAACTAGATGATCATGCAAGGCAATATGACAATGATAAAGCGTGTCGTAATAAATGGAACGGTGGAAAGTTGCATGGCAATATATCTCGGAATGGCTATGGAAATGCCATAATAGGTAGGTATGGTGGCTATTTTGAGGAAGGTATATGGTGGGTTTATGGTACCGGCGAAAGTTGTGCGGTACTAGTGAGTCTAGCAATGGCGGAAGGATGAGAGTGCGTATAATCCATGGACTCAACATTAATCATAAAGAACTCACATACTTATTGCAAAAATCTACAAGTCATCAAAACCAAGCACTACGAGCATGCTCCTAGGGGGATAGATTGGTAGGAAAAGACCATCGCTCGTCCCCGACCGCCACACATAAGGAGGACAATCAAAGAAACACCTCATGCTTCAAATTTGTTACACAATAGTTACCATACGTGCATGCTACGGGACTTGCAAACCTCTACACAAGTATTTCTCAAATTCACAAATACTCAACTATCATGACTCTAATATCACCATCTTCATATCTCAAAACAATCATCAAGTATCAAACTTCTCATAGTATTCAATGCACTCTATATGAAAGTTTTTATTATACCCATCTTGAATGCCCACCATATTAGGACTAATTTTATAACCAAAGCAAATTACCATGCTGTTCTAAAAGACTCTCAAAATAATATAAGTGAAGCATGAGAGATCAATAATTTCTATAAAATAAAACCACCACCGTGCTCTAAAAAGATATAAGTGAAGCACTAGAGCAAAATTATCTAGCTCAAAAGATATAAGTGAAGCACAAAGAGTATTCTAATAAATTCTGATTCATGTGTGTCTCTCCCAAAAGGTGTGTACAGCAAGGATGATTGTGGTAAACTAAAAAGCAAAGACTCAAATCATACAAGATGCTCCAAGCAAAACACATATCATGTGGTGAATAAAAATATAGCCTCGAGTAAAGTTACTGATAGACGAAGACGAAAGAGGGGATGCCTTCCGGGGCATCCCCAAGCTTAGGCTTTTGGTTGTCCTTGAATTTTACCTTGGGGTGCCTTGGGCATCCCCAAGCTTAGGCTCTTGCCACTCCTTATTCCAAAATCCATCAAATCTTTACCCAAAAACTTGAAAACTTCACAACACAAAACTTAACAGAAAATCTCATGAGCTCCGTTAGTATAAGAAAACAAACCACCACTTTAAGGTACTGTAATGAACTCATTATTTATTTTTATTGGTGTTAAACCTACTGTATTCCAACTTTTCTATGGTTCATACCCCCCGATACTACTCATAGATTCATCAAAATAAGCAAACAACACACGAAAAACAGAATCTGTCAAAAACAGAACAGTCTGTAACAATCTGATTCAAACGAATACTTATGTAACTCCAAAAATTCTGAAATAAATTTGTGGACGTGAGGAATTTGTATATTAATCATCTGTAAAAAGAATCAACCTAAAATCACTCTCCAGTACAAAATGACAGCTAATCTCACGAGCGCAAAAGTTTCTGTTTTTTACAGCAAGATCGCAAAGACTTCACCCAAGTCTTCCCAAAGGTCCTACTTGGCACAAACACGAATTAAAACATAAAACCACATATAAACAGAAGCTAGATGAATTATTTATTACTAAACAGGAACAAAAAGTAAGAAACAAAAATAAAATTGGGTTGCCTCCCAACAAGCGCTATTGTTTAACGCCCCTAGCCAGGAATAAATACAAGAATAGATCTAGGTATTGCCATCTTTGGTATGCAATCCATAAGTGGCTCTCATAATAGATTCATAATGTAATTTAATTTTCTTCCTAGGAAAGTGTTTCATGCCTTTCCTTAATGGAAATTGGAATCTAATATTTCCTTCTTTCATATCAATAATTGCACCAATCGTTCTAAGGAAAGGTCTACCCAGAATAATAGGACATGTAGGATTGCAATCTATATCAAGAACAATGAAATCTACGAGCACATAATTCCTATTTGCAACAATAAGAACATCATTAATCCTTCCATAGGTTTCTTAATGGTGGAATCCGCAAGATGCAAATTTAACGAACAATCATCAAATTCACGGAAACCTAGCACATCACACAAAGTTATTGGAATCGTGGAAACACTAGCACCCAAATCACACAAAGCATAGAATTCATAATCTTTAATCTTAATTTTAATAGTAGGTTTCCACTCATCATAAAGTTTTCTAGGAATAGAAACTTCTAGTTCAAGCTTTTCTTCATAAGATTGCATTAAAGCATCAACAATATGTTTAGTGAAAGTTTTATTTTGATTATAAGCATGAGGAGAATTTAACATGGATTGCAACAAGGAAATACAATCTATCAAAGAGCAATTATCATAATTAAATTCCTTGAAATCCAAAATAGTGGGTTCATTGCTATGTAAAGTTTTGACCTCTTCAATCCTACTTTTATTAATTTTTGCATCAAGATCTAAAAACTCCGAATCATTGGGACGCCTTTTAACTAAAGTTGACTCATCTCCAGTCCCATCTTTATCAAGAATCATATTGGAAAACAAAGATTTAATAGGAGTCACATCAATCACTTTTAGATCTTCATCTTTATTATTGTTGAAACTAGAAGAACATGCTTTCACAAAGCGATCTTTTTTAGCACGCATCCTAGTGGTTCTTTCTTTGCACTCATCAATGGAAATTCTCATGGCTTTGAGAGACTCATTGATATCATGCTTAGGTGGAATAGATCTAAGTTTCAAAGAATCAACATCAAGAGAAATTCTATCCACATTCCTAGCCAACTCATCAATCTTAAGCAATTTTTCTTCAACCAAAGCATTGAAATTCTTTTGCGAACTCATAAATTCTTAACACAAGTCTCAAAATCACAGGGCATCTTATTAAAATTTCCATAAGATTTGTTGTAGGAATTACCCTAATTATTAGAGGAATTATTAGGAAACGGCCTAGAATTAAAGTTTCCTCTATACGCGTTGTTACCAAAATTGTTCCTACCAACAAAATTCACATCCATAGATTCATTATTATTCTCAATCAAAGTGGACAAAGGCATGTCATTAGGATCAGAAGAAACACTTTTATTAGCAAAGAATTTCATAAGTTCATCCATCTTTCCACTCAAAACATTAATCTCTTCAATCGCATGAACATTTTTACTAGTGGATCTTTCGGTGTGCCACTGAGAATAATGAACCATAATATTATCTAGGAGTTTAGTAGATTCTCCTAAAGTGATTTCCATAAAAGTGCCTCCCGCGGCCGAATCTAAAAGATTTCTAGAAGCAAATTCAATCCGGCATAATTTTTTTGCATAATCATCCATAAATTCAAACCATGTGTAGGGCAATTATGTATCATTAATTTCATCCTCTCCCAAGCTTGTGCAACATGTTCATGATCAAGTTTCTTAAAATTCATAATATCGTTTCTAAGAGAGATGATCTTACACTACTGCAGGATGCTGCTAACGCGACACTACGATTAGAGACCCTTCAAGAAACTGTGTGCGATGCCATAATCGCAAACGTTGCCGTATGAAAACTGTCAGAAATGTGTAAAACGTTTGTGATGACGGATGCATCAAACACGGTTCAGGTTAGTTGCGTGTGCGATGAAGGGCATACAGTTCAGTTCAATGAACTGTTTGCGATGAGGAGGAACAATAGAAACAGGCAGCCAGATGGAGGCGTGTGTGATATACAGCATACGGTTCACTCGGATGAACTGTTTGTGATTAGGCAACACAAAAGAAATGGTCAGCCAGATCAAAGGTTTGTGCGATGTACAGCATACGGTTCACTCGGATGAACTGTTTGTGATTAGGCAAGAGAACAGAAACGGTCAGCCAGATCAAGGTGTGTGTGATTGAGGGCATACGCTTTAGAAGGATTAACTGTTTGCGATTAGGCAACAGAACAGAAACGGGTAAGCCAGATCAAAGTCTCTGCGATTGAAGGCATACACTTCACATGGATGAACTGTTTGCGATTAGCCACAACAAACTGAAACAGTAAGATAGATCAACGTGTGTGCGCTAGACGGGCACACCCATTCTATTTAAAAGACGTGTGCTCACATTGCCTATTGCGGTGCACCCTATGGTGCAAACGCCACGTACGCGGCCGAGAAGGCGTACGTGCCCACGTTACGCCTTTCGGGAATAGTGCCGCACTTATAACCGTCAGTAAATTTTGAGCATGCATCCCGTCACATTCCAAATTGCAAACCTGTTCACACCGATCAAAACCTAAACGGTTTCCCACTTAGGAGCGTATTACTACGCGGTTATAAATACTACTACTCCAAGATGACTGCACATTCCTCCTCAACTCCTCATCCGCAAAAAGTCAAAAACAAACAAGTAATTCATCATCGTTCCCTTGCGTCCGCCATGGCCAGCGTGAGTTCTGGGTCGAGAGATTGCGACCAGGGAGAGGCGAGCCTGGAAGCGGGAGCATGAGAGATGTCCCACCTCACCACGATAGCAGCCAACATGTCCCGCCGCACGGCCGTAGCAGCAGAGAGGTCCCGCCGCGCCGCCGAAGCAGCACGGAGGACCCGCCGCGCCGTCAATGCAGCGGACTGGTCCGGCCGTGCCGCGGAAGCAGAAGAGATGTCCCGCCGCGCCACGAATGCAGCAGAGAAGTCCTCCCTTGCCGTGGCGGGCTGGGAAAATGCCTCGCGGACAGGCGAGGACTCTTACAGGCGCATGCATGCCCTCGTCCATAGGCAGATGGATCAGATCTCCAGGTGGGCGAGGTTGCAGGATGACCTGCAAGCCTCGTTTGAACAGTCTACCGACGTCATCCGGCAACTAAATGAGAGCAATGCAAAGCTCCGGGCCAAGCGCAACCTGCTGAGGGCGAAGATCGTCGGAAGTGCGGAGCAGCAGGAGCAGACCACTGCCTTGTTTAAGAGGACTGGCGTCATCATGGAGAAACTTATGGACGAGAATAACAAGCTGCGCATCGAGCGTAGAAGGCTGGTGGAGGAATCCGTGGATGCTCTCAAGCAGCATCTTGAGGACAAGAAAGAGCTCGTCGCCACTCGCCGCGGAGACTAGTTCCCGCGGCCTGCAGCAACACATCAAGAAAGTAGAGATCAGCGAGCCAGATCGTTGTCTTCCTTCTTCTTTTGCCCTTGTGTATTTCGGGCGTTTCCGAATGTGGCTTTTTCTATTATGTTTCTAAATATGTAAGACAATTATTATCCACTATCATCGTCCTTATATTCATCATGCTTGCTATAAGTCGCAGTCGATGCTATATAGGTCCGTCGGATCTTACATCAAGATCCGTGCAAAACTTTCTTTTTAGATTTTCATTTTTCTCTCTTAAATCTCAGTCCAGTGAGACATATAGCCACGCCGTAGAATAGGTGCTCGGGCGCCATTAATGGAGAAGTTGGGAAAGAGGTGTGCGGCGGGTAGCGGTCAAAGGGCTCTCCTCCCGATGAGCACGCGCAGGGGTCTGATCGCACGCCTCCCGTACTCAAATAGCTACCCCGCATGGCACCTCCTAGCCAATAAAAAAGGGGACGCGTGGCCGCACGTAATTGGTAAGTCGAACGCCCACGGTTTCAATAATACTTGTGTTTCCGATTTGTAACGTGACAGCACTTTTTCCAAAATGACTTTGTTGATTGTTAATGTGTGGGCCTTCGCAAATCGGACAGAAAAATTACCACAACATGTTGGTGCCATGTCATGAGACCATGCCAAGTTTCATGATTTCCAGGCGTGTTTTGGAATTACCGGAATTAAAAAACCAAGTTTCTCAATATTTCCGGCCGAGCCACGACGCCCAGATGTTTGAATTTCACTCCCATCTCTTGCATGGGACCTAGAAATTTACCCAAAGACACACATGTGATTTTTCAAACAACTTTGGTGCACTGGAGCATGTGATTGTAGTTCAAATTTGAATTATGCACATTTAATGCCCAGAAACTCAATTAATGTACAAAAAAGGTGAAACGAGCCCCGAATAATTCCAAAATTTAGCACGGTACTTATATTTGGTCTAATCTGGCGGGAGAAGGCAGTGTACGTATGTCGTTTCGCACACGGAGGTGACACGTTCCCTCTTGGAACCACGAGCCTTCTCGAGGGAAGCTCCGGTTTGCAAGAAGCTTACACAAAAGCTTGTCCCAATTCGGCCAAAAATATTACCACAGCATGTTGGTGCCATGTCATGAGACCATGCCAAGTTTCATGATTTTCAGGCGTGTTTTGGAATTACAGGAATTAAAAAACCAAGTTTCTCAATCTTTCCGGCCGAGCCACGACGCCCAGATGTTTGAATTTCACTCCCATCTCTTGCATTGGACCTAGAAATTCACCCAAGGACACACATGTGATTTTTCAAACAACTTTGGTGCACTGGAGCATGTGCTTGTAGTTCAATTTTGAATTATGCACATTAAATACCCAAAAACTCAATTAATGTATAAAAAAGGCAAAACGAGCCCGGAATAATTTCAAATTTTAGCGCGGTACTTCTATTTGGTCTAATCTGGCTGTGTAAAAAAATAAGACGGGAGAAGGCAGTGTACGTATGTCGTTTCGCACACGGAGGTGACATGTTCCCTCTCGGAACCACGAGCCTTCTTGAGGGAAGCTCCGGTTTGCAAGAAGCTTACGCCAAAGCTTGTCCCAATTCGGCCAAAAATATTACCGCAGCATGTTGGTGCCATGTCATGACACCATGCCAAGTTTCATGATTTTCAGGCGTGTTTTGGAATTACAGGAATTAAAAAACCAAGTTTCTCAATCTTTCCAGCCGAGCCACGACGCCCAGATGTTTGAATTTCACTCCCATCTCTTGCATGGGACCTAGAAATTCACCACCCAAGGACACACATGTGATTTTTCAAACAACTTTGGTGCACTGGAGCATGTGCTGGTAGTTCAAATTTGAATTGTGCACATTAAATGCCCAGAAACTCAATTAATGTATAAAAATGGCGAAACAAGCCCGGAATAATTCCAAAATTTAGCACGGTACTTCTATTTGCTCTAATCTGGATGTGCAAAAAAATTAAGGCGGGAGAAGGCAGTGTACGTATGTCGTTTCGCACACGGAGGTGACACGGTCCCTCTCGGAACCACGAGCCTTCTTGAGGGAAGCTCCGATTGCAAGAAGCTTACACCAAAGTTTGTCCCAATTCGGCCAAAAAAATTACCGCAGCATGTTCGTGCCTTGTCATAAGACCATGCCAAGTTTCATGATTTTCAGGCGTGTTTTGGAATTACAGGAATTAAAAAACCAAGTTTCTCAATCTTTCCGGCCGAGCCACGACGCCCGGATGTTTGAATTTCACTCCCATCTCTTGCATTGGACCTAGAAATTCACCCAAGGACACACATGTGATTTTTCAAACAACTTTGGTGCACTGGAGCATGTGCTTGTAGTTCAATTTTGAATTATGCACATTAAATACCCAGAAACTCAATTAATGTATAAAAAAGGCAAAACGAGCCCGGAATAATTCCAAATTTTAGCGCGGTACTTCTATTTGGTCTAATCTGGCTGTGTAAAAAAATAAGACGGGAGAAGGCAGTGTACGTATGTCGTTTCGCACACGGAGGTGACATGTTCCCTCTCGGAACCAGGAGCCTTCTTGAGGGAAGCTCCGATTTGCAAGAAGCTTACACCAAAGCTTGTCCCAATTAGGCCAAAAAATTTACTGCAGCATGTTGGTGCCATGTCATGACACCATGCCAAGTTTCATGATTTTCAGCCGTGTTTTGGATTTACAGGAATTAAAAAACCAAGTTTCTCAATCATTCCGGCTGAGCCACGACACCAAGATGTTTGAATTTTATTCCCATTTCTTGCATGGGACCTATAAATTCACCCAAAGACACACATGTGATTTTTTAGCAAACTTTGGTGCATTGGAGCATGTGCTTGTAGTTCAAATTTGAATTATGCACATTAAATGCCCAAAAACTCAAATAAAGCATAAAATGCCAAACGAACCCGGAATAATTCCAAATTTAAACACGACACTCATGTACTAGTTGCATGTTCATTGTACGTAAATGTTCCAGCAATTCAAACACCATCCTTTCCCTCTGTAACACCATTTTGTCTTTCAAAACATAATGAAAAAATCAGGTATACCACAAACAGTTTACTAGAAAGAATCGTGTGGGATGCGATGTAAAATATCTTGGCGCACCGTCCTGTCTGGCTTACGCAGGAAGCTTCGTCGTCTACAGTCCAGCGCCCCTGCTTGAACCACACTTGCGCGCCAGTTTCTCGCGGCACCGAGCGAAATTGTTTTGCCACCGCGGAATATCTATCTCCCCGCCCCCTCCCTCCTACCAAAAGCCACATTTCCACTGTTCCTCCTTGCTTTCCAAGTTCAAACCTTCACTGCTGCTTACTGGCAGCTCAGCCTCCTCCCTGGCGACCCTTCTTCTTTCAGCGCCGCCTCCTCGCCGGCTACCCTTCTTCTTGCAGCGCCGCCTCCTCGCATGCGACCCTTCTTCTTGCAGCGCCGCCTCCTCGCCGGTGACCCTTCTTCTTGCTGTGCGGCCTCCTCGCCGCCGACCCTTCTTCTTGTTGTGCGGCCTCGTCGATATGGTCAGGTAATCCACACCCCACCCACACCATCCTCCTCCTTTCCCGTCCCACATGCCCCGACTGACGGAGCGACACCTTCCAACGAAATCACTGCCCCCCTCCTCCAATTAAGCGCCGCCCACAGCCATTTTACACGCAGTATAACGTGGAGCTGAGTAGCATGCGGCCGCACGCGCGAATGAGGTCGCTATGGCTAACATGCGTGTCGACCGCCATATCTTGGAGGAGCACCTCGTCTTCGAGGCCACCGTCGACACCGCCGCACGGTTGTCTACTTTAAAATACAGTTCGTGATGTTTTCTCGAGGCCGCCTCCAGTGCCTTCTAGTGATTTGTCTTCTGTAATGTTAATATGCAATCTGATGTTCAATTAACAGTTTGGTCCTCTGAAATGTAATGTTCAGTTAACACTTTGGTCCAACACTTGCTACATTTCGTAGTACTGTTCTCAAGCATTCTTTGTTTTGTTAACTGTCTTATCTTCTAGTACATGTTTCTATTCTGCAATGTCGTGCTCAGTTAACTATTTTGGTTCATTTGGTCTGCTGTCCATTTAACTGTTTGGTTCAGTTCTGCAATTTGATTTTCATTTGCTGTGGGTAGAATTTTGTATTGTTATGCATGTGACACCAATTGAATTTGGTTGTACTCAATACATATTCTACTGATAGTATGGCAACTCTCAGTTAACCTGATCAAGATCTTCCTTATGCGTGTTGCAGGGAAACAATGGGAGACACTTCGGTTTACCATCGAGGTTTGTTCAAGCAGGGTCCTTTGGCTAATAGCATATTATTGTGGAGTTGTAGGAATCATTCTAATATTTAGGTTTCTTACAATTTAGTCTTGCACATGTAGGTCCTGCTGTCAGAGGCTTAGACCCACTGTTCGACCCATTTTGCATATGGGGAAATGAGATGTCCATGAATATCAGTCAAGTCAAGAAACTCAGAAAGATTGCTAGGATGAAGAAACTTGCGACGAATAATAGCAAGATCTTTGTTTGCACAATGAAGAAGACATCAGTCAACTATAGGATGGTACCAACTCTTTTACCTTGTTTTTACCCCTTGCGCCATTTCAAAATTTACAACAGCGATTTATGCATAGCTTTGTTTTCAATTCTTTTCAAAGCAGTTCACCGATGATTACCTCTCAAACCACCTGCATGGTCAAGAGGTGAGGAAGATATTCATTCAACACCCACGGTACAATATTGAAGTCTTGCTGAAGAGGACGAAGGTTGGGCGGGCAATTATCCATAGCCACTGGCCTAAAGTTGCAAGGACATTCAACATCACTGAAGGCTCAATATTTGCCTTCCGCTTCTGCAGTTTCCCAGATGAGATTCATCTGTCTATTTACCGTGTATGATGCTACTTTCAAAAGGTTTTTGATGCTGCATCTGAAGCTTGGTGCTGCTGTGTAATGGGGTAACTGAGTGCCGAAGCTATCTGATGTACTTCGATTATGAAATCCCGGTTGCTTTTATACGGATATGAAATATCTGGCGTGTTTTATAAGAAATATCAGTTTGATTAGTACATGGATTATCAATAATAGGCTAATTACCCTGCTTATTGGGGTTTTCTATTGCAAACAGTTACTCAGACAGCACCGTGGGCGATGAACTCAAACAACCCGCACGGTTTCTAGAAAGTAGGCGTGTTCGATCAACTAACAATCACACATAGCTTCCGGCAGCGAACTGTTTGCGTTAGGCCACCTTGCACACATGTTTCCACACAAAGAACTGTGTGGGATGTACATACCTACGGAAATGATTTTCTGGGATTCACCGTGTGGGATGTACATACCTACGGAAATGATTTCTGGGATTCACCGTGTGGGATGAACATACCTACGGAAATGATTTCTGGGATTCACCGTGTGGGATGTATATACCTACGGAAATGATTTCTGGGATTCACCATGTGGGATGTACATACCTACGGAAATGATTTCTGGGATTCACCGTGTGGGATGTACATACCTACGGAAATGATTTCTGGGATTCACCGTGTGGGATGTACATATCTACGGAGATGATTGGGTTTCCATGCCTCGCTCGATCGCCTGGGTCCCACGAGGGCCTATCCCCGACGATTTCTGGGTCGTGTGGGAAGGACCCCCCCTATCGCCCACACTCACTTGGCGACGGTTCCAAATGCCGTCGCGGAAAGGGGTTTTAAACCGTTTGTTTAGGACCGGCGCGCACCAGTGTTAGTGGGAGGAAAATACTTAGAGATAAAAGCATCTTTGCACTTATTCCATGAATCAATACTATTTTGAGCCAAAGAAGAGAACCAAGTTTTAGCACGATCTCTAAGAGAAAACGGAAATAGCTTCAGTTTAACAATATCATTATCCACATCTTTCTTCTTTTGCATATCGCACAAATCAATAAAGTTGTTTAGATGGGTAGCGGCATCTTCACTAGGAAGACCAGAAAATTGATCTTTCATAACAAGATTCAACAAAGCTTCATTAATTTCACAAGATTCAGCATCGGTAATAGGAGAAATCAGAGTGCTAATATAATCATTGTTGTTGGTATTGGAAAAGTCACACAATTTAGTATTATCTTGAGCCATCGTGACAAACAATCAATCCATTACACAAGCACACAAGAAGCAAGCGAAAAGAGGTGAACGGAAGAGAGGCAAAGAAAAAGGCAAAGGTTTTTGAAAATCGTTTAGAAGTGGAGGAGAGGAAAACGAGAGGCGAATGGCAAATAATGTAATGCGAGGGAGAAGAGTTTGTGATGGGTACTTGGTATGTCTTGACTTGAGCATAGATCTCCCCGGCAACGGCGCCAGAAATCCTTCTTGCTACCCCTTGAGCATGTGTTGGTTTTCCCTTGAAGAGGAAAGGGTGATGCAGCAAAGTAGCGTAAGTATTTCCCTCAGTTTTTGAGAACCAAGGTATCAATCCAGTAGGAGATAACACGCAAGTCACCTAGTACCTGCAAAAACAATCAAGAACCTTGCAACCAACGCGATAAAGGGGTTGTCAATCCCTTCACGGTCACTCGCAAAAGTGAGATCTAATAAAGATAGTAAGATAAATATTTTTGGTATTTTGTTGTATAGATTGGAAAGTAAAGATTGCAAAATAAAATAAATAGGAAACTAGAATTATAGATCGGAAACTTATATGATGTAAAGTAGACCCGGGGGCCATAGGTTTCACTAGTGGCTTCTCTCAAGATAGCATGTATTACGGTGGGTGAACAAATTACTGCCGAGCAATTGATAGAAAAGCGCATAATTATGAGAATATCTAGGCAATGATCATGAATATAGGCATCACGTCAGTGTCAAGTAGACCGAAACAATTCTGCATCTACTACTATTACTCGACCGCTATCCAGCATGCATCTAGAGTGTTAAGTTCATAAGAACAGAGTAACGCATTAAGCAATATGACATGATGTAGAGGGATAAACTCAAGCAATATGATATAAACCCCATCTTTTTATCCTCGATGGCAACAATACAATACATGCCTTGCTGCCCCTACTGTCACTGGAAAAGGACACCGCAAGATTGAACCCAAAGCTAAGCACTTCTCCCATTGCAAGAAAGATCAATCTAGTAGGCTAAACTAAACCGATAATTCGAAGAGACTTGCAAAGATATCAAATCATGCATATAAGAATTCAGAGAAGAACCAAATATTATTCATAGATAATCTTGATAATAAATCCACAATTCATCGGATCTCGGCAAACACACCGCAAAAGAGTATTACATCGAATAGATCTCCAAGAACATCGAGGAGAACTTTGTATTGAGAACCAAAGAGAGAGAAAGCCATCTAGCTAATAACTATGGACCCGAAGGTCTGTGGTAAACTACTCACACTTCATCGGAGAGGCTATGGTGTTGATGTAGAAGCCCTCCATGATCGATTCCCCCTCCAACAGAGTGCCGGAAAAGGCCCCAAGATGGGATCTCACAGGTACTGAAGGTTGCGGCAGTGGAAAAGTGGTTTCGTGGCTCCCTCTGATGTTTCTAGGTTATAAGAGTATATATAGGCAAAAGAAATATGTTGGTGGAGCTCCGAGGGGCCCACGAGGGTGGGGGCGCGCCCTCCTGCCTCGTGGCCGCCTCGCGGAGTTCCAGACTTCAACTCCAACTCTTCTGGATTGCTTTCATTCCAAGAAAGATCATCGCGAAGGTTTCATTCCATTTGGATTCCGTTTGGTATTCCTTTTTTGCAAAACACTGAAATAGGCAAAAAATATAAACTAGCACTCGGCCTTCGGTTAATAGGTTAGTCCCAAAAATAATATAAAAGAGCATATTAAAGCCCATTAAACATCCAAAACAGATAATATAATAGCATGGAACAATAAAAATTGTAGATACGTTGGAGACGTATCATACGTCACCCACGGCAGGCAGCGGGTGAGGCAGCGAGCGAGATGGTGCAGGAGACTCTCTGGCGGCGCTGACGAGCTCGGCGATGCGGTCCAGCCAGTCCTCGTAGAGGTCGTCGGTGGGCGGTAGGGCAGGAGCTCGCGCGCCATGAGCAACGCAGCATGCACGTTCGCCAGACCTCGACGAGCATGGGAAGATGAAGCGGCCGGAGTCAGCGACGGGGTGGCGGTGCGGCCGTCCCGCCGCACAGAAGGATGCAGCAACGAAGCCTGCTGCTCATGGCCCGCAGAGCCGATGGTGGCGTTCGCCACTGGTGATGGGGGACGGCGAGGGCAGTCGTCGCCCGCCGGTGCCGTCTGAGCAACGCGGGCGCCAAGGGCGGCCCGGCGCTCAGCACGAGCTCGATGAGCGTCAGCCATGGGGACGGCGAAACGGTGGCGAATCGACTAGAGGAAGAAAGGCTCCGATGCACCCCTACCTAGCATGCCAAATGTTAGATTTCGGGTTCCGTAGACCCTTGAGAGGTTCGAACTCTGGGGTGTGTGCGAAGAACTCAACCTCCCCAGTCTGCCTACTTCCCAATCTCACGGCCTAGCTCGACGAACTCAAAGGAAAGGGGACACAGCAGTTTACCCAGGTTCGGGCCACCTTGCGGTGTAAAACCCTACTCTTGCTTTGTGGTGGATTGGCCTCGACAGGCTGAGGATGAACTAGTACAATGGGAGAACAACCTCAGGAGGAGGCGTGTTCTTGTGATCCGGTGAGTTGGTGAGTGTGAGGATGGAATGGATTCGATCCGCCCCTCTCTACGGTGGTGGCTAAGCCCTATTTATAGCGGCCTTTTTCCTCTTCCCAAATGAAGGCGGGAAGGGATCCACAACGGCCAAATTTGAAGGGAGACAACTAGTACAAGTTATCTTGACAAAAGTAGTCTTCGCCTACAAAAGCCTCTGGTCGTGACGCCGTGGTGGGCTCGGCGATGACCTCTGTCCTGCCATCCTGGCAGTCTTGGTCTTGTTGCACCGGAATGGAAACCTTTGGCTGATGCCTCGGGACTCCGTGCCTGCGCTTGCCTCTTTAGCACCAAAGAGGAAACTGCTGCACTACGCCCGCCGGCGCCCGTCTGGCCTTGGTCGTCATGGCTCACGTCATCCAAAGCCTCGCGAGGTGAGGCTTGCATAGAAATCTCTGCTCCTCGGGAGCCAGCCTGAGGAGGCCGCTCCTCGTGGAGGTCTTGGTGTTGTCCGCCTCGCGAGGGTCTTGAGTTGTTGATGCTGAAGCTGGGCCGTACCAGGCCGTCGATGAAGCCACGCCGTGGACCGCAGGCAGGCAAGTCTGGGTACCCGTGTTCCTAGAACACAGGCATCATCGTCTTCCTATGGGTTGATGTCGACGCCATCCTCTTCTCCAGGGAGCCTCCTCCTATAACGCCCACGATGCGGCTATATCTCCCACGTGTCGAGGCACGACTTAGAGGCATAACCGCATTGTGGTTTTGTCGCAAGAAGGGTCATCTTCACACAATCCCATGTAATGAACAAGAATGGGATAAAGAGTTGGCTTACAATCGCCACTTCACACAATACATAAATAAATCATACATCAATCAGAGAACACACATAGGTCCGACTACGTAACCAAAATAAAAGAAGACAACCCCAAATGCTAGATCCCTGATCGTCCCAACTGGGCTCCAGTACTGATCATCAGGAAACGAAACATAGTAATGACCAAGTTCCTCGTCGAACTCCCGTTAGAGCTCGGTTGCATCGCCTGCACTGGTATCATCGGCACCTGCAACTGGTTGGAAGTATCTGGTGAGTCACGAGGACTCAGCAATCTCACACCCGCGAGATCAAGACTATTTAAGCTTAAGGGTAGGAAAGGGGTAGTGAGGTGGAGCTGCAGCAAGCACTAAGCATATATGGTGGCTAACATACGCAAATAAGAGCGAGAAGAGGAGCAACGGAATGGTCGTCAACTAGTAATGATCAAGAAGTGATCATGAACTCCTACTTACGTCAAACATAACCCAAAACCGTGTTCACTTCGCGGACTGCGCCGAAAAGAGACCATCACGGCTACACATGCGGTTGATGCGTTTTAATTAAGTCAAGTGTCAAGTTCTCTACAACCGGATATTAACAAATTCCCATCTGCCACATAACCGCGGGCACGGCTCTCGAAAGTTTATACCCTGCAGGGGTGTCCCAACTTAGCCCATTATAAGCTCTCACGGTCAACGAAGGATATTCCTTCTCCCGGGAAGACCCGATCAGTCTCGGAATCCCGGTTTACAAGACATTTTGACAATGGTAAAACAAGACCAGCAAAGCCGCCCGATGTGCCGACAAATCCTGATAGGAGCTGCACATATCTCGTTCTCAGGGCAACACTGGATGAGACATCCTCCGAGTAAAACCAGACCTCGAGTTTCCACGAGGGGGCCCCGCAGTCTACTCAGTTCGGACCAGCACTTAGAGAAGCACTGGCCCGGGGGGGTTAAAATAAAGATGACCCTTGAGTCTGCAGAACCCAAGGGAAAAGGGGATAGGTGGTAGCAAATGGTAAAACCAAGGTTGGGCCTTGCTGGAGGAGTTTTATTCAAAGCGAACTGTCAAGGGGGTCCCATAAATCACCCAACCGCATAAGGAACGCAAAATCAAGGAACATAACACCGGTATGACGGAAACTAGGGCGGCAAGAGTGGAACAAAACACCAGGCATAAGGCCGAGCCTTCCACCCTTTACCAAGTATATAGATGCATTAATTAAATAAGAGATATTGTGATATCCCAACAATATCCATGTCCCAACATGGAACAAACTTCATCTTCACCTGCAACTAGCAATGCTATAAGAAGGGCTGAGCAAAAGCGGTAACTTAGCCAAACAACGGTTTGCTAGGAAAGGATGGTTAGAGGCTTGACATGGCAACATGGGAGGCATGATATAGCAAGTGGTAGGTAGCGCAGCATAGCAATAGAGCGAACAACTAACAAGCAAAGATAGAAGTGATTTCGAGGGTATGGTCATCTTGCCTGAGATCCCGCAAGGAAGAAGAACGAGTCCATGAAGAAGACAAACGGATGTAGTCGAACGAATCCTCACAACTCCGGAAGGAAACCGAAGCTAACGAGAGAAGCAACCCGGAAAGAAACAATCAACATGGTAAACAACCAAGCATAATCATGGCATGATGCACAATCAAGTATGATGCATGTCCGATTTAATGAGGCATGGCATGGCAAAATGCAACAAACAATACTACAAATTAAGTGGAGCTCAATATGCAACGAGTTGAATATTGACGAAACACCACATCAAATATTTAGTTCTCTCTCGTTTGTGTACCCAACAATATTAAATGTTGATTAACATGGCAAGAGGGTGAAGCATAAATAAACTAACTATTTAGGCAAGTTTAAATGAGGCCGGAACAACAAACAACAATTCCGGAAAATCCTCATGTCCAGATTTTAGATTAGGTACTGTTCTGCCCTAAACACAATTTTAATGTTGTTAAACAGAAAAATAAAGTACACCATGTTAAACTAGGCATTTTTCTACCCCATTTACATATAAAGTTTATTCAATTTGGAGCTACGGTTAATTAGTTAGGAAATAAATCATTTTGGCATGGCATTTGAGAAAATTTAACCAAACAGCAATTTAAACATTTTAAACATGGATGAAAGCAGCATATTATGAAACTAGATGAAATTCTAGACATTTTACATATATACTTTGTTTAATTCTGATGCATGGTTCTTGAGTTATTAAATGCATGAACAAGAGGGTTTTTCTGTAAAACAGCGTTCTCTGGATAATTAGGAAATTCACTGATAGGAAAAAAAAATAGCAGCGGGCTGAATCTGGAGCACTGCTGGGCTGAACAAAGAGAAGGGGCTGGGGGTGCTGCTCACCATGGGCCTCAGCCCAGAACTGTGGAGAGGTAGCAGCAGGCCGACAGGATGCAGCTGCTGGGTCGGCTCGCGGGACGCGGCCCAGGTGCTGGCGTGGCGCGGTCAACGCGCGGGACAAGCGAACTGCTGCTGCTCTCGTTACTGAAGAACAGAGGAGGGAGCAGGTTCAAGCGCCGGCGGCTGGGCATGATGGACTTTGGCGTTGTGGGCGCAAGGAACGAATGGAGGAGCATGCTCCCGTCCAGATCCAGCCGGATCGACGGCGAGGCGGGACGCAACGATGGCGGCCATGGCGCCGTGGAGAAGTTCCTGGAGAGGGAGAGAGAGGTTACGGTGAGGAGAGAATAGAGCAGAAGGGAGAGGTGAAGGGCAGGGCGTTGTGACCTGGTCCTGCTGCAGGGGTCGACGGGGTACGGTCCAGGTGGCTGGGCTCGCCGGAGCTCGGACGAGTGACACGGCGGTGAGATACAGGCGCGGGGGCTCCTGTGCAGCACGGGTGCCCGCCTCCTGGTGGCTTGCACGGGCTGCAGAAGGGAGGCGCGGGGTCGCGAGGCCAAGGCAGGGGAACGGCAAGGTGGTGGCTGCCCCTGGGATCGAGCCGAGAAGGGAGAGGAGGCACGGCCTCGGGCGTCTGGAAAACTGCGAGGACGACCGGAGCAGAGGAGGAGGAGACGGGCTGGCGTGGGGAGGCTCGCGGTTGGGCTGTTGCTGCGGGCTCGAGGAGAAGCAGAGGAGGCCGCGAGACGAGGTGGCTCTGGTCGCCGGTGGAGCTGGGCGAGGGGACGAGGTGATGGCGACTCCGGCAGCGCAGCTGCTACGGGTTGGAGCTGGGGCCTCCACGGCGGCGCTACGAGGCCAACAGAGAGAGAGAGCAGCGTGAGAGAGAGAAAAAGAGAGAGCAGATGGGGAAGGAAGGGAGCAGGACACGGCGGGGATCTCATCTCTGGCGAGGTTGTTGCTGATGTTGCTAGGACGGCAGGGACACAAGGCCATGGGCGCTCGTGTTCGTGGAGGCAGGGAAGCTTGGAGCCTCGGGCAAGAGACAGAGGGAGCTGGTGATTGGAGCGACGGGGAATCGAGGGAAGAGGGTGGAGGCAGTTGCTGGTTGGATCGGGAGGAGATCCCGAGGAAGGTGGAGGCTGGTCGGGGAAGGATCCCGAGGGAGTGGGTGGCGGCGCAAATGAGGGGAATAGGGTTAGGCTAGGGTTGGACTGATATTTATATCAGATGAGTTTAGGTTAGGGGATATCACGACCCTACGATCGGAATCGGACGGCTGAGAAAAAATAGGTTAGTAAGTCCAATCAAGAAAACGGAGATGTTTTATAGATGTTAGGAGATGATCTGAACCCAACGGTAACGATAGTCATGTTCGGGTTCGAGAGTTTTCGGACGCGCGCGAGGGGTTGATGCACTGTGCAAAGAGGGGTTAGGCGGACGAGGTCAAGTGTGTGGTTGGACTGACATTGGTCAAAGAAGACAAACAAGCTGACGACATGCCACGGAGATAAGGAGAGAGGCGGCAACTACGAACGGTTACGAGTTTTATGAAAACATGCGGATGCAATGCGGATGATACGATGATGAATGCAACAAACAAATAAATCACACGATGAAACTCGAAAAACATGGAAGGCGTCTGGAGCGTCGGTCTCTGGGCGTTACACCTCCCCTCCTCCACCCGAGCACACTTGTCCACCAAAGTGTAAAGATCTTTCACAGTCTTGGGCAATCGGATGTTCGTCTTGGAATGAATCTGACGATTGCGCACGTTGGACTGGAATGCAGCTATCACAGCTGCCGGGTGAATGTCTGGAATATTTCTGCGGAATCGGTTGAACCTTTGCATGTACTTCCGCAGAGTCTCTCCTTCCTTCTGCAGGAGAAGCTGCAAATCGCTAGGCCGCCCTGGTTCTTGATGGCCGCCTGTGAAGGCGCGAATGAACTCATGGCACAGGTCAGCCCAGGTCGAAATGGAGTTCTCCGGCAAGTGCATCAGTGAAGACCTCACATTTGGCTTGAGCGCCAAAGGGAAGTAGTTGGCGAAAACCTTCTCATCTCTTCCCTTGGAAACTTGAACAACGATGGTGTAGATGCTCAAGAACTCTACCGGGTTTATCCTTCGATCATACTTCTCTTGTATCTCTGGCTTGAACGTATGAGCAGACGGCCAACGGACTTGCCGCAGCTCTCGGGTGAAGGCAGGGCACCTAGCCTCAAAAGGTAGTCACCCACCTTCACTGAGCGCAGGCTCATCGATGTTGTGGCTGTCGTGCCTGTCGGACTGGTGGTGGTTGTCGCGGCGCCGCTCGACAGCGATGCGCGCGCCTTCCCTCTGCCTGTCCTCCAGGGCTCGCCATTGGCCTTGGCGCGCGCGAGGGTCAGATGAGGCCATCGAGACGTCATCGAGCTCTTGGTTGCATGGCTCCCGCGCTGGATGCCGTGGAGGGGACTGCACCATAGGTGTGGCCCCTTCCGCACGGCCAGCACCATGGGCCATCGTCGTTGCCTGGGGAGGCCGTGGTAGGCTAGCTCGCTGTGATCCTCCCGCCTCAGCGAAACCAATCAGGCTCTGAATGGTGGCCCTCCACTCATCCATTTGATTGGCTGCCAGCGGAAATCTCAACAGCAGATGGGCCCGCACCATGGCCTCCGAAGCGGTGCTTGGCATGGATGTCGATGAAGATCGTAATGTCGTCAGGCTCTTGATGGTGCCGGTAATGGTCGCGTCGTGTTCTCGTTGCCGTGAGCCAGCTGCTTGGATGGTGTGGTGATGAGGTGGAGGCGCCTGAGGACCAGTGACTCTGTTCGGCGCATTGGCTGGGTCAGCTCGATCGATCTGGAAGTGGCGCGTGTCCTGCGGCCGTGCCCGCGATGGGGGCGGCTAGAGGATTGCGATTCGCCCCAGAGCGAGTGCCACCGCTGCGGTTGTGTCCTTCGGCGGGGCGGAGAGGTGAAGAAGGAATAATATCTCTACGTGTACCTCGCGGAGCGTGGTCGCCAGGATGTTATCGGTGTCCTGGGAACGGGGGTACCCAGACTTGCCTGCCTGCGGCCCGTGCCGTGGCTCCATCAACGGCCTGGTACGGCCCAACTTCAGTAGCAACAACTCAGGACCCTCGCGAGGGGCCAAGCCTCGCGAGGAGGACGACACCAAGACCTCCCTGGGGGCAGCCTCACTAGGCTGGCTCCCGAGGAGCACAGATATCAATGCAAGGTGAACCTCGCGAGGTTCACATGACGTGAGCCATGATGACCAAGGCTAGGCAGGCGCCAGCGGGCGCAGTGTACCAGTTTCCTCTTTGGTGCTAAGGAGGCAAGCGCAGGCGCGGAGTCCCAAGGAATCAAGCAAAGGTTTCCATTCCGGTGCAACGAGACCAAGACCGCCAAGACGGCAGGACGGAGGTCATCGCGGAGCCCACTGCAGCATCACCACCAGAGCCTTTTGCAGGCGAAGACTACTTTTGTCAGGATAGCTTGTACTAGTTGTCTCCCTTCAAATTTGGCCGTTGTGGGATCCCTTCCCGCCTACATTTGGGAAGAGGACCAAGGCCGCTATAAATAGGACTTAGCCACCACCATAGTGAGGCATCTTGCATTGGTGCCATTCTACCCTGACCTCCTCAACAGCTCATCGAGCCCAAGAACACCTCACCTCCTGAGGCTGTTCCACCACTGTACTAGTTCATCCTTAGCCCCTCGAGCCAATCCACCACAAAGCTGGAGTAGGGTATTACACCGCAAGGTGGCCCGAACCAGGATAAACCCACGTGTCTCTTGTTCTTTGGGTTCGTCAAGCTAGGCCGTGGGATCGTTTAGCGGGCATACTGGGAAGAGAGTGTTCTTCGTACGCACCCCAGAGTTCGAACCTCTCAAGGGTCTGCGGAACCCTGAATCCGACATTTGGCACGCCAGGTAGGGGTGCGCCGAAGCCTCTTTTCCGTCGGTCGACGCCCCGCCACTCCACCACTTCCATGGCTGATGCTCGTCGAGCCCGTGCTGAGCGCCGAGCCGCTCTCGCCGCTCGCATCACCCAGACGGCGCCCGTCGGCAGGCCTCCCCGTCATTCTCCGTCACCCGCCGCCAACGCCGGCACCGGCCCAATGGGAAACGAGCAGCAAGCTTCATCGCTGCACCCCTCTGTGCGGATGGACGGACGCACCGCCACCCCGTCGCTAACTCCGGCCGGCTTGTCGTCTCATGCTCGTCGCGGGCCCGTGGACGCGCAGGCTGTGCTGCTCATGGCGCGCGAGCTCCTACGCTATCGCCCCGTCGACGACCTCTACGAGGACTGACTGGACCGCATCACCGAGCTTGTCAGCGCCACTGGGGGCTCTCCTGCACCGTCCCTCTCGCTACCTCGCCCGCCTCCCGCCGCGGGCGACGTAGCCCATGGAGCGCCTCCACCACCTCCTCGTCAAGACGTCGTCCTCGGGCTGAGACGCGCAGCCCCGCAGCATGACCCACCGCGCAGGGCACGCGCGTGAAGAAGAGAGCTGCTAGGAGGTCCAGCGGCCACGAGAGGATGCTCCCGCACTCCCGGCGCCAACATGTCAAGACCGCGCGCCACCTGCGGCGGCGGCGGATGGGTACCAAGACTAGGCTCCACCTCCACGACGAGCTCCAGTGACCACCGCGGGCTGCTGCGCCTTCATCCCTGAGCTGCGCAGCGTCGTGTGGCCCGGCAAGTTCAAGCCTGACCTGCCTCTACGCTACGACGGCACCCCCGACCCTGCTGAGTTCCTGCAGCTCTATGAGCTAAGCATCAAGGCGGCCAACAGCGACGAAAAGGTCATGGCAAACTGGTTTCCCATGGCTCTCAAGGACGGCGCGCACTCGTGGCTCCTGAACTTGCCCGCAGGATCGATCTCCTCCTGGGGCGAGATGCGCGAACGTTTCGTCGCCAACTTCCAGGGTACTCGCGACCGCCCGCCTACCGCGGGTGACCTGCGGCGCATCAAGGAGCAGCCAGGGGAAACCTTACAGAAGTACATCCAGCGCTTCAACAGCGTCCGCCTCAAGATTCCCAAGGTGACGGACGAGGCCATCATCTCAGCATTCTCTGATAGCGTCCGCGATGTCAAGATGAAGGAGGAGCTCGCCATACATGAGGACCTGTGCACGGCCGTGGAGATGTTCAACATGGTGACCAAGTGCGCGAGAGCTGAGGAAGGACGCCTCTCCCTTCTCGAGCTTCTAGTTGCCGACCCAGAAGATAAGAAGGCCAAGACCAAGGACGTGAAGCGCAAGGGGGCGGCCGTGCTCGTGGCTGAGCCAGAGATGAAGCGCGGCTGCGACCACCCAGAGTCATCCAAGGGCAGCCGCCCGTTCTGCGCCTTCCACAATGTACACAGCCACAACACCAATGAGTGTCAAGAGCTCAGGGCCATCAGCGATGGGCTCTTCAGTCGACGCCCCGAGCGTAACGATTGAGGCTACGGCCGTGGAGGAGGCAGAAGTGGAGGGCGCTGGGACGACCGCGGCCCCCGCCAGGAGTGGCGCGGCCAGCCTTGTGAGGACCGCTGGCAGGGCCAACCTCGTGAGGGCGCCTGGAGGGACCAACCTCGCGAGGACCGTCCTTAGGGCAATGCTGGCCTTCCCCCGCTGCCTCCACCACCAAGAAGGAATGATGACCATCACCAGGACGAGGGGGCTGGGGGTTTCCATGAGCCTCGTGTCGTCGATTGCATCCTAGGCGGCGCTCAAGCCCCAGCCTCCCATCGTATCTTCAAGCAGTTCGCGCGTGAGGTGAACGCGGCCCTCCCCAGGCTTGAGGCGACGCATTCTCTCAGGTGGTCCAAGTACGCCATCACCTTCGACTCCTCCGACCAGCTCAAGTGCGCGGCCACAGCCAGCGCCCTCCCGCTGCTCTGCTCGCCCGTCATCAGCAACGTGCTCATCACCAAGACACTCATCGATGGCAGTGCGGGACTCAATGTCCTCTCCGTCGAGACGTTCGACCGACTCCAGGTGCCCTATGACTAGCTGCAGCCTACCAAGCCCTTCTCAGGAGTGATCGACGGCTCCACCACCCCGATAGGGCAGATCCGCCTCTCTGTCACCTTCGGCCAGCGCGACAACTACCGCACCGAGATCATCAACTTCGACGTCGCCCACATCCGCCTGCCGTACAATGCCATCCTTGGGTATCCGGCCCTAGCCAAGTTCATGGTGGTGACCCACCACGGCTACAACGTCCTCAAAATGCCAGGGAATCGCGACATCATCACGATCGCTTGCGAGGAGAAGGACGCGGTGTGCTCCCTCGAGCGCGCCTACCAGGCTACGGCGATTGAAGACCCAGACAACGAAGGCGCCATCTACCCTCCTGACCCAGTCTCCAAGAAGAAGAAGTTGTTGCTCCGCCAAGAGCCTCAGGAGAGCGGTGTCTCCAGCCACACCACCTCAGGACCTGCGCCCATGGATGGGGCGCTTCCCTCCCTTGCATAGGAAGGCGCGCCCGGTGCCCTCCTCAGGCTGGGCTCGGAGGCTCTCTTCTGGAGGGCCTCTGACTTAGCCAACGTCACGAGGGAGGCGCTCGGGCACCACATGGAGGCATGCTTCATCGCACGCTTCCCTCATGAGGGCACAAGGCATGGGGTGCCTAGTGCCTAGGAGTTCATCACCAAGACGACCGAGGAGCTTAAAGAGGCAAGAGCCATGCACGGAAACCACCGCCCACCACCTGGCGCAGCTCCTTGTCCTGGCGAGGACGACGAGCTGCACGTCTGCGTCAACATCCCAGGGCTCAACAGGGTCGCATCCCAG
This sequence comes from Aegilops tauschii subsp. strangulata, assembly GCF_002575655.3. NCBI lineage: Eukaryota > Viridiplantae > Streptophyta > Magnoliopsida > Poales > Poaceae > Aegilops > Aegilops tauschii. The sequence continues at coordinate 495,590,206 of NC_053036.3, forward strand.
GAGCGCTTCTGGCCTTCGCGCGTTGGTTGGTGCGAGGGTCCACCTCACAGCTATGTTCGCATGCCATTCGGCTTGCCGAACGCGGCTGTTACCTTCCAGCGTCGCTTGCAGAGTGTTTTGACGGCTCAGGAGGCCAGGCACCAGACGGGCCTGGCGGAGATGGCGATGGTTCCTCGCGAGCCCCGAGACCTCCAGAGCCTCCCAAGGTTCAGGACCCAGGCGGCTCGTGAGGAGCAACTCCTCCAGCGTGCGTCTTCGGCTACTTCAACATTCCCTCAGCAACGGTGCCAGGTGACATTTTCCGGTTCATTCAGTTGGGGGCACCCCTCGGGCTGCATTATCCCCAAGTCGCATGGGCCTGTCCTTGCGACGTGTATCTTTTGCATCTTTAATTTACCCTGTTGGGGGCGCCCCACAGGCTGCATCATCCCCAGGCCGCATGGGTCCGTCCCTGCGGCATGTATCGTTCTTGCATTTACCTGAACTAGTGTTACCTCCTTCTCCAAGATGATTTATGATTATCGGCTACTTGCCTACTGCCCCTCGCGGCCTCCCGCGTTGCTGACCGGCCTCCTGCTCATCCCGCAACGGGAGCTACACATGTTGGCACGGCGCTTGTGCTCGGGTCCGTCCCTGCAACGGTGACAAATCTGAGAGGTCGAGCTCTGGCTCGCGGCCCGCCCCGCGTACGTCACCTCACCAGATCCTCAGTGCCTTCATCTTCTTGCGGATAGTTCAGTGTCAGGGCAGCAAACGCGATTATAATCTACAGTCTCCTCTCGAACTAACCCGCAGGCATCTCCGGAGCTTAGCTACGGGTGGCCCCACCGGCTGCCCCCTTTTCATGCGATTCGCTTGCGCGTTAAGGGGGGCTCCTGAGCATCGCACCTCAGGAGCTCCTATTGACTCTCCAGCCCTCACCCCCTAGCCTTGACCACGGCATCGCAACCTGGCATACCAGCGGCGGCTGAGCCTCGCTCGAGGGTCGACACCCGAGGATGCAGAGCATTTAGATGAGCGAGGAAGGGGGAAGCCAGCATGAGTCTTACCTAGTAACACCATTGCGGAAGCGCAAATCGGGCGCTGCACAGGGAATCACCTCGGGCTCGATAACATAAGTCACATATTCATGTTAGCGCGACGCCGCAGTTTGGAATTTTTGACTCTCGCAGCCTTGCTCCGGCAATGTCGCCTTCCTTTTCTGCCTTCGGGAAGCTGCTTGCACACCAAAGGGGACCTCTTGAGCATAGCACCTCGGGAGCTCTTACCGGACCTTGGGCTGCTCACCTCCTGGCCTTGACCACGGCATCGCGACCTGGCATACCAGCGACAGATGAAGCTTGCCTGGGGACTGGGACCTGCCGGCGTAGAGCGCTAAGCTACCGCGAGGATGAAAAGGGGGGACAATGCCTAAGCAAGATACGCAACCACAACCTTATAGTAGGAATAATAAGCATTGGAGCAAAAGCATTACAGGTTCTTTACACACCCCCACGGGGTTCGTCCCGATTCCTCGCAGGGAACAAAAGAAGAAAACCTCAAGAAGCCCTGACTACAGACGTCGCCGCCGACGCCATCATCAACAGAGGGCCACGAGGGGCTGACCCCAACCCCATCCAGGTCATCGACGCCGATGGGCGGATGCCGCTACCGCGCTCCGGGTGCGGCGAAAGCTCGGTGGCGCGTAGCTGTCATCGCTCATCTTCGGAGACTCGCTAGGCTCGGGAGAGTCGCTAGACTCCCAGGAGTCATCGCTGTTGCTGGAGGAGCTACCGGCAGGACCGGGGGGAAGGTTCGACGCCTGCTGCCGCGCCATCCCGGCGGCTTCCTCCAGGGCAGCACTCCAGGAGGCGACCTTCCTCATCGAAGACCTTGAAGAACAGCGTGGAGGCGTCGTCGTACTCGAAGTGGATGGCGAGGGCCCCCTCCGCACGGCAAGCACGGGTGACCTCGCCCCATCCTCGGGTCATGAAGATCTTGCCTTGGGGGACGACCTCGACTTCCGCCCCTGTGGCCAGGCTGCAGCACCAGGCATGCTGCAGTGCAACCTCTTGAGCACTGCGTTGGTTTTTCCCTTGAAGAGGAAAGGGTGATGCAGTAAAGTAGCGTAAGTATTTCCCTCAGTTTTTGAGAACCAAGGTATCAATCCAGTAGGAGACCACGCTCAAGTCCCTCGCACCTACACAAACAAATAAGAACCTCGCACCTAACGCAATAAAGGGGTTGTCAATCCCTTCACGGTCACTTACGAGAGTGAGATCTGATAGATATGATAAGATGATATTTTTGGTATTTTTATGATAAAGAGAAATAAAGATGCAAAGTAAAATAAAAGGCAATAGAAATAGCTAAGTGTTGGAAGATTAATATGATGGAGAATAGACCCGGGGGCCATAGATTTCACTAGTGGCTTCTCTCAAGAGCATAAGTATTACGGTGGGTGAACAAATTACTGTCGAGCAATTGATAGAATTGAGCATAGTTATGAGAATATCTAGGTATGATCATGTATATAGGCATCACGTCCGTGACAAGTAGACCGACTCCTGCCTGCATCTACTACTATTAATCCACACATCGACCGCTATCCATCATGCATCTAGAGTATTAAGTTCATAAGAACAGAGTAACGCTTTAAGCAAGATGACATGATGTAGAGGGATAAACTCATGCAATATGATATAAACCCCATCTTGTTATCCTCGATGGTAACAATACAATACGTGCCTTGCTGCCCCTGCTGTCACTGGGAAAGGACACCGCAAGATTGAACCCAAAGCTAAGCACTTCTCCCATTGCAAGAAAGATCAATCTAGTATGCCAAACTAAACTGATAGTTCGAAGAGACTTGCCAACATAACCAATCATACATAAAAGAATTCAGAGAAGATTCAAATATTGTTCATAGATAAACTTGATCATAAACCCACAATTCATCGGTCCCGACAAACACACCGCAAAAGAAGATTACATCGAATAGATCTCCACAAGAATCGTGGAGAACTTTGTATTGAGATCCAAAGAGAGAGAAGAAGCCATCTAGCTAATAACTATGGACCCAAAGGTCTGAGGTAAACTACTCACACATCATCAGAGAGGCTATGGTGTTGATGTAGAAGCCCTCCATGATCAATGCCCCCTCCGACAGGACGCCGGAAAAGGCCCCAAGATGGGATCTCACGGGTACAGAAGGTTGCGGCGGTGGAATTAGGTTTTCATGGATGCCTCTGATGGTTTGGGGGTGCGTAGGTATATATAGGAGGAAGAAGTACGTCGGTGGAGCAACGTGGGCCCCACGAGGGTGGAGGGCGCGCCTGGGGGGGTAGGCGCGCCCCCTGCCTCGTGCTCTCCTCGTTGCTTTCTTGACATGGACTCCAAGTCCTCTGGATCACGTTTGTTCTGAAAATCACGTTCCCGAAGGTTTCATTCCGTTTGGACTCCGTTTGATATTCTTTTTGTGTGAAACACTGAAATACGCAAAAAAAACAGCAATTTGGGCTGGGCCTCCGGTTAATAGGTTAGTCCCAAAAGTAATATAAATGTGTATAATAAAGCCCATTAAACATCCAAAACAGAATATAATATAGCATGGAACAATCAAAAATTATGGATATGTTGGAGACGTATCAAGCATCCCCAAGCTTAATTCCTGCTCGTCCTCGAGTAGGTAAATGATAAAAACAGAATTTTTGATGTGGAATGCTACTTGGCATAATTTTCAATGTAATTCTCTTAATTGTGGTATGAATGTTCAGATCCGAAAGATTCAAGACAAAAGTTTAATATTGACATAAAAATAATAATACTTCAAGCATACTAACTAAGCAATTATGTCTTCTCAAAATAACATGGCCAAAGAAAGTTATCCCTACAAAATCATATAGTCTGGCTATGGTCTATCTTCATCACACAAAATATTTAAATCATGCACAATCCCGATGACAAGCCAAGCAATTGTTTCATACTTTTGATGTTCTCAAACTTTTTCAATCTTCACGCAATACATGAGCGTGAGCCATGGACATAGCACTATATGTGTAATAGAATGGTGGTTATGGAGAAGACAAAAAGGGAGAAGATAGTCTCACATCAACTAGGCGTATCAACGGGCTATGGAGATGCCCATCAATAGATATCAATGTGAGTGAGTAGGGATTGCCATGCAATGGATGCACTAGAGCCATAAGTATATGAAAGCTCAACAAAAGAAACTAAGTGGGTGTGCATCCAACTCGCTTGCTCACGAAGACCTAGGGCATTTTGAGGAAGCCCATCATTGGAATATACAAGCCAAGTTCTATAATGAAAATTTCCCACTAGTATATGAAAGTGACAACATAAGAGACTCTCTATCATGAAGATCATGGTGCTACTTTGAAGCACAAGTGTGGTAAAAAGGATAGTAGCATTGTCCCTTCTCTCTTTTTCTCTCATTTTTTATGGCCTTTCTTTTTATTATGGCCTTTCTCTCTCTCTTTTTCTGTTTGGTCCAGAGTCTCATCCCGACTTATGGGGGAATCATAGTCTCGATCATCCTTTCCTCACTTGGGACAATGCTCTAATAATGATGATCATCACACTTTTATTTTCTTACAACTCAAGAATTACAACTCAATACTTAGAACAACAATATGACTCTATGTGAATGCCTCCGGCGGAATACCGGGATATGCAATGAATCAAGAGTGACATGTATGAAAGAATTATGAACGATGGCTTTGCCACAAATACGATGTCAACTACATGATCATGCAAATCAATATGACAATGATGGAGCGTGTCATAATAAACAGAACGGTGGTAGGTTGCACGGCAATATATCTCGGAATGGCCATGGAAATGCCATGATAGGTAGGTATGGTGGCTGTTTTGAGGAAGGTATATGGTGGGTTTATGATACCGGCGAAAGGTGCGCTGTATTAGAGAGGCTAGCAATGGTGGAAGGATGAGAGTGTGTATAATCCATGGACTCAACATTAGTCATAAAGAACTCATATACTTGTTGCAAAAATCTACAAGTTATCGAAACAAAGTATTACGCGCATGCTCCTAGGGCGATAGATTGGTAGGAAAAGACCATCGCTCGTCCCCGACCGCCACTCATAAGGAAGACGATCAATAAATAAATCATGCTCCGACTTCATCACATAACGGTTCACCATACGTGCATGCTACGGGAATCACAAACTTTAACACAAGTATTTCTCAAATTCACAACTACTCAACTAGCATGACTCTAATATTACCATCTCCATATCTCAAAACAATTATCAAGCATCAAACTTCTCATAGTATTCAACACACTCATAAGAAAAAAAAAATACTAATCTTGAATGCCTATCATAGTTAAAGCAAATTACCACGCTGTTTTGTAGGACTCTCAAAATAATCGAAGTGAAGCATGAGAGAACAATAGTTTATATAAAACAAATCCACCACCGTGCTCTAAAAGATATAAGTGAATCACTAGAGCAAAAACTATATAGCTCAAAAGATATAAGTGAAGCACATAGAGTATTCTATCAAATTCCGAATCAAGTGTGTCTCTCTCAAAATGTGTGTACAGAAAGGATGATTGTGGAAAACTAACAAATAAAGACTCAAATAATACAAGATGCTCCAAGCAAAACACATATCATGTGGTGAATAAAAATATAGCTCCAAGTAGATTTACCGATGGATGAGGACGAAAGAGGGGATGCCTTCCGGGGCATCCCCAAGCTTTGGCTTTTAGGTGTCCTTAGATTATCTTGGGGTGCCATGGGAATCCCCAAGCTTAGGCTCTTGCCACTCCTTGTTCCATACTCCATCAAATCTTTACCCAAAACTTGAAAACTTCACAACACAAAACTTAACAGAAAATCTTGTGAGCTCCGTTAGCGAAAGAAAACAAAACACCACTTCAAGGTACTGTAATGAACTCATTAATTATTTATATTTGTGTTAAACCTACTGTATTCCAACTTCTCTATGGTTTATAAACTATTTTACTAGCCATAGATTCATCAAAATAAGCAAACAACACACGAAAAACAGAATCTGTCAGAAACAGAACAGTCTGTAGTAATCTGTAACTAACGCAAACTTCTGGAACTCAAAAATTCAGCCAAAATAGGACGACCTAATTAATTTGTTTATTGATCTTCTGCAATTGGAATCAATATTTTATCACTTTCTGGTAATTTTTAACAATTTTTTTCGTGAACAGAAAGTTTCTGGAATTTTCAGCAAGATCAAATAACTATCATCCAAGAAGATCCTATAGGTTTAACTTGGCACAAACACTAATTAAAACATAAAAACAAATCAAACCAGAGGATGGATCAAATATTTATTCCTAAACAGAAGCAAAAAGCAAAAAACTAAAAATAAAATTGGGTTGCCTCCCAACAAGCGCTATCGTTTAACGCCCCTAGCTAGGCATAAAAGCAAGGATAGATCTAGGTATTGCCATCTTTGGTAGGCAATCCATAAGTGGCTCTCATAATAGATTCATAAGGTAATTTAATTTTTTTTCTAGGGAAATGTTCCATGCCTTTCCTTAACGGAAATTGGAATCTAATATTCTCTTCCTTTATATCAATGATTGCACCAATCGTTCTAAGGAAAGGTCTACCAAGAATAATAGGACATGAAGGATTGCAATCTATATCAAGAACAATAGAATCTACGGGCACATAATTCCTATTTGCAACAATAAGAACATCATTAATTCTTCCCATAGGTTTTTTAATAGTGGAATCCGCAAGGTGTAAGTTTAAAGAGCAATCATCAAATTCGCGGAAACCTAGCAAATCACACAAAGTTTTTGGAATCGTGGAAACACTAGCACCCAAATCACACAAAGCATAGCATTCATGATCTTTAATTTTAATTTTAATAGTAGGTTCCCACTCATCATAAAGTTTTCTAGGGATAGAAACTTCCAACTCAAGTTTTTCTTCATAAGATTGCATCAAAGCATCAACTATATGTTTGGTAAAAGCTTTATGTTGACTATAAGCATGCGGAGAATTTAGCATGGATTGCAACAAGGAAATACAATCTATCAAAGAGCAATTATCATAATTAAATTCCTTGAAATCCAAAATAGTGGGTTCATTGCTATCTAAAGTTTTAACTTCTTCAATCCCACATTTATCAATTTTTGCATCAAGATCTAAAAACTCTGAATTTTTGGAACGCCTTCTAGGTAAAGGTGGATCATATTCAGTCCCATCATTATCAAGATTCATATTGTGAAACAAAGATTTAATAGGGGACACATCAATAACTTTTAGATCTTCATCTTTATTCTCATAAAAACTAGAAGAACACGCTTTCACAAAGCAATCTTTCTTCTTTTGCATATCACACAAATCAACGAAGCTATTTAGATGGGTAGCGGCATCTTCACTAGGAAGGCCGGCGAATTGATCTTTCATGACAAGATTCAACAAAGCAGCATTAATTTCACAAGATTCAGTATCGGTAAGAGGAGCAACCGGAGTGCTAAGAAAATCATTGTTGTTGGTATTGGTAAAGTCACACAATTTAGTATTGTCTTGAGCCATAGTGACAAGCAAGCAATCCAACACACGAGCAAACAGGAAGCAAGCGAAAAAGAGGCGAACGGAAAAGAGAGGGCGAATAAAACAGCAAGGGTGAAGTGGGGGAGAGGAAAACGAGAGGCAAATGGCAAATAATGTAATGCGAGGGATAAGGGTTTGTGATGGGTACTTGGTATGTCCTGACTTGACTTGACTTGGCGTGAATCGCCCCGGCAACGGCGCCAGAAATCCTTCTTGCTACCTCTTGAGCACTGCGTTGGTTTTTCACTTGAAGAGGAAAGGGTGATGCAGTAAAGTAGCGTAAGTATTTCCCTCAGTTTTTGAGAACCAAGGTATCAATCCAGTAGGAGACCACGCTCAAGTCCCTCGCACCTACACAAACAAATAAGAACCTCGCAACCAACGCAATAAAGGGGTTGTCAATCCCTTCACGGTCACTTACGAGAGTGAGATCTGATAGATATGATAAGATGGTATTTTTGGTATTTTTATGATAAAGAGAAATAAATATGCAAAGTAAAATAAAAGGCAATAGAAATAGCTAAGTGTTGGAAGATTAATATGATGGAGAATAGACCCGGGGGCCATAGATTTCACTAGTGGCTTCTCTCAAGAGCATAAGTATTACGGTGGGTGAACAAATTACTGTCGAGCAATTGATAGAATTGAGCATAGTTATGAGAATATCTAGGTATGATCATGTATATAGGCATCACGTCCGTGACAAGTAGACCGACTCCTGCCTGCATCTACTACTATTACTCCACACATCGACCGCTATCCATCATGCATCTAGAGTATTAAGTTCATAAGAACAGAGTAACGCTTTAAGCAAGATGACATGATGTAGAGGGATAAACTCATGCAATATGATATAAACCCCATCTTGTTATCCTCGATGGCAACAATACAATACGTGCCTTGCTGCCCCTGCTGTCACTGGGAAAGGACACCGCAAGATTGAACCCAAAGCTAAGCACTTCTCCCATTGCAAGAAAGATCAATCTAGTAGGCCAAACCAAACTGATAGTTCGAAGAGACTTGCAAAGATAACCAATCATACATAAAAGAATTCAGAGAAGATTCAAATATTGTTCATAGATAAACTTGATCATAAACCCATAATTCATCGATCCCGACAAACACACCGCAAAAGAAGATTACATCAAATAGATCTCCACAAGAATCGTGGAGAACTTTGTATTGAGATCCAAAGAGAGAGAAGAAGCCATCTAGCTAATAATTATGGACCCGAAGGTCTGAGGTAAACTACTCACACATCATCGGAGAGGCTATGGTGTTGATGCAGAAGCCCTCCATGATCAATGCCCCCTTCGGCAGGACGCCGGAAAAGGCCCCAAGATGGGATCTCACGGGTACAGAAGGTTGCGGCGGTGGAATTAGGTTTTCGTGGATGCCTCTGATGGTTTGGGGGTACGTAGGTATATATAGGAGGAAGAAGTACGTCGGTGGAGCAACATGGGCCCCACGAGGGTGGAGGGCGTGCCTGGGGGGGTTGGCGCGCCCCCTGCCTCGTGCTCTCCTCGTTGCTTTCTTGACGTGGACTCCAAGTCCTCTGGATCACGTTTGTTCCAAAAATCACGTTCTCGAAGGTTTCATTCCGTTTGGACTCCGTTTGATATTCTTTTTCTGTGAAACTCTGAAATAGGCAAAAAACAGCAATTTGGGCTGGGCCTCCGGTTAATAGGTTAGTCCCAAAAATAATATAAAAGTGTATAATAAAGCCCATTAAACATCCAAAACAGAATATAATATAGCATGGAACAATCAAAAATTATAGATACGTTGGAGACGTATCATGCAGCCACAACTCGAGTGGCCCCCTCGGCGGCATCTCCTCGGCGAAGAACCACGGGAGCTGGATCCACGTGCGCGGCGGCATCGCCGCCCACACCACGAACTCCCTTGAGGAGCCCTCGGTGTGGGTTCGTGGGTCGGCGGCTCGTGCAGCCTCAGCCTGGCCATCACGGTCGTGGCTTGCGCGGCATGGGGAGCTCCAGCCTTCTCCAGAGCCTTGCGCTTGGACATACAAAGGGAGCGGAAAGCCAGGCGGAGGCCGCTCATACCAAGGCCGCGTCACCTCTAGCCTCACGCCAACGTCGCGGGAACGGCCGAACCTCTTCTTCGGCGGAAGTGGCCCCTGCTCCTCGCGAGGGGTTTTCCCTTTCTCTGCAGCGGGGAACCTCCTAATCGGCGCCATGAGTGTCGTGGCAAGACGACAAGGCGAGGAGGAAGAAGAATGAGCAAAGGGGGCTCCGCCCTCTCCTCAATTATAGCCGGAAGGAGGCCAACCGCCAACCTCCACGATCGCACCTAATGATGATTTTCCTCTGCATGCAGCAGAGTCTCGTCAAGTCAAACGGTTGCCAAGGCGGCGTGGGGAAGCAGAGGCACCCACATCCCATCAATCGCCATGCGTCGACCGAGGCCGCGGGCGGTTGGGGCCCGCGGCGCTCCGCACTTACCCTTTGGCTTCGCCTTGAAGCCAAGTTCGAGCGTGCCTTGGGCCCGGGGGCTACTGTCGATGTCCTTGGAATGGGGGTACCCAGACTTGCCTGCCTGCGGCCCGTGGCATGGCTCCATCAACAGCCCGGTACGGCCCAGATTTAGCAGCAACAACTCAAGACCCTCGCGAGGGGCCAAGCCTCGCGAGGCGGACGACACCAAGACCTCCCTGGGGGCAGCCTCACTAGGCTGGCTCCCGAGGAGCGGAGATATCAATGCAAGGTGCACCTCGCGAGGTTCACATGACGTGAGCCATGAAGACCAAGGCCAGGCGGGCGCCAGCAGGCGCAGTGTACCAGTTTCCTCTTTGGTGCTAAGGAGGCAAGCGCAGACGCGGAGTCCCGAGGAATCAAGCAAAGGTTTCCATTCTGGTGCAACGAGACCAAGACCACCAGGACGGCAGGACGGAGGTCATCGTGGAGCCCACTGCAGCGTCACCACCAGAGTCTTTTGCAGGCGAAGACTACTTTTGTCAGGATATCTTGTACTAGTTGTCTCCCTTCAAATTTGGCCGTTGTGGGATCCCTTCCCGCCTACATTTGGGAAGAGGACCAAGGCCGCTATAAATAGGACTTAGCCACCACCATAGCGAGGCATCTTGCATCGGTGCCATTCCACCCTGACCACCTCACCTCCTGAGGCTGTTCCAGCACTATACTAGTTCATCCTCAGCCCCTCGAGGCAATCCACCACAAAGCTGGAGTAGGGTATTACTCCACAAGGCGGCCTGAACCAGGATAAACCCCCGTGTCTCTTGTTCTTTGGGTTCGTCGAGCTAGGCCGTGGGATCGTTTAGCGGGAAGACCGGGAAGAGAGTGTTCTTCGTACGCACCCCAGAGTTCGAACCTCTCAAGGGTCTTCGAAACCCTGAATCCGACAGATGTTGTTGGTGTTGTCCTTCTCCGATGTCTCCTGCTCCTGTTTCGGCTGTAGGGGCGGTCGTAACAACGCCACCTGCGTCGACCATGTCCCCCGCAGCGATCACGTCCCCATGCATCCTCGGTGGTGACGGGCGGCGGGGCCTTTGAGGTGGAAGGGTGAGCTGCGGCACCGGGCTTCTTCTTGGGCGCCATGGTCGATGGAGCCGTTGACGAAGAAAGTGGCGATGAAGATGACGTGCTGCTTATGCTCTCGGGTTCGCGCAAGTGATCCCCCTACCTGGCGCGCCGAAGATGTCGTGGGAAACCACGGCCACCTATGGGGCCATGAGCCCCTTTTGGTTCGGCGGAGGAATGGGCACGTTGCAAAAGAGCGGAGAAGCGTAGCGTAGCACGGCAGAGATCACACGAGCAGTTTTACCGGTTCGGGCCGCCGCGAGGCGTAAAACCCTACTCCTCCTTTGGTGGATTGATGGTGGATAATAGTGGAAGACGCAGTGCCCTTGCCCGACAGGGTTGCCTCGGGGCGAGAGCGTCTACGCTCGTAAGAGTATGTGAGGGTCCGAATCCTTTCTATGGTTGCCATGGGCCTCCTTTTATAGATCAAGGGGTCACCACAGTGGCAAATCAGTCATTGTGTACTGATTAGATAGCAAACAGTGCTATCATACCTAACTCTGCAGGCGGGACAGAGCGCATTAAATGCGCTACTTAGTGTCACATCACGGAGCGCCCAGCAAGCCTTGCCGGGCTGTTTTGCCAGCTTCGCGCCTGCCTATTTGACACGTCTCTGGATGGGTATCATTTGGAGATGATTTCTGTAGGAAGTGGCTGCCATGTGGCAAAAACAGCCACTTAGTCACTCTGGGGCTTGACAGCGCACCGATCGGTGACTTGCGTCGCTGTGAGGTGGAGCGGTGAAGCCTTGGCTGGGTATTTTGCCTTCGATGTGCCCGGCGGGCCTGCTGGGGCAGTCTTCGGGGCGAACTCGACCTCGCCAGGCTCGCCTGCCTGGCAAGGGAGGTTTTCTCTTGGTGATATCTTACGATTTCTGGTTTAACTTGGTCTTCTTGATGCGTCACCTGGTTCTCCCAGCAGCTGATCTTCCTTGCTTGGTTTGTTCTTGGACATGGCCATCTCGTACTTAGGCTTGTGCACAGTCTGGGCAACGGACCTAGGGTTTGTTGCACCGACCGAGGTGGGTAGCATCGACCCATCACATGAGTGTGGGATTGAGGAGGTGGTGTGTGGAGGAACTGCCAGTGAGTCCTATTGGCTACACAGATGGTCAAGCCATGGATGCTCAGCGGAGCTTGTGGTGGAAGATGGTGAACATGGCAGTGCAGTGGAGGCTCATGTTGTAGACATACACTTGCGTTGGAGATGTGGAATCGCCGGAGTATCTCCAATATTAGGTTTTGACGTCATCATCCTCTCTCGCCAGTTTGATCTGTGATCTGCATCACACATGCACCAATGGATGTTCTTGTCTCCGCAGAAGACTCTTGGCGGCTAGGCTTTTTGCCTGGTGTGTCTACGCCCAGATCATCATGTTGGAAATATGCCCTAGAGGCAATAATAAATTGGTTATTATCATATTTCCTTGTGCATGATAAATGTTTATTCTTCATGCTAGAATTGTATTGACCGGAAACTTAAACACATGTGTGAATACATAGAAAACACAGTGTCCCTAGTGAGCCTCTACTAGACTAGCACGTTAATCAAAGATGGTTAAGGTTTCCTAACCATAGACATGAGTTGTCGTTTGATAACGGGATCACATCATTAGGAGAATGATGTGATAGACAAGACCCAACTGTAGGCTTGGCATAGGATCATTTAGTTTATTTGCTATAGCTTTGTTCATGTCAAGTATCTGTTCCTTAAACCATGAGATCATGTAACTCCCTGACACCGGAGGAATACTTAGTGTGTATCCAAACGTCACTTCGTAACTAGGTGATCATAAAGGTGCTCTACAAGTATCTCCGAAGATATATGTTGGGTTGGCATGGATCAAGACTGGGATTTGTCACTCCGTATGACGGAGAGATAGCTCTGGGCCCTCTCGGTGATACAACATCTTAAAGATCTTGCAAGAAATGTGACTAATGAGTTAGTCACGGATCTTGTATTACGAAACGAGTAAAGAGACTTGCTAGTAACGAGATTGAATTGGGATATTTGATGATTGGTAACCGAATGTTGTTCGGAGTCCCGGATGAGATCCCAGACATCACGAGGAGTCTCGTAATGGTCGAGAGGTAAAGATTTATATATGGGAAGTCATATTTTGGGTTCCGAAAAAAGGTGTAGCTTTTTCGGTATTGTACTGTGAAGCTTCTAGAAGGTTCCAGAGGATTCCGGAGGGGTCCGGAAGTCCACGAGTGGGTCTACAATGACCCAAGGGCTGGCATGGGCTGAGGGGAGGCGCCCTGGTCTTATTGGGCTAGGCGCACCAAGTCCTCAAAAGCCCATGTGGCTAGGGAAGAAAAAAAAGGGAGTCCTAGTAGGAATAGGATTGGACTTGGAGTCCAAGTCCTCTCCCCCTTGGTTGCGCCCTAGAGCTTGGGGGCTTTTCCCCACGCCCCTCCACCTATATATACAGGGGAGGGGCACCCCAAGAGGATAGACCAAGCCCTTGGCGCCCCTCTCTCTCTCGTTACTCCGTAGTTCCTCCGTCCTCGTTCTAGTAGCGCTTGGTGAAGCCCTGCTGAACTAGCTCCACCACCACCATCAACACCACGTCGTCATGCAGGTTGTGATCCCATCTACTTCTTTGCCTTCTCTTGCTGGATCAAGGAGGAGGAGACGTCATCGAGCCGCACGTGTGCTAAACTCAGAGGTGTCGTCCGTTCGGCACTAGATCGGTTGGATCGTGATCGGATGCAAAGAGTACAACTACATCAACCGTGTTATATACGCTTCCTCTTTCTGTCTACGAGGGTACGTATACACACTCTCCCTCTCGTTGTTATGCTTCTCCTAGATAGATCTTGGGTGTTCATAGGAATTTTTTTGATTTTCATGCTTCGTTCCCCATCACATGAGCGCTTGCATCAACGTGGATCATCGTTATTCTTCCTTTTTCTTTGTATTTCCACCCACCTAGGCATGAGTTTGGTTTTATATGAATTTGCTCTTTATCAGCATGATCTTTTGTTTGTGCGCGGTAGTGTTACCGGTGTGTCATAGTCGTGCGAGGTCGGGTACGTGCTCATTGTGCTTGTATCCCCCTTGTTATGAGCCAATAAAAAGAGCCGTTTATGAAAAAAAGGATGAAAATTAACTTCTAATTGCAAAAAAAACATGTTGCTTCGCGTAATATGACTGTTGGAAATATGCCCTAGAGGCAATAATAAATGGTTATTATTATATTTCTTTGTTCATGATAATTTTCTATTGTTCATGCTATAATTGTGTTATCCGGAAATCGTAATACATGTGTGAATATATAGACCACAACGTGTCCCTAGTAAGCCTCTAGTTGACTAGCTCGTTGATCAACAGATAGTCATGGTTTCCAGACTATGGACATTGGATGTCATTGATAACGGGATCACATCATTAGGAGAATGATGTGATGGACAAGACCCAATCCTAAGCATAGCATAAAAGATCGTGTAGTTCGTTTGCTAGAGCTTTTCCAATGTCAAGTATCTTTTCCTTAGACCATGAGATCGTGTAACTCCCGGATGCCGTAGGAGTGCTTTGGGTGTACCCAACGTCACAACGTAACTGGGTGACTATAAAGGTACACTACGGGTATCTCTGAAAGTGTCTGTTGGGTTGACACGGATCGAGACTGGGATTTGTCACTCCGTATGACGGAGAGGTATCTCTGGGCCCACTCGGTAATGCATCATCATAATGAGCTCAATGTGACTAAGGAGTTAGCCACGGGATCATGCATTACGGTACGAGTAAAGTGACTTGCCGGTAACGAGATTGAACAAGGTATTGGGATACCGACGATCGAATCTCGGGCAAGTAACGTACCGATTGACAAAGGGAATTGTATACGGGATTGATTGAATCCTCGACATCGTGGTTCATCCGATGAGATCATCATGGAACATGTGGGAGCCAACATGGGTATCCAGATCCCGCTGTTGGTTATTGACCGGAGAGGCGTCTCGGTCATGTCTGCATGTCTCCCGAACCCGTAGAGTCTGCACACTTAAGGTTCGGTGACGCTAGGGTTGTAGAGATATTAGTATGCGGAAACCCGAAAGTTGTTCGGAGTCCCGGATGAGATCCCGGACGTCACGAGGAGTTCCGGAATGGTCCGGAGGTGAAGAATTATGTATAGGAAGTCCAGTTTCGGCCACCGGGAAAGTTTCGGGGGTTATCGGTATTGTACCGGGACCACCGGAAGGGTCCCGGGGGTCCACCGGGTGGGGCCACCTATCCCGGAGGGCCCCATGGGCTGAAGTGGGAAGGGAACTAGCCCTTAGTGGGCTGGGGCACCCCCCCTTGGGCCTCCCCCTGCGCCTAGGGTTGGAAACCCTAGGGGTGGGGGCGCCCCACTTGGCTTGGGGGGGAAGCCACCCCCCCTTCCCCCTTGGCCGCCGCCCCCCTTGGAGATCTGATCTCCCAGGGCCAGCGCCCCCCCAGGGGTCCCTATATATAGTGGGGGGAGGGAGGGCAGCAACACAACAGCCCCTGGCGCCTCCCTCTCCCCCTGCAACACCTCTCCCTCTCGCAGAAGCTTGGCGAAGCCCTGCCGAGATCCCCGCTACTTCCACCACCACGCCGTCGTGCTGCTGGATCTCCATCAACCTCTCCTTCCCCCTTGCTGGATCAAGAAGGAGGAGACGTCGCTGCTCCGTACATGTGTTGAACGCGGAGGTGCCGTCCGTTCGGCACTCGGTCATCGGTGATTTGGATCACGGCGAGTACGACTCCATCAACCCCGTTCATTAGAA
Organism: Aegilops tauschii subsp. strangulata; assembly: GCF_002575655.3. NCBI lineage: Eukaryota > Viridiplantae > Streptophyta > Magnoliopsida > Poales > Poaceae > Aegilops > Aegilops tauschii. The sequence goes on from NC_053036.3 coordinate 495,606,091, forward strand.
CGCTTCCGCTCGCGATCTACAAGGGTATGTAGATGCACTCCTTTCCCCTCGTTGCTAGTATACTCCATAGATGGATCTTGGTGATGCGTAGGAAATTTTAAAATTCTGCTACGATCCCCAACAGTGGCATCATGAGCCAGGCCTATGCGTAGTTACTATGCATGAGTAGAACACAAAGCAGTTGTGGGCGTAGATGTTGTCAATTTTTCTTGCCACTACTAGTCTTATCTTGTTTCGGCGGTATTGTGGGATGAAGCGGCCCGAACCGACCTTACACGTACGCTTACGTGAGACAGGTTCCACCGACTGACATGCACTAGTTGCATAAGGTGGCTAGCGGGTGTCTGTCTCTCCCACTTTAGTCGGAACGGATTCGATGAAAAGGGTCCTTATGAAGGGTAAATAGAAATTGGCATATCACGTTGTGGTTTTACGTAGGTAAGAAACGTTCTTGCTAGAAACCTATATAAGCCACGTAAAAACTTGCAACAACAATTAGAGGACGTCTAACTTGTTTTTGCAGCATGTGCTATGTGATGTGATATGGCCAGAAGATGTGATGAATGATATATGTGATGTATGAGATTGATCATATTCTTGTAATAGGAATCACGACTTGCATGTCGATGAGTATGACAACCGGCAGGAGCCATAGGAGTTGTCTTTATTTTTTGTATGACCTGCGTGTCATTGAATAACGCCATGTAAATTACTTTACTTTATTGCTAAACGCGTTAGCCATAGAAGTAGAAGTAACCGTTGGCGTGACAACTTCATGAAGACACGATGATGGAGATCATGATGATGGAGATCATGGTGTCATGCCGGTGACGAAGATGATCATGGCGCCCCGAAGATGGAGATCAAAGGAGCAAAATGATATTGGCCATATCATGTCACTATTTGATTGCATGTGATGTTTATCATGTTTTGCATCTTATTTGCTTAGAACGACGGTAGTAAGTAAGATGATCCCTTATAATGATTTCAAGAAAGTGTTCCCCCTAACTGTGCACCGTTGCGAAGGTTCGTTGTTTCGAAGCACCACGTGATGATCGGGTGTGATAGATTCTAACGTTCGCATACAACGGGTGTTGACGAGCCTAGCATGTACAGACATGGCCTCGAAACACACGCAATACACTTAGGTTGACTTGACGAGCCTAGCATGTACAGACATGGCCTCGGAACACGGAGGACCGAAAGGTCGAGCATGAGTCGTATAGAAGATACGATCAACATGGAGATGTTCACCGATCTTGACTAGTCCGTCTCACGTGATGATCGGACATGGCCTAGTTAACTCGGATCATGTTTCACTTAGATGACTGGAGGGATGTCTATCTGAGTGGGAGTTCATTGAGTAATTTGATTAGATGAACTTAATTATCATGAACTTAGTCTAAAATCTTTACAATATGCCTTGTAGATCAAATGGCCCACGTTGTCCTCAACTTCAACGCGTTCCTAGAGAAAACCAAGCTGAAAGATGATGGCAGCAACTATACGGACTGGGTCCGGAACCTGAGGATCATCCTCATAGCTGCCAAGAAAGATTATGTCCTAGAAGCACCGCTAGGTGAAGCACCAATCCCAGAGAACCAAGACGTTATGAACGCTTGGCAATCACGTGCTGATGATTACTCCCTCGTTCAGTGCGGCATGCTTTATAGCTTAGAACCGGGTCTCCAAAAGCGTTTTGAGAAACATGGAGCATATGAGATGTTCGAAGAGCTGAAAATGGTTTTCCAAGCTCATGCCCGGGTCGAGAGATATGAAGTCTCCGACAAGTTCTTCAGCTGTAAAATGGAGGAAAATAGTTCTGTTAATGAGCACATACTCAGAATGTCTGGGTTACACAACCGCTTGTCTCAGCTGGGAGTTAATCTCCCGGATGACGCGGTCATTGACAGAATCCTTCAGTCGCTTCCACCGAGCTACAAGAGCTTTGTGATGAACTTCAATATGCAGGGGATGGAAAAGACCATTCCTGAGGTATATTCAATGCTGAAATCAGCGGAGGTGGAGATCAGAAAGGAACATCAAGTGTTGATGGTGAATAAAACCACTAAGTTCAAGAAAGGCAAGGGTAAGAAGAATTTCAAGAAGGACGGCAAGGGAGTTGCCGGGAAGAAGTCGAAGAATGGACCCAAGCCTGAGACTGAGTGCTTTTCTTGCAAGGGAAGTGGTCACTGGAAGCGGAACTGCCCCAAATACTTAGCGGACAAGAAGGCCGGCAACACCAAAGGTATATGTGATATACATGTAATTGATGTGTACCTTACCAGTACTCGTAGTAGCTCCTGGGTATTTGATACCGGTGTGGTTGCTCATATTTGTAACTCAAAACAGGAACTGCGGAATAAGCGGAGACTGGCAAAGGACGAGGTGACGATGCGCGTCGGGAATGGTTCCAAGGTCGATGTGATCGCCGTCGGCACGCTGCCTCTACATTTACCTACGGGATTAGTTTTAAACCTCAATAATTGTTATTTAGTGCCAGCTTTGAGCATGAACATTGTATCTGGATCTCGTTTAATTCGAGATGGCTACTATTTTAAATCCGAGAATAATGGTTGTTCTATTTATATGAGAGATATGTTTTATGGTCATGCCCCGCTGGTCAATGGTTTATTCTTGATGAATCTCGAACGTGATGTTACACATATTCATAGTGTGAATACCAAAAGATGTAAAGTTGATAACGGTAGTCCCACATACTTGTGGCACTGCCGCCTTGGTCACATTGGTGTCAACCGCATGAAGAAGCTCCATGCAGATGGACTTTTGGAGTCTCTTGATTACGAATCATTTGACACGTGCGAACCATGCCTCATGGGTAAGATGACCAAGACTCCGTTCTCCGGAACAATGGAGCGAGCAACCAACTTATTGGAAATCATACATACCGATGTGTGCGGTCCAATGAGTGTTGAGGCTCGCGGAGGATATCGTTATGTTCTCACTCTCACTGATGACTTAAGTAGATATGGGTATGTCTACCTAATGAAACACAAGTCTGAAACCTTTGAAAAGTTCAAGGAATTTCAGAGTGAGGTTGAGAATCAACGTGATAGGAAAATAAAGTTCTTACGATCAGATCGTGGTGGAGAATATTTAAGTCACGAATTTGGTACGCACTTAAGGAAATGTGGAATCGTTTCACAACTCACGCAGCCTGGAACACCTCAGCGAAACGGTGTGTCCGAACGTCGTAATCGCACTCTATTGGATATGATGCGATCTATGATGTCTCTTACCGATCTGCCGCTCTCATTTTGGGGCTATGCTTTAGAGACTGCCTCATTCACTTTAAATAGGGCTCCGTCGAAATCCGTTGAGATGACACCGTATGAATTATGGTTTGGGAAGAAACCTAAGCTGTCGTTTCTAAAAGTTTGGGGATGCGATGCTTATGTCAAGAAACTTCAACCTGAAAAGCTCGAACCCAAGTCGGAAAAATGCGTCTTCATAGGATACCCTAAGGAAACCATTGGGTATATCTTCTACCTCAGATCCGAAGGCAAGATCTTTGTTGCCAAGAATGGGTCCTTTCTGGAGAAAGAGTTTCTCTCGAAAGAATTGAGTGGGAGGAAAGTGGAACTTGATGAGGTGATAGTCACTCCTTCCGAACCGGAAAGTAGCGCAGCGCGGGAAGATGTTCCTGTGGTGCCTACACCGACTGGGGAGGAAGTTAATGATGATGATCATGAAGCTTCGGATCAAGTTACTGCTGAACTTCGTAGGTCCACAAGGACACGTTCCGCACCAGAGTGGTACGGCAACCCTGTCCTGGAAATCATGTTGTTAGACAACGGTGAACCTTCGAACTATGAAGAAGCGATGGCGGGCCCGGATTCCGACAAATGGCTAGAAGCCATGAAATCCGAGATAGGATCCATGTATGAAAACGAAGTATGGACTTTGACTGACTTGCCCGATGATCGGCGAGCCATAGAAAATAAATGGATCTTTAAGAAGAAGACAGACGCGGATGGTAATGTGACCATCTATAAGGCTCGACTTGTCGCTAAGGGTTATCGACAAGTTCAAGGGGTTGACTACGATGAGACTTTCTCACCCGTAGCGAAGCTGAAGTCCGTCCGAATCATGTTAGCAATTGCCGCATTCTATGATTATGAGATATGGCAAATGGACGTCAAAACGGCATTCCTTAACGGCTTTCTTAAGGAAGAATTGTATATGATGCAGCCGGAAGGTTTTGTCGATCCTAAGAATGCTAACAAAGTATGCAAGCTCCAGCGCTCAATCTATGGGCTGGTGCAAGCATCTCGGAGTTGGAACATTCGCTTTGATGAGATGATCAAAGCGTTTGGGTTTACACAGACTTATGGAGAAGCCTGTGTTTACAAGAAAGTGAGTGGGAGCTCTGTAGCATTTCTCATATTATATGTGGATGACATACTATTGATGGGAAATGATATAGAATTCTTGGAAAATATAAAGGCCTATTTGAATAAGTGTTTTTCAATGAAGGACCTTGGAGAAGCTGCTTATATATTAGGCATCAAGATTTATAGAGATAGATCAAGACGCCTCATTGGTCTTTCACAGAGTACATACCTTGACAAGATATTGAAGAAGTTCAATATGGACCAGTCCAAGAAGGGGTTCTTGCCTGTATTGCAAGGTGTGCAATTGAGCACGGCTCAATGCCCGACCACGACAGAAGATAGAGAAAAGATGAGTGTCATCCCCTATGCCTCGGCCATAGGGTCTATTATGTATGCCATGCTGTGCACCAGACCTGATGTAAACCTTGCCGTAAGTTTGGTAGGAAGGTACCAAAGTAATCCCGGCATGGAACACTGGACAGCGGTCAAGAATATCCTGAAGTACCTGAAGAGGACTAAGGATATGTTTCTCGTTTATGGAGGTGACGAAGAGCTCATCGTAAAGGGTTACGTCGACGCTAGCTTCGACACAGATCTGGATGACTCGAAGTCGCAAACCGGATACGTGTATATTTTGAATGGAGGGGCAGTAAGCTGGTGCAATTGCAAGCAAAGCGTCGTGGCGGGATCTACATGTGAAGCGGAGTACATGGCAGCCTCAGAGGCAGCGCAAGAAGCAATCTGGATGAAGGAGTTCATTACCGACCTAGGGGTGATTCCCAATGCGTCGGGCCCGATGACTCTCTTCTGTGACAACACTGGAGCTATTGCCCTTGCCAAGGAGCCCAGGTTTCACAGGAAGACCAGGCATATCAAGCGTCGCTTCAACTCCATTCGTGAAAGTGTTCAAAATGGAGACATAGATATTTGTAAAGTACATATGGACCTGAATGTAGCAGATTCGTTGACTAAACCTCTCCCTAGAGCAAAACATGATCAACACCAAAACGCTATGGGTGTTCGATTCATCACAATGTAACTAGATTATTGACTCTAGTGCAAGTGGGAGACTGTTGGAAATATGCCCTAGAGGCAATAATAAATGGTTATTATTATATTTCTTTGTTCATGATAATTGTCTATTGTTCATGCTATAATTGTGTTATCCGGAAATCATAATACATGTGTGAATATATAGACCACAACGTGTCCCTAGTAAGCCTCTAGTTGACTAGCTCGTTGATCAACAGATAGTCATGGTTTCCTGACTATGGACATTGGATGTCATTGATAACGGGATCACATCATTAGGAGAATGATGTGATGGACAAGACCCAATCCTAAGCATAGCATAAAAGATCGTGTAGTTCGTTTGCTAGAGCTTTTCCAATGTCAAGTATCTTTTCCTTAGACCATGAGATCGTGTAACTCCCGGATGCCGTAGGAGTGCTTTGGGTGTACCCAACGTCACAACGTAACTGGGTGACTATAAAGGTACACTACGGGTATCTCTGAAAGTGTCTGTTGGGTTGACACAGATCGAGACTGGGATTTGTCACTCCGTATGACGGAGAGGTATCTCTGGGCCCACTCGGTAATGCATCATCATAATGAGCTCAATGTGACTAAGGAGTTAGCCATGGGATCATGCATTACGGTACGAGTAAAGTGACTTGCCGGTAACGAGATTGAACAAGGTATTGGGATACCGACGATCGAATCTCGGGCAAGTAACGTACCGATTGACAAAGGGAATTGTATACGGGATTGATTGAATCCTCGACATCGTGGTTCATCCGATGAGATCATCGTGGAACATGTGGGAGCCAACATGGGTATCCAGATCCTGCTGTTGGTTATTGACCGGAGAGGCGTCTCGGTCATGTCTGCATGTCTCCCGAACCCGTAGAGTCTGCACACTTAAGGTTCGGTGACGCTAGGGTTGTAGAGATATTAGTATGCGGAAACCCGAAAGTTGTTCGGAGTCCCGGATGAGATCCCGGACGTCACGAGGAGTTCCGGAATGGTCCGGAGGTGAAGAATTATATATAGGAAGTCCAGTTTCGGCCACCGGGAAAGTTTCGGGGGTTATCGGTATTGTACCGGGACCACCGGAAGGGTCCCGGGGGTCCACCGGGTGGGGCCACCTATCCCGGAGGGCCCCATGGGCTGAAGTGGGAAGGGAACCAGCCCTTAGTGGGCTGGGGTGCCCCCCCTTGGGCCTCCCCCTGCGCCTAGGGTTGGAAACCCTAGGGGTGGGGGGCGCCCCACTTGGCTTGGGGGGAAGCCACCCCCCCCTTCCCCCTTGGCCGCCGTCCCCCCCCCTTGGAGATCTGATCTCCCAGGGCCAGCGCCCCCCCCAGGGGTCCCTATATATAGTGGGGGGGGCAGCAACACAACAGCCCCTGGCGCCTCCCTCTCCCCCTGCAACACCTCTCCCTCTCGCAGAAGCTTGGCAAAGCCGTGCCGAGATCCCCGCTACTTCCACCACCACGCCGTCGTGTTGCTGGATCTCCATCAACCTCTCCTTCCCCCTTGCTGGATCAAGAAGGAGGAGACGTCGCTGCTCCGTACGTGTGTTGAACACGGAGGTGCCGTCCGTTCGGCACTCGGTCATCGGTGATTTGGATCACGGCGAGTACGACTCCATCAACCCCGTTCATTAGAACGCTTCCACTCGCGATCTACAAGGGTATGTAGATGCACTCCTTTCCCCTCGTTGCTAGTATACTCCATAGATGGATCTTGGTGATGCTTAGGAAATTTTAAAATTCTGCTACGATCCCCAACAACGACATCATACCGTAAGGGGCATCTCAGAGGCGATGAGGCTTTACTGGCAGTCACCAATGAGTTAGCTTAGTGTAGGATTGAAAGTAGGTCTAGAGGGGGTGATTAGACTACTTGACAAAATAAAAATTTAACATTTTCCCAATTTTAGTTGTGGGCAGATTTTAGCAATTAGCACAAGTCAAGCAGTCAACCTACACATGCAATTCTAAGAGTGTAGCAACGGAAAGTAAAACAATGCATATGAAGGTAAGGGGAAGGGTTTGGAGAGTGCAAACGCAATGATGACACGGAGATTTTTTGCGTGGTTCCGATAGGTGGTGCTATCGTACATCCACATTGATGGAGACTTCAACCCACGAAGGGTAACGGTTTCGCGAGTCCACGGAGGGCTCCACCTACGAAGGGTCCCCGAAGAAGCAACCTTGTCTATCCCACCATGGCCATCGCCCGTGAAGGACTTGCTTCACTTGGGTAGATCTTTTTGAAGTAGGCAATCTCCTTGCCCTTACAAACTTCTTGGTTCAATTCCACAATCTTGTCGGAAGCTCCCAAGCGACACCTAACCAATCTAGGAGACACCACTCTCCAAAAGGTAATAGATGTTGTGTTGATGATGAACTCCTTGCTCTTGTGCTTCAAATGATAGTCTCCCCAACACTCAACTCTCTCTCTCTCTCTCAAAGATTTGGATATGGTGGAAAGATGATTTGAGTGGAAAGCAACTTGGGAAAGGCTAGAAATCAAGATTATTGTGGTTGGATTGGAATATCTTGATCTCAACACATGAGTAGGTCGTTCTGTCTCAGAAAATGTTGGCTGGAAGTGTAGGCACATTCTGATGGCTCTCTCACATATGGAGAAGGGGATGGAGGAGTATATATAGCCTCCACACAAAATCTAACTGTTACACACATTTGACCCAACTCGGTCAGACCGAATAGAAGAACTCAGCGAGACCGATTTAGTACAAAATGTGAACGTTAGGAATCTCGGTGGGACCGACTAGAACAACTCGATGGGACCGATGTGCTAGGTCTAGGGCAAAACCTCATCCCGGTGAAGCCGATTGCTTGAACTCGGTGAGACCGATTTCAACAAAGAGCAAACAGAGAGTTGGTCAAGCAAACTCGGTGGGACCGATTGCACATTTTGGTGAGACCGAAACAATTGCAACATGCAACAGAGAGTTTGCAAGGGCATCTCGGTGAGACCGAGAGCCGTATCAGTGTGACCGAAGTGTTAGGGTTTCTGGCAGTGGCTAGGTCAAATGAACTCGGTGGAGCCGGATAGAACACTTCGATGGGGCCGAGTTTGACTTTGAGTTTTGGACATATTTGGAATGAGAAAGTGGTTGAGGGATTTGGAGCAATATCGCTAAGCACTTTGAGCAAGTAGACCATTAAGCAACACCTCATCCCCTTTTAATAGTATTGGCTTTCCTATGGACTCAATGTGATCTTGGATCACTAAAATATAAATGAGGAGTCTTGAGCTTTTGCCAATATGTGTCCTTATTATTTTGAGGGGTCCACATCTCTAGTCCATGCCATGCCATTCATTGAACTATCTGAAATATTTAACTTGAATGGATATTAGTTCAATGAGCTATATGTTGTTATGAATTACCAAAACCACCCCGGGATTAATTGCACTTTCACTTAGGGCATCTCCAAAGCTGATCCCCAAACCAGACACCACATCCGTTCACGGACCGGAGGGCGGGGGGAGTCCATGAGTACGGATGCAAGAGCCAGCCATCCAACGTAGACCCATACATTTCAAATCGGATTTCAATAAACCAAATGAATTTCATCAAACATGATGAAATCAGCAAAGTTCAGATAGAAAATTCCACAAATCATCCATAAATAGCATGCAAATATCTCTAGTGCAAAAATAATTCAAATTTAAGGAGATAACCAGATATTCAACAAGTTTTTCATGGATATATCAAATTCAATGATATGAGTATAATTAGATCCGACACATGTCGTCCCACAAATATTGCCCCTTGAGTTTCATCCAACAATGGATGTGTGTGAATGATCTGCCCTCTGACCTATAGTACATCACGACGACACGTGTAGGCTACACAACGTGTAGAGCAACATTAAGTGAATAAATGAATTAATCGACATGTAGATCAAGAAGCAAAACTTACGATCTCCGCGCACACTGGCCACATTGCTTCCAGCCGTTCAATCGCACCACAAAACTTCGTGACAGAGTTCTGAATGGTGTACCATCAATGCGCTAACGACTTCACATTGCATTCATGGAAGATGTGCATTGTGGTAGGGCGCAATGTGCTTCCTCTCATGAAACGAACCATGCACACTCTGCCAAAACACCCCGCTCCTTCCGCTCCTGCCTACGAAGTCCGCAGATACTACCAACCACGCATCGCACAACAACTCAACAACTCATCCTCCTTCATCGAGTACCCCGCCATCTCGCTTACTCTAAAGAAACAATATGAAGTTAGAAAAACAGCTCTGGCATTTGATCGAACACCTGTCGGGCATGGTGTCCACCATGGACAGTGTCGAGATGGAGGCGGAAGGTAACTGGCTGCGTAGGGATCCTGGGTGGATGGCATTGTAGTACAAGGCGAGCGGGCGTGTGGGCTGCGAACATCAAGCAATGCATGGGTGGAGGCGTGAGAGGTGCAACGGAGGTGGTGGATGAGGAAGGTGCATACGCAAAGCAAAGGTGGCAAGGGCGGAGTGGAAGAAAATGGAAATGGGAGGGTTTTTTAGTGGGCCAGGGGTGTTAGAGTCCTACGTGCCGATAGCCCGAACTCCCGTAAAGCCCCCTCCCCCCCCCCAAAGTTTGCTTCTGATTGCGGGAAAACTAGCGTCCAAACCGCCGAGCATACGGATATGGTACCACATTGGATGGCAGAATAGGTCCGAACAAATTGGCCCGGATGGATGCGGGTGCTTTGAGGGTTGGCATTGGAGATGGTCCTAAAGCATCTACAGCCAAACTTGGCAAATCCGGCCCCCTATACGCCCGCGGACGCGTCCGGGTGCATCCGCGGAAGCTCATTTGGCCTGCCACACATCCACACACCTCAAATGCGGATCCTCAAATCCATGCACATCAATCAAAAGAAAAATCTTCCCAATTCAACAGTTTGAAACAAATACTTCAAAGAAAAACAAATCATAGTTCAACAATCCGGACATGCCCAAATGAAATCAATGTCCGAGCGTGATGGATCACTCGCTGGCTGGCCAGATCACTCGTCAGATGCCATCCATGCCGCCTGCTCCGAGGCTATCCTTGCGTCCTGCTTCGCTTGCATCTGGGCGGCATGCTCTGCCTCTGCATGCTCCGTTGTTGTCGTAGCTGCCCTCACTGCCTTGTACTCCCTACGGTCATTGATCTCCTTCTTGTTCTCTACAAGCCACTCTTTTGCATGCTCATCAAAGAGGTTGTCGTCCATCAACATTATCTTCCATCATCCGTGACCCGTGCGATTTGCAGCCTCTCCTTCTCAAGCTCAACCTCTCAAAATGTCTTGGCATTCTCAAGCTCCCATTTCATCGCCACCTCTTGCTTCTCCAACTCGATCTTCTCCCTCTCAATTTCCGGCTTCTTCTCCGCCCTTTTCTGGTCCCGATCCTTCCTCTCCTTTTGTGCATCCAACATGAGCTTGTACCTCCATTGTTTCTTGTTCTCCCTCATCAGAAAAATGTTCGTCCATGTGGAGGACATTTTTTTGTAGCCGCGGCGTCACAACAGACCCTTTCTTTCTCCCACTTCTTTCCCATGACTTGTCAGTTATCCTTTGGCACAGTGGTGTCACGAATATGCAACTTGTATCACTAGGAGGCCAAAGCCACCATATATAGATGTACATGAGAATGCCAAAAGGCAAGAATACAAAAGGCCAAAGGCCATCATCAATATAACTCTAACGCCCCCCCCCCCCAAACTCATGGTGGATCCACAACACTGAGTTTGGAGAGGTGAAATCTATGTTGCACTCTAGTTTGTGCCTTCATGAAGAAGTCCGCTAGCTGTAACTCGGAAGGCACATACTGAAGAGTAATAACATGATCCTGCACAGCAGCGCGCACATAATAAGCATCAACACCAATATGTTTGGTAAGCTCATGCTTCACGAGGTCCCGCGCAATACTGATAGCACATGTACTATCGGACAAGAGGGTGGTAGGTGTAGTAACAGAAACACCAAAATCCTCCAGTAGCCATCGTAACCAAGTCACCTCTGACGTCAGAAGAGCCATAGCTCTCAACTCGGCCTCTGCACTCGAACGAGAAACTGCAATCTACTTCTTCGTCTTCCAAGCAATGAGAGAACCACCAAGAAAAACACAGTAAGCAGAAAGTGAACGGCGATCCGAAGGATCACTGGCCCACGTAGCATCCGAATAGGCCTGGAGCTGTAATGAGGAAAAAAGAGACGATGAGAGATCGTGCCATGAAGATATCATAGAACACGAAGAAGGTGACTATAGTGAACTGAAGTGGGAGCAGAAACAAACTGACTTAGAATATGGACAGGATAGGAGATATCCGGACGAGTCACAGCAAGATAGACAAGACTCCCAACAAGATGACGGTAACGCGTCGGATCAGACAAGAGCTCACCATCAGAAGCGCGAAGGTTAACATTGAGCTCCATAGGAGTCTCAGCAGTGCGCTCATCACTAAGAGCCGCATGAGCAAGAAGATCCAGGATATACTTTTCTTGAGAAATAGAAAAGCCATCAGAGGTGGAGGAAACCTCAATCCCAGAAAGTAACGAAGGGGACCAAGACCAGACATAAGAAACTGCTCACTAAGACGGGCCTTGACAAAGGCAATGTACTCAGAATCGTCGCCAGTGATGATCATGTCATCAACATATAGAAGGAGAAGAGTCCGGCCATGAGCATAAAGGTGGACAAACAATGCTGGATCATGAGCACTGGGCAAAAAAATAGCTGTTGTGACGACAGAGCCAAAACGCTCAAACCAAGCGCAGGGGGCTTGCTTAAGGCCATATAGAGAGCGACGAAGACGGCAAACCATGCCGTTAGGAACTAAATACCCAGGTGGTGGCTGCATATATACTTCCTCACGCAACTCACCATTAAGAAAGGCATTCTTAACATCAAGCCGAGACACGGACCAGTGGCGAACATTGGCCATAGCGAGAAGTGTGCGGACTGTTGTCATATGGGCCATGGGAGCAAAAGTCTCATCGTAATCACGACCATCCTCCTGCTGAAAGCCACAAGACGAGCTTTATAACCCTCAAGAGAACCATCATCGCGAGTCTTAATCTTATAGAACCACTTACAAGTGATGGGACGAACATGGGTGGAATGAACAATAGCATCGGCTCAAGAAGGTCGAAAGACCATAGCGAGAAGGAGAAACTAGTTAGGGGGCGGACAAGGCCGAGAGGGAAGACCATAAGTCGGTTGAGAGGAGGAAGACAACACACTAGAAGAAGAGGGCGCATCGGTAGACTCATCCACAACACGTGAAAGATGAGTGTAATGGAAAGGAAAGGAGGGAAGAGGTGGAATCACTGGAGGTGGAGACAGGAAATCTATCGGTGATGAAGGTGGGGAAGGGGAATGTATCAGTGATGAAGGTGGAGAGTCATGCGATGAGGGAGGAGAGGATGGCGTTAGATCAGCAACAGCGGGACGAGGAGTAGGAATATGGGGCACAAAGGGAGGTGTATTCGGTAACGTAAGAAAAGAGATGTCTTCCATGGAAAAGGCCGAGGAGGATGGACACGGGTAGAAGGGACGAGATTCATCAAAGGTCACATCCCGGGAAATACGCATCTGGTGACCGACATGGTCTCAACACCTATAGCCCTTATGCTCATCACTGTATCCGAGAAAGACACGCTCAACAGACTGAGGGGCCAGTTTGGTGCGTTCTCGAGGGGCAATCAAAACATAGCAAACGCAACCAAACAAACGGAGGGCAGAATAATCAGGAGAACGACCAGAAAGACGTTCAAGAGGAATACCACCCTTTAGAGCAACAGATGGCTGAATGTTGATGAGATGGGTGGAAGGTAACAGCCTCAGCCCAGAAGTGAGGCGGCGATCATCATCGCACGTGCCGTCTCAAGAAGGTGACGATGCTTGCGCTCAGCCACACCATTCTGAGCATGAGCACCAGGGCAAGAGAACTGAGCAAGAGTACCCTCGTTAGCAAGGAATCCTGTCAGCGCATGGGAGATATACTCACCAGCTAAATCTGCACGAAATACATGAATAGGAGTGGAAAACTAGGTATGAACCATGGCAGCAAATTTTTTCTATATAGATAAGACCTCGCTACGAGAAGACATGAAATAGATCCAAGTGTACCGAGAAAAATCGTCTATAGAAGGGAGCCGGACCCCAAACATCAGAGTGAACGAGATCAAAAGGACGCTCAGACACTGACTCACTGTGAGGATAGGGTAGCTGAATCTTCTTACCAAGCCTACAACTTAGACAATCCAACGAAGCGTTGTCGGAGACAGACCCCAGAACACCACGATGAACTAAAGATGGGGGACAAGAACCACATAAACGGCCAAGACGATGATGCCACTGCTGAAAAGAGCTGGTAGATGCAGCAACAGGAGTTGCGAGACTAGCGGCGATGTCAGCGAAGGGAAGATGAAGCCAGTCAAGCTCCCAGAGACCGTCAGAGCGTCGAGGGTCGGCACCAAGCAGAGCGCCCGTGCAACGGTCCTAAACAGAACACAAATCAAAGTCGAGAATGACCCTACAACTAGAGTCAACTATCTGACCACCAGATATGAGCTGCATGGTAAGTCGAGGAACATGAGCGACAGAGGGAACATTAAATGAAGAAGTGCTAAGAGTGTCTCGACTAGCTACAGGGAGGGGAGTGCCATCAGCTGTAAGAACACGAACTTGAGACTCGGCAGGTCGAACGGAGGTCAAAGTGGAAGAATCATAAGTCATATGAAAAGACGCTCCAGAAATACCTAAAGCATGATATCATGTCACGAATATGCAACTTGTATTACTAGGAGGCCAAAGCCACCATATATAGATGTACATGAGAATGCCAAACCGCAAGAATACAAAAGGCCAAAGGCCATCATCAATATAACTCTAACAAGTGGCTCATACATTGTCCACTACAACATCTTCGTCTTCTTCGTCCAATTGATTGCTGGGAGCTTGAGCCATCATTTTCTCTTCTTGTCGGCCTTGAGATCGGCCACAAGTTGTGTCCACTTTGGTCAGCCATTCAATATCACCCCAACAATGGCTAAAACCAAATGGCTTCTTCTCTGTTATGTGATACATAGTGACCGCCACCGCCGTCTATCAAACAAAATATGTATGAGCATGAGAATGCAACAAAAACAAGCATATGCAAATGATGACAAGATGAAGTCATTGAGCTTACGTGAGTTGCCAATCCCATCCCACTTTGAGGGTGGCCAATCACTTGTGAGTAGTAGCATACTTACTTGTTCACTTCCCTTTGAATGATCCCCCATCGATGTTGGAGAGATGCCACATTGCAGTTGATGATGATAGGATGCGGCTCCACATATTGCTTTTGTTCATGATATTCCTTCCAAATCTTCTCCCAATAATTGTACCCCTTTTGCTCTGTACCGCATATTGGATCCATTGTTGTGGCCAGTCAAGCTTTGACCAACAAGATATCCCAAAACTTAAGAATGTCGGACCTCTTGCCTTTGTCGTCTTTTCCTTCTTATTCTTGCTCGGATTGGGATTTGATGTTGTCCCAACTACAAATGAAGGGCAGGTTGGATCCCCCAATTCATAGTCCATTTGGGTCGGATCTTGATTATCATTGATCGTGTCCGTCATGATCAACTCCTAAATCATGTCTGAAATGAACTAGCGATATATGCAAAACATATAACATGCCATATACAAAATTGATCGGACAGGAGCAACAAGAACATACCAAGTCTTGTTGTGTCATTCCGTCGAACAGCTCGTGGGCAGCTTTGGTGCCGCCGGTGCCCGTACTTGTCCGCGCCCGAACCAGCTACGGCAAGTGACAGACGTCCACCGTCGGCATCTGCGTGGGCAGAAAGCTCTCCAAAATGCCCCAACCGGTCTTCGGATCCTCCTCTGTCCCAACCTGGTCCGACGGCTCGATCCTTGTCGGCAGCTGGATGGATATAGGTCCGGGGGCCTGGGCGCGACCGGGAGGGGCAGTTGCTCGTCCATGTCCGCATCTGCTCCCTGCGACGCCAACGCTTCCCTCTCTCATTGCCTCCGTCACCGGTCCCTTCGGGCGATGTTCTTCGCCTTGCGGGATGAAGCCGTGGACGGGTCGCCGATGAACAAGGCAGATGCAACCTCTGTCGCGGCGGTCGGGGACGAGCTGGACAACATCTATGGCGGCAGATCGGGACCGGCGGCGAGGATGGGGAGCAAGGGTGGTGGACGGCGAGGCTTCGGGCGCGGGAAAGGTTGGAGGAAGACGGGAAGAGGAGGAGGGTTTGGTGGATTTGGTGCAATTTATGGTGGGATATGCGCTCGCTCACACCCGGGCCTTTCCATATCCGCCTCATATTTAGACCGGGCATGAGGATGCCGGTCAAGCCGGGCGTTTGAGGCGTCCATCTGGGTTGGTTTTTTTTACCTGTCAGTGACAAGCCCATCCGCCCGGATGTTTGTGGCGGGTTTGGGGTGCCGGCTGTAGATGTGTCGTTCCTAGGAATTTCTGCTCGGGGCTCGTTAGTTCCATTTCATTTTATCCAGAGAAAAGACCACACAGCCATGATGATGTCTTGGTACTACATCTGCGAGGGCGGCCCTTGTACGTTGCCGGCGAAGGGGGTCGCCAGCGGCACACATAACCCGGTGCCGGCCTCTGGTTGACGGTGTGGCAATCACCGTGCCCGTGGTAACAACACGGCCCGTGGTACTGTTGCGGCTGTCCCTTCTGTTGGAATATTAGGCAAGTTCATGATTAATTTTAGTAAATAATTCATGACTAGAAGAGATACTAGCATGCAATAATCTAGCAAACTAGAAGAACAGCAAGACATGCATAACAGCAGCAAACACGTAACAATAGCTGTAGAAACAGACATGAACAGAGGATGTTGAACGTACTGATCGTTAGCTATTATGGGTGCGACAGTGTTGATGACGATGTTGGCGACGATCTGCTGCTGACGGCGATGAATACGACGATGAGTAGCACCGCCCGACTTGGACGGAAGACGACCCGTGATGACGAATTTGAGCAGTCGCGCACAGCGCTTCCCAAAAACCTAATTCGTCCTCTCCCGGTGCAGGATCGCAAAGACGAACGGTTCCGGAGACCTGCTCTCCCACGCGCCGATGCACGCCGGCGTTTGGGATGGAGTAGACTACGATGGCGGCGCAAGTTGTGAGATGAGGCAAAACCCTAGGTGTTTTTCGGTGTGTCTCTGGCCGCAGCCGGTAGCTGTATATATATTAGGACCAGAGGCGGTATTGTGTCGCGACCACAATCCCAAACCGACTCGGTTTCTAATTCGTATACTTACCGGACAAGAAATCAAAAACTTGTCTGCCAAGACATAAAAATAAAACGGCAAAAGGAAGCTGCGCTCCTGCAAGGAGACGGACCGGATTTCGGCGGACCATTCTCGCCTCGCCTCGCCACGCCACGGCACGGCCCGACCAGGCGAGCGAGCGCGCGTGTGGCTTTCCCTTTCTCTTCTCACACACCACTTAGAGTGGTGGAGAGAACCCACTATATAAAGAGGTCCAACTCTTCTTTAACTTCCGGGGTGGGACTAAACTTAACACCACCACTTGCCATTTTACACATGGGCTTTGAGATTTCAAAAATTGCTATGAGCCTAGCCCATTAATTCTAACACCTTCGCGATTCAAAAGCCCGGCATGGCGAAAAGCGAGTACTAGAATCACTGTAGATTCAGTTATGTGCTCTCACATGTGTGCTTCAAGCTAATAATTGCCAGTTGGTACCATCAAGATGAGTGATGCAACTGCAGGGCTTGTTTATTTCATAGCACTATTAATTTGTTTGGTTCAAAGGAATGAGGGAAATGTAAAGTGGAGTAGAATTTCCTTTAATCTCGCTTTCAAGGAAAAACGAAGAAATTTCACATGTTTCTGAGGGAACATTCACATGGTATAGATTTTTGGAGAAAGATAAGACAGAAGTTCCCAATATCTTGTTCTAGCCAGATACTGGATCCCCTGGACCTCTTTTTAGAACCCCTGCCCACGAAATATGAGAACCTACATTCCTATCATATATTGGATTGGATTCCTGCGGGTTTTTTTTTTCTATCCGCGTTTTCAGAATCCTGCGAACTAAGCAGGCCCAAATTGTAGCAGCAACACTGCCAGACTGCACTACTACTGTACTTCCATTTCAGTTCCGGAGGAAAGCGCATTACTGCCGCAAACAGCAAGTAGCATGGTAGTACTACAGTACAGTACCGTCCTTCTACAGTACTACAGTACACTGTAAACGTCCTCATCTGTGATCCACAGCTTTTAAGTTCTGGTTGAATTGTGGCTGGGGTTCGTTCAGTTAGAACTGAAGTGTCCTGAAGGTGGCTTGTGTTGATTTACTAAAGCCATTGAGGGCGCTTGAAAGCTATGCAGAATGACAACAGCCCAGCAAAGGAAGGAAGATTTAATCATCCAATAAAATGTGTTATATGGTTGACAATGCTGGCTTCCAGAAACAAATGTTTCGGAAAGCCTGAAAATATGATTGGATCCTAGATGGGGACTGCATGATCTTTGCACAGGTTCTGAGCTCATAATGCCCGATCTGAAAATAAAATATGAAATTCTAATTCTTCTACAACAAAAGCAACATACAAATTCTGTTATAAAGAGCATCACATCTTCAAACTTTAATTAGTTAAGACGGGTAAAGTACAGGCACAGGTATTTTCTCCAGTGGTCCGACAGCCAAACTATGAAGGTTTCTGTGAGGCACACTGCAAATAATTTTACAGTATTGGCCAAACTACCAAGGGACAAACAAAACAAAATGGTGATAGTACAGCACACTGCATATAAATTTACAGTTTTGGCCACACTACCAAGGGAGAAACAAAACAAAATGGTGACACTATAGCAACAGGCCGATAAGGCGGGAACCACTGAAACAGCGAATGAAATAAGACAACATGATCTGTTGCCGGATAGGAGACGTCACATTGTCACAACGAGTAGTGTCAAAAATGATCTTATATTTTGGGACGGAGGGAGCACATTCTAATGTATAGGGTTACCTAAAACGAGCCGTGTGAGCCCTCAAGCAAAGTTTGTGGTACAGTACAGAAGACAATTTCAGGGGAAAAGGGTATTGGATTAAAAATGTTAGCTGTTACATCTCATGAATTGTCATAATATTTCATGAAATTCCAGAATGTGGCATAAAATAACTCTTGTCTACTAGTCTCAGAACTATTCCATCAAAGTAAGCTGGAAGGAGAAATGACAGCAACACACAACCTGTAGATATAGGTTCACGGGGAGGAAATATCATGAAATCTCCATTCTTCTTGCTCAAAATTCCGATCACACTCAACTTCATTCCTTCCGTGATATATCTACAAGTTTGTGCAATCATGTAAGTTTTCGATGGCTCGATCTACAAAGATACAAACAAACAAAAGGTGTGGATATTCAGGACAAATTTGATTACCCTTCCTCAAGACGGATAAGCTGAGCTTCTTCAGAAGAAAGATTTCTTTCTTGTAGCCAACATTTCAAGGTTGAAGATAGATCGGTACTTCTGCTTGTTGTAACCAAAACATTTTCATCGATCAATGGAACAACTTTCGTGTGGTACCCAGCTTTCACCAAGGCTCTTTTACCTGATTTTGCATCTGTTATGTAGAAATCAGCAGCAAACCTCTGCCGAACTCCACAAAATGTTCAAATGAGAAAAAATAGCATATGTCTGTAGTATCTCACTAGGTACTACAAACCGACAATAACGGCAGAAGCACTATAAAGTTACAAAGGTTGACCCTTGGTGCATTTTGTTGCTTACCAATTATTCTGGAAAAGGAGCTAAAATAATAGGGAATACCCTTGGTGCATAGACTGATAGTATGTTTGTAACACAGTTGTGGTGCGTAGACTAGCTTAAGGCACGATAAGCAGAATACATAATCATTACAGAAAAGAAGCAAAATTGCGATGAGATAGGTGCAAGATGAATGAAGTATGTGTGTGGTACATACAAGGATAAATAATCTCTGCAAATTAGATGTAGATAACCGCAGAGCATTCTTACCTCAGCATGTGTCAATTTCCACCTGGAGCAATTATTTTTAGGATTTGCCACCTCAGAACCCCATCTACCACATTTTCTTAGCAGCGTAGATGTGTATACACAGTTCTCCACCTTCTCATATGAAGAAATCAACGAAATATCACCACATGAAACCAGCTGCACAAAAGAAGGAACATTACAACATATATGAGATTAGCACACCATTCTACTCACATGGTAAATGCACAAGGAAAACAATGCTTGTACCACAGCAATGAATCGGCAAGCCGAGAAACCAAAAGGAACGATCATTAGCCTTTAGTCTTTACATAGAAGTTACTTATGTAAGCTTGGCAAATAAAGTAGGCAGCTCTTTTCCCCTTGCAAGATTATAATATCCAGCCAGCGAAGCTTCTATTCACAGCAATCTAATCTGAGAGAACTAACTTTCAAGATAAGGTCAACGAGCATACACCCATCCAAAAGATTGATGCACCTATACTACACGGCACATGAGTGGGATTGCCACAAGATGCGGAAAGGCTACACGTCGCGCGCATTATACTTCACATATCTTATCTTAGAAATCGATACACTTAGTATACTCCATACAAAATGCGACTGAATTTACTGCCCCACCAAATGGCGGCTCAATTTCGGCAGGCACGAGACTTGAGAACAGAACACTTGTTGGACTTGTTAGATCAATTTCATTGCAATTGCGATCGAGAACAGGTAAAATGCATAAGCAATCGCAAAACGTACGCCGGTAATCTTGACGAGCTGGCCGTCGGCGGCGGCGCGGAGGCTGGAGGCCGGGAGCCCGTCGACGAACCGCCGCAGCACGCGGCCGGAAGCCGCGGCCGCGGCATTCCACAGGAGGAACGCGGACACGGCCGCCGAGAGCACCAGCGCGAGCACGAGCAGCACGGGGCTGCGCACGACGGCGAGGACGAGGACGCCGAGCCCGATCCCCACCGCGAGCAGCGCCGCGACCGCCAAGGCCGCCGGCCTCGGGAACGGCGCGGGCACGGGGCGCCCCGCGTCCCCGGCGGTGGCGCAGAGGTCGTTCAGGGCGGCCGCGTTCGCGCCGGCCTCGGCGTCGGCGGTGGCGCCGCGCCGCTTGCCGTCTTCCCCTCCCGGAAGCATATCTGTCAGCCGCTCGGCTCCCTCCGTTGGCTGCGTGCTCCTACTGTGGTCACTGTTTTGCTCCCTGCCTTTTGACCTTTCCGTCCCCTGCTCTTTCCCCGGTGGTGGGCTTGGCCCTGGTTCTGGCGTGCGGTTTAAGGAAAAGAGGAACCAGCGCGGCGCGCATCTTTACGATGACAGGTGGGGACACGCACACCTCAGTCCCACCTACCAGTCATCGGTACATGCGGTACATTAGAGACGGGCCATGGGGTGATGGTATAGGACTAGAAGATGACGTGTGGGCCCGAATATTGCTCGGCCGCTATGTCAGCGAAGGGTGTAGTGCGGTGCAGTGTGGCTACAGAACTGAGACCACGCTATCAGACTTGGCGTGCTCACTAGTCACATGAGTGTGCTCACTGGACTGAGTGACTGACAGTGAAGCAGTTGGCACCGTACGCTGCCACAATGCGATGATACAGGCATATCAGCTCTCTGACGCGTGGGCCCAGAAGCAGAAGCCTTTTTTATTTTTGCGAAATCCAGAAGCAGAAGCCTGTGGTCACGTATACATATATCTAGGATAATCGCTCTCAGCATATATGGTATTGTACTAATTGCCAGCGGTTGATGACGTGGGAGGGGCTAAGCAGAGGAATTAAGGAACTGTCACAGCTTTTCGTGAGCTCATTATTTAACTCCGTCCAACTCCGACCGATGGGCCCTTGAAGTCACAGGTCTAATCTTTCTGATTCTTTCGAGTTTTTAATTCACGCTTGTCCCTAGGCAGACGGCGACAGAAGAGACACACACCGCAGCAACATGCAGCAGCCGTAGGCGTATTGCTACGGTGATCTGCTCTGCTGCATATTCTGAATCTCTGATCTATTGTACCAGTACACTATACGCCGTACCAGCGGTCAACGCTACAGTAGAGTAGTATACTCCTGTACTCTCACAGACCGTACTTTACAGTATACGATATGCTTTTTTATTATAAAATGGACGGAATCACGCGAGCCTTGGAAAGACCTGGAGATGGGTTGTATTCCTTTCGTCCAGATTTATTGGCCCCTTCTATTTTAATTGTATAAATTTTAGCTATAAATATGAATTGTACTCTTTCCATCCAGAATTATTTGTCGCAGAAACTCCTGCGACAAGCAATTCTGGACGGAGGCAGTATGTCACAAAAGTTATATCCTCGAATGACTCTTTTGAATACAAATCCAATGTCATACTTTCTGTAACATATCCCATATTTTGTTAGCTATGTTGATAGTTTGGCCAAAAATATGAAGGATCCCAATAAATCTGAACGTAGTCAATACTTCTTTCGTCCGGAAATACTTGTCGAATAAATTATTTCTCCGACTAGTATTTGCGGACGGAGGGAGTACAAAATTTGATAAGGTTTACATGCAGGGATGGAGCCAAGGAAGACTGTATGACAAGGAGGTGTGGCAAATTATCGTTGCACCAATGTTTGGGAGGGCCTAAACCATTAAAACACAATTTGTTTTCTGTTCTTAAAACGTCATATTAGTATCTCTAAAAATGCTTTTGTATATGTGCATACGCTTTCTCTTTCCTCCTCCACAAGAAAAGATCTTCCTCCTCCTCCCGTCGGTGCCGCCATCGGTCCACCACATATTCGATGGCCTTTGGGTCATGTAGGTGCGGAGGACCTCGGCCCCCGCCGGCGGGAGGGACCCGTTCTCGTTATTGTTAGGTTTGGCGTCTTGGTTGGGGTTGTGTCGCAGCGCGTGTCCCTTAGTAGGAATAATGTCTCCCACATTTTATCTCCGTTCCGATGGTGTGTTTAGCTTCGTCGGAGGGCGTGTGGAGGTGTGTCTCCGCCGGATCTCGTGGGATTCAGTCGGTGCTGGTCTTCGCTGGATCCATTTGGATCCGGTCTTCGTTCGTCTTTGTTTGGGTGTTTTCAGGTTTGATCCTTCCGATCTGCAGCTTGCTGGTTTGTTGCTTTATTTATAAAGCGGGGCGAAAGCCTATTTCGAGAATGGTTGTTGCTCTAGTGCGCTAGTCCTATGGGGCCTTAGCACGACGACTTCCCGACTGTCTACTACAGAAGGTTTGTTTGGCTTCGACGAGGGAGGGCGATGACGGCGGCGCGCTTTCAGCTCGCTCTAGTGCTTGTAGTCGTCGCTACATGGTCCATGGACCTCGTTGTAATTTTTCTTATTTCTGATATTCTTTGTGCTGCCATGATTGAATATGAACAGATTGGAAGTTTCTCGCAAAAAAATTATTGTATAAATATTGGCCTGGCCAGGATCCAGATCGCCTCCCCAAGTGTGCCACACTTTGTCAGGCCACAAGTTAGACAAGTTTAACTGAGTTTGCCTTTGCAGCCACACTTATGGCAAGATTTCTTTCATACAAATCGGACCCTAAATGTCATTGAATCGAAAAATTATGATAAGATCATCTCGGGTGTTGCAAAGAGTGACACCAATTTTGATTGTCTCACCTTAGACATATGTGGCAAATAATTATGGCAGATGCTAACAAATTCCGTATATGAACCAAACATGCCCTTGCATTGTAACCATGCGCCCAACATGGCCAAGTGTAACCAAAACCTAGGGGTGGAAAAGTAGGTGGTTTATTTTCTAAAATTCAAACATGTCTATCTTATTAGGTTCTTTTTGACTAGCCTCGAGGATGGATAGAAGAGATATGGATTTTTCTAAAATCTAATTTTGTTTGTCTTAATTTCATGTGAATGAATTATCATCTTAAATTAAAGGAAGTAACATTTCACCTACATACCGTCGATTAGAGTAGGCCTTTAGACTTTTTTTCTTTCATTTAGATTTCATTTTATTTTGCAAGAAAAAAATAAAATGGGAAAGTGGCACAATAAGTATTCACAAAGATATATGGTAAAAAAACTAACAATCTTAATTTGGGTCATGAAGGTTATAGCCGGATTGTGCGATTGTTCCTCAAAAGCTAGAATCAAGTGAGTGTATGTGAGCGACTTCGACTGTACTGTGTTAAAAAAAGCTAGAATCAATAAATTTTCTAATTTTCCATTTTTTCTCTTTTATTTTCTATCTTTTCTTTTTCCTATTTTTTTATTCATATTCTTTTCTAGTCTTCATACATGATTCATTTACTTCTTTGTATTATATATTTCTTTTCTTTCCATTTTCATTTTATCCTATTTTATTTTCCTCACCTCTTTTTAATGTTTGTTGCCCTTCTTATGAAATGTGTTTGTGGTATTTCTTTTCAATGAATCTATGTATTTTTTCTAGATAGATAAATTTTATATGAATGGTGTATTTCTCATCTTTGTTCACATCACATATGTTTACTACTTTATTTGACAAATATGTTTAGTAAGTTAAGTGAACATTTTTGTTGCACATGTTTTTTAGAAACACTTTCTAATTTCATTCATACTCGTAGCCATTACATGTACACTATTTTGGATTAAAGATCAAATAAAATACAAAGTAACTCCTTCAACTAAGAGTTATAGTGATATCTCTTAGAAATATCTTCTACGTGGTATCAATCTTTGTAAGACAAAATACTCCCAAGACTTTGGTAAAGAGGATGCAATTAGACAGGAGTAATGATTTTAACCATCACTCTTTCACCTACATGAGCTTGATTGCCAACAAAAGTTTTTGATAGTCCCTTGAGTCACCCATTCAAAAAGACAAGAAGCCTTGAATGATGAACATACTTGGATCTGGGATGACCCCTCCCCCTAGAACTCGTTGAATCACAAGATCGTCACCATGGTGTCGAGGAAAGATGTCAGTTCCACATATAATCAAACCAACAAAAAACAGTTTGACACAATAACATAAACTCATCATATCTGAATAATCGATCGGCAAGGACACATACCCTTCTTGCTTCATGCCAACGCTAAAAAGAACGAGAGCATTTTATTCACACAAAACTACGATCCACTACATGTTGATGAAAAATACAAAACTTTTGAAGATCCGACACCTCCCCTCCCCCCCCCCCCCAATCTCTTAGTGCCAACATGACATCCAAAGGCAAGGGGACTAAGTTTATCTCTCGTGGCAGCGAAAAAGAGCCCATATATGAGGCATAAGTCATTTGCTCGGCAGTTCGTCGCATAAGTTTTTTTAGACAAAGTTGCATGAGTCATTGGATACAAAGAGGGAGAATGCTTCATGTGGACTGGCCCAATTTGGTGTTGTGCTAGGTATTGCTCAACCACCGCCATTCAGTTGACATTTATTATTTTATTTTTTCATTTTTCTTGTTTTCAATTATCTTTTCTTTTTCTTTGATTTTTTTTATTTTGAATTTTCTGGGCCTTTATTTCATTTTTAGTTGCCTTTTATTTTTATGTTCTTATGTTTAACTGATTTTTGGGGGGTTTTGCGGTTTTCCTCCTATTTTTCATTTGTTTTTTCCTTTTTATATAAACTATGTAAAAAATATTAAATATAGATGAACACATTCCCGATTCATGCTGAACATTTATACATTTAATATTTTTAATATATTATGAATATTTCATTTTACAAAAGCATACTCCCTCCGTTTGCAATTACTTATCGCGGAAATGGATAAAAATGAATGTATTCAGAACTAAAATACGTCTAGATACATCCATTACTCTGATAAGTATTTCCTAGCAGAGGTGTATTGAACATTTTTATTTTTTTGCATTTTCCATAATACTTCTCAAAATATCTAAAATCGCTCTAACGATATTTTAAAACATCTCTTCAGATTTTTTCTAGAAAATCTAAAATAGAAAAAGGAGACGTAAATGGCCACCCCACTTCCAACCCATATAGGTTGGCGTGGGCGTTTAGTTGCAGAATATAGGAATATTATTAATGTGGTTGCCACTTATGATTATAGGCTCATGGGCTTACCATATTAAAAAGACATCACGCCTACCAACCAGGCCCAATTACTTACTAGTAGATGGGCTTGCCCAGTTATTCAGATTTTCTTGTTTTTTAAATCACTACTAGTGTTTCCTTTCCCATGTTATTTTATTTATATACTTATTTACCTATTTCTTTTAAAATTACTCTTTTTATATTTTATGTTTTGTTTCAAGTTTTAGCACTTTGTGTATGAAATTTTGTTTTTCATTGTTATTACTTTCATGGAAAATATATGAACATTTTCTTAAAGTAAGCGGACCTTTATTTCCATATATATGAAGATTTTGTTTTAAACTACATGGATGTCTATTATGAGATACGTGATTTCTTATTA
Source organism: Aegilops tauschii subsp. strangulata (assembly GCF_002575655.3). NCBI lineage: Eukaryota > Viridiplantae > Streptophyta > Magnoliopsida > Poales > Poaceae > Aegilops > Aegilops tauschii. Next base: position 495,631,887 of record NC_053036.3, read on the forward strand.
CATGAACATTTGCTTTGAAATGCACGGGAATTTAAAGTCAATATTAAACAAGTTTTACATATAACACGATGTATTTTTACACAATTCTTTTTTTTTGTAAGGATTGTTGTTTTACATAAAATTTAGTATGCACAAACAAAATCTCACAAATTGTGTGAAGAATACTCAAAATGAAATGATTTTCATTTATCTGTTAATAAAATCATTTTATGTACAATTTATTAAAGTGAATACTGTTTTGTTATTGTTCTTCTTTAAAGGTATAGAAAAATTACGCGCGGGGGGGGGGGGGGGGGGGGGGGTGTGGCATATTGTATATGCTAATGGGCATCGCTATTGGTTGGCCCATTTAGCTTTGTCTTTGCCTTCACTCTTGCGGCTTACTTTCACCCGGGCACACCTCAGAGCATGTCAAGAAATACTACAGGTTTTATATCATTTATATTTTGTTTGTGTGTGTGTTGGGGGGGGGGGGCAGGAGGAGGAATCTCCACTTGTATATTGATCTCAATTCAAAAGAATGAGTCGGTTTATGTGGGAAACCGGGTCAAAAGCCATGATTTACTTTATGTGGGAAACTAGGTCGAAAACCATACAACACTAGTGGCAAAATATCTTGCCGAAGCAAGCAACCCCAAAAAACACAAAAAAAGCTCCAAGTATAAGTTACAACACAATGCAAAGAATTCAACCATGTAGGGATTGGGTAATACAGCACTGGTTATGTCATGAGCACATGCATGCCTTGTTCGGTTGACAGAGATTTTGAAGAGGATTGGCAGGGATTGATGGGGATCAAATCCCTTGTGAGTCAAAATCCTTCTCAAACCTCCCCAATCCCCTTCAATCCCTGTGGCAAGGGGATTAACCGAACATGGCCGTAAGGAGACACCAACAATGGGGAGTCTGTTGAGGCCAAAAGACATCAGAGAAGCAAACTCAAGGGACACCAAACGAGAGGTCCTGCACCAGCAACACCGAAGACACCGAATTGGATTACCACCGGGAGTTTGTGAAGGGATTAGACGTGGGAAATGAATTTTTACTCACACTCTATTTAACAAGCGTCCCATGGAAAAAATTGGTGGGAGCTGGCTCCCTTAACCCCAGTTGCACTTCCCACTTTAAACTCTCGTTTCTTTTAAGTAGTCAGGGGACCTTTTAATCACTCATCCTTCAACTCCCATTCCAGATCTCTAATTACCAAGGACCAAAATTTGATGAAACATGGTTATCCCGAGCAGTAGAGCCGTGTAAACACTTTTTAATTCCTATTTTGGACCCTAGCTCCATGGAACAAGGCCAGTTTTTTGGCGATCGCTCTCGTCCTGCTCACTGAGCAGCATCGGGGCGCACAGATCCCATAGCTAGTGCCCCCCACTGCCCTTCCCTCATCGCTGTCGCCGGAGGGCGTCGCCAGGCAAAACCCTTGCGGCGTCAGCGCCAGCGGGCCGCTTCATGGCGCGTAATCTGGGCTTTGGCCCGCGACGGTCTTCCTCGGCGTGGCGGCGCCTCCGACAGCGAGGTGGCGCTCGTCGACACGCCCGCCCTATGCCGTCCAAAGGCTAGCTTTAACCGGCCATGGATTCCGAGGCGTCTTCCGGCAAGCCTGCCCCCTACGGGTTTCAGATCTATCGCAAGCGGCCCTGTAGGGACAATGGGCCTGGGTGGGCCTCGTCTGTTCATTAATGTTGGCGGCTGGGGTCGTGGCGAGAAGCTAGATGGTGGTCTGGGCAGCTCCTTGCCTGTTGCTGGGGAGGTTAGTGGTGGCCCCTGTGCATCGAATTAGTTATTGCACTGGAGGTGAGCAGTTTCAGTGGATTGCAGTGCGTGGAGTTGTTGTTGGAGATGCTCCGAGTGAAGGCATGTCCGGTTGTTGCCGGACGGCGGCGGCGGCGCTCGCGGACGTCGTCTCCCGCCTTGGAGGCGCCGCCATGGAGATCTACATGCTCTCCTACACCTGCTTCAAGATCTTTGGGCCAAAGCCTAAGACCCGACATCGGGTTGGGCATGACGTTTTCCTTGTCACATCGCCCTTTGGGGCGTCGTCTGGAAGAGCTTTGATCCCGATCGCGCATTCCATAGGCTGGACGCTCACCTTGCACGGGCTGTTCTGGGGGAAACCCTAGATCTGGGTCTCCTGGACCGGATGACTACGGTGTCTTCTGTGTCATTCTCCCTCCTAGGGCCATGGTTTTGGAGCAGCAGCTGGCTGGAGGGGTTATGAGGTGGAGCGGTGTTGCATCTACCGCAGCGACGGCGGCGGGCGACGTGGCGGAGCGGAGCTTCGGCGACGGACACGTGTTGTTGGACGCGCGCAGCTGGTGGTGTTGTCTGGCGTTGTGGTGGCGTCGACGATAGTATGGCCTGACAAGGTGAATGTGTTGATCGCTCTTGAAGGTGGGATGGTGGAAGATAGCGGTGGCTGGTTCTAGAGCGTGTGCATGCGGTGCTCGTAGAGTGTCTGTTGGACCTGTTGGTGCTCTCGCCTCTCGGTTTGCTGGCGGGCGGCTTGGTGAGGTCACCGGAGTAGATGGTGTGTGTTGATGCGAGGTCGGGGCACATCATCAAGCTTGTAGGTGTAGGGACTATTGCCTCGAAGAAGGTGACTTTGAATTGATCCATGTACTAGTTTTGTTAGGTTATGTTGAACAAGGGGTGTATGCATCGCTTAATGCAGAGGCCAGTGGTTATCCTCCTTTTCAAAAAAAAAAAAACTCCATGTAACAATGTGCTACTGCACAACACATGAAAAATTGCAACCTTAGATGAAAACACTATAGATGGATCCGTAATATGAACTGCCTAAATAAGAATTCTTGAGCATCGATCAACCTGAGTAAACAAGCTGTTAGTCCTTTTTGTCTTGTTTCTAAGCTGCAGACGATTCCATCTTACCGATCAGAGATAGGTGTTTCAAGAACATTCCTTGATTTTGCTTACTATACCATGCTTACACTTGCACGTCTTGCTTAGTTTATCTTCTTTTCATTTTGCGACGTTGCTGAAGTTTCTTCGACTCCACCATGTTTCGGTCAATAAACCAGACTAGATAACGACCTCCCCGAGGCTATCCAAGCCACCGTTCGCCTGAAAAGACAACGCTTTGGCCGGCACGTCTGTTCCCGCGCGCACTGAAAATTGACACTTACCAACCAATCTCCTTTTTTTTTCGTTCGCATCGCCCAAGCCAAGTAAAAAAAAAGTTCTCTCCTTCCAAAGGTGACCCGGGACATGCACATGCACATCGAACAGCAACGGGGATCGGCCGGGGAAAGCCTAGTGGCCGCCGAAGTGCGCCGGCGACCGGGATGTCTTGTTTTGCGCACGGCCGGTGATCGGGCGAGGTGCGGTCGACGGGATGGCACGCGGCGCGGGAAAAGGAGAGGAATCTCCCTTTGCCGGAGAGGCGACGCCGATGGGACGATCGACGCGTCCGAGGTCGACCGGGCCGCGGCAGGCGCGGGTGGCGCCACAGCGGCGCTACCTCGCCATCGGGACGGCGACGCCTGGTCGATCGTGCCCGGCGGGCGCTTCGGCGCAGCTCATCGCTGCCTTTGCCTCGTCTCCGTCAGGCGACGGGCCAGCTCGCTGCTTGATCGGCGCGTGCATGCACATGCTTCCTCCTCGCCGGCTGGCTGCTCTGTTGCCGCTACAGCGGCACCGCTGATCAAGCGAGTGTCTCCCGCTGAACCTGAAGCTTTTTCTCAGAGTGACTAGTTGGATTTCAGTAGTTGTTTGACACGCAGCAGTCAGCGCAATCCAAAGTGCGAGCACTCGTGGGAAAAAAACTAAATACTACTCCGTACGTGCTTAATAATAAGATAACATATCGAATCAGCACTGTGATCAGATTCGGGCATGGACCTGAAAGCGGTGCCATAATCAAATCGTTTGTCGCTCAAGGCCACGAGGGTTTGGGCGGTTAGCCACAGTGGGAGGCACTCGGCTTTTCGCCGCACCTTTCCGGCGTTCTAGAAGATTCCAGCAGCAGTAGAAGGGTTTAAGTTAGAGGCGGTTTCAGCTTTCGATCCGGAGCTTTCACTGGTAGACTCTTTTGCCTTCTTTGAACAAGTCGCGATCAAGTGGAAAAGCACTTGGAGATCACTGAATCACTGATCAAAGGATAAAGTCTTACCATAGCATCAGACCGGCGTCCACGATTTGTCTCGTTCGAATTGGCTGAGCAGGGTTTTTTTTTTAAAACTACTCCAGTAGCTTAGAGTGTGGGAGCATCCATGCTTCTTTTACAAATCTGAAAGCACTTATAACGACCGTATCAGAACACTAATAATAGAACAACGGATCAAAAGATTGCAGTATCCCTATCGCTATACGTGGACCTGTTTTTTCCTCGCAGAAGAGGCGTAGACATCACAGGCATTGAGATTCTTCTACCAGCTCCAATAGCATGAAATGGAAGTGCTTGTTATCTTGAGTTCTTTTATTTTTATTTTTTGAAGGGTTTTATCTTGAGTTCTTGACCAACGTACACAATCGATTTAAATACTGCCACTAAGTAGAGCAACAAATTGTCAAGAGACCAGCATTCTAACACACTGATGGCCATGTTGCTTGATTGCAGAACAATAACAACCAAGCCAGCCCGGGATTCTTCAGAAATACATATATGGCTTGACTAGTACGTAGTCCCTATCCCAAATTCATTTCCAACACAAAATCAGCACGACTTGTCCCGATCGGAGCTAGTCAGTTCTCACCATAAACAAAGGCATGCACAGACCATACGATACGCACTGGCCCGTATTTCTTCGCCGGGGATATTAAACCAACCTGTGCTATCCTCATCCTGCACGTCCACGGACGAACTGATCCGCTCGCGGAGACCTGACCCGCCGGAGAGTTCTCACGAACACGCTCTCCGCCCACATATCATTTCACGTTCCTGTCTTTTCTCACGAACACGCTCTCCGCCCACATATCACTTCACGTTCCTGTCTTGACACAGTCCATGAGGACCCGTATCCACCACCCGTTCCCGGACCATCAGCCCAGAACGTTCTCGCTCCTGCCCCCCCCCCCCCCCCCCCCCCCCCCTTAGGTCCTCTAGGCAGCTAGGCCCCTCTATCTGGCCCCGTTTTCTCCAGAAAAGAGAACCCCGTCTAGCCCCGTATATACGGTGACACGATGTTTTGCAGCGGACAGAAGGAGAAGATCGAAGGTCGACGACGTGCGTGTCGAGTCGAATGTTTTCGTGCTACTAGGCTCCAAAGACAAAAGTTTTGGCGCGTATTCAGCTCCTGTGGATGGATGGAATCGCGACGTACGAGGCGACAACGACCTGCCGACCGCTACTCGTTGGCGTCTCTTTCCTCGACGTGTACTCCGCCCCAAGCGCTCCCGCCAGATCATCCTGCCCTGCGCCTGGCCTGGTCATCATAGGCGAGAGACCCAGGGTTCAGGGGCGTTCATACTTTGATAACTCAACGATCAGGGGCGGTTAGTTATCTAATGATAATGAACGATGTCTAAGTTCCCCAAATTTAAAGGGATGTGAGACTCAGGGCGTGGAATTTTGCAGGAACCGGAAAACGATGTGATTTGCGAGCATGAAAGATGGCGCCAATACACGTGTGTTCACCCGGATATTATTTTTCAGAAATCATATGGAACTGACGGTTTTGGAATGTATTTTGAACGAACGCTCTCAGATGCGTTGGATCCCCACGCGAATCTAAAAACGTTCGCCCCCACCGCCCTCTAGGAGCGAACGGTGGAATGGTCCTACAGACCCCCTTCAAAGCGAACAACACGAATTTTTTATGTTTTTATTCATTCGAACTAGTGGTTACCTAGAGCATGGCAAATGGCAACTGTGTCAACTATAGCATAGAAAATATCTATATTTTTAGGTTTTTACACATTGCCCGTGCTATAGCATGGCAAATTTTGTGCGTTTTAGACTATTTACGCATGACAATTACATACTTCCCAGGACTAGCGGAGTATATGCTATAGCATGACACCTCTTTCTTCTTTCAAAACTTGACATTGCAACTTTTCACACTGTACCACGGCAATTCTCTTGCTGCTACACGGCAATTTCTATCTTGCAACATGACAATTCTTTAAACTGTAGTATGGTAATTTTCTGGACATGTGTGACAATTTTCTTTGTTGTATCATGACAATCCTCTTTTCTAGCATGGCAATTTTCCCCTGCTCAGCATTTGCCATGTCCTCATACCTATAGCATCTCTTTACACAATATGGCAAAAATCTGAACATATGGCAAGTTTCTCTGGTTGCATCTGTTGGGGAACGCAGTAATTTCAAAAAAAATCCTACGCACACGCAAGATCCATCTAGGTGATGCATAGCAACGAGCGGGAGAGTGTGTCCACGCACCCTCGTAGACCAAAAGCGGAAGCGTTATGACAACGCGGTTGATGTAGTCGTATGTCTTCACGATCCGACCGATCCTAGCACCGAACGTACGGCACCTCCGCGATCTGCACACGTTCTGCTCGGTGACGTCCCACGAACTCTAGATCCAGCTGAGGCCGAGGCAGAGTTTCGTCAGCACGACGGCGTGATGACGGTGATGATGAAGTTACCGACGCAGGGCTTCGCCTAAGCACTGCAACGATATGACCGAGGTAGAAATCTGTGGAGGGGGCACCGCGGCTAAGGCAACTGTCAACTTATGTGTTCTAGGGGTGCCCCCCTCCCCCGTATATAAAGAAGCAAGGGGAGGGGGCCGGCGGCCTCATAGGGTGTGCCCCAAGGGGGGAATCCTACTCCTACTAGGAGTAGGTTCCCCCTTTCCTAGTCCAACTAGGAGGGGAAGGAAAGAGGAGGAGGAGAGTAGGAAAGAGGGGGCCGGCCCCCCAAGCCCTAAACCAATTCGGTTTGGGCCTAGGGGGGCGCGCCCCACAGTTCCCTTGCTGCCCTCTATTTCCACTAAGGCCCACGAAGGCCCATTGACCCCCCCGGGGTGTTCCGGTAACTCCCAGGTATTCCGGTATTTATCCGGTGACCCCAGGAACCTTTCCGGTGTCCGAATATTACCTTCCAATATATCAATCTTTATGTCTCGACCATTTCGAGACTCCTCGTCATGTCCGTGAACTTATCCGGTACTCCGAACAACCTTCAGTACATCAAAACACATAAACTCATAATACCGATCGTCATCGAACGTTAAGCGTGTGGACCCTACGGGTTCGAGAACTATGTAGACATGACTGATACACATCTCCGGTCAATAACCAACAGCGGAACCTGGATGCTCATATTGGCTCCTACATATTCTACGAAGATCTTTACCGGTCAAACCGCATAACAACATACGTTGTTCCCTTTGTCATCGGTATGTTACTTGCCCGAGATTCGATCGTCGGTATCATCATACCTAGTTCAATCTCGTTACCGGCAAGTCTCTTTACTCGTTCCGTAATGCATCATCCCGCAACTAACTCATTAGTCACATTGCTTGCAAGGCTTATAGTGATGTGCATTACCGAGAGGGCCCAGAGATACCTCTCCGATACACGGAGTGACAAATCCTAATCTTGATCTATGCCAACCCAACAAACACCTTCAGAGACACCTGTAGATCATCTTTATAATCACCCAGTTACGTTGTGACGTTTGATAGCACACAAGGTGTTCCTCCGGTATTCGGGAGTTGCATAATCTCATAGTCAGGGGAACATGTATAAGTCATGAAGAAAGCAATAGCAATAAAACTTAACGATCATTATGTTAAGCTAACGGATGGGTCTTGTCCATCACATCATTCTCCTAATGATGTGATCCCGTTCATCAAATGACAACACATGTCTATGGTCAGGAAACTTAACCATCTTTGATTAACGAGCTAGTCTAGTAGAGGCATACTAGGGACACTTTGTTTTGTCTATGTATTCACACATGTATCAAGTTTCCGGTTAATACAATTCTAGCATGAATAATAAACATTTATCATGATATAAGGAAATAAATAATAACTTTATTATTGCCTCTAGGGCATATTTCCTTCAGCCTCCCACTTGCACTAGAGTCAATAATCTAGTTCACATCACCATGTGATTTAACACTAATAGTTCACATCACCATGTGATTAACACCCATAGTTCACATCGCCATGTGACCAACACTCAAAGGGTTTACTAGAGTCAATAATCTAGTTCACATTGCTATGTGGATAATACCCAAGAGCACTAAGGTGTGATCATGTTTTGCTTGTGAGAGAAATTTTTAGTCTACGGGTCTGCAACATTCAGACACGTATGTATTTTGCAAATTTCCATGTCTACAATACTCTGCACGGAGGTACTCTAGCTATTTGCTCCCACTTTCAATATGTATCTAGATCGAGACTTAGAGTCATCCAGATCGGTGTCAAAGCTTACGTAACTTTTTACGACGAACTCTTTGTCAACTCCATAACCGAGAAACATTTCCTTATTCCACTAAGGATAATTTTGACCGTTGTCCTGTGATCCACTCCTGGATCACTATTGTACCCTCTTGCCAAACTCATGGCGAGGTACACAATAGGTCCGGTACACAGCATAGCATACTTTATAGAACCTATGCCTGAGGCATAGGGAATGACTTTTCATTCTCTTTCTATTTTCTGCCGTGGTCGGAGGTCTTACTCAACTTCACACCTTGCAACACAGGCAAGAACTCCTTCTTTGACTGTTCCATTTTGAACTACTTCAAAATCTTGTCAAGGTATGTACTCGTTGAAAAATCTTATCAAGCGTCTTGATCTATCTCTATAGATCTTGATGCTCAATGTGTAAGCAGCTTCACTGAGGTCTTTCTTTGAAAAAATCCTTCCAAACACTCCTAGATGCTCTCCAGAAAATTCTACATCATTTCTGATCAACAATATGTCACTCACATATACTTATCAGAAAGGCTGTAGTGCTCCCACTCACTTTCTTGTACATACAGGCTTCACCGCAAGTCTGTATAAAACTATATGCTTTGATCACACTATCAAAACGTATATTCCAACTCCGAGATGCTTGCTCCAGTCCATAGATGGATCGCCGGAGCTTTGCACACTTTGTTAGCACCTTTAGGATCGACAAAACCTTTTGGTTGCATCACATACAACTCTTCTTTAAGAAATCCATTAAGGAATGCAGGTTTGACATCCATTTGCCAAATTTCATAAAATGCGACAATTGCTAACATGATTCGGACAAACTTTTAAGCATCGATACAAGTGAGAAAATCTCATCGTAGTCAACACCTTGAACTTGTCGAAAACATTTTTGCGACAATTCGAGCTTTGTAGATAGTAACACTACTATCAGCGTCTGTCTTCCTCTTGAAGATCCATTTATTCTCTATTGCTTGCCGATCATCGGGCAAGTCAGCCAAAGTCCATACTTTGTTCTCATACATGGATCTCATCTCAGATTTCATGGCCTCAAGCCATTTCGCGAAATCTGGGCTCATCATCGCTTCCTCATAATTCGTAGGTTCGTCATGGTCAAGTAACATGACCTCCAGAACAGGATTACCATACCACTCTAGTGCGGATCTTATTTTGGTTGACCTACGAGGTTCGGTAGTAACTTGATCTGAAGTTTCATGATCATCATCATTAGCTTCCTCACTAATTGGTGTAGGAATCACTGGAACGGATTTCTGTGATGAACTACTTTCCAATTCAGGAGAAGGTACAATTACCTCATCAAGTTCTACTTTCCTCCCACTCACTTCTTTCGAGAAAAACTCCTTCTCTAGAAAGGATCCACTCTTAGCAACAAAGATCTTGCCTTCGGATCTGTGATAGAAGGTGTACCCAACAGTTTCTTTTGGGTATCCTATGAAGACGCATTTCTCCGATTTGGGTTCGAGCTTATCAGGTTGAAGCTTTTTCACATAAGCATCGCAACCCCAAACTTTAAGAAACGACAACTTAGGTTTATTGCTAAACCACAGTTCATACGGTGTCGTCTCAACAGATTTATATGGTGCCCTATTTAAAGTGAATGCAGCTGTCTCTAATGCATAATCCCAAAACGATAGTGGTAAATCGGTAAGAGACATCATAGATCGCACCATATCCAATAAAGTACGGTTATGACATTCGGACACACCATTACGCTGTGGTATTCCAGGTGGCGTGAGTTGTGAAACTATTTCACATTGTTTTAAATGAAGACCAAACTCATAACTCAAATATTCGTCTCTTCGATCAGATCGTCGAAACTTTATTTTCTTGTTACAATGATTTTCTACTTCACTCTGAAATTCTTTGAACTTTTCAAATGTTTCAGACTTATGTTTCATCGAGTAGATATACCCATATCTGCTCAAATCATCTATGAAGGTCAGAAAATAACGATACCCACCGCGAGCCTTAACACTCATCGGACCGCACACATCAGTATGTATTGTTTCCAATAAGTCAGTTGCTCGCTCCATTGTTCCGGAGAACGGAGTCTTAGTCATCTTGCCCATGAGGCATGATTCGCAAGCATCAAGTGATTCATAATCAAGTGATTCCAAAATCCCATCAGCATGGAGTTTCTTCATGCGCTTTACACCAATATGACCTAAACGGCAGTGTCACAAATAAGTTGCACTATCATTATTAACTTTGCATCTTTTGGCTTCAATATTATGAATATGTGTATCACTACGATCGAGATCCAACAAACCATTTTCATTGGGTGTATAACCATAGAAGGTTTTATTCATGTAAACAGAACAACAATTATTCTCTAACTTAAATGAATAACCGTATTGCAATAAACATGATAAAATCATATTCATGCTTAACGAAAACACCAAATAACATTTATTTAGGTTCAACACTAATCGCGAAAGTATAGGGAGTGTGCGATGATGATCATATCAATTTTGGAACTACTTCCAACACACATCGTCACTTCACCCTTAACTAGTTTCTGTTCATTCTGAAACTCCCGTTTCGAGTTACTACTCTTAGCAACTAGATCAGTTTCAAATGCCGAGGGGTTGCTATAAACACTAGTAAAGTACACATAAATAACATGTATATCAAATATACCTTTGTTCACTTTGCCATCCTTCTTATCCGCCAAGTATCTAGGGTAGTTCCACTTCCAGTGACCATTTCCATTGCAGTAGAAGCACTCAGTCTCAGGCTTAGGTCCAGACTTGGGATTCTTCACTTGAGCAGCAACTTGCTTGCCATTCTTCTTGTAGTTCCCCTTCTATCCCTTTGCCCTTTTCTTGAAACTAGTGCTCTTGTTAACCATCAACACTTGGTGCTCTTTCTTGATTTCTACCTTCGTCGATTTCCGCATCGCGAAGAGCTCGGGAATTACTTTCGTCATCCCTTGCATATTATAGTTCATCACGAAGTTCTAGTTGAAGGAAATATGCCTTAGAGGCAATAATAAAGTTGTTATTTATATTTCCTTATATCATGATAAATGTTTATTATTCATGCTAGAATTGTATTAACCGAAAACTTAGTACATGTGTGAATACATAGACAAACAGAGTGTCACTAGTGTGCCTCTACTTCACTAGCTCGTTGAATCAAAGATGGTTAAGTTTCCTAGCCATAGACATGAGTTGTCATTTGATTAACGGGATCACATCATTAGAGAATGATGTGATTGACTTGACCCATTCTGTTAGCTTAGCATTTGATCGTTTAGTATATTGCTATTGCTTTCTTCATGACTTATACATGTTCCTATGACTATGAGATTATGCAACTCCCGAATACCGGAGGAACACTTTGTGTGCTACCAAACGTCACAACGTAACTGGGTGATTATAAAGGTGCTCTACAGGTGTCTCCGATGGTACTTGTTGAGTTGGCATAGATCGAGATTAGGATTTGTCACTCCGATTGTCGGAGAGGTATCTCTGGGCCCTCTCGGTAATGCACACCACTATAAGCCTTGCAAGCAATGTGACTAATGAGTTAGTTGCGGGATGATGCATTACGGAACGAGTATAGAGACTTGCCAGTAACGAGATTGAACTAGGTATTGAGATACCGACGATCGAATCTCGGGCAAGTAACATATCGATGACAAAGGGAATAACGTATGTTGTTATGCGGTTTGACCGATAAAGATCTTCGTAGAATATGTAGGAACCAATATATGCATCCAGGTTCCGCTATTGTTTATTGACCGGAGATGAGTCTCGGTCATGTCTACATAGTTCTCGAAACCGTAGGATCCGCACGCTTAACGTTCGGTGACGATCGGTATTATGAGTTTATGTGTTTTGATGAACCGAAGATAGTTCGGTGTTTCGGATGTGATCACGAACATGACGAGGAGTCTCGAAATGGTCGAGAAATAAAGATTGATATATTGGACGGCTATATTCGGACAACAGAAGTATTCCGGGTGGTTTCGGAGAAAACCGGAGTGCCGGAGGGGTTACCGGAACCCCCCGGGGAAGTATTGGGCCTTACTGGGCCTTAGGGGAGAGAGAGGGCAGCAGCCCAGGAGGTGGCGCGCCCCCTCCCATGGGGAGTCCGAATTGGACTAGGGGAGGGGGGCGCGGCCCCTCTTTCCCTCTCCCTCTCCCTCTCCTTCCTTCCCTCTTTCCCCTTCCTAGTAGGACTAGGAAAGGATGAATCCTACTCCTACTAGGAGGAGGATTCCTCCTCTCCTTGGGGCGCACCAAGGCCGGCCGGCTTCCCCCCTTGCTCCTTTATATACGGGGGCGGGGGGCACCCTAGGACACACAAGTTGATTGTTCCAAGCCGTGTGCGGTGCCCCCCTCCACCATATTCCACCTCGGTCATATCGTAGCGGTGCTTAGGCGAAGCCCTGTGACGGTAGCTTCATCATCACCATCATCACGCCGTCGTGCTGACGGAACTCTCCCTCAAAGCTCTACTGGATCGTGAGTTCATGGGACGTCACCAAGCTGAACGTGTGCAGATCGCGGAGGTGCCGTACATTCAGTACTAGGATCGATCGATCGTGAAGACATATGACTACATCAACTGCGTTGTCATAACGCTTCCGCTTACGGTCTACGAGGGTACGTGGACGACACTCTCCCCTCTCGTTGCTATGCATCACCATGATCTTGCGTGTCCGTAGGAATTTTTTTGAAATTACTACGTTCCCCAACAGTGGCATCCAAGCCAGGTTTATGCGTAGATGTTATATGCACGAGTAGAAAACAAGTGAGTTATGGGTGATACTAGTCATACTGCTTACGAGCATGTCATACTTTGATTCGGCGGTATTGTTGGATGAAGCGGCCCGGACCGACATTACGCATACGCTTACGCGAGACTGGTTCTACCGACGTGCTTCGCACACAGGTGGCTGGCGGGTGCTAGTTTCTCCAACTTTAGTTGAATCAAGTGTGGCTACGCCCGGTCCTGGTGAAGGTTAAAATAGCACATACTTAACAAAATATCGTTGTGGTTTTGATGCGTAGGTAAGACCGGTTCTTTCTCAGCCCGTAGCAGCCACGTAAAACTTGCAACAACAAAGTAGAGGGCGCCTAACTTGTTTTTGAAGGGCATGCTGTGATGTGATATGGTCAAGACATGGTGCTAAATTTTATTGTATGAGATGATCATGTTTTGTAACGGAGTTATCGGCAACTGGCAGAAGCCATATGGTTGTCGCTTTATTGTATGAAATGCAATCGCCATGTAATTGCTTTACTTTATCACTAAACGGTAGCGATAGTCGTAGAAGCAATAGTTAGTGAGACGACAAATGATGCTACGATGGAGATCAAGGTGTCGCGCCGGTGACGATGGTGATCATGATGGTGCTTTGGAGATGGAGATCAAAGGCACAAGATGATGATGGCCATATCATATCACTTATTTTGATTGCATGTGATGTTTATCTTTTATGCATCTTATTTTGCTTAGATCGACGGTAGCATTATAAGATGATCTCTCACTAAATTTCAAGGTACAAGTGTTCTCCCTGAGTATGCACCATTGCGAAAGTTCGTCGTGCCAAGACACCACGTGATGATCTGGTGTGATAAGCTCTACGTTCACATACAACGGGTGCAAGCCAGTTTTGCACACGCAGAATACTCGGGTTAAACTTGACGAGCCTAGCAGATGCAGATATGGCCTCGGAACACTGGAGACCGAAAGGTCGAGCGTGAATCATATAGTAGATATGATCAACATAGTGATGTTCACCATTAAAAACTACTCCATCTCACGTGATGATCGGACATGGTTTAGTTGATTTGGATCACGTGATCACTTAGATGATTAGAGGGATGTCTATCTAAGTGGGAGTTCTTAAGTAATTTGATTAATTGAACTTTAATTTATCATGAACTTAGTACCTGATAGTTTTGTGCATGTCTATGTTTTTGTAGATAGATGGCCCGTGCTGTTGTTCCGTTGAATTTTAATGCGTTCCTAGAGAAAGCTAAGTTGAAAGATGATGGTAGCAACTACACGGGCTGGGTCCGTCACTTGAGGATTATCCTCATTGCTGCACAGAAGAATTACGTCCTGGAAGCACCGCTGGGTGACAAACCCGCTGCAGGAGCAACGCCAGATGTTATGAACGTCTGGCAGAGCAAAGCTGATGACTATTTGATAGTTCAGTGTGCAATGCTTTACGGCTTAGAACCGGGACTTCAACAACGTTTTGAACGTCATGGAGCATATGAGATGTTCCAGGAGTTGAAGTTAATATTTCAAGCAAATGCCCGGATTGAGAGATATGAAGTCTCCAATAAGTACTATAGCTGCAAGATGGAGGAGAACAGTTCTGTAAGTGAACATATACTCAAAATGTCTGGGTATAATAATCACTTGATTCAACTGGGAGTTAATCTTCCGGATGATAGTGTCATTGACAGAATTCTTCAATCACTGCCATCAAGCTACAAGAGCTTCGTGATGAACTATAACATGCAAGGGATGGATAAGACAATTCCCGAGCTCTTCGCAATGCTAAAGGCTGTGGAGGTAGAAATCAAGAAGGAGCATCAAGTGTTGATGGTCAACAAGACCACCAGTTTCAAGAAAAAGGGTAAAGGGAAGAAGGGGAACTTCAGGAAAAACGGTAAGCAAGTTGCTGCTCAAGTGAAGAAGCCCAAGTCTGGACCTAAGCCTGAGACTGAGTGCTTCTACTGCAAAGGGACTGGTCACTGGAAGCGGAACTGCCCCAAGTATTTGGCGGATAAGAAGGATGGCAAGGTGAACAAAGGTATATGTGATATACATGTTATTGATGTGTACCTTACTAATACTCGCAGTAGCACCTGGGTATTTGATACTGGTTTTGTTGCTAATATTTGCAACTCGAAACAGGGACTACGGATTAAGCGGAGATTGGCCAAGGACGAGGTGACGATGCGTGTGGGAAATGGTTCCAAAGTCGATGTAATCGCGGTCGGCACGCTACCTCTACATCTACCTTCGGGATTAGTTTTAGACCTGAATAATTGTTATTTGGTGCCAGCGTTAAGCATGAACATTATATCTGGATCTTGTTTGATGCGAGACGGTTATTCATTTAGATCAGAGAATAATGGTTGTTCTATTTATATGAGTAATATCTTTTATGGTCATGCACCCTTGAAGAGTGGTCTATTTATATTGAATCTCAATAGTAGTGATACACATATTCATAATATTGAAGCCAAAAGATGCAGAGTTGATAATGATAGTGCAACTTATTTGTGGCACTGCCGTTTAGGTCATATTGGTGTAAAGCGCATGAAGAAACTCCATTCTGATGGACTTTTGGAATCACTTGATTATGAATCACTTGGTACTTGCGAACCATGCCTAATGTGCAAGATGACTAAAACTCCGTTCTCCGGAACAATGGAGCGAGCAACAGATTTGTTGGAAACCATACATACTGATGTATGTGGTTCGATGAATGTTGAGGCTCGCGGCGGGTATCGTTATTTTCTCACCTTCACAGATGATTTGAGCAGATATGGGTATATCTACTTGATGAAACATAAGTCTGAAACATTTGAAAAATTCAAAGAATTTCAGAGTGAAGTGGAAAATCATCGTAACAAGAAAATAAAGTTTCTACGATCTGATCGTGGAGGAGAATATTTGAGTTACGAGTTTGGTCTTCATTTGAAACAACACGGAATAGTTTCGCAACTCACGCCACCCGGAACACCACAGCGTAATGGTGTGTCCGAACGTCGTAATCGTACTTTACTGGATATGGTGCGATCTATGATGTCTCTTAGTGATTTACCGCTATCGTTTTGGGGTTATGCTTTAGAGACGACTGCATTCACGTTAAATAGGGCACCATCTAAATCCGTTGAGACAACACCTTATGAACTATGGTTTGGTAATAAACCAAAGTTGTCATTTCTTAAAGTTTGGGGCTGCGATGCTTATGTGAAAAAGCTTCAACCTGATATGCTCGAACCCAAATCGGAGAAATGTTTCTTCAGAGGATACCCAAAGGAGACTGTTGGGTACACCTTCTATCACAGATCCGAAGGCAAGACATTCGTTGCTAAGAAAGGATCCTTTCTAGAGAAGGAGTTTCTCTCGAAAGAAGTGAGTGGGAGGAAAGTAGAACTTGATGAGGTAATTGTACGTGCTCCCTTATTGGAAAGTAGTTAATCACAGAAATATGTTCCTGTGACTCCTACACCAATTAGTGAGGAAGCTAATGATGATGATCATGTAACTTCAGATCAAGTTACTACTGAGCCTCGTAGGTCAACCAGAGTGAGATCCACACCAGAGTGGTATGGTAATCCTGTTCTGGAGGTCATGTTACTTGACCATGACGAACCTACGAACTATGAGGAAGCGATGATGAGCCCAGATTCCGCGAAATGGCTTGAGGCCATGAAATCTGAGATGGGATCCATGTATGAGAACAAAGTGTGGACTTTGGTTGACTTGCCGGATGATCGGCAAGCCATCGAGAATAAATGGATCTTCAAGAAGAAGACAGACGTTAACGGTAATGTAACTGTCTACAAAGCTTGACTTGTTGCGAAAGGTTTTCAACAAGTTCAAGGAGTTGACTACGATGAGACCTTCTCACCTGTACCGATGCTTAAGTCCGTCCGAGTCATGTTAGCAATTGCTGCATTTTATGATTATGAAATTTGGCAAATGGATGTAAAGACTGCATTCCTGAATGGATTTCTCGAAGAAGAGTTGTATATGATGCAACCTGACGGTTTTATCGATCCAAAGGATGCTAACAAAGTGTGCAAGATCCAGCGATCCATTTATGGACTGGTGCAAGCATCTCGGAGTTGGAATAAATGTTTTGATAGTGTGATCAAAGCATATGGTTTTATACAGACTTTTGGAGAAGCCTGTATTTACAAGAAAGTGAGTGGGAGCTCTGTAGCATTTCTAATATTATATGTGTTGGGGAACGTAGTAATTTCAAAAAAATTCTACGCACACGCAAGATCATGGTGACGCATAGCAACGAGAGGGGAGAGTGTTGTCCACGTACCCTCGTAGACCGAAAGCGGAAGCGTTAACACAATGCGGTTGATGTAGTCGTACGTCTTCACGATCCGACCGATCAAGTACCGAACGCACGGCACCTCCGAGTTCAGCACACGTTCAGCTCGATGACGTCCCTCGAACTCCGATCCAGCCGAGTGTTGAGGGAGAGTTTCGCCAGCACGATGGCGTGGTGACGATGATGATGTTCTACCGACGCAAGGCTTCGCCTAAGCACCGCTACGATATTATCGAGGTGTAATGTGGTGGAGGGGGGCACCGCACACGGCTAAGAGATCAATGATCAATTGTGTTGTCTAGAGGTGCGCCTCTGCCCCCGTATATAAAGGAGAAAGGGGGGTTCGGCCGGCCAAGGGGAGAGGCGCGCCAGGAGGAGTCCTACTCCTACCGGGAGTAGAACTCCCCCACTTTTCCATGTTGGACTAGGAGAGAGAGGGGAAAGAGGTGGAGGGGAGGAAGGAAAGGGGGGCGCCGCCCCCCTCTCCTTGTCCTATTCGGACTGGGGGGAGGGGCGTGCGGCCCTGCCCTGGCCTCCTCTCCTCTCTTCCACCTAGGCCCACTAAGGCCCATTAAGTTACCGGGGGGTTCCGGTAACCTCCCGGTACTCCGGAAAAATCCCGATTTCACCCGGAACACTTCCGATGTCCAAACATAGGCTTCCAATATATCAATCTTTATGTCTCGACCATTTCGAGACTCCTCGTCATGTCCGTGATCACATCCGGGACTCCGAACAACCTTCGGTACATCAAAATATATAAACTCATAATATAACTGTCATCGTAACGTTAAGCGTGCGGACCCTACGGGTTCGAGAACTATGTAGACATGACCGAGACACCTCTCCGGTCAATAACCAATAGCGGAACCTGGATGCTCATATTGGTTCCCACATATTCTACGAAGATCTTTATCGGTCAGACCGCATAACAACATACGTTGTTCGCTTTGTCATCGGTATGTTACTTGCCCGAGATTCAATCGTCGGTATCTTGATACCTAGTTCAATCTCGTTACCGGCAAGTCTCTTTACTCGTTCCGTAATACATCATCCCGCAACTAACTCATTAGTTACAATGCTTGCAAGGCTTATAGTGATGTGTATTACTGAGTGGGCCCAGAGATACCTCTCCGACAATCGGAGTGACAAATCCTAATCTCGAAATACGCCAACCCAACAAGTACCTTCGGAGACACCTGTAGAGCACCTTTATAATCACCCAGTTACGTTGTGACGTTTGGTAGCACACAAAGTGTTCCTCCGGTAAACGGGAGTTGCATAATCTCATAGTCATAGGAACATGTATAAGTCATGAAGAAAGCAATAGCAACATACTAAACGATCAAGTGGTAAGCTAACGGAATGGGTCAAGTCAATCACATCATTCTCCTAATGATGTGATCCCATTAATCAAATGACAACTCATGTCAATGGCTAGGAAACATAACCATCTTTGATCAACGAGCTAGTCAAGTAGAGGCATACTAGTGACACTCTGTCTATGTATTCACACATGTATCAAGTTTCCGGTTAATACAATTCTAGCATGAATAATAAACATTTATCGTGATATAAGGAAATAAATAATAACTTTATTATTGCCTCTAGGGCATATTTCCTTCAGTCTCCCACTTGCACTAGAGTCAATAATCTAGTTCACATCGCCATGTGATTTAACATCAATAGTTCACATCACCATGTGATTAACACCCATAGTTCACATCGTCATGTGACCATCACCCAAAGGGTTTACTAGAGTCAATAATCTAGTTCACATCGCTATGTGATTAACACCCAAAGAGTACTAAGGTGTGATCATGTTTTGCTTGTGAGATAATTTTAGTCAACGGGTCTGTCACATTCAGATCCGTAAGTATTTTGCAAATTTCTATGTCTACAATGCTCTGCACGGAGCTACTCTAGCTAATTGCTCCCACTTTCAATGTGTATCTAGACCGAGACTTAGAGTCATCTAGATTAGTGTCAAAACTTGCATCGACGTAACCCTTTACGACGAGCCTTTTGTCACTTCCATAATCGAGAAACATATCCTTATTCCAGTAAGGATAAATTTGACCGCTGTCCAGTGATCTACTCCTAGATCACTATTGTACTCCCTTGCCAAAATCAGTGTAGGGTATACAATAGATCTGGTACACAGCATGGCATACTTTATAGAACCTATGGCCGAGGCATAGGGAATGACTTTCATTCTTTTTCTATCTTCTGCTGTGGTCGGGTTTTGAGTCTTACTCAATTTCACACCTTGTAACACAGGCAAGAAACTCTTTCTTTGACTGTTCCATTTTGAACCACTTCAAAATCTTGTTAAGGTATGCACTCATTGAAAAAACTTATCAAGCGTCTTGATCTATCTCTATAGATCTTGATGCTCAATATGTAAGCAACTTCACCGTGGTCTTTTTTTGAAAAACTCCTTTCAAACACTCCTTTATGCTTTGCAGAATAATTCTACATTATTTCTGATCAACAATACGTCATTCACATATACTTATCAGAAATGTTGTAGTGCTCCCACTCACTTTCTTGTAAATACAGGCTTCACCGCAAGTCTGTATAAAACTATATGCTTTGATCAACTTATCAAAGCGTATATTCCAACTCCGAGATGCTTGCACCAGTCCATAGATGGATCGCTGGAGTTTGCATATTTTGTTAGCACCTTTAGGATTGACAAAACCTTCTGGTTGCATCATATACAACTCTTCTTTAATGAATCCATTAAGGAATGCAGTTTTGTTTATCCATTTGCCAGATTTCATAAAATGCGGCAATTGCTAACATGATTTGGACAGACTTAAGCATCGCTGCGAGTGAGAAAATCTCATCGTATTCAACACTTTGAACTTTGTCAAAAACCTTTTTCCGACAAGTCTAGCTTTGTAGATAGTAACACTACTATCAGCGTATGTCTTCCTCTTGAAGATTCATTTATTTTTATGGCTCGCCGATCATTGGGCAAGTCAATCAAAGTCCATACTTTGTTCTCATACATGGATCCCATCTCAGATTTCATGGCCTCAAGCCATTTTGCGGAATCTTGGCTCACCATCGCTTCTTCATAGTTCATAGGTTCGTCATGGTCTAGTAACATAACCTCCAAAACAGGATTACCGTACCACTCTGGTGCGGATCTTACTCTGGTTGACCTACGAGGTTCAGTAACAACTTGATCTGAAGTTTCATGATCATCATCATTAACTTCCTCATTAATTGGTGTAGGTGTCACAGGAACCAGTTTCTGTGATGAACTACTTTCCAATAAGCGATGAGGTACAGTTACTTCATCAAGTTCTACTTTCCTCCCACTCACTTCTTTCGAGAGAAACTCCTTCTCTAGAAAGGATCCATTCTTAGCAACGAATGTCTTGAATTCGGATCTGTGATAGAAGGTGTACCCAACTGTCTCCTTTGGGTATCCTATGAAGACACATTTCTCCGATTTGGGTTTGAGCTTATCAGGATGAAACCTTTTCACATAAGCATCGCAACCCCAAACTTTAAGAAACGACAACTTTGGTTTCTTGCCAAACCACAATTTATAAGATGTCGTCTCAACGGATTTAGATGGTACCCTATTTAACGTGAATGCAGCTGTCTCTAATGCATAACCCCAAAACGATAGTGGTAGATCGGTAAGAAACATCATATATCACACCATATCTAATAAAGTACAGTTACGATGTTCGGACACACGATTACACCGTGGTGTTCCGGGTGGCGTGAGTTGCGAAACTATTCCGCATTGTTTCAAATGTATGCCAAACTCGTAACTCAAATATTCTCCTCCACGATCTGATCGTAGAAACTTTATTTTCTTGTTACGATGATTTTCCACTTCGCTCTGAAATTATTTGAACTTTTCAAATGTTTCAGACTTATGTTTCATTAAGTAGATATACCCATATCTGCTCAAATCATCTGTGAAGGTGAGAAAATAACGATATCCGCCACGAGCCTCAATATTCATCGGACCACATACATCTGTATGTATGATTTCCAACAAATTAGTTGCTCTCTCCATAGTTCCGGGGAACGGCGTTTTAGTCATCTTGCCCATGAGGCACGGTTCGCAAGCATCAAGTGATTCATCATCAAGTGATTCCAAAATCCCATCAGTATGGAGTTTCTTCATGCGCTTTACACCAATATGACCTAAACGGCAGTGCCACAAATAAGTTGCACTATCATTATTAACTTTGCATCTTTTGGCTTCATTATTATGAATATGTGTATCACTACGATCGAGATCCAACAAACCATTTTATTGGGTGTATGACCATAGAAGGTTTTATTCATGTAAACAGAACAACAATTATTCTCTAATTTAAATGAATAACCGTATTGCAACAAACATGATCAAATCATATTCATGCTCAACGCAAACACCAAATAACATTTATTTAGTTTCAACACTAATCCCGAAAGTATAGGGAGTGTGCGATGATGATCATATCAATCTTGGAACTACTTCCAACACACATCGTCACCTCGCCTTTTACTAGTCTCTGTTTATTCTGCAACTCCTGTTTCGAGTTACTACTCTTAGCAACTGAACCAGCATCAAATAGCGAGGGGTTGCTATAAACACTAGTAAAGTACACATAAATAACATGTATATCCAATATACCTTTGTTCACTTTGCCATCCTTCTTATCCACCAAATAGTTGGGGTAGTTCCGCTTCCAGTGACCAGTCCCTTTGCAGTAGAAGCACTTAGTCTCAGGCTTAGGACCAGACTTAGGCTTCTTCACTTGAGCAGCAACTTGCTTGCCGTTCTTCTTGAAGTTCCCCTTCTTTCCTTTGCCCTTTTCTTGAAACTAGTGGTCTCGTCAACCATCAACACTTGATGTTTTTCTTGATTTCTACCTTTGTCGATTTCAGCATCACGAAGAGCTCGGGAATTACTCTCGTCATCCCTTGCATACTATAGTTCATCACGAAGTTCTACTAACTTGGTGATGGTGACTAGAGAATTCTGTCAATCACTATTTTATCTGGAAGATTAACTCCCACTTGATTCAAGCGATTGTAGTACCCAGACAATCTGAGCACATGCTCACTACTTGAGCTATTCTCCTCCATCTTTTAGCTATAGAACTTGTTGGAGACTTCATATCTCTCAACTCGGGTATTTTCTTGAAATATTAACTTCAACTCCTGGAACATCTCATATGGTCCATGACGTTCAAAACGTCTTTGAAGTCCCGATTCTAAGCCGTTAAGCATGGTGCACTAAACTATCAAGTAGTCATCATATTGAGCTAGCCAAACGTTCATAACATCTGCATCTGCTCCTGTAATAGGTCTGTCACCTAGCGGTGCATCAAGGACATAATTCTTCTGTGCAGCAATGAGGATAATCCTCAGATCACGGATCCAATCCGCATCTTTGCTACTAACATCTTTCAACATAATTTTTCTCTAGGAACATAACAAAAATAAACACAGGGAAGCAACAACGCGAGCTATTGATCTACAACATAATTTGCAAAATACTATCAGGACTAAGTTCATGATAAATTTAAGTTCTATTAATCATATGACTTAAGAACTCCCAGTTAGATAGACATCCCTCTAATCATCTAAGTGATTACGTGATCCAAATCAACTAAACCATAACCGATCATCACGTGAAATGGAGTAGCTTTCAATGGTGAACATCACTATGTTGATCATATCTACTATATGATTCACGCTCGACCTTTCGGTCTCAGTGTTCCGAGGCCATATCTGCATATGCTAGGCTCGTCAAGTTTAACCTGAGTATTCTGCGTGTGCAAAACTGGCTTGCACCCGTTGTAGATGGACATAGAGCTTATCACACCCGATCATCACGTGGTGTCCGGGCACGATGAACTTTGGCAACGGTGCATACTCAGGGAGAACACGTTTATCTTGAAATTTAGTGAGAGATCGTCTTATAATGCTACCGTCAATCAAAGCAAGATAAGATGCATAAAAGATAAACATCACATGCAATCAATATAAGTGATATGATATGGCCATCATCATCTTGTGCTTGTGATCTCCATCTCCGAAGCACCGTCATGATCACCATCGTCACCGGCGCGACACCTTGATCCACATCGTTGCATCGTTGTCGTCTCGCTAACTATTGCTTCTACGACTATCGCTACCGCTTAGTGATAGAGTAAAACAATTACATGGCGATTGCATTGCATACAATAAAGCGACAACCATATGGCTCCTGCCAGTTGTCGATAACTCGGTTACAAAACATGATCATCTCATACAATAAAATATAGCATCATGTCTTGACCATATCACATCACAACATGCCCTGCAAAACAAGTTAGACGTCCTCTACTTTGTTGTTGCAAGTTTTACGTGGCTGCTACGGGCTTAGCAAGAACCGTTCTTACCTACGCATCAAAACCACAACGATAGTTTGTCAAGTTGGTGTTGTTTTAACCTTCGCAAGGACCGGGCGTAGCCAAACTCGGTTCAACTAAAGTGAGAGAGACAGACACCCGCCAGTCACCTTTAAGCAACGAGTGCTCGCAACGGTGAAACCAGTCTCGCGTAAGCATACGCGTAATGTCGGTCCGGGCCGCTTCATCTCACAATACCCCCAAACCAAAATATGACATGCTGGTAAGCAGTATGACTTATATCGCCCACAACTCACTTGTGTTCTACTCGTGCATATAACATCAACGCATAAAACCAGGCTCGGATGCCACTGTTGGGGAACGTAGTAATTTCAAAAAAAATCTACGCACACGCAAGATCATGGTGATGCATAGCAACGAGAGGGGAGAGTGTTGTCCACGTACCCTCGTAGACCGAAAGCGGAAGCGTTAACACAACGCGGTTGATGTAGTCGTACGTCTTCACGATCCGACCGATCAAGTACCGAACGCACGGCACCTCCGAGTTCAGCACACGTTCAGCTCGATGACGTCCCTTGAACTCCGATCCAGCCGAGTGTTGAGGGAGAGTTTCGTCAGCACGACGGCGTGGTGACGATGATGATGTTCTACCGACGCAGGGATTCGCCTAAGCACCGCTACGATATTATCGAGGTGTAATATGGTGGAGGGGGGCACCGCACACGGCTAAGAGATCAATGATCAATTGTGTTGTCTAGAGGTGCCCCTCTGCCCCCGTATATAAAGGATCAAGGGGGGGTTCGGCCGGCCAAGGGGAGAGGCGCGCCAGGAGGAGTCCTACTCCTACAGGGAGTAGGACTCCCCCCTTTTCCATGTTGGACTAGGAGAGAGAGGGGAAAGAGGTGGAGGGGAGGAAGGAAAGGGGGGGCGCCGCCCCCCTCTCCTTGTCTTATTCGGACTAGGGGGAGGGGCGTGCGGCCCTGCCCTGGCCTCCTCTCCTCTCTTCCACCTAGGCCCACTAAGGCCCATTAAGTTACCGGGGGGTTCCGGTAACCTCCCGGTACTCCGGAAAAATCCCGATTTCACCCGGAACACTTCCGATGTCCAAACATAGGCTTCCAATATATCAATCTTTATGTCTCGACCATTTCGAGACTCCTCGTCATGTCCGTGATCACATCCGGGACTCCGAACAACTTTCGGTACATCAAAACATATAAACTCATAATATAACTGTCATCGTAACCTTAAGCGTGCGGACCCTACGGGTTCGAGAACTATGTAGACATGACCGAGACACCTCTCCGGTCAATAACCAATAGCGGAACCTGGATGCTTATATTGGTTCCCACATATTCTACGAAGATCTTTATCGGTCAGACCGCATAACAACATACGTTGTTCCCTTTGTCATCGGTATGTTACTTGCCCGAGATTCGATCGTCGGTATCTCGATACCTAGTTCAATCTCGTTACCGGCAAGTCTCTTTACTCGTTCCGTAATACATCATCCCGCAACTAACTCATTAGTTACAATGCTTGCAAGGCTTAAGTGATGTGTATTACCGAGAGGGCCCAGAGATACCTCTCCGACAATCGGAGTGACAAATCCTAATCTCGAAATACGCCAACCCAACAAGTACCTTCGGAGACACCTGTAGAGCACCTTTATAACCACCCAGTTACGTTGTGACGTTTGGTAGCACACAAAGTGTTCCTCCGGTAAACGGGAGTTGCATAATCTCATAGTCATAGGAACATGTATAAGTCATGAAGAAAGCAATAGCAACATACTAAACGATCGAGTGCTAGGCTAACGGAATGGCTCAAGTCAATCACATCATTCTCCTAATGATGTGATCCCGTTAATCAAATAACAACTCATGTAAATGGTTAGGAAACATAACCATCTTTGATCAACGAGCTAGTCAAGTAGAGGCATACTAGTGACACTTTGTTTGTCTATGTATTCACACAAGTATTATGTTTCCGGTTAATACAATTCTAGCATGAATAATAAACATTTATCATGATATAAGGAAATAAATAATAACTTTATTATTGCCTCTAGGGCATATTTCCTTCAAATACAATACGTGTCGTTTCCCCTACTGTCACTGGGATCAAGCACCACATGATTGAACCCAAAGCTAAGCACTTCTCCCATCGCAAGAAAGATCAATCTAGTAGGCCAAACCAAACTGATAATTCGAAGAGACTTGCAAAGATAACCAATCATACATAAAAGAATTCAGAGAAGATTCAAATATTTTTCATAGATAATCTTGATCATAAACCCACAATTCATCGGATCTCGACAAACACACCGCAAAAAGAGTTACATCGAATAGATCTCCAAGTTCGAGGAGAACTTTGTATTGAGATCCAAAGAGAGAGAAGAAGCCACCTAGCTAATAACTATGGACCCAAAGGTCCGTGGTAAACTACTCACACATCATCGGAGAGGCTATGTTGTTGATGTAGAAGCCCTCCGTGATCGATGCCCCCTTCGGCAGAGCGCCGGAAAAGGCCCCAAGATGGGATCTCACGGGTACAGAAGGTTGCGGCGGTGGAAATAGGGTTTCGTGGTGCTCCTCGATGGTTTCGGGGTACGTAGGTATATATAGGAGGAAGAAGTAGGTCGGTGGAGCCACGAGGGTCCCACGAGGGTGGAGGGCGCGCCCAGGGGGGTAGGCGCGCCCCCTGCCTCGTGGCCTCCTCGTTCATTTCTTGACGTCCACTCCAAGTCCTCTGGATCACATTTGTTCCAAAAATCACGCTCCCGAAGGTTTCATTCCTTTTGGACTCCGTTTGATATTCCTTTTCTGCGAAACACTGAAATAGGCAAAAAAACAGCAATTTGCACTGGGCCTTGGGTTAATAGGTTAGTCCCAAAAATAATATAAAAGTGTATAATAAAGCCCATTAAACATCCATCACAAAATATATAAAAGCATGGAGCAATCAAAAATTATAGATACGTTCGAGACGTATCACCCAGGAAGGCCCATTGACCCCCCGGGGTGTTCCGGTAACTCCCCGGTATTCCAGTATTTATCCGGTGACCCCCGGAACCTTTCCGGTGTCCGAATATAACCTTCCAATATATCAATCTTTATGTCTCGATCATTTCGAGACTCCTCGTCATGTCCGTGATCTTACCCGGGACATCGAACAACCTTCGGTACATCAAAACACATAAACTCATAATACGATCGTCATCGAACGTTAAGCGTGCGGACCCTACGGGTTCGAGAACTATGTAGACATGACCGAGACACATCTCCGGTCAATAACCAATAGCGGACCTGGATGCTCATATTTGCTCCTACATATTCTATGAAGATCTTTATCGGTCAAACCGCATAACAACATACGTTGTTCCCTTTGTCATCAGTATGTTACTTGCCCGAGATTCGATCGTCGGTATCATCATACCTAGTTCAATCTCGTTACCGGCAAGTCTCTTTACTCGTTCCGTAATGCATCATCCCGCAACTAACTCATTAATCACATTGCTTGCAAGGCTTATAGTGATGTGCATTACCGAGAGGGCCCAGAGATACCTCTCCGATACACGGAGTGACAAATCCTAATCTTGATCTATGCCAGCCCAACAAACACCTTCGGAGACACCTGTAGAGCATCTTTATAATCACCCAGTTATGTTGTGACGTTTGATAGCACACAAGATGTTCCTCCGGTATTCGGGAGTTGCATAATCTCATAGTCAGAGGAACATGTATAAGTCATGAAGAAAGCAATAGCAATAAAACTTAACGATCATTATGATAAGCTAACGGATGGGTCTTGTCCATCACATCATTCTCCTAATGATGTGATCCCGTTCATCAAATGACAACACATGTCTATGGTCAGGAAACTTAACCATATTTGATTAACGAGCTAGTCTAGTAGAGGCATACTAGGGACACTTTGTTTTGTCTATGTATTCACACATGTATCAAGTTTTTGGTTAATACAATTCTAGCATGAATAATAAACATTTATCATGATATAAGGAAATAAATAATAACTTTATTATTGCCTCTTGGGCATATTTCCTTCAGCATCATGTTAATTCTTTGTGTGAAGAGAGGAGAAGGGGTGGGTGGTCCTCAATGAGCAGACGCAAAGCATCGTTCCCTCGAAGGAGCTCCCCGACACGAAGGACGCTCACATTCCCTCCCTATTTGGGTCCTTTATTTTTTTCATGTCTATTGTTATAAAAACCTTTTGGCTCATATTTGCTTTGCATAAAATAAAAAATGCACCAATATTTTGCTAATCTTAGATGGACCAATACTTTCAAAATTGCAGTTTTAGATAAAATGTTGCAATCTTAGATGGCTAAGGGCAACTCTAGCAGACCCCTTATCCTCTAGCTCTTCAAATGCTTTTCTAAACCTTAACTCATCAAAGCCGAGGAGTTCAGAAAGTGGTCGGAACTAACCAGACCCTCAAATTTAACCCATCAAATGAACTAGACCCCACATGGAAGTTTCTTTTCCTCTTCTTCTTCTTTCTGGTGCGCCCAACCGGAGCAGTATCTCGACCACACACAACTCCGACATGTCGCCCTGCCTGACCCCGCCGCCTCACCATCGCCGCGAGGTTCGACGCGCCCATGCCCATGTTGTCTAGCTCTACAAAGCGAGGAATGGCGCGTTGGATGAGGTCCCTGGTGGTGGCGCTCACGCCCGATGCGACCGGGAAGCGCATCGGTTGGCTGAAGACGTTGAACAACGTGGCGTGGTTTCCATCCCCTTGAAAGGCGTGGTGTCTTGCAACAACTCATAAAAAGGGAAGACACCGAACACCCACCAATCGACGACGATCTTTATGTTAGGTACTTGTCCGTTTCGACAAAGAACCTGGAACAACACGCAGATCAGCCAAATATGCCACAACTTTGACCAAATTCCTGCGGGCGGCGACACCGGCGGCATAACTTTGGCGGGTGGGGTCACCGGGGGAGCGGAGGCAGCCAACAGTTTCACTCCCGAGGCGGTCGGTGGTGACGAAGGCGGACGGAGAAGGCGTCGTACATGGGAAAGATCAAGAAATATTTCTGCTCAGGGTAGCAGGAGTAATTTTAGTGTGAACTTATATCGCCTCTCAAAATTGAGAAAGTTTAGAACTTATTTGGGCTTAGGGTGAATTCCATATATGCCACTCAAAACTTGCCCATATTCCCATCTGCCATTGGAAATTTCCCTCTCCCAGATATGCCATTGAAAATTTGCACCGCACACAGATATGCCACTATGGTCAGTTTGACCGTTAGTTGACTGTCAAGTGGCACTTGGAAAGACGATTTTGCCCCTGGTACTGTAGCGGCGATACACTGTAGCACTCCGAACAAATTTGATCACTTTCGAAATTGCGGGCACACGTACTGTAGCGTCCACTTTTACAAAAAAAATGCTAGTTTTTTGAAATTGCGAACAATTTTTTCAAAAAAAAGTGTTAGGAATTCAGAATTTGAAATTACGGAGATTTATTTTGAAATTCAAAAAAAATGTTTGAATTTCAAATTTGTTCGGATGCTACAGTATATCGTCGCTACAGTACGGACGCCCCGCAATTCGAGATTGGCCAAATTTGTTCGGAATGCTACAGTATGTCGCCACTACAGTACAGGGGCAAAGTCGTCTTTTCACATGCCACTTGACAGTCAACTAACGGTCAAACTGGCCATAGTGGCATATCTGTACACGGTGCAAATTTTCAATGGCATATTTGGGAGAGGGAAATTTCCAATGGCAGATGAAGGTACGGGCAAGTTTTGAGTGGCATATATGGAATTCACCCTTGGGCTTAACTCCTGAAATTTTTTAGGAGTTAGCCGGATAGGAGTTTGTTTAGGTGCAGTTAACTCCTTGAAAGAGGATATTTTGAGTAGTTAACCCTTTTTGAGGGATCGACTAGTGTTGCCCTAACATTTGCGAAAAAATTAGAAGCAAAAGTGACGGAAAACATAATAGCAACATGTTGTTTTTCCAGGATGATTTACTAACAATTAGCAAACCAATCAAAACCGTTGAAATTTGAACTCAAATTAAACGATGGGTCGGTGTCTGAACTTTGCTTAAATCAGTCACATTTCTTTGGTTTTGAATCAGGCTTTAACCAAACTTATCTCTAAGTCGATCTACATATAACCTACAAAACACATATTGTAGCAAATTTTGTCTAAAGTTGCACACCCTAAAATAGTGCAATTTCAGGCGTTAATGTTAAGTTTTTTCTAAAAGCAGGCTGCAGAAAGTTAATTAGCAAAACGGCTAACCATGATGAACGTTTGGAGACTCCTAGACAAGAACCTACTGCCGATGCTCTACGCAAGATCCTAAAATTGAGAAGCAGTATTTTATATTACTATCAATTGATGGATCGATCCTGCCTCCAACACTTGAATTCACAGCGGGAGCAACGACAAACAGAAGAGCTGATGCAAACTCTACCAATGATCTCTACTAAAAGTGGCAACATTTTAGCAGCATCCGAATCACTGATCCCATTGGCTGGGTGGTCGCCTCCATGGTTTCATCACTTCGGTCACTTCTCTTTCGATTCAGGTGCATCATCCTCTATCTTACATTCACACGGACCCACCCGACATTGCCGCGTCCCCGTTCGCCTCTCACATGTATCCCCAGCCAGATGAGAAATCGAGCACAACATGCACGTACGTGAAGCTACACACACAAGCCGCCTACGTGGGTTCACAACATGTATATACTACTCCGCGGCTTCAAGCCACCGCGTTCCACTCGACGGGCGGCCACGGCCACGGCTCCCACAGCTCCGGCGTGGCGCAGAAGGACTCCGGGAAGACCGCCCCGTCGTAGCGGAGGTGGTCGTCGCACTCGGACTCCACCGACGCCGAGACGTCCGCCGGCGTGGCGCACGCCGTCCCGCCGAGCACGCAGCTCTCTGGGGGCTCGACGTCGACGCACCCGGCGACGACGTTCCTCTTGTCGTCGTCCAGCTCCTGGCCGCCTCCGTTGCAGCTGCTGCTGCTGGCGGTGGCGCCACCGCCGCCGCCGTCCCTCTCCCTCAGCCTCTCGCTCAGCTCGTGCAACTGCACACACGTACGTACGTACAGTTAGCAGCTGGATTAAGTATCGGGAAGATCAAATTAAGAATACGCGCGAAGCGATTAGCTTTGCCGGATATATTTACCTGTGCGGCGAGGGCGAGCTTCTCTTGCTTGAGCGACTCGACGCGGGAGTGGAGGGCGTCGTAGTCGGCGCGGAGGGCGGCGAAGTCGTGCTCCAGCTGCTTGGAGCGCCACCGCGCGCGCTTGTTCTGGAACCAGATGGCCACCTGGCGCGGCTGCAGGCCCAGCTCGCGCGCCAGCTCCGCCTTCTCCCGGGGCTCCAGCTTGGCGTGGTGCGCGTGGAACATGGACTCCAGCGACCGTATCTGCTCCTCCGTGAACCGCCGCTTCCTCTCCGCCCCACGACCCCCGCCGCCCCTCCCCACGAAGCACAGCTGCTCCTCCATCTCCATCTCCATGTCCATGCCCATCATCGGCGCGCACAGCTGCTGCTGCTGCGCCGGCAGCGACGCGGGCGGGGGCATCAGGAACTGCTGCTGCTGGTGGTAATCCATGTCAACCGACCCGGTGGGCCACTGCTCTGCTCCGACCGGTCGCTACTCTGCTCTGCTCTGTTGGATGGATCCCCTCCCTACGCTATGCCGTCCGTTCCTTCCTCTTCCTCTGCCTCTCGGCGCCGGGAGGCCCGTTTTATACCGGCGGACGGCGTTACGTGTCCGCGTTGCGCGAGATGCGAACATGTGGTCTTCGCGACGGCGGATAAAGAAACCCCCCCGCCCGGGGCCCACGCGGCCTGACACCGAGCGAAAGCCGCTTTCGTGCCCCGGGCCAAGTGTCGCGGATCCAGCGGCGCCAGAGGCTGTGCCCACCACGGCGCCCCCATGTCTATCCTCCCGCCTCGAGATCCGCACCCGAAACGTGGCCACGGGTGCAAAGATCTTGCTTCTCCTCCTCCTCCCGCTCATTCAAGGCTTCCTTCCGGCCTACGGATTGCAAATTATAAGTCGACCAGACGTGTTCTTTTCGTTTATTTTCTTCTCTGTCTGTCCACTTCTCGCGTTTTCATGTACACGAACCGATCGATCGGCTGCACGAGAAAGGGTCAGCACTACGTAGTACTACTCCGGTAGTGTATCATGGGGCGGGCTTGCCCGCCAATGGGTGGTGGAAAGGTGTGCGCCTTGGTGTTCCACGGGGAGACGGGGACGGGCGCGGGGGGAGGAACAGGTAGGACCAATGGCCGTGCGCGGCTCCGTCGGGGGCTGCACGCGTCGCCGTCGCGGCGCCAGGTGTGCGGGGGCTTCCGCCGGAAGGGGCGTCGAGGTGGCGCGCCGCGTTTGTCCCGTTCGCCGGGCTCCAACGACCGGGCCGATGCACACACCACAATAGCTAGCTACGAGTGCAAGCTAGCTCGTCGCGTTGGCCGGTCTTGTCGCCTGTTGTCGTTGTGCGCTCCACTAGTTTACTCCATTGATCGTTTACCAGGAAGGAAGGGACATCATGGTAACTCAGGATAGATAGATACGGTGAGTGAAGTGAAGGTGATAGGCGAGCACTTGGGGGGTCAGTGCGGGGAGCAGAGGTTATCCCCGATCGATCGTTTTCCACCCGGAGGCCGGCGATTCGCTGCCCCCGACCTCCCACGATCCAAACGTGCTAGAGCAGATCAGGTAAGTTAAAAGCGGTGACCCGGTGCGACTGAACTGCCTTTATTTGTTGAATGCTACTAGTGCGCTGGTGGAGTTCTTCCGGCTTCGGTAACGGCGGGGGTCAGGTCATTTCGAGGCGCAGTAGCACGACACAAAAGTTGATAACCCTGTAAAGATGCCACTGCCGGTTTGTATCGATCATCCGAACTATGGATAGTTTTTTTCTTCTAAGAAACACAGTACAAACGCAAACGCTCAGAGACACGAATATTGGTAGTTCATCCCGTCAAGAAACGTTGATCAAGTTTTCACGCGTAGGGGAGGAGATCGAGCCGACGCGCCGCGCGCGCGTGCGCCCATCTGTGGCGCCCAAGCGGTGCCGAGCTGCTATGCTATGCACGGGCAGGGTCAGCTGAGTAGCTGTCCGTGGTGACCACCGTGATAAACGCGGCGATGACGCTCACAGAAACGAAAACGAATAGTGATAGTTTTTTTTTCGAGAAAAAGGTAAAAACGCAAACGCTCACAGAAACGAAAAGTGGTGCGATCAAGTTTTCGCGGGTAGGGAGGAGATCGAGCCGGCGCGCCGCGCGCGTGTGCGCCCAAGCGGCGCAGCTGAGTAGCTGGTGACCACCGTGATTAATCGCGGCGATAACTTACTCGAGTGCGGTAGCAGGCTCTAGGAGGGAGAGGTGTGCAAGGTACGCAGAAGGCACAGTTATTACACGGACAGGTTAGGCGACCGGGACCAGGAGGGAGAGGAGGAGGAGGAGCAGAAGGGGGCGCGCGCGCGCGGCGGCGGGGCCACCGCGGACGTCGACGGCCGGCCGGCCGGAGGCGGACACGCGTCCGCACCCCAGTGGCGCCGGGCGGGGGTGGCACACGCGGCGCCGCGCGGGTGGCGAGGGGCCAGAGGCGGGTCGGCGTCGCGCGCTACTCGTGGCTGGTGCGCGCGTCGGCGTCGCGCCAGTTTCTGTGGAGAGATCAAAAGCTTGGCCGCGTGGCCACAGTCGCGCACGCCTTCCCTTCCTCCCGAGCTCGTGGGGATTCATGGCGCCATCTGGTGTACTACGATTTAAATTCCGCTGGTCCTGGGGATCGAGACGGGCGCGGGAAGGAGTTCGACCCGTCCGTGTTTCATTTTCGTTCGTGTATGCATGCATGGTACTGTGCGCCGGCTCAAGCTACTGCCTACCTACCTCTTTTTTCGTTCGTGTATGCATGCATGGTACTGTGCACCTGTATCTGCCTACCTCTTTAAGATCAGTCGCGTGAAGGAATGAACGATCCTATCCGTAGGCAATTTGAGTCCGAAATCTACATGTTCTTGCGGTATTTGTTTCTACTTGTCATGGGCCAGCAAGTGAGGGCATGTACAATGATGCTATCTTAGGAATGCAACATAGGATAAATGCTGAGGTGAGGAGAGATAAATTATAAGAAAAGGCCCATCTTCTCTTATTTAGAGCGTGTTCGGAAATGGTCCAGCTCCTTTGAATCCTCAACTCCCGCTCCTCCACCCAAAATGCCTCTTCTTGTAAAAAATAGCGCTAGAAAAAAAAACTGTTTGGCAAGCAGCTTCGCTCGTGATTCAGGAGGAGAGGCTGAACCGCATACGCGAGCGAGTCAGGCGTGGCCGCCCAACCGTTTTCCACTTGGTGGTGGCAATTCTTTCGTAAATCTTATCAACTATGTGATCTTACAGATCTGAGATCCTGAAAACCGTAGTTCCATGGAATTGCATTGTAGCCTGCTCCGCACCATGTCATTTCTAAATTACATGCAAGGCTTAAGATAACACCGTCTTAACAACCATTGTACATGCCCTGTTGATGTCTGTCATGAGTTTTTCATCTGATTCTGTTTCTTCCGGTTCGTGTTTTTCGGGGGCCTAACACAAGTTCCTGATAATGCACGTGGCAAAATCAAGTATAATATACTACTTAATTTCGCTATACTGGTACATCCTTTTCTTAGTTTATATTTACTTCAAAAGCAAGATAGTCCAATCAAATGGAGAAGGAAAGCACCTTTGCTAAGTAGTAGTAGTAGTCAGGCTAAGTTATTCTGCAAAGCGATACCACTTTGCGTTGCGCTAAATCGCACTAATCAGCACAATTCTGTAAGTTTTGTCGTAGTTGATTAGTAGGCCCTACCAGATTGCTTGTGGCATCCCCTCTTATTCAATCTTTTAAGTTTGACCTCCGACCACGGTGCACCTTCTCCAATCAGGGAGCCGTTGCGTACTAGAGAACCATATCCGCACACGAGTTTGCTGTCAGGCCTCTGAAAAACCATCATAGTTTCACACGTTAGTTGGATGTTTTTTCTTAGGATTTGGTTTCCCATCCATTGGTACTACTACAGCTGTTCCCGAGTGAGTTCATGTCCAAGACTAATCAGAGTGACAAACATACAAGCAACATGTTTTGATTAGTAGTCAAGGATGGTATAAAATGACTAAACTCTGAACCTGGTTTAGCTCGGAAACTCTGCATCTAAACTTTTTTGCAAGTGATGTAATCATGTAAAGGTGTTCTGCGAGCATTAGATAAATACACATAGGAACTGGATTCATCCTAGTCAGGCTTTGTACAATGCAAAGTGTTTAAGGAAGATGCTTCAAGATATACTATCTCTACTCCTATAAAAATACGAGTTGGTGATGATGGTGTGCCTGCCTTGCTTCAATTTCAACCATCGGATCTGCATCCAACGCATTGTAATCAATCTGTGGTACATTTTGCAAAAAACGCCCGCTGCATCACACATTTGCAGATAAGCCCCCTCAGTCTATCTTTCCTGTTCGAGTCTCTGCCCCACCCCCACCAGGTAAAAAAACAACTATCGACCTTATCCATCTCCTCTCCAGAACGGGAGGCACCGTACGAACCGCCGCCGACAGCGCTGGAATCGATCCGGCGATGTGGCAGCTGCCGGCGCCGTTCAACCCCTGCCCCCTCCCCCCTCCCCCCGCCTTATGCCTTCTACCAGCCCCACCTCTCACCGCCGCGACGACCCCATCCTCCTCGCCGTCTCCTCCGTGGCTCTGCCCCCTTCCCCGTCTCATCCGATGCCAACCTCGGCAAGCAGGCCGCCGCCGCCGTCCGCCTAACGACGCATGTACTGCCTCCTCCTCTGCTGCTGCAGGCTTAGCGTAGATCATCACTGCCACCTCTCTCCCCCTTGCCGTCCCCTCCGCCGTCTCACCCGTCTCCTCCGCCGCTGGTCCGCCGCTGGTCCACCGCCAACGAATCTTCTGCCTCTTCCTCTGCGGTAGTGTTCCCACCGACCTCCGCCCACCATCGCCACCACCTCCCCCTCCTCGATGTCTCATCCGCCCCCTTCACCCTCTCCTCCAACGCTGACTGCCCCAAGTACGCCGCCGGCTACGAGCTGCTCATTCATAGCGGCGGCGGCGCCGCCACATACTACTCCTTGCCCTTCCCCACCGGCGCGCTATTCTTGGCTACTGTCATCCTGTCCACCCATATGCCGCCTCCCAAATTCAAATTTTCCGCCAAACCCGCGCGCCCAGGCGGAACTGTCTAGAAACCATCCTTGCAGGCTTATATATATCAAATTTTCTAGCACTCTGAGTTCAAATCCGCGCGCCAATGTGGAGCTGTCTAGAAACTACTATTGAATACCAATATAAAGCAAATGGGACTCTCGCTGCTGCACCCAAAGAAGCCAAATGCTGGTCACGGCATTCTTCAGATTGAACGGATTGTGAGGACTTTGTCTTCTGTTCTACTTCGTGAAGGACCAAGGTATGGGTGGATCTTCTTACTTGTGCAATTGTAGATGTGCAATGACAGAAATGACTGATCTGATTAGGAGATCAAGCACCAGTACCTTTTTCCAATATTAATACTAGAGGAATGGTTTACTATGCTTAGATTGCTATGCTAGCCCACTTCTATTCTAATATGATTTTTACACAATAAATGCTAGCACTGATAATTAGCGAATATAATAGCAGTTTGATTTTTTATTCATCTATTGGCATAGATTGCTGGACCACAGATAGCCACATTCTTGTCAATTGATCTTATACTTTTGTAGTACCACATTATACTTGTATTGCGATATTGCTTACAATTGAAATCTTGAAGTATAGTTGCTTAAGTTAACCAAATAGTAAATATGCATTGGTACTAAATATGCACATAAATACTCAGTGGCAGCTCCAACTACAATTGGAATTTTTTTTCTCACCGAATCATTGATTTTTAAAATGACGATCCACATGGCAGGTCCAAAAGATACTCATCAAGCTCAGAAATTAGAAGTCTCTAGGAGAAACCCTTGGATTTAGGTGTGAAACTGAATAATCACAAGGTCAGGACATACTGGGTGAGTTAGGCTGAATATTCAGTATGTGCGAGTGCATCATGCTTCATACTCCCACTGTTGACTGGAAGTTGTGAAGCCTATTATTAGACATGCTTGGAAATTATTGTAATAGGTTCTATGGAAATGCTGTGAAAAATTCATACTTGATCACTTATGTATACTACTATGTTCTGATTTGTAGTTTTTGGCTACCATACATGTGCATATCATTTGTTTTATTCATATTGTTACTTGATGATGATGAAATTTATCATATGTGCAATTTCAGATCTAAATATAAATTGCTCTAAATTTATCATACATGTCGTTGGCTTAAAACAAATTATCATGTTGTCTTTTGGCAAAGAATAGTATTCTTGTTAGATTACATATAACATTCCTATTAGCTTTTGTGTTTTGAGCTTTTAATTCATTTGGCTACCTCATACTCTTCTGTTTTGGGGAGAAATAATCAGGTCTTGCGCCCAAATGTTACAATCCTCGTGCCAACAAAGCAATAAAGGAAAACAAAAAGGTTGCTATCTTGTCCCTTATCGCTTGGCGGAACAATCTGTTTGCATATATTTGTATTATCTGACTATTGATTCAACTTTAAATAACACAGTGGTCGATGACAATAATAAGTCCCACAGAACTGGGCCCAATGGCATGCCACCGACTCAGACAGGTCTATTTATACGCGAGCCGACATGTGTGACGCATTTGAGTTACTCGTCTTCTTCGGATGATGAAGTGACAAACCAATCAGCTGTGATTTTTTCTACTAATAATGGTATGCTGACATCAATTGAGTACTTGGAGCGAGGAGAAAGCTCCAAAGGTAAGTCTATAAGGCGAAAGTGTGTGCTTATGTAATTTTGTTTACCCACTTAATTAATTCATCGTAAAATACTGTAGGGAGAAAGCGTACACGCGAAGCACTAAGATATGCTAGCCGTACCCCTCAACAAATCCAAGCAAGGCGAGAACGTGTGAGAGCACGTCGGCAAAATTTAACACCAAATAAGAAGGAAAGGGTTAATGCACAGAGAAGAGAGAAAAGACAATGCATGACACTTGATGAGAGGAATGCAAGCCAGCGAGCACGTAGGCAAAGTTTGACGCTAGATGAGAGGCAAGAAAGAAATGCACGCCAGCGAGCACGTAGGAAAAGCCTACCACCCGAAGAGCGGCAAGCACTCCTAGCTCAGCGTAAAGCAAGCTACGCAGCCAAACGAGATACCCTCTATAAGGATTATGTCGTAATGCAGTGCCCTAAAGGTTCGTTGGTGGGACATCTATCATCAAGCTCTTATGTCTTTAGCTGCCCAAGTACGCTGGCGCAAACTTCTGCTACGGTTCAAGGTAATTCTCACATACACATTCCTTTATCCACCAATTTTTTCAAAGGTTGAGCCGGTATTTTACACTATCATTGAAATAACAGGTAATCTTGAAAGCATACCTGAAACGGTGGAAGAGGATCACATAGTTTTCACTAACGCAGGTATGCTTATGGTGTGGATGCCTTCTTTTCATTACTGATTACATTACATTTTTTTCAAAGGTTGAGCCGGTATTTTACGCTATCATTGAAATAACAGGTAATCTTGAGAGCATACCTGAAGCGGTGGAAGAGGATCACACAGTTTTCACTAACACAGGTATGCTTGTGGTGTGGATGCCTTCTTTTCATTACTGATTATATTATAACACACATTCAGAACCATCCTTATAACTTAGAATGGACAATTCATTATTGGCTCCCAATGGCTTCATATGTCTAGGTTCCCCAACAGAAAGCTTTGTTGCGGACGATAATCAGTCTGAAGAAGAAGATGATGAGTACTTCATATTTGCTGGCAGAGGTATTGCCAATGTCGTGGATGCCTTACTTCCCTACATGTATTGCACAAAAACTGCAAGACCTATATAACACTATTCATCTCATGTATGGATGAAGACTGTGATGACATGATGGATGCATTTACAGCAGTTCCTGATCCATATGATCGTGTCTATGAGAATATACCTGCAAGTACTCACATGCTGGCACCTAAACCTGATTGCAAGCATTGTGGTGCAAAGAGGTTCCAGTATGAGGCAAATGGATTTTGTTGCCGGTCTGGAAAAGTTAAGTTGGCACACTTAGAACCACCCTTGGAACTTAAAATGCTATACACAAGTTCAGATCCCAATGCCGTGCATTTTAGGGATAACATTCGATACTTCAATGGACACTTTTCATTCACTACCCTTGGAGTCAGTCTGGACAACAAATACACAAACATGAAGTCAGGAGTCTATACGTTTCGAGCTCACGGTCAGATTTACCACAACATCTTCTCATTTGGTCCAACTCAAGATGGGCCAAAGCATTTGGAACTCTACTTCTATGATGACGATCCCGGTTTACAACATAGGTTTCAGCGCTCCCCGAACCTAGACCGAGATGTCATTCGAAGGCTTGTTGACATCCTGAAGGATAATCCTTATTCCGAAACGTTCAGGAATCTAGGTGGAGTCGATGACCTTGAGGAATACCGTATTGAATTGAACACCGACATGAGGTTGGACCAACGGAGGTATAATGTGCCTATATCATCGGAGGTTGCAGCTATTTGGGTTGAGGATAGTGAACTCTGTAAGTACTTTGAGCGTAGCATAGTATTGTTCGGCAACGACAACAAGAGATATAGCACCCAACCATATTATGGATGTTATGATCCGTTATCCTACCCTTTATTCTTCCCAAGAGGGGAGATTGGTTGGCATCCTGAAATCCCAAAGAAAGGTGTCAGCTTGAATGAGATGCTTCAGTCCCGTCGCAGTGGTCGACAGAGTCTAGGTAATTCATATAACGAAAATAACATGTGTTAATGTTGTTTATCCTCATTGTACTTACTTTTCCTGATTCCCAATATTGTCCTTTTGTTATCTCTCATTTTATAGGTTCATATACAAATAGTCGATTATGCGTCTCCGTTAGAGACTACTATTGCTACAAGTTTCAAATGCGTCGTGGTGTATTTAACACCATGCTATACGGTAAACGACTATTCCAACAATATGTGGTTGATATGTACATCAAGGTTGAAAGCTCAAGATTGGACTATATAAAAAAACACCAGGAACAAATACGTGCTGATCTATACCAAGGTGTTGTCGATAGCCTTCAAGCTGGGGAAAACCGTGCGGATGAAGTGGGCAAACGGACTATAGTTCCTTCATCATTTATTGGGGGAAGAAGAGATAGGAGACGAAGATACCTTGATGCCATGGCCTTGGTGCAAAAGTATGGGAAGCCAAATATTTTTTTAACCATGACTTGCAACCCTAATTGGGATGAAATAATTAGTGAGCTAGAGCCTGGACAAACCCCACGGGATCGTCCTGATCTTATTGTACGAGTATTTCGAGCAAAGTTGGAAGACCTCAAGATACAACTTTTTAAAAGGCACATTTTTGGTAAGGTAGCAACATATGTGTATGTAGTTGAGTTCCAGAAAAGAGGTCTACCACATGCTCATTTCCTCCTAATCATGGAGGGGAGGTACAAGCTAACATGCCCAGAGCAATATGACTGTCTCATATCTGCTGAATTGCCAGACAAATCCAAATATCCTGAGTTGTACAAAATGGTCGTGAAGCACATGATGCATGGCCCGTGTGGAGTCCTAAACCCCAAGAACGTGTGCATGCAGAAAGGTAGCTGCAAGAACTATTATCCACGACCATTTAATGTGTCAACCCTTCAGGGAAAGGACTCATATCCCATATATAGGAGGAGAGATGATGGACGCCGTGCAAAGGTACGTGGCCAAGAGTTAGACAATAGGTGGGTTGTTCCATATAATCCTTACCTACTAAGAAGGTATAATTGCCACATCAATGTCGAGGTTTGCTCAAGCATAAAAGCTGTAAAGTACCTCTTTAAATACATATATAAGGGGCATGATCGAGCATCTGTTTCTATCGACGAGGTGGATAGTGATAGGAACATTGATGAGATAAAGCAATACCGAGATTCCAGGTGGGTTACCCCACCAGAAGCATTATGGAGGATATATGGTTTTGACCTTAGTCAGATATTTCCATCTGTTAGACAACTCCAACTCCACCTCCCTAATATGCACATGGTGTCATTTCCAGCGGGCGCAAATCTGGATGATGTCCTCTCTCAAGAAGGAGCTTCCAAGACCATGCTAACTGAGTATTTTGAGGCAAACAAGAAATATGAGTTGGCTCGAGGAATTTTATATAAGGATTTCCCATCTTATTTTGTTTGGATGTCAGGTGGAAAGTATTGGAAAAGGAGGGATGAACGCATGCAGATTGGGAGAATTGTGTCTGCACATCCAGCTGAAGGGGAGAGGTATTATCTTAGAGTGCTTCTAAACCATGTCACAGGTGCTACATCCTTCCAAGACCTTAGAACAGTGAATGGTATTGTTTACTCAACATTCCGTGAAGCTGCTGAAAGGAGGGGTCTTATCGAGTCAGATAATACTATCAACGAGTGTCTTGATGAAGCTAAGGTTTTTCATATGCCATCTTCCCTTCGGAGGCTATTTGCCACTATATTGGTCTTTTGTGAACCCAGCAATGTGCGTGGCCTATGGGACAGACACATGGAAGCTATGACAGAAGACTATCGACTAACACAAATGTGCCCGCATGCAGTTGAGCAGATGGCGTTATTAGATATAAAGAATATGCTTGAATCGATGGGTAAGGACATATCATCATTCCCTCTCCCAGAAATTGATGAGTCATATGATGCCTCAGATAATGAGGCTAGGGAGATCATAGAGGAGTCCACGATAGAGGTGGACCCAGAACACCTTGGCTTGTCATCTTTCCTAAACCCAGAACAGAGATATGCATATGATGAGATACTTGCGACCATCAATAGTGGCCAAGGAGGTGTGTTCTTTGTTGATGGACCCGGAGGCACGGGAAAGACTTATCTGTACAAAGCACTACTTGCAAAAGTACGTGCCGAGGGTAAAATAGCTGTTGCAACAGCGACATCAGGCGTTGCTGCATCCATCTTGCCTGGAGGGAGGACTGCACACTCAAGATTTAAAATACCATTGAACACCGAAGACGGTGGGGTCTGCAGTTTCACCAAGCAAAGTGGGACAGCTAAGCTTCTTATGAGGGCGTCCCTCATAATTTGGGACGAGGCCTCCATGACAAAGCGGCATGCGGTCGAGGCCCTTGACAATAGCATGAGGGACATCATGGCTCGACCTGACTTGCCGTTTGGTGGAAAGACAATTGTGTTTGGGGGAGACTTCAGACAAGTGCTTCCTGTTGTTCGTAAGGGAACAAGGTCCCAAATAACTGACGCGACGCTGCGTAAGTCTTACCTTTGGGAGAATATGAGACAACTAAGACTTGTCCGTAATATGAGGGCTCAAAGCGATCCATGGTTTGCTGATTACCTTCTCAGTGTTGGGAATGGCACTGAAGATACCGTGGATGATGATTACATACGGCTTCCAGATGAGATTTGTGTACCATACACCAGCGACGCCACTGATATTGATAAGCTTATTGAAAGTGTTTTCCAGATGACCCTAGAAGAAAACCTCTTGGATCCAAATTACATAACGTCCCGAGCAATTTTGTCAACTCGGAATGAGTACGTTGACAAGATTAACATGAAAATGATTGAGAGGTTTCCTGGGGAGGAGATGATATACTACAGTTTTGATCACGCGGAGGATGATCCACACAACTACTACCCTGCAGAATTCTTGAATTCATTAACACCTAATGGGCTACCTCCCCATATCCTAAAGCTGAAAATTAATTGCCCTATTATATTGTTACGCAACATTGACCCAGCGAGTGGTTTGTGCAATGGGACGAGGTTGATTGTCCGAGGATTCATGAGGAATGCAATCGATGCTGAGATTGTGTTGGGCCAG
Organism: Aegilops tauschii subsp. strangulata; assembly: GCF_002575655.3. Taxonomy (NCBI): domain Eukaryota; kingdom Viridiplantae; phylum Streptophyta; class Magnoliopsida; order Poales; family Poaceae; genus Aegilops; species Aegilops tauschii. Next base: position 495,674,697 of record NC_053036.3, read on the forward strand.
CATGCTAGTAAGAGGGTGTTCCTTCCTCGAATTCCTCTTTGCCCATCAGATGATGAGATGTTTCCATTTAGGTTCAAGAGGAAGCAGTTTCCAGTTAGACTTAGCTTTGCTATGACCATTAACAAGGCACAAGGACAAACTATACCAAATGTTGGTGTATACCTCCCTGAACCGGTATTTTCACATGGGCAGCTCTATGTTGCTCTTTCTAGGGCTACATCTAGAAGTAATATGAAGATTCTTACTGTACCGGATAAAAAAAGGAAGGCCAGTCCAACTCCACTGCAAATATTACAAAGAACATAGTCTACAAAGAAGTTCTCAGCATGTAGTCCAAGGTATAAATCACTCAAGTACAATTTGGTTGCCGTAAAAATTATATCTATCTAACTAGGGTCATGTGGAGGATTTACGGAAAGACAACTTAGATACTTGCTTTGGTGTTCATGATTTTTTGTAACAACAATTATATGTGTGTTTGAATTGTTTTTTAGTAGTTTCCTTTGTTACTCCCTTTGTTAAAAATAATAATAATTCAGACAATGCCGACAGCAGGTTGCTTTGTCATAAACGCATTTCATTTGGTTGGTAGCTCCACATCCAATTTTCAGGGCACACCCTGAATATTTGTTTCCTTTCTGTCTGTTATTGGCATTTTGTTTTTCTTCGCATAAACCTGGTTGATGTAAGAAAGTTACAAGTAGTCCAGTACTAATATTTTTGTATCTACATGCATGTGCACTCACCCCTTCTAAATACATACGATTCAAAAACATCTTTTACTTAACAATTTGTTTCTTTGCTTCTGTACAAAATGTACAAGTGTTGTTCATTGTTTTTTCCTTTGCCTAAATATACTACAGAGTACATACCCTCTATAAGCTCCTTGTTTTTTCGTTTGTCTAAATATACTACAGACCATCATATATATGCAGTACTGATTACCTGATTTCCTTTTAGGTGAGAAGATGGATGAAGCCAGAGCTCGAGGGCCAACATTGTTAGCATAGATGGTTTTGAGCAAACGACTAAAAGAAGGTCCTGGGGATCCAACCAATGTAGTTTTGTGTGTTTGTCAGTTCCTAACATCTTGAGCAACCTTGCAGAAAGGAGCTCTTTGAGGACTGTTGTGACATAGATCCAGCAAGCTGGTGATGGTGGTGCAGGAAGTGTATGGGCGTCGACATGGCTGGAACCCCATGGTCATGAGACTAGCGATGTAGTCGTCGTCGTCCTTTTTGTGCTCTCCTGTGTTGGTCTATTTTGGGATTCTGTGTACAATATCTTTTTTTTTCTGTATGAGAGTTAACTGCAGTTTGTCAGGTTACTGGTTGACGATGCTCTTGTTCCTGTTACCAAGGATGATGTAGGGAGTAGTTGTTTACGCTTTCGTGTTGGGTTTGGGTGGCTAATGCTCAGCCCGTATGGTGTGTGTATGTGCGTGTGTGTATTGGTTTGGGTGGCTAATGCCCAGCCCGTATGGTGTGTCTATGTGCGTGTGTGTAATACTGAAAAATTCTATATTGTTTGCATTTACTATTCATTTGGATGTATGTAAGCTCGGGAACATAATTGAATATTTGGAAAAGCATATTGATAACATACATGGGATGACCTGACATACGTCAATCTGAACACATGCATAGTTATTTCATGCAAGGCACGGGCATCTTACTAGTTTTTTCTTAAGCCTCAATGTTGCTTATTTGTAGAGAATAGATACTTCCGTAGAGATAAGCGCTTAAGGAAAGCTCGGTTTATTTTACTAAGCACCTTGCATTGTACAAGGCCTCATGGGCAGCAATTAACAAGCTGTGGTCAACAAAGTGCTCTAGGTTGAAGCGGAAAATGCAGCATTAGCAGATGCTAGCAAAAGCAAGATCACAGAAAAAAGGATGGAGGTATCCCTCTATAATCACTCAAATATACAGAACCGTCACAACATTGTCAGACCGACCAGTCACTCGCACCCTCACTGGCAAGTAAACGATAATATAGACAACTCAAAAATCAACTGTTACAAGTGACAACAGATCATACAGCGCCTCAAAAACTCGTGAAGCTCGGCAGATTCATGGCGCTTAAATAGACTGTTTACACTGCCGGCCAATAAGCCTGCACTGCTCCGGTAGCATGGAGCAGACTACCTGCCCCTTGACGCGGCAGAGCTCGCCGTCTATCCCACAGCCATTGTGGGTGTTTGCACCAGGTTTAACCTTGACTGATTTCACCTGTCAATGTCGGACCAAACAGTTAAGACCGAGTCAGTGTGGTTACTAGAAGCAAACAATTACTGTGCAAAAGGAAGTAATATTTCTGACAAAAATGAACCCCACCCCACCCCCGGACGACAAATGGAAGCTCTTCAAAAAGCACAAATGAAACATGGCAGAAAAATAACGTGAGCAAGGACAGAAGTTGCATGATACCTTCACATATTCCACATATGGCAAAGAAAGATGGCGACCAAATTGCAGTAGTATGAAAAATCTCAACAGCTTCCATCTCCCCCTTCCGCCAACTAAAAGTAAGTCCAGACTGTTGTCATCATGGCTCGCATTTGGCGCGACAATCTGGGAACTTTGAACTGTTTTGCATGAGTGGTTACACACTAGGACACCAAGAAAGTGCCCCTTCCTGACAACCCATTTCTCATCCAAATTTGGCACAAGTTCCATAGATGTTCCGATTTCTATATCTTCTGGTGCTTCAGGAAGTTCGATAGGGTGGTCAGGCTCCCAAGTTGGCTCCGTGTCCCATCTTGGCCCAGTGTCCCACTTTGGTTCATTATCCCAAATAGGTCCTGGATCTGATATTGTCGAGGAAATGTCCTCCTTATCATGCATTGAAGGGGCTGCCCAAGATAACCGTGTATCATTAGAAGCAATGACACCAACTGAATTTCTATCGGTCCTTGTTTTGGACCTTGTTCTTGGCCAGTATGATGCATGATGCTGTTGAGGGCGTAGGACTTCTTCTGGTTCCGAAACAATGTTGCTTCTGCCCATAGATTGCCGTTTCGCTTTTGGATCAAGACCACGAACATACTCTGACGGTTCACTGCTTGCCGCTGTACCACCTGATGTGTCGAAGTCCCCAAGAGACATCCTACTTGGAGTCATGATAGAGTCAATACTTGAAAAACTGGAAGCTCGTGGAAATCCTTCTCTTTTTGATCGACTGCGCATTACATCTGTATAGACATCAGACAATTCAACCTTGTCTTGTCCTGTACCTTTTCCATGCCCAGACATGTCCTTGGACAAAGGAAGATATTCTAACTCATAGAAGTAACTTGGTAGACACAAAAATTTGAGTACTCCAGCCACAAAATATCGAAGAGGGCCAAATCTCTTCTGGTATTTCTCGGAAAGTTCCAGGACTGCAGCAAAGTTGAAATAGTTTTTCAGCTCAGTAAACTTTTTCAGTGCTATGCCACGCTGCACTTCTACAAATACTTGATAGTAGACAAAGAAACTAAATTTCTATGTCTGCAGTTATGGCAGATAAGGTACGCTAGTAAATTAGTAATTAAGAACTATACGCAGATCTTGAAACTCATTAAGAATTGACTTAGGAGGACAAAGCTACACCATTTGCTCAGGGAACTTTAGATTGAATGCAAACTTACAAAAGGCAAATTAAAAGTGGGTTATCATATGCTGTTGCTGTTGACGAAGTCCTCCAAATTAAAAATGCACGACAAAAAACACCTACTAAAATACTTTTGTACTGATATTTAAAAAATCAGAATAGGATTCATATTTGACTATCTGTGGAATCATTATATACTCATGCAGTTCGTAAGATGACATTTTAGACATTGACATGGTTATCCATATGCATGTTCGTATAGAACTATGAAATTTTATAGGTGCATGTTAGTATAAAATTATGAAATTTTATATTATGAAAACGTTTTCATGAAAATTCTAAAGGTACTATTTTCACCTTACCAATCTAAATATTTGTCTATGTATAGTAGTCAAAATTAGAATAGTTTGTTGTATGATTGTCATTTATTTTTACAGACGGAGAAAGTATGTCATACAGTATTACTTTTGTTGTTTTAGACATTAGACATTGACATGGTCTCTAAAATGCAACTTTGACAACCGAACGAAACTGTATATCATGAAAGTAATTATCAAGATAAATTTACGCATAGGATTTTCAAGTATCAATCTAAATCTTTAGAGATGTTGGTAGGCAGAGTTTCTAAAGTTTGACTTTGCAAATGTCCAACAACAAGGTTTAGGGAACTGTGGAGGAGTATATCAGAGGAAACATGATAATAGTGAAACAAAAAAAATGTGAAAGCTCATTTGCAGTTACCAACTTACCATCACTAACAAAACCATAGTATGAAACAGTTGTGCCGAAATGTATAAGCCCGGATTGGAGCCACTCAACAGCCAATATGTCCAGGGTTGTAAAGCCGCCCTGTTACCAAGGGATAGTTCTTGTGAGAAAAGTTTAAAAGTGATAAACTAATTTCATAAAAGGTGAAAGTGAGAACATAAGCTGAAATTCCGTTCTTCATGTAAGAAGAAGTTGTGATAAATTTGGCATACCTTAACAATCAACAATGAAGCAGAAATAGGATCCTTAACTCCCAGAACAGTCCAAATAAGTGAGTTGTCAGATCCTGCTGGGATTATTCCAACTGGAATTGACACAGCTTCTGTTCTATCGCTTCTGGTGAGAAGACCGTTGAACACCTGCAAAATTATCAATGTTCAGCTGACATTTAAGTCACTACATGACTACACATATAAAATAGTGATATGAACATTATGTGCAAACCTCATTTACTATTCCATCACCGCCAACACAGACAATCCCTAAAATAGAATAAAAAAATCAAGGTATTAATTAGACCAGCTGCAATGGTTGCCTCTATATTGGGCCTTACCTAAACTACTTAGCAACATGTGTAAAGTTTATACCATCAGGGAATGCGCCAAAATCAAAAGTAGACGCGAGAGACTTCGCATGACCAGCATGAGTAGTTTTAACTACTTCCATGTGAAAACCTGCAAGCTACACCAGATCACAGGGGATTAGTTGCTGGAGGTAAACAATATAAAACCTACATAGTTACGAATAAGAGTGTCTAATATTTATATATGATAGGAAAAATCCATAAATCAGCGCACCAAATCGCCAATATCCATCATAAACAGGAGCTTAGAAATTTCAGCTTATGCAACTATCTTCTAAATAATCTACAGAAAACGAGATTAGCAGTACCCAAGTTAGCACATTTCATGCTGCCACGGGAGATGAGTTAAAATGCTAATCATATTGCCTAAACATTTTCCCTGTGGAATTTAACAGAGCTATTTGTTCCTGTTCAATTACTGTATTCCTTTTTTTCCACCTTTACTATTACAAGTTGAATTAATAAGAAGCTGAAATACTCATGCTTTCCTGTTATTTTAAAATTTGTGTACTCAAACTCAAAATTAACCACCAATATGTTTAAGACTACCCGGATTATCTATATGAAAATTACTCCCTCCACAAACTTTTGTAAGACGTTTTAGGTCAGTACATCAGTAGATTTTTTGTTAAAGTATTATCATCTTATTATAATTTATCATATAAACCTATGAATAGTAAGGCTCAAAGTTAATTATTAAATACACTAAAAGGCCAAGAATATAACAGTATAACTTAAGAAACGACAGAGGAGAGTACTATCATCTTCTTCATGAGATTTCCATAAGGCTGAAGACCAAATGGTCAATAGAAGTTTCATGAAGCAAGTTTACCACCAGACAGATATATACAGTCGCTTCGAATATTGCTTTTAAAAGCAGTGCAAAAGGTAGAAGATTTACGGTGAAAACATCAAAAGTTACCTTAAATATAGGTTCTGCTTTCTCATGGAAAACTTTAATTGATCGACCATGTCCAGAACGAGGGTTCAATATAACAAGTATTCTCTGCGGAGTTCTGCATTTGATTGGCGGGTAATCAAATAAAACCCCACCAAGGGGGGCATCTGTGTCTTGCTTAATACTGGATGTTGCAGGATGTGGCAGTACATTAATGTATATGTTCTGTTCTGCAAAGCATGTTACCCACAAAATGGCCTCATCTAGTGTAGAGGCCATAAACCGGAAGTCCTTCCGAGCTCTATGTGTCTTTCCAAATAGAGAGTTCTTAGCAGGATATGCATGTAAAGTAAAATGTTGGAGACCAGAATTATAAGATACCTGCGAAGATACAAACACGTCACACAAAATCACGGGATTGTCAACTGGGCCAAATAACAATTGAAGTGCATCTTGGTCTCTGAAACTTACAGAGATGACATCCTCAAGGCTGAGTACAGTAGAACCCCATATAAGGGCTTTACTTGTGAGTCTTGCATCAGTTGTATCAGCTTTCTTGTTTGATGACAAATGACCATCTGCTCCTATACTTTTATTTTTCCTGTCATAGAACAGTTTGCCAGAATAGACTTCGAAACCTACAAAATTGGACCTCTCATCCACCGTATCAGTTCTACGCTCATGGTTTTTACCCTTTTTGGCATCTTTATTGTCAACAGCCACATGCTTTTGCCTCAAAGATCTAGATTTGCCTCTTTTCTCTGGAAATACAGTGGGGGAAGATTGTTGCCCAGCTGACTTTTGAGAACGCCGGCTACTGGAACGGCGGCTGGATTTCTGAGATGAGTTTCTGGATGTTGGATTCTCTAGATCACCTGCGTCCATCTCTTTGTTTTAAGCAGAACCTTAAGAGCATCGGAACGGGTAAGGAGTTTGATACGGCTTAAGAAGTGTATGGCACATGATGACCCCAGTTGCCCTGTGAAAGGATTGGCATAATTAAATAATCTGCAACAAAGGAGAAACAGAACAAATATAAGTAAGATGCATATATATATAGCCGGTAGCTGTTCATTGCTTCCCATGGATCAAAAGCATGTGTTCAGGGCAATGAGCACATATGAGCTTCATCCCCCAAAGACTGATAGCCACAAAAGGGCAGCTCCTCACTGGTACTGTTGTAACATCTAAAGTGATGATATATTATGCCTAATATCTACTAAACTGTCTAGTACCCTAGAACACCTTTTGTGGAACTTGAAACAATTCAACTCCTGTAGCCATACAAATTCAGATCTCCACGACTGCGTGTGCTACAACACATTTCCAGATGCGCACCAAGGTCTAGAATTCGTGGTTTCATACAGAGATATGGGGAGCACGACGGGGCGGATCTAGATTGTTTGGCGGGTGCGAACCGGCACGCGAAAAATTTACAGGATCAGTTCGGGTCAAGTAATCACCGAATGACCAAAAGCTCGTACCTCAAAAGCCAGTGTCCAGGATTGCGGACGGGGCGGAGACGGCAGCGACGCGGTGAAGTAGGAACGCGGGCGGCGATGGCGGCGACGCGCGTCAGCGGCGGGGTTGTTGGGGGAGCACAGCGGTGGTGGACTATAGGGGAGATTGGGTAGGGCAGAGCATGAGAGCAGCGTGGCGGAGGAAGGGATCGGGGAGGAAGAGGAAAGGTACAGGAGGGTGGAGAGGAAAAGTCCGTCTAGCTGGGGAGGAGGACTGGAGGAGTGGAGTTTTCTGATGGTTCAAATCGGTGGCTGGCACGATTGGGTGATTTGATGGTAGATGGAGGGTGCAGATTCTGACTGCATCAGAAATTATTGTGTCAGTCTATCTCGGATGGATGGTAAAAACAAGTTTTTTTAGTACATACTCCCTTCGTTCCAAAATAGATGACCCAAGTTAGTACAAAATTGGGTCATCTATTTTGGAACGGAGTGAGTAGTTTGTAGTCCGAAAGTACCCAATGAAATCTGGGTCTAGGCGTAGTAATCAAACATTTGTAGATTCACGCATAGATAGAAATATGGAGCTTGAGTCAATAATCTCTTTGCCATTTATTCGAAAAAGAAATAACTTTGTTCTTTGCACTCTTCGTCGGCTCGAGCCTATTGTATAGGGGAATGGGGGGGGTTTTGATAAGGGTGCGCGCAAATATTCGACGATTTAAAGACATCACCGCTAATAAATCAATTTTAGGTTGGTATTACGATCCACTTTGTCTAGTAGGCATATAATGGAGAGTCGAGCAATACCCTTCTTGCCATAAATATCTTTGACGTGTGATTTTTATCGCAACTGCTACTTCAGCGTTGGAACTCGTTGTTACCATAATTGCCCGTTCCCTCTTGTGGGTCGTCGTCATTCTTCTTTGACGTGTAGCCGTACTCTCATTACACGACTAGGCCCCCGTTCCCCCTCCCCTGCATGTCTCGCACACGTTGCTTGTATGAATAGTATGCTATTGTCGAGCCAGACTGGTGTAATACTGTGGCAGCACACCATTTTGCAGCTGTGATGAAAAATGTGGAAAAAATGACGAGGTGCAAACAATAGTAAAAGGTTTCCAATAAAGGGAACCCCTCGAGACCACTGCCACCACTACTCGCTCCCTCGCCGTAGCTCCTGTCGTCGTCTCTCTGTTTGTTGTGTGGCGACCATCATTTACACTCCACTAGGGCAAAAGAGCACCCCTAATAGAGATAATTTCATTAGCGGCATTCTCTATGATCATGTCACTCCATCATCATCGCTCTTTTTCATCACTCTCATGGGCAATGATCACCTTCCGGCAACAAAATTGTGCTTCTTTTCGCGTGTGCTCGACGAGGCAGAGCCTTTCTCATCTTCTTTTCACTCTATCGTGGGCAATGTTCACCCGTCATGTGAGTGTTGGATGGCACTGTGTTGGTAATGGGCGCAGCTCTTTGATGTGACTACCCGTAGTTTGCCCTAGACGGTGGTTCCGGTGTTGTCTTGGTGGAACTCTCATGTATCCTTTAAAGTTTACCTCTCTGTTGTCTTCTACCATGCCGTGCCACCTCGAGAGCCTCATCTATGTTGCTAGTGGTGCCCTCTACGTGGTTATGATGTAAACCACATGCACCTATCTGATGTTTAAGAGGTTGTTCTTTGTGTTGTGTTGTAACTATGTCCTGATGTTTTCTTTCTTCTGTACTTCTCTGCAGGATGTGTGTGTCCCTAGGGTTGTTTAGGTTTCCGATCCAGAATTCCCTATAAACTGGATCTTTGATTCCTGACTCCTCCACTAACTATAGGTGAAAGGACGACATGAGGTCATACCTATATCATGTGAGGAGATCAAATAAACTAATTAATCATCTTAGTAATGTTGTTAGCGATTTATGTTTAGTATGTGTTTCTTTAATTATCTAATACTACATCACCCTTGTTACTATGTGTTTGTACAATTTGAGTACAACTGCACCGGACAACCGTAAAATATATGTAATCGGGTTTCTGAGGTTATTTGCTATCAAGATTACCATGGTCTCCAGTGCACAATTAATAAACTATTTGACCCGGCGGATGGGGATTAAAGATCTACAACATAGAGTATTCTATCAGCAACATGGCACAAACTGCGATTGCTGAATCGTGTTGCATCGTGCTTATTATAAGCTGGTGCATACGAGAATTTGAGGAAAAAAAGATTCTTTTTAAAGCCTGTTTGAGTAACAGTTGTACCATTAATTTCATCTGCGTTTTTTTATAAAGGATACTCCCTCTGCTTATATTACTCCCTCTGTTTCTAAATATAAGTCTTTTTTAAGATTTTCAATATGAACTACATACGAAGCAAAATGAATCTACATTTTAAAATACGTCTATATACATCCATATGTAGTTCATATTGAAATATCTAAAAAGACTTATATTTAGGAACAGAGGGAGTAGTTTACAGAGAGGGAGTAATATCAATTGGGAATGCAAGTTTCATCTCATAAGCTGCACAAAAGAAGATAAGTTTATCTGCAAACTGATTAAAATAAGCAAACAGCCAAACCATTACCAAATGGAGCCGTGGTTGCACACTTTGCCTATTCGCGGAGGCCCACTGGAAATTTCAGCTAGCCGACGGAAGTACCTGGTACAGGTTCCCAAATTAACCCATTTCGTCATCGCAAAGGTTCAACACATGTCTGACCTGGATTCGGTCCAACTTGCCTTGTCTGCTTTAGTTTTAGTCTAGCAAGGTGTCCGCCATGTCGTCTGGACGTTGGCAGATGTGACGTGTGTGCCCTTGAAAGGCAAGGAAAAGAATATTCGCCTCGTTTCAAACTTGGAGTGCAATTAAAAATGGTAAGCATTGAACTATTCTTTTTTTGTTCTTGCCGGGTGGGCAGCACGCCAGCTAGTCTATCTTGCTCTGAATATCATGGACAAAGTCGTTCCGGTCTTGTTTAGTGTATACAGTTAGGTACACCGTACACGGGTGGGGACGATAAGATTATTTTTTAAGGATATGCTCTGGTGCTCACTGTAAAAAAGAAGTTGATGATACCCTCAAAAAAGAAAAAAAGAAGAAGATGATGGCTTTATTTTCATCATGAGGCGGATAGCAAATTCTTAAACGGGTCACCGTGACAGGGTTATTCACACCTCTGGCACGTTTCGGTAGGGCTGGATTAACGAGCTGCTCGGCTCGTTCGGCTCGTTATCATTAAGCTCATTAGCGTTAAGCTTGTTATCATTAAGCTTGTTAATATTAACAAGCAAAAACCTCTGTTCAGCTTGGTTTGTTATGGGCTTGTTATGCTCGCGAGTGTTCCCGAGTGCTCGTTAAGGTAATAAACAACACAGAAGATTTTCATGATCCCATAAAAATTCACTTTAGAGTAAATCGAACAAAAACATTAAGGTAATAAAGAACACACAATAATCCCATGATCCCATCGAAAATTTAGGCATCAATTAAACAAGGACGTTTGGCTCCTAGTGGCTGCTTCTGGTTGGTTCTAGGGTCTCCTGGCGGCTAGTTCCTAGGTCTAGGAGAAGTGCCAAAGTGGGCTAGGGTGCTAGGCCCCTAGGCTGGGCTAACTAGTAACTCTTCTGTTAGTGGGCTGATTTGAACTAGGGTCTCAGGTAAAACTTTTGAAAATTAGTGAGCTAAACGAGTTAGCTCGTGAAACTCGTTTGCTCGCTCGTTAAGCTCGTTAAACTTAACGAGCAAAAAACAATGTTCAGCTTGGTTCATTAACTAACGAGCACGAGCCGAAACGAGCCGAACTATCGAGCTCTCATTATGCTCACGAGCTTCGAGCTTTTTGTCCAGACCTACGTTTCGGCATGCAACAGAGAGTCTTCATGTTTGCTGATGATGTTATGGTCTTCTTCCGACCGAGTGCGATGGAAACTGAGATGTGTGGAGCCATACTACAGTTGTTTGGTCACTCCTCTCGGTTTACAGTAAACATGATGAAGAGCGCCGCAATACCCATCAGACGCTCCCAAGAACATATGGCGGTTGTTTGTGCCTCCGTTGGCTATGAGGGATCTTCCTTTCCCTGCAAGTACTTGGGCCTACCCTTGACCCTGAGAAAGCAATCGGCTGCACAACTTCAAGGTTTAGTAGATCAACTCGTCGGGTGCTTGCCCAAGTGGAGGTCGGCAATGTTGCCGATGAGTGGACGACTCCTCCTGATCAATTCCGTCCTCTCTACGATTCCGATACACGGAATGCTTGCTTTGGATCTACCGGCGAGGACGTTGACGGCCATGACCAAAATTTGTCATGGTTTCCTTTGTTGTGGTAAAGCAGAGGCGGAAACTGGAAGGTGGCTTGGGACATGGGTTGCAGGCCCAAGTGGGCAGGTGCCTTGGGCATTCCCAACCTGCGTTGGCTCAACTTAGCGCTCCAAGCGCGTTGGCCGTGGCTCCAAAGGTCAGACCGTTCTAGACCATGGGCGGGTTTTATCATTAAGGTGCCTCCCGAGTCCCTGACATTGTTTCACGCAGCCACCAGGGCGAGAGTTGGGAATGGTAACCCGACGCTATTTTGGGAAGATCGGTGGCTTGACAGTTTTCGAGTTACCGAACTTGCACCTTCCATCTACGCGAGAGTTTCGAGGAGAATCAAAGTTTCGATGACGGTTGGGATGACCTTGATCAATGGTGCCTGGGTTGGGAGTATCGGCCCGGATCTTTCTGCTGTCGAGCTGCAGTAGTTCATGGACCTTTGGCGACGTGCACATGACATGACTTTGGACACGAAAAGCGAAGACTACATCGGTTGGTCTTGGGAAAAGAACGGCGCCTTCTCGGCACGATCAACATATGTGGTCAAGTTTGCCGGACTTGAGGTCACGGCGACGGCTTCATTCACGTGGAAAATCGAAGGCACCGCTGTAGTGTAGGTTCTTTACATGGCTCGCTATCAAAGACCGCTGCTGGACGTCGGATCGGTTGGTTCGTCGTGGCCTTCTGCATAAGATACATGCCCATTTTGTGACCAACATGGAGAGACCCTGGACCATATCTTGGTAAGTTGCATTTTTACCAGGGAAGTTTAGCATTTGGTGCATATGGCGACCGACAGACCATATTTAGCTCCAAGGATCGATGAAACGTTGAAGGAACACGCGAACATGCGAACCACATGGGCCATTTGCATTCTTGGATTATGGGAGCTATGGAAACACCGCAATGGCATCGTGTTTGATGGAGCCTCGCCCTCCACAAATCATGTCTTCGAGCAGATCAACACAGAAGGTAGGATTTGGAGGCAGGCTGGTCTTCTCAAGGGTGACCTCGACGGGTTTTTTGCGGTGCTATCGAGGTGGGTTTGGAGTGAGTAGTCCAGTACAGTATAGCTATTGGGGATATAACCCCACGGTGTAACCCGCCCATGAGGGGCCGGGTTACGCTGTTGGGGACTCAATGATGAAGCCTAGACAGGCCTAAGAAGCCAAGACATGAAAGCCTGGAGGCGGCTTACGAGGCGGGCCAACTGAAGGCCAAGACCCGGAGACGGCGTGTGACCCGGAGGTGTAAGCCGCCCAATGGCGACTTGCCTAGCAAGGCAAGGCGATTTAGAACCAGGGTCGATCACGGAGTGTGACCCGACCCAGACTCTTGTAAGCCCAGGGCCTCGACCTGTGTATATAAAGGCGAGTCCCTGCGGCGGGTAAACTTAAGTGACAATCCATCGATAGCTAGGTTAAGCGATTCTGCTCCCTTGTAATCGATACTCAAGCAATACTACACAAAGCAGGACGTAGGCTTTTACCTCACTCATGAGGGGCCGAATCTGGGTAAACTCGTGTCTCTCATCCCGCTCAACCCCTTTAAGCTAATCACCATAGCCATGGCCTCGCACCTAAGTCCTTTCACAAGGGCATCTCCTGTGACAAAACCACGACAATAGCTGTAGTGTGGATGATGTTGTGGGTTGGCCGTGTTTGTGTTGTGCCAAGTTATGTAAATTGCGGACTTGGGATTTGATACGTCTCCAACGTATCTATAATTTTTGATTGTTCCATGCTATTATATTATCTGTTTTGGATGTTTATGGGCTTTATTATGCACTTTTATATTATTTTTGGGACTAACCTATTAACCCACAGCCCAGTGCCAGTTTCTGTTTTTCCCTTGTTTCAGTGTTTCGCAGAAAAGGAATATCAAACGGAGTCCAAACGGAATGAAACCTTCGGGAAAGTTATTTTTGGAACAGAAGCAATCTAGGGGACTTGGAGTGCACGTCAGGGAATCAACGAGGAAGGCACGAGGCAGGGGGCGCGCCCTCCACCCTCGTGGGCCCCTCGTGGCTCCCCTGATGTATTTCTTCCTCCTATATATACCAATGTACCCTAAAACCATCGGGGAACAGAATAGATCGGGAGTTCGCCGCCGCAAGCCTCTGTAGCCACCAAAGACCAATCGGACCCTGTTCCGGCACCCTGCCAGAGGGGGGAACCCTCACCGATGGCCATCTTCATCATCCCGGCGCTCTCCATGACGAGGAGGGAGTAGTTCACCCTCGGGGCTGAGGGTATGTACCAGTAGCTATGTGTTTGATCTCTCTCTCTCGTGTTCTTGAGGTGATACGATCTTGATGTATCGCGAGCTTTGCTATTATAGTTGGATCTTATGATGTTTCTTCCCCTCTACTCTCTTGTAATGGATTGAGTTTTCCCTTTGAAGTTATCTTATCGGATTGAGTCTTTAATGATTTGAGAACACTTGATGTATGTCTTGCGTGGGATAACCGTGGTGACAATGGGTTATTCTATTGATTCACTTGATGTATGTTTTGGTGATCAACTTGCGGGTTCCGCCCATGAACCTATGCATAGGGGTTGGCACACGTTTTCGTCTTGACTCCCCGGTAGAAACTTTGGGGCACTCTTTGAAGTACTTTTGTGTTGGTTGAATAGATGAATCTGAGATTGTGTGATACATATCGTATAATCATACCCACGGATACTTGAGGTGACATTGGAGTATCTAGGTGACATTAGGGTTTTGGTTGATTTGTGTCTTAAGGTGTTATTCTAGTACGAACGCTATGATAGATCGAACAGAAAGAATAGCTTCATGTTATTTTACTACGGACTCTTGAATAGATAGATCAGAAAGGATAACTTTGAGGTGGTTTCGTACCCTACCATAATCTCTTCGTTTGTTCTCCTCTATTAGTGTCTTTGGAGTGACTCTTAGTTGCATGTTGAGGGATAGTTATATGATCCAATTATGTTATTATTGTTGAGAGAACTTGCACTAGTGAAAGTATGAACCCTAGGCCTTGTTTCCTAACATTGCAATACCGTTCGTGCTCACTTTTATTATTAGTTACCTTGCTGTTTTTATATTTTCAGATTACAAAAACCTATATCTACCATCTATATTGCACTTGTATCACCATCTCTTCGCCGAACTAGTGCACCTATACAATTTACCATTGTATTGGGTGTGTTGGGGACACAAGAGACTCTTTGTTATTTGGTTGCAGGGTTGCTTGAGAGAGACCATCTTCATCCTACGCCTCCCACGGATTGATAAACCTTAGGTCATCCACTTGAGGGAAATTTGCTACTGTCCTACAAACCTCTGCACTTGGAGGCCCAACAACGTCTACAAGAAGAAGGTTGTGTAGTAGACACCAGGATTCTCTCCCAATCCTTCTTTAATGAATGATATGCACACTCGTGCGTATTCCGGAAAAAAATCCTCGCAATGCTTAGGATATATATATTGAAGGAAATATGTCCTATAGGCAATAATAAAGTTGTTATTTTATATTTACTTATTTATGATAAATGTTTACTATTCATCCTAGAATTGTATTGATCGGAAACCTAAATACATGTGTGAATACATAGACAAACACTGTGTCCCTAGTGAGCCTCTACTTGACTAGCTCGTTGATCAAAGATGGTTCAGGTTTCCTAACCATGGACATGAGTTGTTATTTGATAATGGGATCACATCATTAGGAGAATGATGTGATGGACAAGACCCATCCGTTAGCTTAGCATAATGATCGTTCAGTTTTATTGCTATTGCTTTCTTCATGTCAAATACATATTCCTTCGACTATGAGATTATGCAACTCCCGGATACCGAAGGAATGCCTTATGTGCTATCAAACGTCACAACATAACCGGGTGATTATAAAGATGCCTACAGGTATCTCCGAAGGTGTCTGTTGAGTTGGCATAGACCGAGATTAGGATTTGCCGCTCCGAGTTTCGGAGAGGTATCTCTGGGCCCTCTCGTTAATACACATCATAAGAAGCCTTGCAAGCAAAGTGACTAATGAGTTAGTTGCGGGATGATGTATTACGGAACGAGTAAAGAGACTTGCCGGTAACGAGATTGAACTAGGTATGAAGATAATGATGATCGAATCTCGGGCAAGTAACATACCGATGACAAAGTGAATAACGTATGTTGTCATTACGGTTCGACCTATAAAGATCTTCGTAGAATATGTAGGAGCCAATATGAGCATCTAGGTGCCGCTGTTGGTTATTGACCAGAGAGGTGTCTCGGTCATGTCTACTGATACGTCCATTTTGCATCATGCTTTTATATCGATATTTATTGCATTATGGGCTGTTATTACACATTATATCATAATACTTATGCCTATTCTCTCTTATTTTACAAGGTTTACATAAGGAGGGAGAATGCCGGCAGCTGGAATTCTGGGCTGGAAAAGGAGCAAATATTAGAGACCTATTCTGCACAACTCCAAAAGTCCTGAAACTCCACGAAAGTTATTTTTGGAAATAATAAAAAATACTGAGCGGAAGAAATACCTGAGGGGGCCCACACCCTGGCCATGAGGGTGGGGGCGCGCCCTACCCCCTGGGCGCGCCCCCTGCCTCGTGGGCCCCCTGTTGGCCCTCTGGTGCCCATCTTCTGCTATATGAAGTCTTTCCTCCAAAGAAAAATCATAAGCAAGCTTTTGGGACGAGACTCCGCCGCCACAAGGCGGAACCAATCTAGGGCTCCGACAGAGCTGTTCTGCTGGGGACACTTCCCTCCGGGAGGGGGAAATCATCGCCATCGTCATCACCAACGCTCCTTTCATCGGGAGAGGGCAATCTCCATCAACATCTTCACCAGCACCATCTCCTCTCAAATCCTAGTTCATCTCTTGTATCCAATTCTTGTCTCTAAGTCTGGGATTGGTACCTGTAGGTTGCTAGTAGTGTTGATTACTCCTTGTAGTTGATGCTAGTTGGTTTATTTGGTGGAAGATAATATGTTCAGATCCTATATGCATATTAATACTCCTCTGATTATGAACATGAATATGCTTTGTGAGTAGTTACGTTTGTTCCTGAGGACATGGGAGAAGTCTTGCTATTAGTAGTCATGTGAATTTGGTATTCGTTCGATATTTTGATGAGATGTATGTTGTCTCTCCTCTAGTGGTGTTATGTGAACATCGACTACATGACACTTCACCATTATTTGGGCCTAGAGGAAGGCATTGGGAATTAATAAGTAGATGATGGGTTGCTAGAGTGACAGAAGCTTAAACCCTAGTTTATGCGTTGCTTCGTAAGGGGCTGATTTGGATCCACATGTTTCATGCTATGGTTAGGTTTACCTTAATACTTCTTTTGTAGTTGCGGATGCTTGCAATAGGGGTTAATCATAAGTGGGATGCTTGTTCAAGTAAGGACAACACCCAAGCACTGGTCCACCCACATATCAAATTCTCAAAGTACCGAACGTGAATCATATGAACGTGATGAAAACTAGCTTGATGATAATTCCCATGTGTCCTCGCGAGCGCTTTTCTATATATAAGAGTTTGTCCAGGCTTGTCCTTTTCTACAAAAAGGATTGGGCCACCTTGCTGCACTTTATTTACTTTTGTTACTTGTTGCTCGTTACCAATTATCTTATCACAAAACTATCTGTTACCTATAATTTCAGTGCTTGCAGAGAATACCTTGCTGAAAACCGCTTATCTTTTCCTTCTGCTCCTCGTTGGGTTCGACACTCTTACTTATCGAAAGGACTACGATAGATCCCCTATATCTGTGGGTCATCATCTACATGGTTCTCGAACCCGTAGGGTCCGCACGCTTAACGTTCGATGATGGTTTAGTATTATATGAGTTATGTGATTTGGTGACCGAATGTTGTTCGGAGTCCCGGATGAGATCACAGACATGACGAGGAGTCTCGAAATGGTCGAGAGGTAAATATTGATATATAGGATGATAGTATCCGGACACCGGCTGTGATCCGGATAGTACCGGGCATTTATCGGAGTACCGGGGGGTTACCGGAACCCCCGGGGAAAAGATATGGGCCACATGGGCCATAGGAGGGGAGCACACCAGCCCACAAGGGTGGCGCCCCCCCAAGGAAGAGGCCGAGTGGGGAAAGGGAAAAGAGGGGGTTCGGCCCCCTTTCCTTCTCCCCTTCCTCTTCCCTTTTCCCTCTCCAAAAATATGGAAGGGGGGGGGGGGGCGAATTGGAATAGGCCCCCAAGTAGGATTCCTCCTACTTGGGGCGCCCCAAGGCTGCTCCCCTCCCCCTCCCACCTATATATACATGGGGAGGGGGCTCCTAGAACACACACCAACAACTGTTAGCCGTGTGCGGTGCCCCCCTCCACAGTTTACGCCTCCGGTCATATATTTGTAGTGCTTAGGCGAAGCCCTGCGCGGATCACTTCACCATCACCGTCATCACACCGTCATGCTGACGGAACTCATCTTCTTCCTCGACACTTTGCTAGATCAAGAGTTCGAGGGACGTCATCGAGCTGAACGTGTGCAAAACTCGGAGGTGTCGTACGTTCGGTACTTGATCGGTCGGAATGAGAAGAAGTTCGACTACATCAACCACGTTGTCAAATGCGTACGCTTTCGGTCTACGAGGGTACGTGGACACACTCTGCCCCTCTCGTTGCTATGCATCTCCTAGATAGATCTTGCGCGAGCGTAGGATTTTTTTTGAAATTTCATGCTACGTTACCCAACAGTGGCATCCGAGCCAGGTCTATGAGTAGATGATATGCACGAGTAGAACACAAAGAGTTGTGGGCGGTGATCGTCATACTGCTTACCACCAATGTCTTATTTTGATTCGGCAGTATTTTTGGATGAAGCGGCCCGGACCAACCTTACATGACCACGTTCATGAGACCCGTTCCACCGACAGACATGCAACTAGTTTTGCATAAAGGTGGCTGGCGGGTGTCTGTTTCTCCTACTTTAGTTGAATCGAATTTGATTGCGGTCGGTCCTTGTTGAAGGTTAAAACAGCAAACTTGATAAATCACCATTGTGGTTTTGATGCGTAGGTAAGAACGGTTCTTGCTAGAAGCCCGTAGCAGCCACGTAAAACTTGCAATAACAAAGTAGAGGACGTCTAACTTGTTTTTGCAGGGCATGTTATGATGTGATATGGTCAAGACATGATGTGATATACATTATTGTATGAGATGATCATGTTTTGTAAAAGTTACTGGAAACCGGCAGGAGCCTTATGGTTGTCTCTTTATTGTATGAAATGTAAACGCCATGTAATTGCTTTACTTTATCACTATGCGTTAGCGATAGTTGTAGAAGCAATAGTTGGCGAGACGACCACGACACTACGATGGAGATCAAGGTGTCAAGTGATACGTCTCCAACGTATCTATAATTTTTGATTGTTCTATGCTATTATATTATCTGTTTTGGATGTTTTATATGCATTAATATGCTATTTTATATGATTTTTGGGACTAACCTATTAACCTAGAGCCCAGTGCCAGTTTATGTTCTTTCCTTGTTTTAGAGTTTCGCAGAAAAAGAATACCAAACGGAATAAAACTTTTGCGATGATTTTTCTTGGACCAGAAGACACCAAGGAGACTTGGAGTGCAAGTCAGAAGAGCCACAAGGTAGCCACAAGGGTGGAGGGCGCGCCCCCCGACCTTGCGGGCCCCTCGGTGACCCCCTGACCTAGATCTTCCTCCTATATATTCTCATATACCCCAAAAACTTCCAGGGGAGCCACGGAACCACTTTTCCACCGCTGCAACCTTCTGTACCCATGAGATCCCATCTAGGGGCCTTTTCCAGCATCCTACCGGAGGGGGATTCGATCACGGAGGGCTTCTACATCAACACCATTGCCTCTCCGATGAAGCGTGAGTAGTTTACCACAGACCTACGGGTCCATAGCTAGTAGCTAGATGGCTTCTTCTCTCTCTTTGATTCTCAATACAAAGTTCTCCTCGATGTTCTTGGAGATCTATTTGATGTAATACTCTTTTGCGGTGTGTTTGCCGAAATTCGATGAATTGTGGATTTATGATCAGCTTATCTATGAATATTATTTGAATCTTCTCTGAATTCTTATATGCATGATTTGATATCTTTGCAAGTCTCTTCGAACTATCGATTTGGTTTGGCAAACTAGATTGGTTTTTCTTGCAATGGGAGAAGTGCTTAGCTTTGGGTTCAATCTTGCGGTGCTCGATCCTAGTGACAGAAGGGGAACCGACACGTATTGTATTGTTGTCATCGAGGATAAAAAGATGGGGTTTTCATCATATTGCTTGAGTTAATTCCTCTACATCATGTCATCTTTCTAAAGCGTTACTCCATTCTTTATGAACTTAATACTCTAGATGCATGTTGGATAGCGGTCGACGTGTGGAGTAATAGTAGTAGATGCAGAATCGTTTCGGTCTACTTGACATGGACGTGATGCCTATGTTCATGATCATTGCCTTAGATATCGTCATAACTTTGTGCTTTTCTATCAATTGCTCGGCAGTAATTTGTTCACCCACCGTAATAATTCCTTTTTGAGAGAAGCCTCTAGTGAAACCTATGGCCCCCGGGTCTATTTTCCATCATATAAGTTTTCGATCTACAATTCTAGTTTCCTATTTACTTTCTTTGCAATCTTTTACTTTCCGTTCCATAAACCAAAAATACCAAAAACATTACTTTACCATTTATCCATCTCTATCAGATCTCACGTTGCAAATAACCGTGAAGGGATTGACAACCCCTTTATCACGTTGGGTGCAAGTTGGTGTTTGTTTGTGCAGGCATTCGGTGGCTTGCGTGTTGTCTCCTACTGGATTGATACCTTGGTTCTCAAAACTGAGGGAAATACTTACTCTACTTTGCTGCATCACCCTTTCCTCTTTAAGGGAAAAACCAACACAAGCTAAAGAGGTAGCAGGAAGAATTTCTGGCACCGTTGCCGGGGAGATCTACGCCAAGCCAAGACATACCAATTACCCATCATAAACTCTCATCCCTCACATTACATTATTCGCCATTCGCCTCTCGTTTTCCTCTCCCCCACTTCTAAAAGATTTTCAAAAATATTCGCCTTTTCTTCACCCCTCTTTCGTTCGTCTTCTTCATTTGCTTTTTGTGTCCTCGTGTGTTGGATTGCTTGCTTTGTCATGATAGCTCAAGATAATAGCAAATAGTGTGACTTTTCCAATACCAACAACAATGATTTTATTAGTACTCCAATTTCTCCCGATGCTAATGCGGAATCTTGTGAAATTAATACCGCTTTGCTGAATCTTGTTATGAAAGATCAATTTTCCGGCCTTCCCAATGAAGATGCCGCATCCCATCTTAATAATTTCGTTGATTTGTGTGATATGCAAAAGAAAAAGTATGTGGATAATGATATTGTTAAATTAAAGCTATTTCCGTTCTCACTTTGAGATCGTGCTAAAACTTGGTTTTCATCTTTGCCTAAAAATAGTATTGATTAATGGAACAAGTGTAAAGATGCTTTTATTTCCAAGTATTTTCCTCCCACTAAGATCATCTCCCTTAGGAACGATATTATGAATTTGAAGCAACTTGATCATGAACATGTTGCACAATCTTGGGAGAGGATGAAATTAATTATTAGAAATTGCCCTACGCATGGTTTGAATTTGTGGATGATTATACAAAAAAATTATGCCGGATTGAATTTTGCTTCTAGAAATCTTTTAGATTCGGCCGCGGGAGGTACTTTTATGGAAATTACTTTAGGAGAAGCTACTAAACTCCTAGATAATATTATGGTTAATTATTCTCAATGGCATACCGAAAGATCTTCCACTAGTAAAAAAGTGCATGCAATTGAAGAGATTATTTGAGTGGAAAGATGGATGAGCTTATAAAATTGTTTTCTAATAAGAGTGCTCCTATTAATCCTAATGATATGACTTTGTCTATTTTGATTGAAAACAATAATGAATCTTTGGATGTGAATTTTGTTGGTAGGAACAATTTTGGTAATAACGCGTATAGAGGTAATTTTAATCCTAGGCCGTTTCCTAGTAATTCCTACAACAATTGTTATGGAAATTATAATAAGATGCCCTCTGATTTTGAGAATAGTGTTAAGGAATTTATAAGTTCGCAAAGGAATTTCAATGCTTTGATTGAAGAAAATTTGCTTAAGATCGATGATTTGGCTAGGAACGTGGATAGAATTTCTCTTGATGTTGATTCTTTGAAAATTATATCTATTCCACCTAAGCATGATATCAATGAGTCTCTCAAAGCCATGAGAATTTCCATTGATGAGTGCAAAGAAAGAACCGCTAAGATGCGTGCTAAAAGATTGGTTTATAAAAGCGTGTTCTTCTAGTTTCCGTGAAAATAATGATGAAGATCTTAAAGTGATTGATGTGACTCCTATTGAATCTTTGTTTTCCAATGTAAATATTGATAAATATGGGACTGGAGATGAGTCAACTTTAGTTCGAAGGTGTCCCAATGATTCAGAGTTTTTAGATCTTGATGCAAAAATTGATAAAAGTGGGATTGGAGAGGTCAAAACTTTAAGTAGCAATGAACCCACTCTTTTGGATTTCAAGGAATTTAATTTCGATAATTGTTCTTTAATAGATTGTATTTCCTTGTTACAATCCATGTTGAATTCTCCTCATGCTTATAATCAAAACAAAGCTTTTACTAAACATATCGTTGATGCTATGATGCAATCTTTTGAAGAAAAGCTTGAATTGGAAGTTTCTAATCCTAGAAAACTTTATGATGAGTGGGAACCTACTACTAAGATTAAAATTAAAGATTATGAATGATATGCTTTGTGTGATTTGGGTGCTAGTGTTTCCAAGATTCCGCAAACTTTATGTGATGTGTTAGGTTTCCGTGAATTTGATGATTGTTCCTTAAATTTGCATCTTGCGGATTCCACTATTAAGAAACCTATGGGAAGGATTAATGATGTTCTTATTGTTGCTAATAGGAATTATGTGCTCGTAGATTTCATTGTTCTTGATATAGATTTCATTGTTGTTGATATAGATTGCAATCCTACATGTCCTATTATTCTTGGTAGACCTTTCCTTAGAACGATTGGTGCAATTATTGATATGAAAGAAGGAACATTAGATTTAAATTTCCGTTAAGGAAAGGCATGGAACACTTCCCTAGAAAGAAAATTAAATTGCCTTATGAGTCTATTATGAGATCCACTTATCGATTGCATGCCGAAGATGATAACACTTAGATCTATTCGTGTTTTATGCCTAGCTAAGGGCGTTAAACAATAGCTCTTGTTGGAAGGCAACCCAATTTTATTTTTGTTATTGATTTTTAGGCTCTGTTTTGCAATAAATATTTCATCTAGCCTCTGGTTAGATGTGGTTTTGTGTTTTAATTAGTGTTTGTGCCAAGTAAGACCTTTGGGATAGCCTACGGTGATAGTTAATTTGATCTTGCTGAAAAACAGAAACTTTTGCGCTCACGAAAACAATTCTCATTTTTAGCTGAAGAGTGATTTTTAGTTGATTCTTTTTGAAGAAGATTAATAGACAAATTATCTAGGAATTCCTAATTTCTCAGTATTTTTAAAGTTACAGAAGTATTCAAAATATCCAGATTGCTACAGACTGTTCTGTTTTTGACAGATTCTGTTTTTCACGTGTTGTTTGCTTATTTTGATGCATCTATGGCTAGTATCAGGGGGTATGAACCTTGGAAAAGTTGGAATATAGTAGATATTACACCAATATAAATAAAGAATGAGTTCACAACAGTACCAAAAGTGGTGATTTATTTTCTTATACTAACAGAGCTTACGAGATTTTCTGTTGAAGTTTTGTGTTGTGAAGTTTTCAAGTTTTGGGTAAGGATTTGATGGACTATGGAATAAGGAGTGGAAAGATCCTAAGCTTGGGAATGCCTAAGGCACCCCAAGGTAATATTCAAGGAGTCCAAAGATCCTAAGCTTGGGGATGCCCCAGGAAGGCATTCCCTCTTTCGTCTTCGTTTATCGGTAACTTTACTTGAGGCTATATTTTTATTCACCACATGATATGTGTTTTGCTTGGAGCGTCTTGTATGATTTGAGTCTTTGATTTTTAGTTTTCCACAATCATCCTTGCTGTACACACCTTTTGGGAGACACACACATGAATCGTAATTTATTAGAATTGTCTATGTGCTTCACTTAGATCTTTTGAGCTAGGCAATTTTGCTCTAGTGCTTCACTTATACCTTTTTAGAGCACGGCGGTGGTTTTATTTTATAGAAATTGATGAACTCTCGTACTTCATTATATTATTTTGAGAGTCTTTAGAACAGCATGGTAATTTGCTTTGGTTATAAAATTAGTCCTAATATGATAGGCATCCAAGAGGGATATAATAAAAACTTTCATATAAAGTGCATTGATACTATGAGAAGTTTGATTCCTTATGATTGTTTTGAGATATGAAGATGGTGATACTAGAGTCATGCTAGTAAGTAGTTGTGAATTTGAGAAACACTTGTGTTAAAGTTTGTGATTCCCATAGCATGCACGTATGGTGAACCGTTATGTGATGAAGTCGGAGCATGATTTATTTATTGATTGTCTTCCTTATGAGTGGCGGTCGGGGACGAGCGATGGTCTTTTCCTACCAATCTGTCCCCCTAGGAGCATGCATGTAGTACTTTGTTTCGATGACTAATAGATTTTTGCAATAAGTATGTGAGTTCTTTATGACTAATGTTGAGTCCATGGATTATACACACTCTCACATTTCCGCCATTGCTAGCCTCTCTAGTACCGTGCAACTTCCGCCGGTACCATAAACCCACCGCATATCCTTCCTCAAAACAGCCACCATACCTACCTATTATGGCATTTCCATAGCCATTCCGAGATATATTGCCATGCAACTTTCCACCGTTCCGTTTATTATGACACGCTCCATCATTGTCATATTGCTTTGCATGATCATGTAGTTGACATCGTATTTGTGGCAAAGCCACCGTTCATCATTTTTTACATGTCACTCTTGATTCATTGCACATCCCGGTACACCGCCGGAGGCATTCACATAGAGTCATATTTTGTTCTAAGTATCGAGTTGTAATTTTTGAGTTGTAAGTAAATAAAAGTGTGATGACCTTCATTATTAGAGTGTTGTCCCAAGTGAGGAAAGGATGATGGAGACTATGATTCCCCCACAAGTCGGGATGAGACTCCGGACGAAAAATAAAAAAATATATAAAAGAATTTGGAGCGAACAGTGGATAAGCAAGCTATAATGCACAATGATGTCACATAATCCACCAGGTATGAATGTAAGGACAGCGATAGGACAATAGGTACTCACAAGAGCAAAGCAGCGACCAGCATAGTTGCGATATACTAGGTTTTGCAGCGCTGGTTCTATCGCCAATATACGTCGGGTGCTATGTGATTTCTCCGGTAGCACCACCTTTTTCAAGGACTTTGCTTGTACTCCTGCAGGTTCTGCAATCACCCTCTTCCTTTTGGATGTCTAAAACACAAGAATAGCATTTGAATGGAAAAACATGGTATGACGACAAATGGAGTAGGTGTTGATAATGGATGGGCAAGGCATCTTCACATATATCATGAGTAAACTAAGCAGATGGCGGTGCAATGAAGCAAATAAATGCAAGACACCTTATGCAAGATATGTGCAACCAATAAAACCTTGCCAAATTAGAACATGCACCTTATTGGGTGAACAGGATAGGCCATCTGCCTTTGACTCCTTGAGCTCAGAATAGTCATTAGGATCATATTCTGAATACAAATATCTATAGGTCAGGAGCATGTGGGTTTCATTGCATCCACAATGGACCTCAATCCCTTGATGCCAAGTTTGTTACCCATTGAACTGTTCCGTAATATTCTTCTGATGTGCGCTTTCTTATATTCATTGTGATTACGTACAATATCTGAAAAGCATGAAAACATAAAATAGTAGTGAGATATCTTTGTAATGCAGAGGATATTGTAATATAATAGGGGCTCCCTGTAAACCCTTGGGTGCTATCACTGGATTCTGATGAGAGAGCCCATGTGTGTTGTAATATGGTGAGTAGATTAATATAATCTCGCACAACTACACAAAAAATAGGCCCCCTGTTGGGAGCTCTAGATGTAAGGATAGTTGGCAGATGATAGGTTCATAATGTACCGTATAGAAATTTTATTACCAAACCATGATAACGAGAGCGCAGAGCCAGTAGGTAGGTCATAGTGTAGATAATAGGGGTACACCATAACCACCATAAATAAATCGGGAAAGCGAAACTGGCTGGAAAACACAGGGTTTTGTCGCTACTAATATGCACCTATTGATCACCTACATGCCAGCTCTATTCATCTGAAGGCGCACAACTGTTACTATCTGTTTAGTCTATCAAAGACCGCGCGGCTCCCACCATTTTCGGGATATTATGGCAGACCAACTCAAAGTGCAAAATCATGTAGCAGAACCAGCCCAATAGAGCTGTCGACTGCAAATGTCCCTGCTCCCCTTCCTGACAAGGAACATACTGTACTTACTAAAGAAGAACAGAAGAGGAACATGTTAAAGAATAGAAGGGGAAGCATATTATTGAGATTCCCCTTCTTTCTATACAATGTTGGTTGCCCACCCATGATGAATCAGAGCGCCCAAAGAAATGCAATTCCATGATGTCTCTCTATATGTGGCCACATGCATTTGGAAACTCAAGTGAGAGCATTAGCTAACCAATTAAATGTGTGTCTGTTAGCTAATGTCAGTATCATATCACATTCGTATTTGAAGAATGGTCCTCCTATTGGTTATTGATCGGAGAAGCGTCTCGGCCATGTCTACATCATTCTCGAACCCACATGGTCTGCATGCTTAACGTTCGTTGACAATATAGTATTATATGAGTTATGTATATTGGTGACCGGATGTTGTTCGAAGTCCCGGATGAGATCACGAACATGACGAGGATCTCCAGAATGGTCCGAAGGTAAAGATTGATATATAGGATGATATGGTTGGGCCAATGGGTAAGGCCCACGGGGCTTTAGGTTGGTGCAAAAGGAAGTTTTGCGGAGGTTAGGGACCAGACGCCAGGGACCCTGGCGTCTGGCCCTGACCCAGGTGCCGAGGCCTGTGGCGTCTGATACTGGAAACCGAGAAGGACTCTTCCTTGCGTTCCAAACCGACTTTGAGGAGGCTCTTTCTCCAAGAAACGACCCCAGGGCTCAACATATAAATAGAGGAGTAGGGCTAGCCCCTGGGGGACACCACAATTCACCAAGCCATGTGCCGGCGCCCCCTCTCCCTCTAGTTCTAGTTCCTCCTCCATCCATGTCTGTTGTGCTTGGAGAAGCCCTGTTGAAATAGTTTCACCACCACCGTCACCACGTTGTCGTGCTGTCGTAACTCATCTACTACTTCGCCTCTCTTGCTGGATCAAGAAGGCGAGGACGTCATCGAGCTGAACGTGTGCTGAACACGGAGGTGTCGTACGTTCGGTACGTGATCGGGACAGATCGTGAAGGTGTACGATTACATCAATCGCGTTGATAAACGCTCCTGTTTAGAGATCTAAAAGGGTATGTAGATGCTCTCCCCCTCCCGTAGCTACACATCTCCATGGATAGATCTTGTGTGTGCATAGAATTTTTTTTTCCATGCAACGTTCCCCAACAGGTTGCACCGCAACGGGGGTAATGGTGATTTGCACGAAATAATTTATGCCTCCCGCGTAGCCGCAAGGCTTGGGGTCTCTCCTCGACCCAATGACCCCATATTACCTAATAAACATCTAAATTTTTAGGCAATGCAGTTCCATTAATTTGTTAAGAACAATACTCACAGATATGACTATAACTTGATATTTGATAAATACCGTGTTGTCTCTATTATTTTGCCTGCTCCTATTCTCTTTGACTTTCAGAGCAAACAGAGGTATTTTGTCTATGAGAACAAGGCACGTGAGTATAACGCGGCGATAGAGGCCCCTGGTCTTGGTGAGGAGGCAACACAAAACGCCACCTCGAGCTATCATTTCAACTACTATCCTGGTCAGAAGTGGTGATTACCAAAGATAGGCCAAAAGCCTAAGCTCGGGGGAGTATGTATTTCTCACTGACGTTACATCATGTTCACACATTCATTCAAGTTGTCGGCGTTCATCCTCTTTCATTTTATGTCCCTGTTAGTCTTATTTTCTCTTTCTTCTTGTGTGTTTGAAAAACTTTGAAAAATCCAAAAATAGTTCTCGCTTCTTTTTGTTTTTTCTTTCTTGTTTAGTTAGTTTATAGTATTAAAAGAAAACCCAAAAAATATTTCTCTTTTCTTCTTTTGCTTGTTGGGAGCTTTCCAGTATAAATATTTTTTTCATTTTTTTTCCTTCGTTAGTTTGCTTTCTTCAGAAAAACTAAAAACTCCAAAAATATTTCAGTGTGTTTCTATGAATTTCCTTTCTTTTTTTGAATCGTCGTAAGGAGAAGACCATGATGAAATATTTGAGTGGCTCTCATATATGCACTGCCGTTGATCTAAAGAATAGCCAATATTACCTTGTCTTCTCATTTGAATAAAATGTTTGTAGATTCCAGCTTAGTCCACGACACTCTTACAGTATTATTATTTTCACATCATTCGATCGTGCAAGTGAAAGGAAATAATGATGATGATTTGATGAAGTGACTGTGGCAAAGAAAAGTTGGTATGAACTCTTCTTGTTTTTGTTTTTGTATGTTTAACTCGGTATCCATAATTCAGCATATTATGAGTAAACATGTTTGTGATGACAATTAGAGATTATAGTTGCTTATGCCAAGCTAGGAGTGGATAATGATTTATCTTGAATGTCAACATGCATTAAAATGGTTATGATGTAGTATGATAGTATGGTATCCCCCTCTGAATATTTCAAGTGGCTTGACTTGGCACGTGTTCAAACATGTAGCTGACTCAAAACCAACATAACCTCCACGATATTTATGTTCATGGTGTTTATATCCTACTCATGCTAGTATTCAATGTTAATTATTCGCAATGCATGATTATGACCATTGTCGCTCTCAATCTAATTGCTAGCTTTCACCTGTACTAAGCGGGAATGCTGCTTGTGCGTCCAAATCCTTAAACCAAAGTTGTTCCAGATGAGTCCACCATATCTTCCTAAATGCGGTATTACTCTGCCATTCCAAGTAAATTTGCATGTGCTACCTCTAATCATTCAAATAAGCATCTGTTTTGTGTGCCCATACAGCTCACGGAGCGACAGGGGGCGGTCAGTATCTTCCATACTAAGTGGGTTATTCTCATGGGGGGTGTTTATTCACTTGTCATTGCACGAGAGAGGCTCATAATTGGGATTTCCCAGTCCTGTAATCAAAATAAAGAAAAAGATACTAAAACAAACTCCCCCAGAAAGTTGATTGTATGGAAGGCACCCATGAATTCGGCTATCCATGGCTTATGTTTGAATGGTTGAGGGGGAGTAAACTTAACCTTTGTACTTGGGAACCGCCGATAATGTGTGTAGCATGGAAGATATTGAAAATTCTTGGTCGTAACATTGACAGGAAAAGCATACCTCTCAAAATGTATTCATCTCTGATTTAAAGCTTCGAGCTCTAGCACCTCTGCAAATCTCTGCTTTCCTCTGTGAAGGTCCTATCTATTTACTTTTATGTTATTTACTTTTATTGTTGAGTCATCGCCTTATCAATTAAAGCACCAGTCCTGAGAGTGCTATTGTCATTCTTAGCATTGAGTATAGTTAATACTGTGTGCATCATGACTGGATATTTTCTACCATGAATTACAATGTTTAGTCGGTGCTTGAACTTTGGAGGTGCTCTGCATTTATGTTTTGCAGCCTCAGAAAGGGCTAGGGAGATACCATGTTATCATATTATATCATGATTGTTTTGATAAATTGTTGGCATTTGAGATATGTTATTATTTTTCGCTAGTTGATTATGCCATTGATATGAGTAAATGTGATTTCTAAGTGTTATCATTTGCATTGTTGATGTCGCTTGAAGCTACGTCGGTATTTCCCCAAAGAGGAAGGGATGATGCATCATAGCGGCAATAGGTATTTCCCTCAGATATGAAACCAAGGTTATCGAACCAGTAGGAGAACCAAGCAATACATGTAAACAACCCTTGCACACAGATAACAAATCATCGCAACCCGACGTGTTAAAGGGGTTGTCAATCCCTTTCGGGGTACGGCGCCTCAAGTGGCAAACGGACGTGACATAAATTTATAGTAAATTGATAGATCGAACGCTAAATAAAATAAATAAGGAAAATTGCAGCAAGGTATTTTTGTATTTTTGGTGTAATAGAACTGAAAATACATGCAAGAGAAAACTAGATCGCAATTGGGCAATTGATAGAACTTCAAATAATTATGACGATATCCAGGCAATGATCATTATATAGGCATCACGTCCAAGATTAGTAGACCGACTCCTGCCTGCATCTACTACTATTACTCCACACATCGACCGCTATCCAGCATGCATCTAGTGTATTAAGTTCATGGAGAAACGGAGTAATGCAATAAAAACGATGACATGATGTAGACAAGATCTATCTATGTAGAGATAGACCCCATCATTTTATCCTTAGTAGCAACGATACATGCGTGTCGTTTCCCTTTCTGTCACTGGGATGAAGCACCGTAAGATCGAACCCACTACAAAGCACCTCTTCCCATTGCAAGATAAATAGATCAAGTTGGCCAAACAAAACCCAAATATCGGAGAAGAAATACGAGGCTATACGCAATCATGCATATAAGAGATCAAAGAAACTCAAATAACTTTCATGGATAAAAAAAAATATAACTGATCATAAACTCAAAGTTCATCAGATCCCAACAAACACACCGCAAAAAGAGTTACATCATATGGATCTCCAAGAGACCATTGTATTGAGAATCCAGTGAGAGAGAGAAAGCCATCTAGCTACTAACTACGGACTCGAAGGTCTACAAAGAACTACTCACGCATCATTGGAGAGGCACCAATGGAGGTGGTGAACCCCATCCAGATGGTGTCTAGATTGGATCTGGTGGTTCTGGACTCTACGGCGGCTGGATAATATTTTGTCGCCTCTTCTAGGGTTTCTGGAATATTGGGGTATTTATAGAGTAAAGAGGCGGTTCGGGGGGCACCCGAGGTGGGCACAACCCAACAGGGCGCAGCCAAGGCCCGTTGTGCCCCCCTCAGGGCACCCCTCAGGCGCAGCCAAGGCCCGTTGTGTTCCTTCTGGCCCATAAAAATTCCCTGTAAAGTTTCGGGGCATTTGGACTCCGTCTGATATTGATTTTCTGTGATGTAAAAAACATGGAAAAAACAGCAACTGGCACTTGGCACTATGTCAATAGGTTAGTACCAAAAAATGATATAAAATGACTATAAATGATTGTAAAACATCCAAGATTGATAATATAACAGCATGGAACAATAAAAAATTATAGATACGTTGGAGACGTATCAGCATCCCCAAGCTTAGCTCCTACTCGTCCTTGATACGTCTCCAACGTATCTACTTTTCCAAACACTTTTGCCCTAGTTTTGGACTCTAACTTGCATGATTTGAATGGAACTAACCCGAACTGACGCTGTTTTCAGCAGAACTGCCATGGTGTTATTTTTGTGCAAAAATAAAAGTTTTCGGAATGACCTGAAAATCCACGGAGACACATTTTGGAATTAATAAAAAATAATGGCGAAAGAATCAGCATCAGGGGGCCCACACCCTGTCCACGAGAGTGCAGGGCGCCCCCCCTTGGGCGCGCCCCCTGCCTCGTGGGCCCCCTGAGACTCCACCGACCTCAACTCCAACTCCATATATTCACGTTCGGGGAGAAAAAAATCAGAGAGAAGGATTCATCATGTTTTGCGATACGGAGCCGCCGCCAAGCCCTAATCTTCCTCGGGAGGGCTGATCTGGAGTCCGTTTGGGGCTCCGGAGAGGGGAATCCGTCGACATCGTCATCATCAACCATCCTCCATCACCAATTTCATGATGCTCACCGCCGTGCATGAGTAATCTCATTGTAGGCTTGCTGGACGGTGATGGGTTGGATGAGATTTATCATGGAATCGAGTTAGTTTTGTTAGGGTTTGATCCCTAGTATCCATTATGTTCTAAGATTGATGTTGCTATGACTTTGCTATGCTTAATGCTCGTCACTAGGGCCCGAGTGCCATGATTTCAGATCTGAACCTATTATGTTTTCATGAATATATGTGAGTTCTTGATCCTATCTTGCAAGTCAATAGTAACCTACTATGTGTTATGATCCGGCAACCCCGATGTGACAATAATCGGGACCACTCCCGGTGATGACCGTAGTTTGAGGAGTTCATGTATTCACTAAGTGTTAATGCTATGGTCTGGTACTCTATTAAAAGGAGGCCTTAATATCCCTTAGTTTCCAATAGTACCCCGCTGCCACGGGAGGGTAGGACAAAAGATGTCATGCAAGTTCTTTTCCATAAGCACGTATGACTATATTCGGAGTACATGCCTACATTACATTGATGAACTGGAGCTAGTTCTGTGCACCCTATGTTATAACTGTTGCATGAGGAATCGCATCCGACATAATTATCCATCATTGATCCATTGCCTGCGAGCTTCTCACATATTGATCTTTGCTTAGTTACTTTTCCGTTGCCATTGTTACGATTGCTACAAAAACTATTACTGTTACTTTTGCCACCGTTACCGTTACTTCCATACTACTTTGCTACTAAATATTTTGCTCCAGATATTAAGTCTTCAGGTGTGGTTGAATTGACAACTCAACTGCTAATACTTGAGAATATTCTTTGGCTCCCCTTGTGTCGAATCAATAAATTTGGGTTGAATACTCTACCCTCGAAAATTGTTGTGATCCCCTATACTTGTGGGTTATTAAGACTATTTTCTGGCGCCGTTGCCGGGGAGCATAGCTCTATCTTTGAGTCAATTGGGATTTACATCTGTTGATCACTATGAGGAACTTGAAAGATGAAAGAACCAAGATTTTTCCCTCAACTACGAGGGGAGGTAAGGAACTGCCATCTAGCTCTGCACTTGATTCACCTTCTGTTATGAGTAAATTTGCGACACCTACACCTGTTATTGATTCTGGTATGTCGCATGTTATTGTTGATGCCACTTCTGCTATGCATGATGCTTATGATGAAACTACTTCTATGCTTGATAATAATGTGCCATTAGGTGAATTTCTTGATGAACAACTTGCTAGGGTTAGAGAGAATGAAATTATTGAAACAGATAATATTGATGAAAGTGATGATGAAGATTCTCCCCCTAGATATGAATTGCCTGATGTGCTTGAGGATTATGTCATGGATGAAGAAACTCCTAGAGACCTTTTTGCTTGCAAAGATAGATATGATCTTAAGAAACTGTTAGCTAAGCTGAAAGAAAAGTCTTTGAATGCTAGAATGAAATATGACCCTGCTTTTGCTACTTCACCTATATGCATTTCTGATAAGGATTATGATTTCTCTGTCGATCCCGAGTTAATTACTTTGGTTGAATCTGATCCTTTTTATGGCTATGAATCTGAAACTTTTGTGGCACATCTTACTAAATTGAATGATATAGCCACCCTATTAACTCATGAGGAAAAAATTCGTTACTACTATATCCTTAAGTTATTTTCGTTCTCATTAAAGGGTGATGCTAAAACATGGTTTAATTCTCTTGCTCCTGGTTGTGTGCATAGTCCCCAGGATATGATTCATTACTTCTCTGCTAAATATTTCCCCGCTCATAAGAAACAAGCTGCCTTAAGGGAAATATATAATTTTGTGCAAATTGAAGAAGAGAGTCTCCCACAAGCTTGGGGGAGGCTTCTCCGATTACTTAATGCTTTGCCTGATCATCCTCTCAAAAAATGAAATACTTGATATCTTTTATAATGGACTAACCGATGCTCCAAGAGACCACCTGGAGAGTTGTGCTGGTTGTGTTTTCAGGGAAAGAGCTGTTGAGCAAGCTGAATTGCTATTGAATAATATATTGAGTAATGATAATGATTGGACACTTCCTGAACGAACTCCTAAGCCAACTCCGAAGAAAAGGGGTATTCTATTTATCAGTCCCGAAGATATGCAAGAGGCAAAGAAATCTATGAAAGAAAAGGGTATTAAACCTGAAGATGTCAAGAATTTACCACCTATTGAAGAAATACATGGTCTTAATAACCCAACATAGGCAGTAAAGGTAAATTCTCTCTATAGATTTGATGAAGGTGATATTCCTCGTAATAAGTCTGCTAGCCAATGCTTGGATGAGTTTGATAATTTGATTGTTAAACAACAAAACTTCAATGCTTATGTTGGTAGACAATTGAAATGTAATGCTTATATGATTGAACACTTGAGTGATTATATGTCTAGAGTTAAAGGTGACCTTAAACTTATTAGTAAACATGCTTCTATGGTTACCACTCAGGTAGAACAAGTGCTTAAAGCACAAGCTGATTTGCTCAATGAATTAAATAATAAGAAAAATGATAATGCTGTTAGAGTTATGACTAGAGGGGGTAGAATGACTCAGGGACCTTTGTATCCTGAGGGCCACCCTAAGAGAGTTGAGCAAGATTCTCAGAGAACTAATGTTGATACACCCAGTCCTTCTAAGAAGAAGAAAAAGAAAAATGATAGGACTTTGCATGCCTCTAGTGAACCTGTTGTTGACACACCTGAGAATCCCAATGATATTTCTATTTCTGATGCTGAAACACAATCTGGTAATGAACATGAACCTAGTGATAATGTTAATGATGATGTTCATGTTGATGCTCAACCTGGCAATAACAATGATGTAGAGATTGAACCTGCTGTTGATCTTGATAACCCACAATCAAAGAATCAACGTTATGATAAGAGAAACTTTGTTGCTAGGAAGCACGGTAAAGAAAGAGAACCATGGGTTCAGAAACCCATGCCTTTTCCTCCTAAACCATCCAAGAAAAAGGATGATGATGATTTTGAGCGCTTTGCTGAAATTATTAGACCTATATTTTTGCGTATGCGTTTGACTGATATGCTTAAAATGAATCCTTATGCTAAGTATATGAAAGATATTGTTACAAATAAATGAAAGATATCGGAAGCTGAAATTTCCACCATGCTTGCCAATTATACTTTTGAAGGTGGAATACCAAAGAAACTAGGAGATCCCGGAGTACCAACTATACCATGCTCCATTAAAAGAAACTATGTTAAAACTGCTTTATGTGATCTTGGAGCCGGTGTTAGTGTTATGCCTCTCTATTTATATCGTAGACTTGATTTGAATAAGTTGACACCTACTGAAGTATCTTTGCAAATGACCGATAAATCAACTGTTATACCCGTCGGTATTTGTGAGGATGTGCCTGTTGTGGTTGCAAACGTTACTATTTTAACAGACTTTGTTATTCTTGATATTCCCGAGGACGATAGTATGTCGATTATCCTTGGTAGACCCTTTTTGAATAATGCAGGGGCTGTTATTGATTGCAACAAAGGCAATGCCACTTTTCATGTTAATGGTAATGAGCATACGGTACACTTCCCGAGGAAACAACCTCAAGTCCACAGTATCAATTCTATTGGAAAAATTTCAACGATTACTATTGGAGGTTTTGAATTCCCTCTTCCTACTGTCAAGAAGAAATATGATACTTATTGTTGGGGACATGCATATCCCCGTTGAGGTAACCTAGTGTTATTCGAAAATTCTCCGGTTTCATGCGATTCGGAAAGAGTTTGTTAACAAGACTTGATCAACCTTGCTAGTGGATTCCTTTTGATGAGCATGAGATGGATGAAGTTAGAAAGCACAACTCTCTATACCCTCCTTTTACTTTCTGTTATTTAGATTAAATAAAGCAAAAATAGTATTTTCTGCCTGTTTTCTGAACACTTAGTGCAAAATATTAGCCACCCCTCACTGCTCCGCGAGCGAAACAAACACACAAAAGAGAAGTTTATTTTGAAAATTAGAGATGGCACATACAAATTTGCTTAGAACGGCAAAAGAATACCGCATATAGGTAGATATAGTGGACTCATGTGGCAAAACTGGTTTACGGGTTTTGGATGCACAAGTAGAGATCATACTTAGTGCAAAATGAAGGCCAGCAAAAGATTGAGAAGCGACCAACCAAGAAACATATAATATCATAAGCAAGCATTAAGCATAAATAACACCGAATAATGCACCACAAGTAGGATATAATTTCATTGCATGACTATTGACTTCCGTACTTGCATAGGGAATCACAAACCTTAACACCAATATTCTTACTAAAGCATAATTACCCACCAACATAACTCACATATCACATCATCATATCTCAAAACTATTACTAAGAATCAAGTTTATTTTGTCGAATGATCTTCATGAAAGTTTTTATTATATCCTTCTTGGATATCTATCACTTTGGGACTATTTTTTCATGTGTTGCTTTTGACAAGCTCAAACAAATATAAGTGAAGATCATGAGCATAAATTTTTTCTTTCTCTCAAATTAATTAAAGTGAAGTAACAGAGAATTTCTTGAAAATTTTACTAACTCTCAAACAAATTAAGTGAAGCAAGAGATCATTTATTCAAAAATACTAAAGCACACTGTGCTCAAAAAGATATAAGTGAAGCACTAGAGCAAGTCTATTGCTCATAAAAATTTAAGTGAAGCATAGAGAGCAATTTTAACAAGTCATGACATAATTTTGGCTCTCTCAAATAGGTGTGTCCAGCAAGGATTGATGACTTAAAACACAAAATAAAACAAGCAAAGACTCATATCATACAAGACGCTCCAAGCAAAACACATATCATGTGACGAATAAAAATATAGTTTCGAGTAAAATACTGATGGTTGTTGGAAGAAAGAGGGGATGCCACTCGGGAGAATCCCCAAGCTTAGTTGGTTGCTCATTTTTGGATAATAGCTTGGGATGCCGGGGCATCCCCAAGCTTAGGCTCTTCTATCCTTCCTTCACCCATCGTAAGATAACCCAAAACTTGAAAACTTCAATCACACAAAACTCAACAAAACCTCCGTGAGATCTGTTAGTGTAAGAAAGCAAACCACTACTATAAGTACTGTATCAAACCAATTAAAATTTTGTTTTTTTATTATATCTACTATATTCTAACTTTTCTATGGCAAAAACTCATCAAAGAAAACCATAGAGCCATCAAAATAAGCACACAACACAAAGAAAACAGAATCTGTCAAAACAGAACAGTCTGTAGCAATTCTGATAAAAAATGTGAATTATTTTCGTGAGCGCAAAGTTTCTGTCTTTTTCAGCAAGATCAAACAACTATCACCCAAGAAGATCCTATTGGTTCTACTTGGCACAAACACTAATTAAAACACAAAAAACACAATCATAATAGTAGCATAATTGTGCTAACACTCAAGAACAGAAAGCAAAAAGCAAAAATAAAATTTATTTATTGGGTTGCCTCCCAACAAGAGCTATAGTTTTACGCCCTTAGCTAGGCATAAAGCAAGGATCTAAGTTTTGTCATCTTTGGTTCGAGATCCATAAGATGCCCTCATGATTGATTCATAAGGTGGCTTAATTCTTGTTCTAGGAAAGTGTTCCATACCCTTCCTCAAAGGGAATTGAAACTTAATATTGCCTTCTTTCATATCAATCACGACACCGATAGTGCGTAAAAACAGTCTACCAAGAATAATTGGACAAGACGGATTGCAATCAATACGAAGAACAATAAAATCTATGGGCACATAATTCGTATTTGCAAGAATAAGAACATCATTAGTTCTTCCCATAGGCTTTTTAATAGTAGAATCCGCCAAGTGCAAATTCAAAGAGCATTCTTCAAGATTAGTAAGACCAAGCACATCACATAAAGATTTCGGAATTGTAGAAACACTAGCACCCAAGTCACACACAGCAAAACACTCATAATTTTTAATCTTGACTTTGATAGTAGGTTCCCGCTCATCATGCAATTTTCTAGGAATTGATACTTCTAATTCCAATTTTTCTTCAAGAGCTTTCATCATAGCATCAACAATATGTTTAATAAAAGCTTTATTTTGTTCATAAGCATGGGGTGAATTTATCATGGATTGCAACAAAGAAATACAATCAATCAAAGAGCAACTATCATAATTAAAGTCTTTGCAATCCAAAAGAGTGGGCACATCACTAGTTAAAGTTTTGACCTCTCCAAACCCACTTTCATCAATTTTCTCAACAAGATTTTCACCCTCCGAAATATTGGGACGCCTTCTACCTAAAGTTGACTATTCTCCAGTCCCTTTTTCATCAATCTTAACTTTACTAAACAAGGAATCAATAGAAGAAACACCAATCATTTTAAGATCTTCATCACTTTCGCGAAAGAAATCACTAGAAAATGCTTTTTCTAAAAATTCTCTTTTAGCTCTAAGCATTGCGGTTCTTTTCTTACTTTCATCCACAGAAACATAAAGAGCTTTAATTGATTCATATACTTTAGGCACAAAAAAGTTCATCTTGAGATTTTCCACATCATGAGCAATTCTATGACGCCCGGATAATTAAGCTACAATAAACCTCTGTTAATGATGCCACGTCACCACGTTTACTGCTGATCACGTCAGTTCGAAACCCAGTTCAAATTTCAAACTTTAGAGTAAAACCAAACAACAGAAGTTTTCAAACAATAAAACAAAAATGTTCGGGTTGTGGCAAATATTCCATACTAAATATTGGTGAAGAAACCAAACTTCTGTAAAGTATATAAGTGCACTATATTAAGTAAAACAGTAGCAAAAACGATTATTTAAATACCTTTTATAATTAATAAAATGTCAAACTAAGTTATTTGGGGTCTAGACTTTTTGTGACTGTGGACTACGTTGAAATACTAATTTAGATGCTAAGTGTATATTTTACTAAAATAAAATGCAACTAAAATAAAACAGGAAAGAATAAATGAAAAGAAATAAAACAAAGCAAAACAAAAAGGACCACCCCCCCGCACTGGGCCTTAGCCCAGCTGGCCACTAGGCCCAACTAACTAAGCCGGCCCAACCCCCCACTGTCTCCTACCACTATTCATCAGGGGAGAGGTGGACGACGACCGACCGCCCGTGGCCATGGATGGCCACGGGGCGGCCATCCAGGTCCCCTGGCGCCCTACTTGGTTGCCCTCGCATGCCCTTGCTAACCCTAGAACCCCAGGGCCCCTTTCCCCTCGCTCTCCTCCCAAATCTGAAGAGCCACCCGACGTGGTCGTCACCATCGTCGCATCGATCCCGCGGCCACCGGCCGCCTCTCGCCTCGCTGACTTGCCCTCGATCTTCGCCGCCATCTCCTACGTCCTCCGGTGCCACTAGACTGATCCGGGAGCCACTGCGTCGAGCCCCGCACCGCCTTCTTCTTCCTCGGCCCCGTCGAGCTTCGCCGTCGATTCCGGCACCTCCGAGCCTTCCCCGAGCCCACTAAGAACATCTGCAGGCTCTATGTGAGCTCCCCTTTCGATTCCCATTCTCCCTCCTCAAATCTCCTCTGTTTCGCCGTTGTTCTGCCGTGGCCGAAGCTCACCATGGCTGGACCGCCGGAGCTCCGCTCCTGTGCATACTCGCCCGCTCCCGTCGCGACCTTGGCCTCCCCGTGCGCGCCCACAGCTGCGCCCCGCTCCCTGCCCGCGCTTGTTGCACCCCTGGCCGCACCCGAGGAGACCCGCGCTTGCTGTTGCTCGTCGCGCGGTCGGCCGCCATGGATGGGAGCTCGAGCTCTTGTGTGTGTGCGCATACTACTGCCGTCTAGCTGCTGTTGGTGCTGCTCCGACGCCGCTGCCTCCTACTGCTCTGCTGCGCCACCGCTACCGGCCATGCCCCGACCGCAGCCCCACTCTCCCGCCGCTCGTCCACACGCGCCCGCGACCCCTAGCCTCTCCGGCCCACGCCAACCTCTCCCGGCCGAGCCCCGCCGTGGCTCGCCGAGGCCACCCTGCTCCCTCTGCAGCGCCCCACCGCCACTCGCCGGCGGCTGCGCGCGCCCCGCCGCTGCCTCGGTGGGTGCCTTGCCTCGCAGCGCCTTATCGGGCGGGCTGGCGCCCGTCGCCTGGGTCCGCCCATTCGCTAGCACTCGATGCCCGCACCCGCTATGGCCCTCTAGGCCACTGACTAGGGGCCCCACGCCCAAAAAACTAAAAAAAGAAAGAATTAAAAATAACTAAGTAATTTAATTAATTAATTCTGTTTAGATTAACCTAATCATTAGGTAAACTAATTAACTCTGTTTAATTAACCAGCTAACTAAACAGCCTATGACATGCGGGCCCCATGGACCCTTTTGACCAGTCAACGGTCCAGTCAAACGCTGACTGGACATTTGACCAGGGCCCCACCTGTTAGCCCCTTAGACACACTCTGGGTACACTTCCTGTGTACCCATAGCATTTAAATACAAATTTAATTTCGAATTAAAATAAATCCAGAAATTAGAAAATCATTTTAAATCTTTAAATTTTAATATAAAATAATCCGTAATTCGGATGAAAATACTTTGTACATAAAAGTTGCTTAGAACGACGAGACGAATCCGGATACGCAGCCCGTTCGTCCGCCACACATCCCTAGCATAGCGAACACGCAACTTTTCCCCTCCGGTTCATCTGTCCGAAAATGCGAAACACCGGGGATACTTTCCCGGATGTTTCCCCCCTTCGCCGGTATCACCTCCTACCGCGTTAGGGCACGCCTAGCACTGTTCGTTGTCATGTCATGCATCGTTATGCATCTGTTTGCATTGTATTCATTATTTCTGCCCCCTCTTCTCTCCGGTAGACTACGAGACTGACGCCGCTGCTGGTGCCCCGATCGACTACTGTGTTGACGACCCCTCCTTCTCGGCTAAGCTTCCAGGCAAGCCCCCCCTTGATCACCAAATATCGCCTATTCCTTCTCTCTACTGCTTGCATTAGATTAGTGTAGCATGTTACTATTTTCGGTTAATCCTATTCTGCTGCATAGCCTGTCATTGTTGCTACAGTTGTTACCCTTACCTGTAATCCTAAATGCTTAGTATAGGATGCTAGTATTCCATCAGTGGCCCTACATTCTTGTCCGTCTGCCATGCTATACTACCAGGCCGTGATCACTCGGGAGGTGATCACGGGTATATACTTACATACATATTATATGATACATGTGGTTACTAAAGTCGGGTCGGCTCATAGAGTACCCGCAAGTGATTCCGATGTGGGGGCTGAAAGGAAAGGTGGCTCAATCCCGGTAGAGGTGGGCCTGCGTTCTCGATGGCCCCCTATTGTTACTTTGTGGCGGAGCGACAGGGCAGGTTGAGACCACCTAGGTGAGAGGTGGGCCTAGCCCTGGTTGGCGTCCGCGGTTACTTCATAATAACATGCTTAACGAGATCTTGGTATTTGATCTGAGTTGGGTCGTTGACCTTATACGCACTAACCGCCATGTGGGACAAGATATGGGCAACCGGCGTCGTGGTATCAGCCGAAGCTCTTTTTGACGTCAGCGACTGAGCGGCACGCGCCGGGTTGGACCGCGTAACGCAACTTCCTTTGTAATGGAGGTTGCTAGGTCTGCTCACCGGCCGCGTATGCAACGTGCAGGTGTGCAATGGGCGATGGGCCCAGACCCCTGCGCGCATAGGATTTAGACCGGCGTGCTGACCTCTTTGTTGAGCCTAGGTAGGGCTACGCCGTGTTGATCTCCCGAGGCCGGACATGACCCAGGAAAGTGTGCCCGGCCAGAGGGATCAAGCGTGTCGGGTAATGTGGTGCACCCATGCAGGGAAGTTGATCTATTCGAATAGCCGTGTCCACGGTAACAGGAGACCCGGAGTTGTACCTTGACCTTATGACAACTAGAACCGGATACTTAATAAAACACACCCTTTCAAGTGCCAGATACAACCCAGTGATCACTCTCTCACTGGGCGACGAGGAGAGGATCGCCGGGTAGGATTATGCTATGCGATGATACTTGGAGAACTTACCATCTACTCTCTTCTACATGCTGCAAGATGGAGGTTGCCAGAAGCGTAGTCTTCGACAGGAATAGCTATCCCCCTCTTATTCTGGCATTTTGCAGTTCAGTCCACCGATATTGCCCCTTTTACACGGATACCCATGCATATGTAGTGTAAATCCTTACTTGCGAGTACTTTGTATGAGTACTCACGGTTGCTTTTCTCCCTCTTTTCCCCATTTCCATTCTTCTCGGTTGTCGCAACCAGATGCTGGAGCCCAGGAGCCAGACGCCACCGTCGACGACGACTCCTACTACACCGGAGGTGCCTACTAGTACGTGCAGGCCGCTGACGACGACCAGGAGTAGTTTAGGAGGATCCCAGGCAGGAGGCCTGCGCCTCTTTCGATCTGTATCCCAGTTTGTGCTAGCCTTCTTAAGGCAAACTTGTTTAACTTATGTCTGTACTTAGATATTGTTGCTTCCGCCGACTCGTCTATGATCGAGCACTTGTATTCGAGCCCTCGAGGCCCCTGGCTTGTATTATGATGCTTGTATGACTTATTTTTATTTTTAGAGTTGTGTTGTGATATCTTCCTGTGAGTCCCTGATCTTGATCGTACACGTTTGCGTGTATAATTAGTGTACGATTGAATCAGGGGCGTCACAAATTCTATCAACACTTCTAGACAAATCATCAATCTTACTCAACTTTTCTTATATGGAAGTGTTGAAATTTTTTTGACTGTTGATAAATTCTTTAATATTATTCTCAAGATCAGAGGTGTTCCTATTATTATTATAAGATTGATTTCCATAGGAATTACCAAGATTATTAGAGGAATTACTAGGAAAAGGCCTAGGATTAAAATTACCTCTATAAGCTTTGTTATTGAAATTATT
The DNA here is from genome assembly GCF_002575655.3 of Aegilops tauschii subsp. strangulata. Classification (NCBI taxonomy): domain Eukaryota; kingdom Viridiplantae; phylum Streptophyta; class Magnoliopsida; order Poales; family Poaceae; genus Aegilops; species Aegilops tauschii. Next base: position 495,717,196 of record NC_053036.3, read on the forward strand.
TTGAGAGATAAAATTCACATCTATGGCATCACTATTTTGCTCAATCAAAGTAGACAAAGGCATATCATTAAAATCAATAGGAGCACTTTTACAAGCAACCAATTTCATAAGAGCATCAACTTTTTCACTCAAAGAAGAAATTTCTTCAACCGAATTAACTTTTTTACTAGTAGGAGCTCTTTCGGTATGCCATTGTGAATAATTTGCCATAATATTATCAAGCAATTTGGTGGCTTCACCCAAAGTAATTTCCATAAAAGTCCCACCCGCGGCGGAATCTAAAAGATTATGAGAAACAAAATTCAATCCCGCATAAAAAAATTTGTATGATCATCCAAAGATTTAACCCATGAGTTGGGCAATTCCTTAGCATCATTTTCATTCTTTCCCAAGATTGTGCTACATGATCATGTTCAAGTTGCTTGAAATTCATGATCTGGGTTCTAAGGGAAATAATTTTTGCGGGAGGAAAATACTTAGTGATAAAAGCATCTTTGCACTTATTCCAAGAATCAATACTATTGCGAGGCAAAGAAGAGAACCAAGTTTTTGCAGAATCACGCAAAGAAAACGGAAATAATTTCATCTTCACCACATCATTGTCCACATCTTTTTTCTTTTGCATATCGCATAATTCCACGAATGTATTAAGATGGGATGCGACATCCTCATTAGGAGTACCGGAAAATTGATCTTTCATAACGAGATTCAACAAAGCAGTATTAATATCACAAGACTCCGCACTAGCGGCGGGAGGAGCAATCGGAGTGCCAACAAAATCATTGTTGTTGGTATTTGAGAAATCACATAACTTGGTGTTCTCTTGAGTCATGATGACTACACAACAAGATTGCACTCAAAAACAGACCCGACAAGAAAACGGCGAACGGAAAAGAGAGGCGAATAAAACGGCAAATTTTTAAGAAGTGGGGGAGAGGAAAACGAGAGGCAAATGGTAAATAATGTAAATTGCGAGGAGATGAGATTTGTGATTAGTAACCTGGTATATGTTGAAGATCCTCCCCGACAACGGCGCCAAAAATTCCTTTTGATGTCGCTTGAAGCTACGTCGGTATTTCCCCAAAGAGGAAGGGATGATGCAGCACAGCGGCGGTAGGTATTTCCCTCAGATATGAAACCAAGGTTATTGAACCAGTAGGAGAATCAAGCAACACAACATAAACAGCCCCTGCACACAGATAACAAATCCTCGCAACCCGACGTGTTAAAGGGGTTGTCAATCCCTTTCGGGGTACGGCGCCTCAAGTGGCAAACGGACGTGAGATAAATTTGTAGTAAATTGGTAGATCAAACGCTAAATAAAATAAATAAGGAAAAATTGCAGCATGGTATTTTTGTATTTTTGGTTTAATAGATCTGAAAATAAATGCAAGAGAAAACTAGATCGCAAAGGCAAATATATGAGAAAGAAGACTCGGGGGCCGTAGGTTTCACTAGTGGCTTCTCTCGAGAAAATTAGCAAATGGTGGGTAAACAAATTACTGGTGGGCAATTGATAGAACTTCAAATAATTATGACGATATCCAGGCAATGATCATTATATAGGCATCACGTCCAAGATTAGTAGACCGACTCCTGCCTGCATCTACTACTATTACTCCACACATCGACCGCTATCCAGCATGCATCTAGTGTATTAAGTTCATGGAGAAACGGAGTAATGCAATAAAAACGATGACATGATGTAGACAAGATCTATCTATGTAGAGATAGACCCCATCATTTTATCCTTAGTAGCAACGATACATGCGTGTCGTTTCCCTTTCTGTCACTGGGATGAAGCACCGTAAGATCAAACCCACTACAAAGCACCTCTTCCCATTGCAAGATAAATAGATCAAGTTGGCCAAACAAAACCCAAATATCGGAGAAGAAATATGAGGCTATAAGCAATCATGCATATAAGAGACCAAAGAAACTCAAAGAACTTTCATGGGTATAAAAAGATATAACTGATCATAAACTCAAAGTTCATCAGATCCCAACAAACACACCGCAAAAAGAGTTACATCATATGGATCTCCAAGAGACCATTGTATTGAGAATCCAGTGAGAGAGAGAAAGCCATCTAGCTACTAACTACGGACCCGAAGGTCTACAAAGAACTACTCACGCATCATCAGAGAGGCACCAATGGAGGTGGTGAACCCCATCCGAGATGGTGTCTAGATTGGATCTGGTGGTTCTGGACTCTGCGGTGGCTGGATGAATATTTCATCGCCTCTTCTAGGGTTTCTAGAATATTGGGGTATTTATAGAGCAAAGAGGCGGTCCTGGCGCGCCCTGGTGGGTTGTGCCCCCCTCGGGGCACCCCCCAGGCGCAGTCAGGGCCCATAAAAATTCTCCGTAAAGTTTCGGGGCATTTGGACTTCGTCTGATATTGATTTTCTACAATGTAAAAAAACATGGAAAAAACAGCAACTGGCACTTGGCACTATGTCAATAGGTTAGTACCAAAAATGACAATAAATGATTGTAAAACATCCAAGATTGATAATATAACAACATGGAACAATAGAAAATTATAGATACGTTGGAGATGTATCAATGGTTAGTTCATGATCTTTGCTAAAAACTTGGGTGCTATTTAAGCTTATATACAAATACAAGAACAACAGAGTTCGTAATTTTTTTTCTTTATCACTTTCAGTTTGTCAACTGAATTGCTTGAGGACAATCAATGAGTTAAGCTTGGGGGAGTTGATACGTCTTCGTTGTATCTACTTTTCCAAACACTTTTGCTCTTCTTTTGGACTCTAACTTGCATGATTTGAATGAAACTAACCCAAACTAACGATGTTTTCAGCAGAACTACCATGGTCTTGTTTTTTGTGCAGAAACAAAAGTTCTCGGAATTGGACGAGACATTTTGGAGATTTTTATGGAGTATATTAAAAATACTAGAGCCAAGACCCACCAGAGGGGGGCCACCTATTGCCCACAAGGCAACAAGGCGCGGCCACCCCCTGGGCGTGGTTGTTACCTTGTGGGGCCCACGTGGCTCCGCTAACCCTAATCTCAAGCCTATAAATAAATCCTTGAGAAAAAAATAAGATAAGAAATTTCATCCCGTTTTACGATATGGAGCCGCCACCACCTCCCGGTCTTCATCGGGAGGGCTGATCTGGAGTCCATTCAGAGCTCTGGAGATGGGGATTCGTCGTCATCATCATCACCAACCCTTCTTCATCACCAATTTCATAATTCTCACCATCGGCAGTGGGTAATTCCTTCGTAGGCTTGCTGGACGGTGATGGAGTTGGATGAGATCTATCGTGTAATTGAGTCAATTTGTTAGGGCTTGATCCCTAGTATCCACTATGTTCTAAGATTGATGTTGCTATGACTTTGCTATGCTTAATGCTTGTCACTAGGGCCCGAGTACCATAATTTTAAATCTGAACCCTCTATGTTTTCATGAATATATTTGAGTTCTTGATCCTATCTACTAGTTGTATGCACTTGTTATTGTTCTGATTCGTAGACCCCAAAGTGACAATAGTTGGGATACCCTCCGGGGATGACTGTAATTCGAGGAGTTCATGTATTCACCATGTGTTAATGCTTTATTTCTGCCACGGGATGGTAGGACAAAAGATGTCATGCAAGTTCTTATTATAAGCACATATGACTATATATGGAGTACATGCCTACATTACATTGACGAATTGGAGCTATTGTGTATCGCTCTAGGTCGTGACTATTATATGATGAATGTCATACACCACAAATATCCATCACTGATCCAATGCCTATGCTTTTCACATATTGATCTTTGCTAAGTTACTTTCGTTGCTGCTGTTGTTACAACCACTACAAAATTGCTATTGTTACAGTTACTGTTACTATTGCTACTGATATTACTGCTATCAAAACTATCATACTACTATGCTACTAAACACTTTGCTACGGATATTCAGTTCTCCAGGTGTGGTTGAATTGACAACTCAACTGCTAATACTTACAAATATTTTTTGGCTCCTTGTGTAGAATCAATAAATTTGGGTGAAATACTACCCTCAAAGACTGTCGCGATCCCCTATACTTCTGGCTTATCAACCTGATACGTCCATTTTGCAACATGTTTTCTTACTGTTATTTATAATGTTTTATCCATAATAATGCTTTTTGGAGTAATTATAATGCCTTTTTCTCTCATAATATGCAAGGTATACACAAAGAGGGAGAATTCCGGCAGCTGGAAATCTGGACCTGGAAAAGCTACGTCAGGCTACCTATTCTGTACAACTCCAAACAAGCGGAAACTTTACGGAGATTTTTTATGGAATATTTGAGGAATATTGGAGCAAATAACTACCAGAGGGGGCCCAACAGGTGGGCACAACCCACCTGGGCGTGCTAGGGAGCCCAGGCGCGCCCTGGTGGGTTGTGCTCACCCAGGCCCACCTACAGTGCCCATCTTTTGGTATATAGGTCATTTTGACCTAGAAAAAAAAATAAGGAGAGGACTTTCGGGACGGAGCGCCGCCGTCTCGAGGCGGAACTTGGGCAGGAGCACTTTTGCCCTCCGGCGGAGCGATTCCGCCGGGGGAACTTCCCTCCCGGAGGGGGAAATCATCGTCATCATCATCATCACCAACAACTCTCCCATCTTGGGGAGGGCAATCTCCATCAACATCTTCAACATCACCATCTCATCTCAAACCCTAGTTCATCTCTTGTGTTCAATCTTGTTACCGGAACTATAGATTGGTGCTTGTGGGTGACTAGTAGTGTTGATTACATCTTGTAGTTGATTACTATATGGTTTATTTGGTGGAAGACTATATGTTCAGATCCATTATGCTATTTAATACCCCTCTGATCTTGAGCATGATTATCATTTGTGAGTAGTTAATTTTTTTCTTGAGGTCACGAGAGAAATCATGTTGCAAGTAATCACGTGAACTTGATATGTGTTCGATATTTTGATAGTATGTATGTTGTGATTCCCTTAGTGGTGTCATGTGAATGTCGACTACATGACACTTCACCATATTTGGGCCTAAGAGAATGCATTGTGGAGTAGCAATTAGATGATGGGTTGCGAGAGTGAAAGAAGCTTAAACCCCAGTTTATGCGCTATTCCGTAAGGGACCGATTGGATCCAAAAGTTTAATGCTATGGTTAGAATTTATTCTTAATACTTTTCTCGTAGTTGCGGATGCTTGTGGGAGGGTTAATCATAAGTAGGAGGTTTTTTCAAGTAAGCACAACACCTAAGCACCGGTCCACCCACATATCAAAGTATCAAAGTACCGAACACAAATCAAACCAACATGGTGAAAGTGACTATATGAAATTCCCGTGTACCCTCATGAACGCTTTGCTTATCATAAGAGACCGTTTTGGCCCGTCCTTTGCCTCAAAAGGATTGGGCTACCTTGTTGCACTTTTGTTACTACTATCGTTACTTGCTCGTTACAAATTACCTTGCTATCAAGCTACTCTGTTACTTATAATTTCAGCACTTGCAGAAATTACCTTGCTGAAAACCACTTGTCATTTCCTTCTGCTCCTCGTTGGGTTCGACACTCTTACTTATCCAAAAGAGCTACAATTGATACCCTATACTTATGGGTCATCAAGGCTATTTTCTGGGGCTGTTTCCGGGGAGTGAAGCGCCTTTGGTAAGTGGAATTTGGTAAGGAAACATTCATATAGTGTGCTGAAATTTATTGTCACTTGTTACTATGGAAAACAATCCTTTGAGGGTTTTTTTCGGGGTATCTTCACCTCGACCGGAACCACAATTAGCTACCCCTCAACCTACTGCACCTACTAAAAATATTGAATATGAAATTACTTCGGGTATGATAGAACAACTGCTAGCTAATCCTTATGCAGGAGATGGAACCGAACATCCTGATATGCACTTGATATATGTAGAACAAATTTGTGGATTGTTCAAGCTTGCAGGTTTACCTAGAGATGAAGTTATGAAGAAGGTTTTCCTTTTATCTTTGAAGCGAAAAGCATTGGCATGGTATAGGCTATGCGGTGATATTGGGTCTTGGAATTGGAATCGATTGAAACTAGAGTTCCACCAAAAAATTTATCCTATGCATCTAGTTCATCGTGATCGGAATTATATATATAATTTTTGGCCTTGTGAAGGAGAAATATTGTTCTAGCTTGGGGGAGGCTTAAATCAATGTTATATTCATGCCCCAATCATGAGCTCTCAAGAGAAATTATTATCCAAAAAATTTATGCTCGGCTTTCTCGTAATGATCAAACCATGCTTGATACTTCTTGTGCTGGTTCTTTTATGAAGAAGACTATTGAATTCCGGTGGGATCTTTTGGAAATAATTAAACGCAACTCTGAAGATTGGGAACTCGACGAAGGTAAAGAGTCAGGTATCAAAATTAAATATGATTGTGTTAAATCTTTTATGGATACCGATGCTTTTCAAAAGTTTAGCACTAAATATGGACTTGACTCTGAGATAGTGGCCTCCTTTTGTGAATCATTTGCTACTCATGTTGATCTCCCTAAAGAGAAGTGGTTTAAATATCACCTACCTATTAAAGAAGAAATTAAAGAACCAGTACCAGTTAGAGAAGAAACTATACTTTACAATGTTGATCCAGTTGTTCCTTCTGCTTATATAGAGAAACCACCTTTCCCTGTTAGGATAAAGGAACATGCTAAAGTTTCAACTGTGGTAACAAAAGCTATATTAAAACACCTAAACCTGATGAACAAATCAAGGTAGAACCTAGTATTGCTATGGTTAAAGATCTCTTGGAAGAAGATATGGATGGGCATGTTATTTACTTCTATGAAGAAGCTGCTAGAATTGCCAAACCTGATAAAAAGGATAAACATAGACCTGTTGTTGGCATGCCCGTCATCTCAGTTAAATAGGAGATCACTGTTACCATGGTTCATGTGACATAGTACCCACAGAGATAGAAGACATAGATGATGTTACTATTAAACTTGCTAATAGAGACACTATATCACCAATTGGGATTGTTAGAGATGTTGAAGTCTTGTGTGGGAAAATAAAATACCCTACTGATTTTCTTGTTCTTGGTTCCCCACAAGATGACTTTTGTCCCATTATCTTTGGTAGACCTTTCTTGAACACCGTTAATACTAAGATAGATTGTAAGAAACAAACTGTCGGTGTTAGTTTTGGTGATGAGCCTCATGAGTTTATTTTTTTCCAAGTTTAGTAGAAAGCTTCATGAAAAAGAATTGCCTAGTAAGGATGAATTGATTGGTCTTGCTTCTATTACTGTACCACCTACTGATCCTTTAGAACAATATTTGCTAGACCATGAAAATGATTTACATGTGCATGAAAGAAATGAAATAGATAAAATTTTCTTTGAACAACGTCCTCTACTTAAACACAATTTGCCTATTGAAACTCTAGGAGGTCCCCCTCCACCTAAAGGTGATCATGTGTTTGAATTAAACAATTGCCAGACACTTTGAAATATGCCTATCTTGATGAAAAGAAAATATATCTTGTTATTATCAGTGCTAACCTTTCAGAACATGAAGAAGAAAGATTATTGAAAGTTCTAAGGAAGCACCGAGCTGCTATTGGATATAGTCTTGATGATTTAAAGGGCATTAGTCCCACTCTATGTCAGCACAAGATTAATATGGAACCTGACGCTAAACCCATTGTTGATCACCAATGTCGATTAAATCCGAAGATGAAAGAAGTGGTAAGAACGGAGATATTAAAACTTCTGGAAGCATGTATAATCTATCCTATAGCTAATAGTAGATGGGTAAGTCATGTTCATTGTGTTCCTAAGAAGGGAGGTATAACTGTTGTTCCTAAGAGTCGGCCTTGCTAGGCTTCGGAAGATTGACATGATCAGGCAGACCACGAGGATCCCTCCTAGGCGCTCTCCTCTAGGCTCTCTCTAGGCGCTCTCCGCCGGTGGCCACTCCGGCCCCGGCGGCCACCCCTCCTCCCGCCGGCTGCCGCTCCGGCGCCGGCGGCCACCGTCCACCCGTCCACCCTGCAGTCTCTGGTCCCTTTGTGGGAAGAGTTGGCCCTTGGTTGGCCATGGATCCTCCCTCGCTCAACTTTGCTCGAGGTAAAGATTTTCAGCTTTCAATGAGACAAAAGTTTGGTCATCCGGTGGTGCTTTCACCTGGTTTTCGTCAACGAGAATTCACTTTGGTGGTTTCCTTCTGCCGTGCTCGATTCCGGTTGGATTGTCACACAGTCAGTGTCACGTTGCAATCTTTTTTTGGTGGTTATCCACAAGGTTTCCGTGTGCTACATCTCAAAGACAGAACATTCAAGTTTTCTGTTGCCTCCAAAGCAGTGGGTTTTGAAATCTATAATCATGGTCAGGTGGTTGAGAAGGATTTTGAGTTAGTGTTCAATCTTTGGGGTTTTGGAGGACCGAACTGGTTACGTGAAGAACAACTTTTTTTATCGTGAGGAAGAAGCTTCTTGGACTTTGGTCACTTCTGGATCACGCCCGCGATCCGCCGCCGGTAGTATTTCCAGCGATCAACCACGGCAGTCGGTTTTTGCTCGGTTAGCGAATTTTCCGACCGCCAGCAGTAATGTGGCCTCGGACAATAATGTGCACTCATTGCCCAATTTTAATTCCTCAGGAGAGGATCTCTCCGCGGTTACGTCGGGCGGGAATCTGGGTCGTTCTAATATCTCATTTCAGTGTTACGCGTGTGGCAAGTTGGGCCATTTTTCTAAGGAGTGCAATGACAATCGCCTTCCTGGGCTTTTTCCCTATCTTCGGTTTGCCACTTTCCCCAGCCCATCGATTGAGTCCTGGGACTTTGACGCGGTCCAGGACTGGTTCAAGTTAGTTGGCCCAGCCCGCGAGCCTCCACTCGTTTCCTCTTTTAGCGAGCTTTGTTTGGGATCTTTTCCTAATTTCCAGCCTCGTCGTCCTCTTGCCTCCTCAACTTCTCCGCTCTGCTCCTCTGTTTCACCTCTGTGCACAAACTCTACTTTTGGTGCCTTGAGCCTCACATCGCCGGCGAACCCGCGTTCTTCTGCGACGCCGATGGCCAACATTCCGATCGACCCGCGCCCTTTTGTGCCACATGGCTTCGACATTCAGCAGGTACTTGGGCGCAATGGTGTGGCTCGGGTGGTGCTGCCACAGCGCCCTCGTCGCCATGAGGATTGGGCGATTGCGACTATACACCCTCTCCCAGCAGATGCTCCATTCCCCAATGTAAGAGATGTTCTTGAGGATTTTATTGTTGAGCATAGACAGTTGGGGTTGCGAGATATTCAGCGTTGTCCGTTCGGAGAGGCATATGTTCGTCTCACGAGGGTTAGGGATAGGGATAAGTTGGTCCTTGATAGCCCCCATGAATTTGGAGATGTGTTCATTAGTTTTGTGAGGCATGACGAGGGAAGAAATCACAGGAGGGTTCATCTCAATAGAGTTGTGTGGTTGCTTCTGACGGGAGTTCCTTTTGATTTCCGCACCACTGAAGATCTCGCTTGTGCTGTTAGTAAGTTTGGCCGCATGATTTCCTGGGACAAGGAGGATGATCACATGGGGCGCATTGTGGTCAAGGCAAGAGTTTTGAACTTAGATATCATCCCAAAAAGTATGCGCTGGTCTAAAGGGGATGAATTTGAGGAGGACGGCTGGTCTTCCTCCATTGAAGTCCTGGCAAGTGAGCTCCTTGGTGGAGGACCTGCAGATGAGGACCCTTTTCCTCCTGCCAATGAGGATCAGCACCCCTTACCCGAGAATGTTGTGCCTGCTGAGGGTTTTCATGTTGTTGCAGCCAACAATAATGAGGTGGTTGTTCAGGCTGCTGAGAACTGGGATAACTGGGACGATAACCATCAGAACATCCATAATGCTGAGTTGGAAGATCTTCTAGATGCTGTGCAGCAGGAAGAAATGGCCTGGGCAGATGGAGAGGAGCTGCTTCCAGCACCTAGTAATAGCAGTTTCTCTTCAGACATGTCTTTTTCTGAAGGAGACAATTCTCATATGCTTTTGCCTTCCGTTACTGTGGAAGCTACTCATTCTAGGGCTGCAATTCCTGCTATTGTCCAACCTACTCCTGCTGTGATTGCTAATGGAATGCAGAACATAATTCAAGCATACCAGTCAGATGATGAGGAGTCTCCTGTATTGCAAGAGCAGATCCAGGATGTGGCTGCTTTGCATGATCAAATTGTTGCAGGCCAACTGCAGCATGTTGCTTCAAACCCTCCTGCAGCACAGGTTGCTCCTGATGTCTCTTCTCTTTTGGATGTGGCTACTGTCCAACCTGCACTTCTGGAAGTACCTTTGGAGCCTGTTATGTTTTCTGATCTTCCTCTGACAACTGCTGGATCATCAACTGAAGTCTTGGATGGCAGTGCTGAGCATGTTATTACTGCCAGAGGAAGTTTACAGCCTGTGGAGAATCTAGAGGATCTTCAGTCAGGACTCCAAGGTAATTGGGTTAATCAAATAAATGAGCACTTTAACATGGCACCTTCCCTCCTTGGTCTGAAAAGTATTCAGATGGCTGCTACTGCTAACAATGAACATTCTGTTTCTGAAGAAGGCATGTTACCGTGGAAGCAGCACTTTAAAGAGAAAGCCTTGGATAACAAGAGCTCTTTCTCTACCAATATTCCTATAAGTTGGTTTAACTTTATTGTCCACTTGCTTCTGTCCCCTGATAAGTTTACCTGGACTGTCAATATGTTAAAATCTGGAATGTGGGATCTGTTCACTGCTGTGGAAAATATGGATCAAGCCTTTCTGTTTCATATACCTGACAAATGTCCTACCTCTCATGCACCAATCTGTCAGGTCATGGAGGAAGGTGATAAGGACAAAGGTAAAGAAAATATTGGGGTGGCTGCCAATTTGCAAGATATGGAGTCACATGCCTTGCTGCAACCTTTTGGCCAAGAAAACTTGAGGAAGAGAAGAAGTGGAAAAACTCCACTTGTGGAAACATAGGTAAGAAGAAGTGACAGAATTAAGAAAGACAATGCTGGTTACAAGAGAAATTCATGCCCTAATAATAATTGTTTACCTTGCAATGCTGTCCCTCCCACCATCAAAAAATCAGTTGTTAAAAACCTCACTGCCTCTTTCTGTAAGGTTACTAAGGGGGAACTGGAGGACATGCTGGCCAAGAAGCCCAAGAGAAGGCAAGAGGAGGTTTTGGACAAGGTGCCCTTGGCCAAAGGAGAAGGACATGCTACCACCTCTTCTTAATGTTTAGGGCTCTTACTTGGAGTGTTGTGTGGTGGGATTGTGTTTGTAGTCTCACACCACCTAGTTTGATGCTGCTTTTGACGATTGTAAGACTTGGATCTTGGTGCTTTCTGAACCTTGTATGTCTGTGGCTGTACTCTCCTACTAGTCCTTTCATGTGTTATATTTGGATGCTCTGCTGGAATTATGATATGTTGTGGATCAGGGCATTATGCCAGTTTCTATCCTATTTGGATGATGATCAAGTGATGGTGCTTGCTCTCTGTTACAAAATCTCAATTTGTTTCCATGAATAACACAAACAGAAGCTGGAATATTCTAAATTGGAACATTAGAGGTATGAATTCTGAGGACAAATGCCTGGCCTTAAGACAGAAGATTGATGAGAGTGATTGTAATATTGTGTGCCTTCAAGAAACCAAAAGAGAGACCTTTGACACAGCTTACTTAAAATTTTTTTGGCCCTCTCGAATTAATAATTTTGCTTTCCTCCCCTCTGTTGGAGCTTCTGGGGGCTCCTGGTGGCCTGGAATGGCTCTCAGTTCTCAGGAGATATCATTGCACAAAACAGGTTTTCACTTTCCATGCAGTTCACTAGTTTGATTTCCAATCAGTCTTGGATTCTTTCAAATATTTATGGTCCATGTGACCCACAAGACAAAATGGAGTTTATTAACTGGTTTTTAAATATTCACATGCCTGATGATGTTGATTGGATCTTAATGGGAGATTTCAACCCTATGAGGGCACCATCAGATAGGAACAGACCTGGGGGAGATGTTAATTATATGCTTATGTTCAATGAGGCAATTAGTAACCAAGGTTTGGTTGAATTACCTTTGCATGGTAGAAAGTTCAGCTGGAGTAACATGCAGCATGATCCTTTGTTGGTAAAACTTGACTGGTTTTTCACTTCTGCTTCCTGGATGACTTCATTCCCTAACACAATTGTGCTACCACTTGCAAAACCTATATCTGATCACTTGCCCTGTGTAATAAAAGTTGGTACTTCTATCCCAAAGGCAAGAGTATTCAGGTTTGAAAACTATTGGCTGCATCATTCTGATTTCAAACAGGTTGTTGCTTCTTCTTGGAGTATCCCAGTGGGAAACCTTGATTCTGTTAAGACTTTGAATGCTAAGTTCAAGATTTTAAGAAGAGCTTTGAAGCTGTGGGCTAAATCTCTGTCCTGTCTGAAAACTACAATTGCAAAGTTAAATGAGCTCATCTTCATGTGGGATTTCTTTGAGGAATTTAGAGAGCTGGATATTCATGAATGGAACTGCAGGGCTATGCTTAAAGAACAACTGCTTATATTGCTGAGGAATCAAAAGATATATTGGAAGCAGAGAGGAAAAATCAAGGGGGTGAAGTTTGGAGATGAAAACACAAAATTCTTTCACACCAAAGCCTCCATCAATTACAGGCATAATCATATTGCTAATCTTCACAATGAGGACCAAGTGGAGATTTCAGATCATGCTGGCAAAGCTGCAATTCTCTTGGATGCTTACAAAAAAAGAATGGGCACATCCCAAAAAACCACAATGCACTTTGATCTGGTTTCTTTGTATGGGCAGAGACAACATTCAGATATTTTTGACAATCTGGAACTGCCTTTTACTGAAGAAGAAATTGAAGCTGTTGTTAATGATCTCCCAAATGACAAGTCTCCTGGCCCTGATGGTTTTAACAATGAATTTCTCAAGTCATGTTGGGATATTATTAAAGGAGATGTGCTCAAATTCATTTATGATTTTCATGCAGGGCACATCTCTCTTGAGAGTTTGAACACTTCATTCATAACACTCATTCCAAAGGGGAGTACTCCATTGACAGCAAATGATTTTAGGCCTATCTCTTTACTGAATAGCTGTCTGAAAATTGTTACTAAGTTGCTGGCAAATAGATTGCAAAAGGTGATTCTGAAATTGGTCCACATCAACCAATATGGTTTCCTTAAAGAAAGATCTATTTATGATTGTTTGGGGTGGGCTTATGAATATTTACACCAATGTCATAAGTCAAAGGAGGAAATCATTGTTCTGAAATTGGATTTTGAAAAGGCTTTTGACACCATTGAACACCAGGCAATGTTGGATATTTTAAAAGCCAAGGGCTTTGGGGACAGATGGCTTACATGGATCAAACTACTGTTTACTTCTGCTTCCTCTGCTATATTGCTAAATGGTGTCCCTGGAAAAAAGTTTTATTGCCTTAGAGGTGTAAGGCAGGGGGACCCTCTGTCCCCTCTTCTTTTTGTGCTTGCTGCTGATCTACTTCAGACAATTCTTAACAAGGCAATGCACCTGGGTTTGGTAACTTCTCCCTTGCAAGTGGAGTCATGCCCTGATTTTCCAATTGTCCAGTATGCTGATGGCACCTTGGTTATTCTGCAAGCAGATGCAAAGCAATTACATTGCCTCAAAGCCCTTCTCAATACTTTTGCTGATGCCACGGGCCTTAAAGTTAACTACAATAAATCAAGTATGACTCCAATAAATGTGCCAGAAGAGAAGATGGAGATTTTGATAAATACTTTTCATTGCAAGAAGGAATCTTTTCCAATCAAATATTTGGGAGCACCCCTAGGCCTTCATAAGCCTACTGTTGAGCAATGTTTTCCTCTTGTCACAAGACTGCAGAAGAAGATTGTGGGATTGTCCACCTTTATGACTTTGGCTGGGAGATTGCTGCTAGTGAAATCTGTCCTCGACTCATTGTTGATCTATCTCATGGGATGCCTTGATGTGCCTGTCACCATCAAAACCCAAGCCATAAAATACTTGAGACATTGTCTTTGGAGAGGCCCTGATCTGGAAGACCATAGACCTGCCATGGTGGCATGGAGTACTGTGTGTAGACCTAAAAATCAAGGTGGCTTAGGAGTGATTGATATTTTTGTTCAGAATAAAGCGCTGCTTCTCAAGAACCTACATAAGTTCTACAACAGACACAATATTCCCTGGGTCAACTTGATTTGGGAATCCTACTACATCAATGATTCTCTGCCTGGTAATAGCTGGATGGGATCTTTTTGGTGGAAGGCAAACCTTAAGCTGATTGATAACTATAAGTCCTTGGCCAGATGCAACATAGGTGATGGAAAGAGTGCTTATTTTTGGACTGATCTTTGGCACTCACATTGCTTGCAAGACATGTTCCCCCACTTATTCTCTTTTGTGAAAAACAAGGATGCTACTGTTCACACCATTATCCAAACTGAGTACTTAGAGGACCAATTCCATCTACCACTGACTGTGCAAGCTTTCCAGGAATTTGAGGCTATGGAGGACATATGCATTGCTTTAAGGGCCTCTGATACTTTGGATTGCACTGACACCTGGAGTTACATATGGGGAAATGAGCAATTCTCTGTGGCTAAGGCATATAAAGTACTGATGGGAGTTAAAGTTATGCCACAACAGTTCAATTGGATCTGGAGCAGCTCTTGTCAGCCAAAACATAAGGTGTTTTTTTGGAGACTACTTCATGACAGGCTCAATACTAGAAATCTTCTGAGAAGGAAATCTTTTCAGCTGGGCAACTATAATTGTGCTGTCAACAATTGTCCACAGGAAGAGACTCTTTAGCACCTTTTCTAGACTTGCCCTTTTGCTGCACAGTGTTGGGACCTGATTGCCCTTCAAGACAGGCAAATGTTTCAATCATGGAAGCTTTTCTTGATCTCAAGCAGAAACTTCATGTACCTTTCTTCATGGAGATAGTTATCCTTGCCTCTTGGGCTATTTGGATCTCCAGGAACAACCTGATTTTCCAAGCGATTCAACCTAGCATTCAAAGGTGGAAAGCCATCTTCATGGAGGAGCTCTTTCTTCTCAGATTAAGAATTAAAAAGAGTTATGCTGGAGCATACTGTTTTTGGCTGGATAATCTTGTTTTGTAATCCTAGTTCTTAGTTGTTAGTTTTCTTTTCTCTTTTTGGCTTCCTCCTTGGCTTATCTCAAGCCTTTTGTACTTTGGTTCCATTTTGGGACTTTACTTTTTTAGATTAATAAAAATTGCAGTGGGGTTTTGCCCTACTGTGTATAGTAAAAAAAATGTTGTTCCTAATGATAAGAATGAACTTATTCCACAAATAATTGTTACAGGCTATAGAATGGTAATTGATTTTTGAAAATTAAATAAAGCAACTAGAAAAGATCATTACCCTCTGCCTTTTATTGATCAAATGCTTGAAAGATTATCTAAGCACACACACTTTTGCTTCCTTGATGGATATTCTGGTTTTTCACAAATACATGTTTCTCAACCTGATCAAGAAAAGACCACTTTCACTTGTCCCTTTGGAACCTATGCTTATAGACGTATGCCTTTTTGTTTATGTAATGCACCTGTACCTTTCAAAGATGTACGACTGTTATATTCTCTGACTTTTGTGAAAAGATTGTTGAGGTTTTCATGGATGACTTCTCTGTTTATGGGAAGTCTTTTGATGATTGTTTAAGCAATCTTGATCGAGTTTTGCAGAGATGTGAACAAACAAATCTTGTCTTGAATTGGGAGAAGTGCCACTTTATGGTTAATGAAGGCATTGTCTTGGGTCATAAAATTTCTGAAAGAGGTATTGAAGTGGACCAAGCTAAGGTTGATGCAATTGAGAAAATGCCATATCCTAAAGATATAAAAGGTATTCGTAGTTTCTTAGGTCATGCTGGTTTCTATAGGAGATTTATTAAAGACTTCTCTAAAATTTCTAGGCCTCTCACGAATCTTTTGCAAAAGGATATTCCTTTTGTTTTTGATGATGATTGTTTAGAAGCCTTTGAAACAGTCAAGAAAGCCTTAATTTCTGCACCTATTATTCAACGACCTGATTGGAACCTGCCTTTTGAAATTATGTGTGATGCTAGTGATTATGTTGTTGGTGCTATTCTAGTACAAAGAATTGATAAGAAACCGAATGTTATTCATTATGCTAGTAAAATTCTAGACAGTGCTCAAAGAAATTATGCTACTACTGAAAAGGAATTCTTAGCAGTGGTGTTTGCTTGTGATAAATTTAGACCTTACATTATTGATTCTAAATTAACTGTTCACACAGACCATGCTGCTATTTAATATATTATGGAAAAGAAAGATGCTAAACCTAGACTTATTTGATGGGTCCTCTCGTTACAAGAATTTGATTTACATATCATTGATAGAAAAGGAGCTGAGAACCCAATAGCTAATAATTTTTCTAGGCTTGAAAATTTGCCTGATGACCCACTACCTATTTATGATAGTTTTCCTGATGAGTAGTTAGCTGCAATAAATGTTGCTCATAATACTCCTTGGTATACTGATTATGCTAATTACATTGTTGTTAAATATTTACCACCTAGCTTTACATACCAACAAAAGAAAAAAATCTTCTATGATTTAAGACATTACTTTTGGGATGACCCACATCTTTATAAAGAAGGAGTACATGATATTATTAGACGTTGTGTACCTGAGCATGAACAGGGACAAATCCTACGGAAATGTCACTCTGAAGCTTATGGGGGCATCATGCTGGAGATAGAACTGCTCACGAGGTATTGCAATCAGGATTTTATTGGCCTACTCTCTTCAAGGATGCCCGTAAGTTCGTCTTATCTTGTGATGAATGCCAAAGAATAGGTAATATCGGTAAGCGTCAAGAAATGCCTATGAATTATTCACTTGCTGTTGAACCATTTGATGTTTGGGGATTTGATTACATGGGACATTTTCCTTCCTCTAATGGGTATACACATATTTTGGTTGCTGTTGATTATGTTACTAAATGGGTACAAGCTATTCCAACCAGTAGTGCTAATCACAACACCTCTATTAAAATGCTTAAGGAAATTATTTTCCCAAGGTTTGGAGTCCCTAGATATTTAATGACCGACGGTGGTTCACACTTTATCCATGGTGCTTTCCGTAAAATGCTTGCCAAGTATGATGTTAACCATAGAATTGCATCACCTTATCATCCTCAGTCTAGTGGGCAAGTTGAACTTAGTAATAGAGAAATAAAATTAATTTTGCAAAAGACTGTTAATAGGTTCAGGAAGAATTGGTCTAAGAAATTAGATGATGCACTTTGGGCTTATAGAACATCATATAAAAATCCTATGGGTATGTCCCCTTATAAAATGGTTTATGGAAAAGCTTGTCATTTGCCTCTTGAGTTAGAACATAAAGCATATTGGGCCGTCAAAGAGCTCAACTATGATTTCAAACTTGCTGGTGAAAAGAGGTTATTTGATATTAGCTCATTAGATGAATGGAGAACCCAAGCTTATGAAAATGCAAAATTATTCAAAGAGAAAAATTAAAAGGTGGCATGACAAAAGAATCCAAAAGCGTGAGTTCAAAGTCGAAGAATATGTTCTTTTGTATAACTCTCGTTTCAGATTCTTTGTAGGAAAACTCCTCTCAAAATGGGAAGGCCCCTATGTTATTGAGGAGGTTTATCAGTCTGGAGCCATCAAAATAAATAATTCCGAAGGTACTAACCCGAAGGTTGTCAATGGGCGACGAATAAAGCATTATATCTCAGGTACGCCCATTAATGTTGAAAGTAATATTATCCAAACTTTGACATCGGAAGAACACATAAAAGAGTCCTTCCGGAACACTCCAGAATCGTGAAAATAAGGAGGTACGTGATACGGTAAGTAAACGGACTCCGGAAAATCCGCAAAAATATTTTTTATCAGTTTTGGAATATTTAAAAATTTAGGAAATAAAGAAACTTCCAGGAAGCGCACCCTGGTGGGCACAAGACACTAGGGCGCGCCAGGGGGCGCGCCCAGGTAGGTTGTGCCCACCTGGGACACCTTCCGGACTCCGTTTTTCTATCGTACGCTTGTCCTCCAAGATAAAAAAAATCTATATATACTTCCCAAACCTGTTAATCATCGTATCATGGAGAAATCCTCTGTTCTCTTTTCTTGTTGTTTTCTGCGTAGTTCTGAAAATATGTCGTCCCAAGACTCCGACGGAGAGAGCTATGTCTCACATCTCATTGCTGACACAAAGACCTACTGGGACCTATCCCCTTATGGCCGAACTACAGATGACGAAGAGGATGCCCACTTGATGAAGATCGATGATTCAAGCTCGGAGGAGGAGGATGTCCCTCTACCTCAACTAGGGGATATGCACGTGGAATTCAAGAAGTCAAGTCTTCCGAAGAGAGCTATCCGGTCTAAAAACCAATCTATGCCTTTTCGTTTTAGGCAGAAAAGCAAAGGGGATTTATGTGACAAGATCTTGAAGGTGGAAATGGAAGTTGATGATTTAAAGGAGGAAATTGCTCTCCTCAACTATAATATGAAAAAGTTGAAGGCACAATTGTCATCATCACCATCATCTTCTTCACCACCAAAAGAGAACTAAGTATCAGGTATGGGCACTCCCCTGGCTGTGCCCCGGTATCGTATCATCCCATTATCTTTTTGCCTTTACTTATTTTAGTTTGATCTTTTCCTTTAGATGAATAAAAGTTTAGCTCGATCCTTTCTTCTTTGAGAGTTTGTTTAGTGATCTATCCTTGTAATCGTGTGCAAGTTATATACTAAAGTTTATTTGAGTTTTTTGCTTTCTTTACTTTCATGTTGCAAATAAAAGAAAAGAAATAAAGAAAGAAAAAGAGAAAGGAAATAAATAAAAAAGGAAATAAATAAAGAAAAGATCATATACTAATCTTATGGTAGGTGATGACACCACATAAGGAAAAGTATAAGTAGAAAATTTTATTAGAGATTGACAAACATAGCATTAGTCAATGATGCAACTCATGAAAGAATTAATAAGGGAAGAGAAGATTCACATATAAATATACTAGCCTAGAAATCTTTTGTGATTGTGAGCTCTCATCAAAATAATATATGACAAAATTGTTGACGTTGGACAAGGAAGACAACTTAATGGTTTATGTTTGTTTATATTCACATAGAAGTCATATTGTCGTAGATCCTTCAACATGTGGTGCTTGCCCCTATCTTTGCTAGCCAAAAATTCTGCACTAAGTAGAGATACTACTTGTGCGTCCACAAACCCTTAAACTAAAATCTTATTTTCAAGTGTCCACTATACCTACCTAGGGATTGAGCAAGATCCCTCAAGTAAGTTGTCATCGGTGCAAAAGGGCAATAAAAATTGCTGCTAAAAGTGTGAGATCATTTAGTGTAAGAGAAAATTGAGCGTTGCACGAACTTGTGATGGTGAAGAATAAAAGCGACAGACTGCATAATAAAGGTCGCTATCACAAGGGGCAATGCAACGTGATGTTCTTTTGCACCAAGGGGTTGAGCATACAAACAAATAAGCGCATGGCAACCTCTGCTTCCCTCTGCGAAGGGACTATCTTTTACTTTTATGTGTTTACTTTTATGCAAAGAGTCAAAGTTTTCCTTCTTTCCTTTTTATTTTCCTCCTTTGGCAAGCATCATGTGGTGAGGAAAGATCTAGGCACATATGTCCAGTTGAATATAGATAGCATAAATTATTATTGTTGACATCACCCTTGAGGTGAATACGTTGGGAGGTGAAACAATAAGCCCATATCTTTCTATGTGTCCGGTTGAAACGTTTTGCTCATGTGTACGCGGTGAGTGTTAGCAATCATAGAAGACTATATGATGGTTGAGATGTGGACTTCCCTAAAGGCTCTGATACGTGACCCTTCTCGAAAAGATGATGAAATGTAGTTGCAAAGTTGACTGAGAACATAGTTTGTTGGTGTTTAATAGAGTTTTTGCTTCATACTTCGATTGTGTGATGAATTGTTACTTATTCATGAGAAGTATATGATAGAAGTTCTATGATAAAAGTCTTATGTTTAATTTTGTTGCTGTTATAATAATCAACATGCGTATTTTGTTTTATCGACACCTCTCTCTCAAAGCATGTGGACATGTTTTTCGATTTCGGTTTTCGCTTGAGGACAAGCGCGGTCTAAGCTTGGGGGAGTGGATACGTCCATTTTGCATCATGTTTTCTTACTATTATTTATAATGATTTTATCCATAATAATGCCTTTTGGAGTAATTCTAATGCCTTTTCTCTCATAATATGCAAGGTATACACAAAGAGGGAGAATTCCGGCAGTTGGAAATCTGGACCTGGAAAAGCTACGTGAGGCTACCTATTCTGCACAACTCCAAACATGCTGAAACTTCACGGAGACTTTTTATGGAATATTTGAGGAATGTTGGAGCAAATAACTACCAGAGGGGGCCCACCAGGTGGGCACAACCCATCTGGGCGCGCCTGGGTTGTCCTCACCCAGGCCCACCTCCGGTGCCCATCTTCTGGTATATAGGTCATTTTGACCTAGAAAAAATAAGGAGAGGACTTTCGGATGGAGCGCCGCCGTCTCGAGGCGGGACTTGGGCAGGAGCACTCTTGCCCTCCGGTGGAGCGATTCTGCCAGGGGAACTTCCCTCCTGGAGGGGGAAATTGAAGGAAATAGGCCCTAAAGGCAATAATAAAGTTGTTATTTATATTTCCTTATATCATGATAAATGTTTATTATTCATGCTAGAATTGTATTAACCGGAAACTTAGTACATGTGTGAATACATAGACAAACAGAGTGTCACTAGTATGCCTCTACTTAACTAGCTCGTTAATCAAAGATGGTTAAGTTTCCTAGCCATGGACAAAGAGTTGTCATTTGATGAACGGGATCACACCATTAGAGAATGATGTGATTGACTTGACCCATTCGTTAGCTTAGCACTATGATCGTTTAGTTTATTGCTATTGCTTTCTTCATAACTTATACATGTTCCTATGACTATGAGAATATGCAACTCCCGAATACCAGAGGAACACTTAGTGTGCTATTAAACGTCACAACGTAACTGGGTGATTATAAAGATGCTCTACACGTGTCTCCAATGGTGTTTGTTGAGTTGGCATAGATCAAGATTAGGATTTTTCACTCCGATTGTCGGAGAGGTATCTCTGGGCCCTCTCGGTAATGCACTACACTATAAGCCTTGCAAGCAATGTGACTAATGAGTTAGTTACGGGATGATGCATTACAGAACGAGTAAAGAGACTTACCGGTAACGAGATTGAACTAGGTATTGAGATACCAACGATCGAATCTCGGGCAAGTAACATACCGATGACAAAGGGAACAACATATGTTGTTATGCGGTTTGACCGATTAAGATCTTCGTAGAATATGTAGGAACCAATATGAGCATCTAGGTTCTGCTATTGGTTATTGACCGGAGATGAGTCTCGGTCATGTCTACATAGTTCTCGAACCCGTAGGGTCCGCACGCTTAACGTTCGATGACGATCGGTATTATGAGTTTATGTGTTTTGATGTACCAAAGGTAGTTCGGAGTCTCGGATGTGATCACGGACATGACGAGGAGTCTTGAAATGGTCGAGACATAAAGATTGATATATTGGAAGGCTATGTTTGGACACCAGAATGGTTTTGGATAGATTCGGGCATATATCGGAGTACCGGGGGGTTACCGGAACCCCCCGGGGAGTCAATGGGCCTTAATGGGACAAGGTGGGAGAGAGGAGGAGGTGGCCAAGTGGAGGGAACGCCCCCCAAGCCCAATCCGAATTGGGGAGGGGGCCGGCCCCCCTTTCCTTGTCTTCTTCTCCCTCTTCCTTCTTCTCCTACTCCAACTAGGGAAGGGGGGGAACCTACTCCTACTAGGAGTAGGATTCCCCCTTGGGGCACGCCATAGAGAGGGCCGGCCCTCCCCTCCTCCACTCCTTTATATACGGGGGAGGGGGGCACCCCATAGACACACAAGTTGACAGTTCTCTTAGCCGTGTGCGGTGCCCCCCTCCACGGATTTCCACCTTGGTCATATCGTTGTAGAGCTTAGGCGAAGCCCTGCGTCGGTAACTTCATCATCACCATCACCACGCCGTCGTGCTGACGAAACTCTCCCTCGGCCTTAGCTGGATCAAGAGTACGAGGGACGTCACCGAGCTGAACGTGTGTAGATCGCGGAGGTGCCGTGCGTTTGGTACTTGGATCGGTTGGACCGCGAAGATGTTCGACTACATCAACCGCGTTACTTAACGCTTCCGCTTTCGGTCTATGAGGGTACGTGGACACACTCTCCCCGCTCGTTGCTAGGCATCACCTAGATGGATCTTGCGTGTGCGTAGGAATTTTTTTGAAATTACTGCGTTCCCCAACAGTGGCATCCGAGCCAGGTCTATGCGTAGATGTTATATGCACGAGTAAAACACAAAGAGTTGTGGGCGATAATAGTCATATTGCTTACCAGCATGTCATACTTTGATTCAGCGGTATTGTTGGATGAAGCGGCTCAGACTGACATTACGCGTACGCTTACGCGAGACTGGTTCTACCGATGTGCTTCGCACACAGGTGCCTAGTGGGTGTCTGTTTCTCCAACTTTAGTTGAATCGAGTGTGACTACGCCCGGTCCTTGTAGAAAGTTAAAACAGAAAACTTGACGAAAAATCGTTGTGGTTTTGATGCGTAGGTAAGAACGGTTCTTGCTAAGCCCGTAGCAGCCATGTAAAACTTGCAACAACAAAGTAGAGGACGTCTAACTTGTTTTTGCAGGGCATGTTGTGATGTGATATGGTCAATACGTGATTATATAAATTGTTGTATGAGATGATCATGTTTTGTAACACAGTTATCGGCAACTGGCAGGAGCCATATGGTTGTCGCTTTATTGTATGAAATGCAATCGCCATGTAATTGCTTTACTTTATCACTAAGCGGTAGCGATAGTCGTAGAAGCAATAGTTGGCGAGACGACGATGATGCTTCGAAGGAGATCAAGGTGTCAAGCCGGTGACGACGGTGATCATGACGGTGCTTTGGAGATGGAGATCAAAGGCACAAGATGATGATGGCCATATCATATCACTTATATTGATTGCATGTGATGTTTATCCTTTATGCATGTTATTTTGCTTAGTACGGCGGTAGAATTATAAAATGATCTCTCACTAAATTTCAAGGTATAAGTGTTCTCCCTGAGTATGCACCGTTGCTACAGTTCGTCGTGCCGAGACACCACGTGATGATCGGGTCTGATAAGCTCTACGTTCACATACAATGGGTGCAAGCCAGTTTTGCACACGCAGAATACTCGGGTTAAACTTGACGAGCCTAGCATATGCAGATATGGCCTCGGAACACTGAGACCGAAAGGTCGAGCGTGAATCATATAGTAGATATGATCAACATAGTGATGTTCACCATTGAAAACTACTCCATCTCACGTGATGATCGGACATGGTTTAGTTGATATGGATCACGTGATCACTTAGATGATTAGAGGGATGTCTATCTAAGTGGGAGTTCTTAAGTAATATGATTAATTGAACTTTAATTTATCATGAACTTAGGACCTAATAGTATTTTGCATGTCTATGTTGTTGTAGATAAATGGCCCGTGCCGTTGTTCCGTTGAATTTTAATGCGTTCCTAGAGAAAGCTAAGTTGAAAGATGATGGTAGCAATTACACGGACTGGGTCCGTAACTTGAGGATTATCCTCATTGCTGCACAGAAGAATTACGTCCTGGAAGCACCGCTGGGTGCCAAACCCGCTGTAGGAGTAACGCCAGATGTTGTGAACACCTGGCAGAGCAAAGCTGATGACTACTCGATAGTTCAATGTGCCATGCTTTATAGCTTAGAATCGGGACTTCAACGACGCTTTGAACGTCATGGAGCATATGAGATGTTCCAGGAGTTGAAGTTAATATTTCAAGCAAATGCCCGGATTGAGAGATATGAAGTCTCCAATAAGTTCTACAGCTGCAAAATGGAGGAGAATAGTTCTGTCAGTGAGCATATATTCAGAATGTCTGGGTACCACAATCACTTGACTCAGCTGGGACTTAATCTTCCAGTTGATAGTGTCATTGACAGAGTTCTTCAATCACTGCCACCAAGCTACAAAAGCTTCGTGATGAACTATAATATGCAAGGGATGGATAAGACGATTCTCGTGCTCTTCGCAATGCTAAAGGCTGCGGAGGTAGAAATCAAGAAGGAGCATCAAGTGTTGATGGTCAATAAGACCACCGGTTTCAAGAAAAAAGGCAAAGGGAAGAAGGGGAACTTCAATAAGAACGGAAAACAAGTTGCTGCTCAAGTGAAGAAGCCCAAGTCTGGACCTAAGCCTGAGACTGAGTGCTTCTACTGCAAAGGGACTGGTCACTGGAAGCGGAACTGCCCCAAGTAATTGGCGGGAAAGAAGGATGGCAAAGTGAAGGGTATATTTGATATACATGTTACTGATGTGTACCTTACTAATGCTCGAAGTAGCGCCTGGGTATTTGATACTGGTTCTGTTGCTAATATTTGCAACTCGAAACAGGGGCTACGGATTAAGCGAAGATTGGCTAAGGACGAGGTGACGATGCGCATGGGAAATGGTTCCAAAGTCGATGTGATTGCCGTCGGCACACTACCTCTACATCTACCTTCAGGATTAGTTTTAGACCTGAATAATTGTTATTTGGTGCCAGCGTTAAGCATGAACATTATTTCTGGATCTTGTTATATGCGAGACGGTTATTCATTTAAATCAGAGAATAATGGTTGTTCTATTTATATGAATAATATCTTTTATGGTCATGCACCCTTGATGAGTGGTCTATTTTTACTAAATCTTGATAGTAGTGATACACATGTTCATAGTATTGAAGCCAAAAGATATAAGTTTAATAATGATAGTGCAACTTATTTGTGGCACTACCGTTTAGGTCATATTGGTGTAAAGTGCATGAAGAAACTCCATGCTGATGGACTTTTGGAATCACTTGATTATGAATCACTTGGTGCTTGCGAACCATGCCTCATGGGCAAGATGACTAAGACTCCGTTCTCCGGAACAATGGAGCGAGCAACAGACTTATTGGAAATAATACATACTGATGTATGCGGTCCGATGAGTGTCGATGCTCGCGGCGGGTATCGTTATTTTCTGACCTTCACAGATGATTTGAGCAGATATGGGTATATCTACTTAATGAAACATAAGTCTAAAACATTTGAAAAGTTCAAAGAATTTCAAAGTGAAATGGAAAATCATCGTAACTAGAAAATAAAGTTTCTATGATCTGATCATGGAGGAGAATATTTGAGTTACGAGTTTGGTCTTCATTTGAAACAATGTGGAATAGTTTCGCAACTCACGCCACCCGGAACACCACAGCGTAATGGTGTGTCCGAACGTCATAATCGTACTTTATTAGATATGGTGCGACCTATGATGTCTCTCACTGATTTACCGCTATCATTTTGGGGTTATGATTTAGAGGCGGTTGCATTCACGTTAAATAGGGCACCATCTAAATCCGTTGAGACGACACCATATGAACTGTGGTTTGGCAAGAAACCCAAGTCGCCGTTTCTTAAAGTTTGGGGCTGCGATGCTTATGTGAAAAAGCTTCAACCTGATAAGCTCGAACCCAAATCAGAGAAATGTGTCTTCATAGGATACCCAAAGGAGACTGTTGGGTACACCTTCTATCACAGATCCGAAGGCAAGATATTCGTTGCTAAAAATGGATCCTTTCTAGAGAAGGAGTTTCTCTCGAAAGAAGTGAGTGGGAGGAAAGTAGAACTTGATGAGGTAATTGTACCTACTCCCTTATTGGATAGTAGTTCATCACAGAAATCAGTTCCAATGATTCCTACACCAGTAAGTGAGGAAGCTAATGATGATGATCATGAAACTTCTGATCAAGTTACTACCGAACCTCGTAGGTCAACCAGAGTAAGATCCGTACCAGAGTGGTACGATAATCCTATTCTGGAGGTCATGTTACTTGTGTTGGGAATCGTAGCATAATTTAAAATTTTCCTACGTTCACCAAGATGCATCTATGGAGTATACTAGCAACGAGGGGAAGGGAGTGCATCTACATACCCTTGTAGATCACGAGCGGAAGCGTTCCAATGAACGTGGATGACGGAGTCGTACTCGCCGTGAACCAAATCACCGATGACCGAGTGCCGAACGGACGGCACCTCCGCGTTCAACACACGTACGGTGCAGCGACGTCTCCTCCTTCTTGATCCAGCAAGGGGGAAGGAGAGGTTGATGGAGATCCAACAGCACGACGGCGTGGTGGTGGATGTAGCGGTTCTCCGGCAGGGCTTCGCCGAGCTTCTGCGCGCGAGAGAGAGGTGTTGCAGGGGAGGAGGGAGGCGCCCAAGGCTGTGGGTTGCTGCCCTCCCTCCCCCCCTTTATATAGGCCCCCTGGGGGGGCGCCGGCCCCAAGAGATGGGATCTCAAGGGGGGGCAGCGGCCACAAGGGGGAAAGGGGTTGCCTTGCCCCCCAAGGCAAGGGGGAACTCCCCCCCTAGGGTTCCCAACCCTAGGAGCATGGGGGGAGGCCCAAGGGGGGCGCCCCAGCCCACTAAGGGCTGGTTCCCTTCCATTTTCAGCCCACGGGGCCCTCCGGGATAGGTGGCCCCACCCGGTGGACCCCCGGGACACTTCCGGTGGTCCCGGTACAATACCGGTAACCCCCGAAACTTTCCCGGTGGCCGAAACTGGACTTCCTATATATAATTCTTCACCTCCGGACCATTCCGGAACCTCTCGTGACGTCTGGGATCTCATCCGGGACTCCGAACAACTTTCGAGTTTCCGCATACATATATCTCTACAACCCTAGCGTCACCGAACCTTAAGTGTGTAGACCCTACGGGTTCGGGAGACATGCAGACATGACCGAGACGCCTCTCCGGTCAATAACCAACAGCGGGATCTGGATACCCATGTTGGCTCCCACATGTTCCACGATGATCTCATCGGATGAACCACGGTGTCGAGGATTCAATCAATCCCGTATGCAATTCCCTTTGTCAATCGGTATGTTACTTGCCCGAGATTCGATCGTCGGTATCCCAATACCTTGTTCAATCTCGTTACCGGCAAGTCTCTTTACTCGTACCGCAATGCATGATCCCGTGACTAATGCCTTAGTCACATTGAGCTCATTATGATGATGCATTACCGAGTGGGCCCAGAGATACCTCTCCGTCACACGGAGTGACAAATCCCAGTCTCGATCCGTGCCAACCCAACAGATACTTTCGGAGATACCCGTAGTGCACCTTTATAGTCACCCAGTTACGTTGTGACGTTTGGCACACCCAAAGCACTCCTACGGTATCCGGGAGTTGCACGATCTCATGGTCTAAGGAAAAGATACTTGACATTGGAAAAGCTCTAGCAAACGAAACTACACGATCTTTTATGCTATGCTTAGGATTGGGTCTTGTCCATCACATCATTCTCCTAATGATGTGATCCCGTTATCAATGACATCCAATGTCCATAGTCAGGAAACCATGACTATCAGTTGATCAACGAGCTAGTCAACTAGAGGCTTACTAGGGACAGGTTGTGGTCTATGTATTCACACATGTATTACGATTTCCGGACAATACAATTATAGCATGAATAATAGAAAATTACCATGAACAAAGAAATATAATAATAACCATTTATTATTGCCTCTAGGGCATATTTCCAACAGTCTCCCACTTGCACTAGAGTCAATAATCTAGTTCACATCACCATGTGATTAACACTCACTGGTCACATCACCATGTGACCAACATCTAAAGAGTTTACTAGAGTCAACAATCTAGTTCACATCACTATGTGATTATCACTCAATGTGTTCTGGTTTGGTCATGTTATGCTTGTGAGAGAGGTTATTAGTCAACGGGTCTGTACCTTTCAGAACCGTGTGCTTTACGAATATCTATGTCATCTTGTGGATGCTACCACGCGCTATTTGGAGCCATTTCAAATAATTGCTCTACTATACGAATCCGGTTTACTACTCAGAGTCATCCGGATTAGTGTCAAAGTTCGCATCGACGTAACCCTTTACGACGAACTCGTTTCCACCTCCATAATCAAGAAAATTCCTTAATCCACTAGGTACTAAGGATAAGTTCGACCGCTGTCATGAGATCCTTTCCCGGATCACCATTGTACCCTCTTGACCAACTCATGGCAAGGCACACTACATGTGCGGTACACAGCATAGCATACTATAGGGGACGACCTTCGTCCTTTCTCTATCTTCTGCTGTGGTCAGGTCTTGAGTCTCACTCAATACTCACACCTTGTAACACAGCCAAGAACTCCTTCTTTGCTGATCTATTTTGAACTCTTTCAAAATCATGTCAAGGTGTGCTGTCTTTTGAAAGTATCATCGGGCGTCTTGATCTATCTCTATGGATCTTGATGCCCAATATGTAAGTAGCTTTATCCAGGTCTTCCTTTGAAAAACTCCTTTCAAACAACCCTTTATGCTTTCCAGAAATTTTTACATCATTTCGGATCAACAATATGTCATTCACATATACTTATCAGAAATGTTGTAGCGCTCCCACTCACTTTGTTGTAAATACAAGTTTCTAATAAACTTTGTATAAACCCAAAAACTTTGATCACTCCATCAAAGCGTATATTCTGACTCCGAGATGCTTGCTCTAATCCATGGAAGGATCGCTGGAGCTAGCATCCTTAGGATCGACAAAACCTTTCTGATTGTATCACATACAACCTTTCCTTACGAAAACTGGTAAGGAAACTTGTTTTGACATCCATCTGCCAGATTTCATAAATGTAGCTAATGCTAACATGATTCCGACGGACCTAAGCATCGCTACGGATGAGAAAAACTCATCGTAGTCAACTCCTTGAACTTGTGAAAATACTCTTTGCCACAAGTCGAGCTTCATAGACGGTAACATTATCGTCCATGCCCGTCTTCTTCTTAAAGATCCATTTATCTCAATGGCTTGCCGATCATCGGGCAAGTTCACCAAAGTCCATGCTTTGTTCTGATACATGGATTCTATCTCGGATTTCATGGCCTCGAGCCATTCGTCGGAATATGGGCCCACCATCGCTTCTCCATAGCTCGTAGGTTCATAGTTGTCTAGCAATATGACTTCCAAGACAGGATCACGTACTACTCTGAAGTATTACGCATCCTCGTCGTCCTACGAGGTTTGGTAGTGACTTGATCCGAAGTTTTATGATCACCATCATAAGCTTCCACTTCAATTGGTGTAGGTGCCACAGGAACAACTTCCTGTGCCCTGCTACACACTAGTTGAAGTGACGGTTCAATAACCTTATAAGTCTCCACCATCCTCCCACTCAATTCTTTCGAGAGAAACTTTTCCTCGAGAAAGGACTCGTTTCTAGAAGCAATTACTTTTGCTTCCAGATCTGAAATAGGAGGTATACCCAACTGTTTTTGGGTATTCTATGAAGATGCATTTATCCGCTTTGGGTTCGAGCTTATCAGCCTGAAACTTTTTCACATAAGGATCGCAGCCCCAAACTTTTAAGAAACGACAACTTAGGTTTCTATAAATGGTGTCGTCTCAACGGAATTGCGTGGTGCCCCTTTTAAAGTGAATGCGGTTGTCTCTAATGCCTAACCCATAAACGATAGTGGTAATTTGATAAGAAACATCATGGTATGCACCATATCCAATAGGGTGCAGTTATGATGTTCGGTCACACCATCACACTATGGTGTTCCAGGCGGTATTAATTGTGAAACATCTTCCACAATGTCTCAATTGTGTGCCAAACTCGTATCTCAGATACTCATCTCTATGATCATATCACAGACATTTTATCCTCTTGTCACGACGATCTTCAACTTCACTCTGAAATTACTTGAACCTTTCAATAATTCAGACTAGTGTTTCATCAAGTAAATGCATTCAGCATCTACTAAAATCATCTGTGAAGTAAGAACATAACGATATCCACTGCATGCCTCAACACTCATTGGACTGCGTACATCAAAATGTATTACTTCCAATAAGTTGCTCTCTTGTTCCATCTCACTGAAAACGAGGACTTTCAGTCATTTTGCCCATGTGGTATGATTTGCATGTCTCAAGTGATTCATAATCAAGTGAGTCCAAACGATCCATCTGTATGGAGTTTCTTCATGCATATATACCAATAGACATGGTTCGCATGTCTCAATCTTTTCAAAAACGAGTGAGTCCAAAGATCCACCTACATGGAGCTTCTTCATGCGTTCTACACCAATATGACTCAAGTGGCAGTGCCACAAGTATGTGGTACTATCATTACTATCTTATATCTTTTGGCATGAACATGTGTATCACTACGATCGAGATTCATTTTAGGTGCAAGACCATTGAAGGTATTATTCAAATAAACAGAGTAACCATTATTCTCCTTAAATGAATAACTGTTTTGCGGTAAACATAATCCAATCATGTTCAACGCAAACACCAAATCTCGATGGTAGAGGGAGCATGCGATGCTTGATCACATCAACCTTGGAAACACTTCCAACACATATCGTCATCTCACCTTTAGCTAGTCTCCATTTATTCCGCAGCTTTTATTTCGAGTTACTAACACTTAGCAACCGAACCGGTATCTAATACCCTGGTGCTGCTAGGAGTACTAGTAAAGTACACATTCATATAACGTATATCCCATATACTTCTGTCGACCTTGCCTGCCTTCTCATCTACCAAGTATCTAGGGTATTACTGCTTCAGTGACCGTTCCTCTCATTACAGAAGCACTTAGTCTCGGGTTTGGGTTCAACCTTGGGATTCTTCACTAGAGCAGCAAACGACTTGCTGTTTCATGAAGTATCCCTTTTGCCCTTGCCCTTCTTAAACTAGTGGTTTTACTAACCATCAACAATTGATGCTCCTTCTTGATTTCTACTCTCGCGGTGTCAAACATCGCGAATAGCTCAAGGATCATCATAACTATCCTTGATATGTTATAGTTCATCACGAAGCTCTACTAGCTTGGTGGTAGTGACCATGGAGAACTATCACTATCTCATATGGGAGATTAACTCCCACTCGATTCAAGCGATTGTGGCACTCAGACAATCTGAGCACACGCTCAACGATTGAGCTTTTCTCCCTTAGTTTGCAGGCTTAAGAAACTTGTCAGAGGTCTCATACCTCTTGACGTGGGCGCTAGTCTGAAATCCCAATTTCAGTCTTCGGAACATCTCTCATGTTCTGCGACGTTTCAAAAACGTCTTTGGTGCCCCAATTCTAAACCGCACTGAACTATCACGTAGTCATCAAAACGTGTATGTCAGATGTTTCGTAACATCTACAGATGACGCTGAGGTTCAGCACACCGAGCGGTGCATTAAGGACATAAGCCTTCTGTGCAGCAATGAGGACAATCCTCAGTTTACGGACCCAGTCCGCATAATTGCTACTACCAACTTTCAACTAAATTTTTTCTCTAGGAACATATCTTAACCAGTAGAACTAAAGCGCAAGCTATGACATAATTTGCAAATACCTTTTTGACTATGTTCATGATAATGAAGTTCATCTGATTATGAACTCCCACTCAGATAGACATCCCTCTAGTCATCTAAGTGAAACATGATCCGAGTTTAACTAGGCCGTGTCCGATCATCACGTGAGACGGACTAGTCAAGATCGGTGAACATCTCCATGTTGATCGTATCTTCTATACGACTCATGCTCGACCTTTCGGTCCTCCGTGTTCCGAGGCCATGTCTGTACATGCTAGGCTCGTCAAGTCAACCTAAGTGTATTGCGTGTGTTCCGAGGCCATGTCTGTACATGCTAGGCTCGTCAACACCCGTTGTATTCGAACGTTAGAATCTATCACACCCGATCATCACGTGGTGCTTCGAAACAACGAACCTTCGCAACGGTGCACAGTTAGGGTGAACACTTTCTTGAAATTATTATAAGGGATCATCTTACTTACTACCATCGTACTAAGCAAATAAGATGCAAAAAAACATGATAAACATCACATGCAATCAAATAGTGACATGATATGGCCAATATCATCATGCTCCTTTGATCTCCATCTTCGGGGCACCATGATCATCTTTGTCACCGGCATGACACCATGATCTCCATCATCATGATCTCCATCATTGTGTCTTCATGAAGTCATCACGCCAACGATTACTTCTACTTCTATGGCTAACGCATTTAGCAACAAAGTAAAGTAATTTACATGGCGTTATTCAATGACACGCAGGTCATGCAAAATAATAAAGACAACTCCTATGGCTCCTGCCGGTTGTCATATTCATCGACATGCAAGTCGTGATTCCTATTACAAGAATATGATCAATCTCATACATCACATATATCATTCATCACATCTTCTGGCCATATCACATCACATAGCACTTGCTGCAAAAACAAGTTAGACGTCCTCTAATTGTTGTTGCAAGTTTTTACGTGGTTTGTAAGTTTCTAGCAAGAACGTTTTCTTACCTACGTATGACCACAACGTGATTTGCCAATTTCTATTTACCCTTCATAAGGACCCTTTTCATCGAATCCGTTCCGACTAAAGTAGGAGAGACAGACACCCGCTAGCCACCTTATGCATCTAGTGCATGTCAGTCGGTGGAACCTGTCTCACGTAAGTGTACGTGTAAGGTCGGTCCGGGCCGCTTCATCCTACAATGCCGCCTAAACAAGAAAAGACTAGTAGCGGCAAGAAGAATTGGCAAACTCAACGCCCACAACTACTTTGTGTTCTACTCGTGCATAGTAACTACGCATAGACCTGGCTCATGATCCCACTGTTTGGGAATCGTAGCATAATTTAAAATTTTCCTACGTTCACCAAGATGCATCTATGGAGTGTACTAGCAACGAGGGGAAGGGAGTGCATCTACATACCCTTGTAGATCGCGAGCGGAAGCGTTCCAATGAACGTGGATGACGGAGTCGTACTCGCCGTGATCCAAATCATCGATGACCGAGTGCCGAACGGACGGCACCTCCGCGTTCAACACACGTACGGTGCAGCGACGTCTCCTCCTTCTTGATCCAGCAAGGGGGAAGGAGAGGTTGATGGAGATCCAACCGCACGACGGCGTGGTGGTGGATGTAGCGGTTCTCCGGCAGGGCTTCGCCGAGCTTCTGCGCGAGAGAGAGAGGTGTTGCAGGGGAGGAGGGAGGCGCCCAAGGCTGTGGGTTGCTGCCCTCCCTCCCCCCCCTTTATATAGGCCCCCTGGGGGGGCGCCGGCCCCAAGAGATGGGATCTCAAGGGGGGCGGCGGCCACAAGGGGGAAAGGGGTTGCCTTGCCCCCCAAGGCAAGGGGGAACTCCCCCCTAGGGTTCCCAACCCTAGGAGCATGGGGGGAGGCCCAAGGGGGGTGCCCCAGCCCACTAAGGGCTGGTTCCCTTCCACTTTCAGCCCACGGGGCCCTCCGGGATAGGTGGCCCCACCCGGTGGACCCTCGGGACCCTTCCGGTGGTCCCGGTACAATACTGGTAACCCCCGAAACTTTCCCGGTGGCCGAAACTGGACTTCCTATATATAATTCTTCACCTCCGGACCATTCCGGAACCTCTCGTGACGTCCGGGATCTCATCCGGGACTCCGAACAACTTTCGGGTTTCCGCATACATATATCTCTACAACCCTAGCGTCACCGAACCTTAAGTGTGTAGACCCTACGGGTTCGGGAGACATGCAGACATGACCGAGACGCCTCTCCGGTCAATAACCAACAGCGGGATCTGGATACCCATGTTGGCTCCCACATGTTCCACGATGATCTCATCGGATGAACCACGGTGTCGAGGATTCAATCAATCCCGTATGCAATTCCCTTTGTCAATCGGTATGTTACTTGCCCGAGATTCGATCGTCGGTATCCCAATACCTTGTTCAATCTCGTTACCGGCAAGTCTCTTTACTCGTACCGCAATGCATGATCCCGTGACTAATGCCTTAGTCACATTGAGCTCATTATGATGATGCATTACCGAGTGGGCCCAGAGATACCTCTCCGTCACACGGAGTGACAAATCCCAGTCTCGATCCGTGCCAACCCAACAGATACTTTCGGAGATACCCGTAGTGCACCTTTATAGTCACCCAGTTACATTGTGACGTTTGGCACACACAAAGCACTCCTACGGTATCCGGGAGTTGCACGATCTCATGGTCTAAGGAAAAGATACTTGACATTGGAAAAGCTCTAGCAAACGAAACTACACGATCTTTTATGCTATGCTTAGGATTGGGTCTTGTCCATCACATCATTCTCCTAATGATGTGATCCCGTTATCAATGACATCCAATGTCCATAGTCAGGAAACCATGACTATCAGTTGATCAACGAGCTAGTCAACTAGAGGCTTACTAGGGACAGGTTGTGGTCTATGTATTCACACATGTATTACGATTTTCGGACAATACAATTATAGCATGAATAATAGACAATTACCATGAACAAAGAAATATAATAATAACCATTTATTATTGCCTCTAGGGCATATTTCCAACAACTTGACCATGACGAACCTACGAACTATGAGGAAGCGATGATGAGCCCAGATTCCGCATAATGGCTTGAGGCCATGAAATCTGAGATGGTATCCATGTATGAGAACAAAGTGTGGACTTTGGTTGACTTGCCCGTTGATCGGCAAGCCATAGAGAATAAATGGATCTTCAAGAAGAAGACTGACGCTGACGGTAATGTTACTGTCTACAAAGCTCGACTTGTTGTGAAAGGTTTTCAACAAGTTCAAGGAGTTGACTACGATGAGACCTTCTCACCCGTAGCAATGCTTAAGTCCGTCCGAATCATGTTAACAATTGCCAAAATTTATGATTATCAAATTTGGCAAATGGATGTCAAAACTGCAATCCTTAATGGATATCTTAAAGAAGAGTTGTATATGATGCAACCAGAAGGTTTTGTCGATCCAAAAGGTGCTAACAAAGTGTGCGAGCTCCAGCGATCCATTTATGGACTGGTGCAAGCCTCTCGGAGTTGGAATATACGCTTTTATAGTGTGATCAAAGCATATGTTTTATACAGACTTTTGGAGAAGCGTGTATTTACAAGAAAGTGAGTGGGAACTCTATAGCATTTCTGATATTATATGTGGATGACATATTGTTGATCGGAAATGATACTGAATTTCTGAATAGCATAAAAGGATACTTGAATAAGAACTTTTCAATGAAAGACCTCGGTGAAGCTGCTTATATATTGGGCATCAAGATCTATAGAAGATAGATCAAGACGCTTAATTGGACTTTCACAAATCCCATACCTTGATAAAGTTTTGAAGAAGTTCAAAATGGATCAAGCAAAGAAAGGGTTCTTGCCTGTGTTACATGGTGTGAAGTTGAGTCAGACTCAATGCCCGACCACTGCAGAAGATAGAGAGAAAATGAAAGTCATTCCCTATGCTTCAGCCATAGGTTCTATCATGTATGCAATGCTGTGTACCAGGCCAGATGTGTGCCTTGCTATTAGTTTAGCAGGGAGGTACCAAAGTAATCCAAGAGTGGATCTCTGGACAACAGTCAAGAACATCCTGAAATAACTGAAAAGGACTAAGGATATGTTTCTCGTTTATGGAGGTGACAAAGAGCTCGTCGTAAACGGTTACGTCGATGCAAGCTTTGACACTGATCCGGATGACTCTAAGTCACAAATCGGACACGTATTTTTATTGAATGTTGGAGCTGTCAGTTGGTGCAGTTCCAAGCAGAGCGTCATGGCGGGATCTACATGTGAAGCGGAGTACATAGCTGCTTCGGAAGCAGCAATGAAGGAGTCTGGATGAAGGAGTTCATATCCGATCTAGGTGTCATACCTAGTGCATCGGGTCCAATGAAAATCTTTCGTGACAATACTGGTGCAATTGCCTTGGCAAAGGAATCCAGATTTCACAAGAGAACCAATCACATCAAGATACGCTTCAATTCCATCTGCGACCAAGTCAAGGAGGGATGCATAGAGATTTGCAAGATACATACGGATCTGAATGTTGCAGACCCGTTGATTAAGCCTCTCTCACGAGCAAAACATGATCAGCACCATGACTCCATGGGTGTTAGAATCATTACAATGTAATCTAGATTATTGACTCTAGTGCAAGTGGGAGACTGACGGAAATATGCCCTAGAGGCAATAATAAAGTTGTTATTTGTATTTCCTTACATCATGATAAATGTTTATTATTCATGCTAGAATTGTATTAACTGAAAATTAGTACATGTGTGAATACATAGACAAACAGAGTGTCACTAGTATGCCTCTACTTAACTAGCTCGTTAATCAAAGATGGTTAAGTTTCCTAGCCATGGACAAAGATTTGTCATTTGATGAACGGGATCACATCATTAGAGAATGATGTGATTGACTTGACCCATCCGTTAGTTTAGCACTATGATCGTTTAGTTTATTACTATTGCTTTCTTCATAACTTATACACGTTCATATGACTATGAGATTAGGCAACTCCCAAATACCGGAGGAACACTTAGTGTGCTATCAAACGTCACAACGTAACTGGGTGATTATAAAGATGCTCTACAGGTGTCTCCGATGGTGTTTGTTGAGTTGGCATAGATCAAGATTAGGATTTGTCACTCCGATTGTCGGAGAGGTATCTCTGGGCCCTCTCGGTAATGCACATCACTATAAGCCTTGCAAGCAATGTGACTAATGAGTTAGTTACGGGATGATGCATTACGGAACGAGTAAAGAGACTTACCGGTAACGAGATGTATTGAGATACCGACGATCGAATCTCGGGCAAGTAACATACCGATGACAAGGGAACAACGTATGTTGTTATGCGGTTTGACCGATAAAGATCTTCGTAGAATATGTAGGAACCAATATGAGCATCTAGTTTCCGCTATTGTTTATTGACCGGAGATGAGTCTCGGTCATGTCTACATAGTTCTCGAACCCGTAGGGTCCGCACGCTTAACGTTCGATGACGATCGGTATTATGAGTTTATGTGTTTTGATGTACCAAAGGTAGTTCGGAGTCCCGGATGTGATCACGGACATGACGAGGAGTCTCGAAATGGTTGAGACATAAAGATTGATATATTGGAAGGCTATGTTTGGACACATATGGATGGTTTTGGATAAATTCGGGCATATATCGGAGTATGGAGGGGTTACCGGAACCCCCCGGGGAGTCAATGTGCCTTAATGGGCCATGGTGGGAGAGAGGAGGAGGCGGCCAAGTGGGGGGCACGCCCCCCCCAAGCCCAATCCGAATTGGGGAGGGGGCCGGCCCCCCTTTCCTTCTCTTCTTCTCCCTCTTCCTTCTTCTCCTACTCCAACTAGGGAAGGGGGGAAACCTACTCCTACTAGGAGTAGGATTCCCCCTTGGGGCGCGCCATAGAGAGGGCCGGCCCTCCCCTCCTCCACTCCTTTATATACGGGGGAGGGGGGCACCCCATAGACACACAAGTTGACAGTTGTCTTAGCCGTGTGCGGTGCCCCCTCCATAGATTTCCACCTCGGTCATATCGTTGTAGAGCTTGGGCGAAGCCCTGCGTCGGTAACTTCATCATCACCATCACCACGCCATCGTGCTTAGGGCTGGGCATATAACCCGAAAACCGATGTCCCGAACCGAATTAACCAGCACCGAATCCGAATACACCAAAACCGAAAACTTCGATAGTACATCCGGTTTGCATTTGGTGGAAACCAAACTTAGTCCGGTTAATTCGGGTCTATACCTCAGGTAACCGAGTGGACCGAGAACCGAGAAATACAGATGTCTGACCTGCACGCCTGTTGCTATCAAGCGCTATCTGCGCAAGTGCACAGAGTACCATGGTTGTATCGGGAAGAGGTGACCTTGACTCACTGGGCTCAGCGTCGCTTTAAATTTTGTGTAAAAGAGATATACTACTTCTCTCGTGTAGGTACCAGTAGGTAGTAGTACTTTACCTAATGAGCCGCCACCACTAATTTTTACTCGGGAGAATCAATAGGAGGAAACAGCTAAGGAGGCTAGCCTTTATTACTAGCTAGTAGGCAGAGGTACAAGCACTGTACATGAATAGAAGCGGGTTGCGGTTGTTATTAAATACATATATCTCGGTGCTGTTTCGCTAGAACCGACGACCGAACCGACATTTCGGTGCAAAGAATCTCCGGTCAGCTAAATTTTAATTCACCGATCAGTCAGTATTTTGACAGAACCGAAGTGTTAAATACACCGAGGAACCGGACCGATCGGTTCGGGGGAACCGAACGCCCAGTCCTAGTCGTGCTGATGAAACTCTCCCTCGGCCTCAGCTGGATCAAGAGTACGAGGGACGTCACCGAGCTGAACATGTGCAGATCACGGAGGTGCCGTGCGTTCGGTACTTGGATCGGTTGGATCATGAAGACGTTCGACTACATCAACCGCGTTACTAAACACTTCCGCTTTCGGTCTACGAGGGTACGTGGACACACTCTCCCCGCTCGTTGCCATGCATCACTTAGATGGATCTTGCGTGTGCTTATGAACTTTTTGAAATTACTGCGTTCCCTGACAGAAATCATCATCATCATCATCGCCAACAACTCTCCCATCTTGGGGAGGGCAATCTCCATCAACATCTTCAACATCACCATCTCATCTGAAACCCTAGTTCATCTCTTGTGTTCAATCTTGTTACCGGAACTATAGATTGGTGCTTGTGGGTGACTAGTAGTGTTGATTACATCTTGTAGTTGATTACTATATGGTTTATTTGGTGGAAGATTATATGTTCAGATCCATTATACTATTTAATACCCCTCTTATCTTGAGCATGATTATCATTTGCGAGTAGTTACTTTTGTTCTTGAGGTCACGGCATAAATCATGTTGCAAGTAATCATGTGAACTTGATATGTGTTCGATATTTTGATAGTATGTATGTTGTGATTCCCTTAGTGGTGTCATGTGAACGTCGACTACATGACACTTCACCATATTTGGGCCTAAGAGAATGCATTGTGGAGTAGCAATTAGATGATGGGTTGCGAGAGTGACATAAGCTTAAACCCCAGTTTATGTGTTATTCCGTAAGGGACCGATTGGATCCAAAAGTTTAATGCTATGGTTAGAATTTATTCTTAATACTTTTCTCGTAGTTGTGGATGCTTGCGGGAGGGTTAATCATAAGTAGGAGGTTTGTTCAAGTAAGAACAGCACCTAAGCACCGATCCACCCACATATCAAATTATCAAAGTACCGAACACAAATCAAACCAACATGGTGAAAGTGACTAGATGACATTCCCGTGTACCCTCAAGAACACTTTGCTTATCATAAGAGACCGTTTTGGCCTGTCCTTTGCCTCAAAAGGATTGGGCTACCTTGCTGCATGATATGTCTCCATCGTATCTATAATTTTTGATTGTTCCATGCCAATATTCTACAACTTTTACAAACTTTTGGCAACTTTGTATACTATTTTTGGGACTAACATATTGATCCAGTGCGCAGTGCCAGTTCCTGTTTGTTGCATGTTTTTTTGTTTCGCAAAAAATCCATATCAAACGGAGTCCAAACGGGATAAAAACTTACAGAGATTTTTTTGGAATATATGTGAATTTTGGGAAGTGGAATCAACGCAAGACAATGCCCGAGGGGCCCACGAGGGTGAGGGGTGCGCCCTGGGCCCTCGTGGCCACTCCGTAAGGCGATTGGTGCCCTTCTTTCGCGGCAATAAAGCCAATATCCAGATAAAAATCATGTCAAAATTTCATCCCAATCGGAGTTACGGATCTCCGGGAATTTAAGAAACAGTGAAAGGGCAGAATCAGGGAGCGCAGAAACAGAAGGAAACAGAGAGAGAGTTCCAATCTCGGAGGGTCTCTCGCCCCTCCGCCGCCATGGAGGCCATGGACCAGAGGGGAAACCCTTCTCCCATCTAGGGGGAAGGTCAAGGAAGAAGAAGAAGAAGGGGGGCTCTCTCCCCCTCTCTCAACACCGCCGGGGCCATCATCGCGACAACGATCTACACCAACAACTTCACCGCCTGTCGGGTGGTAGGTGCGACATATGCCAACGGGCGGCTTATCATTGTGGGAGCCAGTAAGACATCGTCGCTGCCTGGAAACGGGATAAGGCGAAGACATGCACGCCGGTGAATCTTACCCAGGTTCGGGGCTGTCCGTGGAGATAACACCCCTAGTCCTGCTCTGCGGGGTCTCCGCATGATCACTAGATCAACACAAGTGGCTACAAGTGGCTCCTTGAGCTGTTCGGCTAGAGGAAGAAGAAGGGCAAGGCTAGCTCTCCTCTTCTCTCTATGTGGTGTCTAAAACTCTAAGAGATCAACCCTTTGCATGGGTGCCCTGGGGGGTTTATATAGGCCTACCCCCAGGGGTACAATGGTAATCCGGCTGGATGCGGATCTAGGCCGTCAGTGTCTGTATTCGCCGGTTTCTCCGCCGGCCGCTGGGGCCCACCGACTGGTG
The DNA here is from genome assembly GCF_002575655.3 of Aegilops tauschii subsp. strangulata. NCBI lineage: Eukaryota > Viridiplantae > Streptophyta > Magnoliopsida > Poales > Poaceae > Aegilops > Aegilops tauschii. The sequence goes on from NC_053036.3 coordinate 495,757,706, forward strand.
GGTCCCGCCGGCTGCCGGCCGACAGGCCGGCCCCACCGCTTGGGGGTCTTGCCGGCGGCTGGTTACTGTAGCCTCGCCCCTGATGACAAGGGCTTTGCCGAGGTAAGCATGGCTATAGTGCCGCCGTCTGGCGGGCTCTCAATGTAGTCTTACCTCGTCTTGTCTCCTTAATGATGCACATACTTCGAGGGAGTGAGGTAGCCGGCTATTGGGAGCCGGCTACACCCCAGGCCGACTAGGGGGGCTTGGCCGCCTTCGAGCGTCTCTCTAACTGATGGGGCCCGCCGCCCGCGGGCCGTACTGACAGCCTGTCGTGGGTGGCGTCATGGTTAACATGGCAACAGTGCCGCGCCGGACGGGGGATGGCCGACCCGTACGGCGCACTGTGGCCATGCGTGCTCCGGGATTCGGGGGTGGCAGGCTTTACTGTAGCCACGCCCCGTCTCGTCACCGTTATGTGGGTGCAGTCCTTGAGGGTGCAATCTTGGCCGCTTGCCGGGAGCCGGCCCTCTTGTGGCCGGCATCGTGGAGTCAGTCTTCTTATGGCCGGCTTCTTGGAGTCGGCCTTCTTGTGGCTTTCTTCGGGAGGGTTTTAGGGCCGGGCCGCCTTCCAGTAGTCCGCCTGTGAGATAGCCGGCCAGGGGAAGGCGACCCCGTGCTTTGGGTGCTTGAAGGCTCGATCGGCCCGATAATTTTTGAAGAGCCAGGGGGAGTCGGTTAGGCTACCCGTGGTCATTTACTCCGACACCGCCGTCATCACCAACTCTTCCCCCCTCTATGCAGCAGTGTAACCCCTCTTTTACCCGCTGTAATATCTACTTAAACGTGGTGATCAATGCTATGTATTATTTCCCAATGATGTATGGCTCTCCTATGATGTTTGAGTAGATCTGTTTTGTTCTTTGGGTTAATTGATGATCGTGATTGGTTTGATTTGCATGTTTTATTATTGGTGCTGTCCTGTGGTGCTCTCCGTGTCGCGCAAGCGTGAGGGATCCCCGCTGTAGGGTTTGCAATATGTTCATGATTTGCTTATGGTGGGTGGCGTGAGTGACAGAAGCACAGACCCGAGTAGGTAGGTTGTTTGCGTATGGGAGTAAAGAGGACTTGATGTGCCTTATAATGTATGGTTGGGTTTTACCTTAATGATCTTTAGTAGTTGCGGATGCTTTCTAGAGTTCCAATCATAAGTGCATATGATCCAAGAAGAGAAAGTATGTTAGCTTATGCCTCTCCCTCAAATAAAATTGCAATAATTATTACCAGTCTAGTTATCGATTGTCTAGGGACAAATAACTTTCTTGTGACAAAAAGCTCTCTACTAAAACTAACTTAGTTGTGTCTTTATCTAAACAGCCCCTAGTTTTTATTTACGTGCTCTTTATTATCTTGCACCTAGCCTACAACACCTACCAAGTACTTCTAGTTTCATACTTGTTCTAGGTAAAGCGAACGTTAAGCGTGCGTAGAGTTGTATCGGTGGTCGATAGAACTTGAGGGAATATTTGTTCTACCTTTAGCTCCTTGTTGGGTTCGACACTCATACTTATCGAAAGAGGCTACAATTGATCCCCTATACTTGTCGGTTATCACTGCACTTTTGTTACTACTATCGTTACTTGATCGTTACAAATTACCTTGCTATCAAACTACTCTGTTACTTATAATTTCAGCACTTGCAGACATTACCTTGCTGAAAACCACTTGTCATTTCCTTCTGCTCCTCATTGGGTTCGACACTCTTACTTATCGAAAAGAGCTACAATTGATCCCCTATACTTGTGGGTCATCACAACCCACCCGATTAACTCCCCGGAGAGCAACACTATTAATAAAACCATTGAACGCATTTGCCCTTGGCCAAGAGATGTTGGAATTATTTTACCCATAGGGGAACAGAGAAGGTTGAAATCACAACCAATAAGAAGAGGTAAGTTAGAAAAAGCGACCTTAACTAAGAGATCATCAAGAAAGAATTGAGACAAGGAATGATCAGCAGGGTTGCATACTACAATCTCCTCCCAAAGTTTATTTAGGGATCTATGCAAACGCGCCATCAAACACACAAAAAATATCAAAACATCAATTTTAGCCCCAATAGAATACCCCGCAATGTCTCAACGCAGGTAACCACTTCCAAACAAAGCAATCAGCACCGTGGTCAAAGATAGTTCATTAGAAGAAAATGACGTTTTGATAGTCTCCTGTAAGCAAACTAAGTCAACACGCGCACGTAATCTAAGTTGATTTGGACGCCCCCTAGCGCCAAAACCTCCCATAATCCAATAAAGGGCTCTCATATAAAGGAATTGTTTTTTATTCGAAGACTTGACCTACTAGGGGCCACATAGGTTCTAGATTTTTTTGCTCACACTCCTCAGGTGGAGCAGGTGTAGGGTGTCCACTACTAGCCCGAGCCACCAGCCCCACACCCGCAGGCGAGCTCTGGGGGTCTGAGGCAGAGATAACAAGAGTAGGCGAGACACCAGCCACAACTACTACCCGCGCTTTAGCCAATGAGGCTCTTGAGAAAGCTCATTCACGCGAATTACACACCTCAGCTTAGACGATGGGCCTTGACCCATGTCTAGTTCCCGTGGGCGATACCTTTAGAAATACCGCTTGTAAGGGAGCTCCTATGTAGCGATGTACGCGCTGGGAAGAGGCACAATGCGCACACCCCGCTCCCCCCAGCGCTCTTTTGGGCCGGCCCATGTGCGGGGTGAGACGTTGCCTATTTTTTGAACAACAACAACAAAGCCTTTAGTCGCAAACAAGTTGGGGAGGCTAGTGGTGAAACCCATAAGATCTCGCGGCCAACTCATGGTTCTGGCACATGGATAGCAAGCCTCCATGCACCCCTGTCCATGGCTAGTTATTTAGTGATACTCCAGTCCTTCACATCTCTCTTTACAGACTCCTTCCATGTCAAGTTCGGTCTAACCCGACCTCTCTTGATATTATCAGCATGTTTTAGTAATCCCCTATGCGCTGGAGCTTCTGGAGGCCTGCACTGAATATGCCCAAACCATGTTAGACGATGTTGGACAGGCTTCTCTTTAATTGGTGCTACCCCAGCTCTATCTTGTATATCATCATTCCAGACTCGGTCCTCCCTAGTGTGGCCACACATCCATCTCAATATGCGCATCTCCACCACACCTAAGTGTTGAACATGTCGCCTTTTAGTTGGCCAACACTCAGCGACATACAACATTGCAGGTCGAATCGCCGTCCTATAGAACTTGCCTTTTAGCTTTTGTGGCACTCTCTTTTGGCGCCACTTCATCCATCTGGCTTGGATTCGATGGTTCACGTATTTGTAAATATCCCCATCCTTTTGCAACATTGACCCCAAATATCAAAAGGTGTCCTACCGAGGCACCACCTGCCCATCAAGACTAACCTCCTCCTGCTCGTGCCTAGTAGTGCTGAACCGCACCTCTTGTACTCGGTTTTAGTTCTACTAAGTCTAAAACCTTTCAATTTAAAGATTTGTCTCCATAGCTCTAACTTCCTATTGAGCCCTGTCCGACTATCATCGACTACTACCACATCATCCACAAAGAGCATACACCATGGGATATCTCCTTGTATATCCCTTGTGACCTCATCCATCACCAAAGCAAAAAAGATAAGGGCTCAAAGCTGACCCTGGTGCAGTCCTATTTTAATTTGGCAGTCATCAGTGTCGCCATCACTTGTTCGAACACTTGTCACAACATTATCGTACATGTCCTTGATCAGGGTAATGTAATTTGCTGGGACTTTGTGTTTCTCTAAGGCCCACCAAATGACACTCCGTGAAATCTTATCATAGGCCTTCTCCAAGTCAATGAAAATCATATGCAAGTCCTTCTTTTGCTCCTTGTATCTCTCCATAAGTTGTCGTACCAAGAAAAGGCCTTCCATGGTCAACCTCCCAGGCATGAAATCAAACTTTTTTGGTCATGCTTGTCATTCTTCTTAAGCGGTGCTCAATGACTCTCTCCGATAGCTTAATTGTATGGCCCATTAGCTTGATCCCATGGTAATTAGTGCAAGTCTGAACATTCCCCTTGTTCTTGAAGATTGGTACTAATATACTCCGTCTCCATTCTTCTGGCATCTTGTTGGCTCGAAAAATGAGGTTGAGAAGCTTGGTTAGCCATACTATCGCTATGTCCCCGAGATCTTTCTACACCTCAGTGGGGATACAATCAGGACCCATCGCCTTGCCTCCTTCCATCCTTTTTAAAGCCTCATTGACCTCAGACTCTTGGATTTGCTGCACAAAACATCTGTTGGTATCGTCAAAGGAGTCGTCCATTTCAATGGTAGAGCTCTCATTTTCCCCGTTGGACAACTTGTCGAAGTACTCCTGTCATCTATGCTTAATCTCCTTGTCCTTCACCAAGAGTTGGTCTGCCCCATCCTTGATGCACTTGACTTGGTCAACATTCCTCGTCTTCCTCACTCGGATCTTGGCCATCTTATAGATGTACCTTTTGTCTTCCTTCGTGTCTAACCGCTGGTAGAGGTCCCCATACGCCCAACCCCTTGCTTCATTCATAGCTCGCTTTGCGGCCTTCATCGCCGTCTTGTACTTATCTATGTTGTCTGCACTCATATCTAGGGGCGGGCCCAGGAATTGAACACAGTGTATTCAAATTATAAAAATACCTTTTTAATGCATATACCCTTCCTGTTGGCACGTATGACCGATTATAGAAGTTTGTTCTAGTTGTAAATAAAATATATAAGAGATGGATTCGCCACGCGTGTTCGCCTAGCCCCCACCATGTGCAGCTACAATCAATCGCCAATCAGGCGATGGCAATAGCCCTGCCCTGGGCCCTGGCCTCCTGGCGGTTGGAGGCTCGCGTCCCGTGTGTGCGAAGAGACCTGGGGAACAGGGAAGGGCACTGTCGGTTCATGTCGTGGATTTGTCACGGCAGATGTCCTAGTGTGAGGACTTAGTCGTAAGGCCAACGCATCTATGTGGTAGCTTGAGAGGGGTTGATCGGGATGAGAGACGCGAGGTGGATTAACACACAAGACAAGTGTTTAGACAGCTTCGGGCCCCCGGAAACATCATCCGGCAATAGCCCTACATGTTGTTTGTGGCTAGGTCTCATTATGCTCATGAGGGAGTTGCTATATAAGCCGGCTCCCCTTTGTTGTATCTAGCCCTAGAGATTCTTCTTCTTCTTGGGGTGCCCTGCCCCTCCTTATATAAGTTGGAGGGGCGGGTTACATGTGGAGTCCTAGTAGGACTAGGACTATTCTATAACAAGCAGAATCCTAGTCTCCCCCCTTACGAGGAAAACTCCTTATGCCTTTCCTCGTAAATCAGCCCACCATAGCATGAGCCAGCCTTCTAGGCCTTGGGCCTTGTCGTCCGTCTGACTCGCCCGCCGGGTTACCAGTGAGTCACCAAGCTCTAGCCGGGTCATACATCTGGCGGGTTACACTGCGGGGTATATCCCCCACAGTTCATGTCCACAAATCGATGGAATTTATGATGATGGATTTTTTTCTAGGCGATGATGGATGTTGAAGTGCAGCTTTGATTTGGGCCAATGGGCCATGTCGTGCTGGTGAGGGGAAATAGACGATGGGCTAGCCTATGTTTTGGGGCTAAAATACTTAACTAGGACGTTCTGGATTATTAGTATCTGATACGTCTCCAACGTATCTATAATTTTTTATTGTTCCATGCTATTATATTATCTGTTTTGGATGTTTAATGGGCTTTAATATGCTCTTTTATATTATTTTTGGGACTAACCTATTAACCGAAGGCCTAGTGCCAGTTTCTGTTTTTTTGCCTATTTCAATGTTTTGCAGAAAAGGAATACCAAACGGAATGAAACCTTCGCGAGGATCTTTCTTGGATCATACGCAATCCAGAAGACTTGGAGTTGAAGTCTGGAACTCTGTGAGGCCGTCACGAGGCAAGAGGGCGCGCCCAGGGGGGTAGGCGCGCCCCCACCCTCATGGGCCCCACGGACCTCCACCGACCTATTTCTTTCGCCTATATATACTCTTATACCTTAAAACCATCAAGGGGAGCCACAAAACCACTTGAAAGGATCGATATAGTTGACTAGAGGGGGGGTGAATAGGCAACTAACAATTTTTAGCTTTTCTTTACCAAATTAAACTTTGCATCAAAATAGGTTGTCTAGATATGCAACTAAGTGAGCAACCTATATGATGCAACGACAACAAGCACGCAAGCAAGTAAGAGATATAACACGAGTAAACTTGCTAAAGTAAAGGAACGAGATAACCAAGAGTGGAGCCGGTGAAGACGAGGATGTGTTACCGAAGTTCCTTCCTTTTGAGGGGAAGTACGTCTCCGTTGGAGCGGTGTGGAGGCACAATGCTCCCCAAGAAGCCACAAGGGCCACCGTATTCTCCTCACGCCCTCACACAATGCGAGATGCCGTGATCCCACTATTGGTGCCCTTGAAGGCGGCGACCGGGCCTTTACAAACAAGGTTGGGGCAATCTCCACAACTTAATTGGAGGCTCCCAACGACACCACAAAGCTTCACCACAATGGACTATGGCTCCGCGGTGACCTCAACCGTCTAGGGTGCTCAAACACCCAAGAGTAACAAGATCCGCTAGGGATAAGTGGGGGGAATCAAATTTCTCTTGGTGGAATTGTAGATCGTGGCCTTCTCAACCAATCCCGAGCAAATCAACAAGTTTGATTGGCTAGGGAGAGAGATCGGGCGAAAATGGAGCTTGGAGCAACAATGGAGCTTTTGGGGGAAGAGGTGAATCAACTTTGGGGAAGAAGACCCCTTTATATAGTAGGGGGAACAAGCCAACCGTTACCCCACTTCTGCCACGAAGAGAGCGGTACTACCGCTGTGCCAGCGGTACTACCGCTTGCCACTATAAGCGGTACTACCGCTCCTCATCGCGGTACTACCGCTTGGCCCACAGCGGTACTACCGCGGTGGGAGGGCGGTACTACCGCACAGGAGCGGTACTACGGCCCCCCACAGCCGCGGCCAGTACCGTAAAACCCGACACAAAAAAGGAGCCCTCGAATCGAGGCGGTACTAGCACGAGACCACCGCGGTACTACGGCTTGGGGCTACTAGCGGTACTACTGCTCTGGAGCGGCACTACCGCTCCCAGAGCGGTACTACCGCTTGTGGCACCCAAGCGGTACTACCGCTCCGTCCCGCGGTACCACCGCTGGGACCAGAGTTAGTACACAAATGGGGGCTACTAGCGGTACTACTGCTCAGGGCGGTACTACCGCTCTAGAGCGGTACTACCGCTTGTAGCACCCAAGCGGTACTACCGCTCTGGCCCACGGTACTACCGCTGGGACCAGAGAGGGCACAAAGAGAAGAGAAACAAGCCCATCATCGATACGGAAAGGCTCGGAGGGAGGGGCAAAGGAAGTGTACGTGATGATTCCGCCCTAGCCTTTCCAAAACGGACCCCCTCTTGATAGTACGGTGATCCCTATGAAACTAGTCCACCAAACTAATCCGAAAGGACTACACCGTCTTCGCTTCAAGCTCCGAGGGGAGGAAATCGTCTCGTGCCAAAAGGATGAATCTCTGAAAAACACTCAACGCACACGATTAGTCCGCAAAAGCATTGTCATCAATCACCAAAACATCTTAGGGATAAATATGCCCTTACAATCTCCCCCTTTTTGGTGGATTGATGACAATACGGGATTTTCACAACTGGGAAAAGACAAAGGACATATGCAAACCCCAAATCTCTAAAATATAGACGGGCTCCCCCTAGATGTGCGCCATCAAGATAAGTGCTTTGAACTGCACGACACACATACTAGGATCAACACTCCCCCTGTATTTTAGAGACCAACAACCTAAGCGAGATACAAGATAGCAGGATATATAACATAATGAAACATATAACTCATGAGATATCAAATGACTAGAGACAAAGATAAAGATATGATAAGGATAGGGTAGCATATGTCTCACACCATATGACTCGAACTAAAGTCTCACTGAACACAAAACCAAGCAAAGCACAAGGTCCAAGCAAAGCACAAGGTAGCACACAACGAAAGCACAAAGGCAAAGACACACTCGCAACACAACGACGCAAATCCCTAAACTCTCTCCCCCTTTGGCATCGAGACACCAAAAGGGGCAAAGAGCTAACCTACGGCTCCAGGTGAGAGCATGCTGAGGATCTCGAACATCAGGACTCTGCGTGATCATCTGCACTGCCGTCCTCGCCCGGAAACTGCTCGGCATCTGAATCAGTCCACGGACAGTGCTGCTGGATCCACTCCTCCTCCTCAGTAATGTGACCCTCAGAGCCGCTGGTGACGGTCGCACCCATCTAACGCATAAGCTCCTTATGACGTCCCCTTGCCTTCTTCTCAGCCACATGAGTCAAGTACTGACCGTGAGACTCCATGCAGAACAACTTCTTCATCTTGCGTTTGAGCTTCTTTGCCCAAGAGGGCTCTGCTGCAGAAGGCTCTGTCCCAGGAGGCACATAATCCTCATCATCATCACCGGCATCAGCCTTGTCCTCGGTCTCCATGGCAGCAGCAGAAGATGGAGCTCCAGATCTACCCCAATTATCCTTCTTCCTCAGACGCTTGATCTCATGAGAGACCAACTCTCCAGTTTCCAGCTGCTCCTCAGGATAGGTATGTCTCCAGGCCCTCTCAATAAGCAACATAATGAACGGACCATAAATTGGGCACTTGCGCTCAGAAACAGCCGCCAGAAGCTCAGACCACATGACATGAGAGATGTCCAGGGACTCGCCGGTGTTTGCTTCCTTCTCACGCTGGCAGAAGAGAAGCATGTCCACAAGATAAGAGTGTACCATGTCCAGATTCCCAATACGAGGGAAGAGAGTCTCGCGGAAGATACGGTGAAGGATGTCCAGATAGGTAGACAACTCATAGGTTTCCTTCCTGGTCTCAGGGTTGACCTTCCGAGTACAGTAGGGCCAGAGGGCTTGCTTGTGAGTGGAGGTAACATTCTGGTGAGGACGAAAACCGACTGGAGTCTCGAGCCCTTGATCTTCCACCTCAAGCAGCCCCATGAAGGCCTTCCACTTGACAGCTAGCACCTTCCCATTAGTCATCCAGGTCAGAGTCCTGTCTACATCAGTTCCTAGGTGAACAGTGGCAAAGAACTGTGCCAGCAAATCTGCATCAAAGTCCTTGTTGAACTGCATGATCCTGAGAATGTTCAACTGAGAGCACGTCTGAAGGGCATCACCAAAGTAATCAGGGTCCTTCTCCATAGCATCCGTGTTGATGGAATGAACATTGACAAAGAGGTTCTTCTTAGCCTTGATCACATCAAAGTATGTGGCATACTGAAACCGGTTCCAGAACGGGCGATTGACAAGGTTGGGTTCTTGGTCTTCCTCATATGGGTTGCGCCGACGCCTGTCCCAGAATTCCTTGCTAGACATCTCAGTCACCTTCTTGCCACTTGGCTTCGGTCGGTTGGCAATCTTCTTCTTGCGAGGAGGATTAGCACTAGAGGAAGCACCCCCTGGCGGCGGTGGAGCACTAGAAGAACCACCTGCAATCTCAGATGAGCGGTACCGCTTTGACGTTGAACACCCTGGGTTGACACGGCGGACTTGCTGCTCAGGATGTTCATCACCTGGAACCAAACACACGGACACAAGAAACAACCAAACAGAGCGATCAAAACCAAATAAACACAACAAATATGGATCAACATGTGGTAGGAAACAATGGAACTGGGCATCCAGCGGTAGTACCGTGCCTGCTCAGCGGCAGTACCGCGCCATACGGGCGGTAGTACCGCTCCAGCGGTAGTACCGTGCCAGATGGGCGGTAGTACCGCCCGAGACGGGGCACGGCGGATCCCTACTGCCGTGGTCAGATCCGGCACTACCAGGGATGCCAAATTCAAAAATAAACCTACCAAACATCAATCCAAAGAGTCTAGTTGCCCTCTCCAACCTACTCAAGCCTAGATTTGGCCAAAAATCTAGAGATGCAACCACTATTGCCCCTAAAACGCGAGATCTGAAAACTAGACAAGAAGAGAAGAGGAATGGGGGCAATACCGCCATCCATGGCAAGAGGACGAGGTGGGGATCGACTCCACCGAAGGAAATGGAGAGGAACGGTCCGGAGACGGAGGGCCGCCGGAGCCTTCCCGCGGCGAGATGGTGCTGGAGAGAGAGGAAGGGGAACCAGGGGACGAAGCAAATGGGTATGGGGTGGTGGAAACCACCCCTGCCCACAACTTAACCCCCTGGCCCCGCCCCTCAGCGGTAGTACCGTGGTGATGGGCGGTAGTACCGCTTAGCCACATAAGCGGTAGTACCGCTCCGTGGAGCTGTAGTACCGCTCCAGCGGTAGTACCGCGCCTTCACAACGGTAGTACCGCCCAGCGCAACTCAAACCAGACTCAACACAAATGGTGCAAAACGAAAGATGGGAAACAACGGCAAGAAGACCAACAAGAGCATCAGCAAGAGAACAAAAATCACACGCCTCTATATGAGAGGGCGGTGGCCGAGGCCACCTATGTTTGAGTCACTTGGTATGGCACCGCGAAGAATTATCCTTGGGCCCATGACCAAAGCTCGTCTTTGAAGCACAAGTACCATCAAAAATGGCTAATGTGAAAGAGTGAGATCAGTTTATGCATTGTGGGGGGAGGGAAAGTTCATTGAGAGAACAACACTCCCCCTACGTCCATGCCTACACCTAGACAAGAATGCACAATGAATGTGAGGCGTGTGCAAAGGTTTAAACCACATTGCTCGAATCAATGATATTTAGCTCATGCCTTAACTCGTGAAATCTTGCTTCATCCAATGGCTTCGTGAAAATATCTGCAAGGTTATCATGAGTGTTGACATAGTTGAGCTCGATCTCCCCTCGCCTAATATGATCCCGGATGAAGTGATACCGAATCTCAATATGCTTTGTCTTGAAGTGTTGCACCGGGTTGAGAGAAATCTTGATAGCACTTTCATTGTCACACCAAAGAGGCACTTTGTCACAAATGACACCGTAATCCTTTAAAGTTTGCCTCATCCATAAGAGTTGTGCACAACAACTCCCGGCCGCCACATACTCCACTTCAGTGGACGAGAGAGACACACAACTTTGCTTTTTAGAAGACCAACTTACCAAAGAGCAACCAAGAAATTGGCACCCTCCGGAAGTGGACTTCCTATCCACTTTGTCTCCCGCCCAATCGGAGTCCGAATAACCTACAAGCTTGAAGTTTGCTCCTCTTGGGTACCATAAGCCAAAGTTTGGGGTATGAGCCAAATATCGAAAGATTCGCTTGACTGCCACAAAGTGGCTTTCCTTAGGTGTGGCTTGAAACCGTGCACATATTCCCACACTCAACATGATATCCGGTCTAGATGCACAAAGGTAAAGCAAGGATCCAATCATGGAGCGATATACCTTTTGATCCACTGCTTTACCATTGGGATCAATGTCAAGTTGGCACTTGGTGGGCATTGGAGTGGAAGCCGGATTGACATCACTTAGCTTGAATCTCTTCAGCATGTCTTGAGTGTATTTGGCTTGGTTAATGAAGGTTCCTTCTCTTCTTTGTTTGATTTCGAATCCGAGAAAGAACTTCAACTCTCCCATCATAGACATCTTGAACTTTGAGGTCATGAGAGCAGCAAATTCTTCATTGAAGGCTTTGTCAGGGGAACCAAAAATAATATCATCAACATATAGTTGGCACACAAACAACTCCCCTTTGACCTTCTTAGTAAAAAGAGTGGGGTCGATTTTCCCGATTTCGAATCCACGATCTTGTAACAACTCCGTAAGATGCTCATACCACGCACGTGGGGCTTGTTTAAGGCCATAGAGCGCCTTGTGGAGTTGATACACATGATCGGGGAAATAGGGATCTTCGAACCCGGGGGGTTGTTTGACATATACCAACTCATTTATGGGACCATTAAGAAAAGCACTCTTCACATCCATTTGTTGCAATGTGAAATTATGATGAGAAGCATAAGCAATCAACAAACGAATAGATTCAAGGCGAGCAACGGGGGCAAAGGTTTCACCGTAGTCGATACCCTCGACTTGGGAGTAGCCTTGTGCCACCAAACGAGCCTTGTTGCAAACAATGATTCCATGAGCGTCTTGCTTGTTCTTGAATATCCACTTGGTTCCAATGACATTATGATTCCCGGTTGGCCTTGGCACTAACTTCCACACTTGGTTATGTTCGAAGTTGTTGAGTTCTTCATGCATGGCGTTGAGCCAATCCGGGTCCTCGAGCGCTTCATAAACCTTTTGGAGTTTGACACAAGAAACAAACGCATGATGTTCACAATAGTTTGCTAATTGTCAACGAGTGCTTACCCCCTTTCTTAGGCTTCCAACCACATTCTCCATGAGATGACCTTTGGTGGTGAGCTTGGAAGCGATCTTAGCGGCACGACGCTCCAATTCCTCCTCGGAAGTGAAGTGAGGAGGGTTTACTTGATCATCTTGAGCGTCGTCTTGAGCTTGTTCTTGATCTTGAACTTGCTCGAGGGGATGAACTTGACCTTGGGCATCATTTGGTGGATCACCACCATCTTGAGGTTGATCTTGCCCTTGATCTTGTTCATGAGGTTGAGGGCCTTCACTTTGTTCTTCGGAAGCGTGTGGGTCTTGGGTTGGTGATGGCTCCACTTGAGTGGAGCATTGTCCTTCTCCTTCGGCCACAAGGGGTTCCTCAATGGGTAGGATATATCCAATACCCATTCTTCTTATGGCTTGGGGAGGAATTTCATCACCTACATCACAAGTACCACTTTGCTCCACTTGGGAGCCGTTATTTTCATCAAACTCCACGTTACGAGTCTCCTCAATAAGTCCCGTGGACTTATTGAGAACACGGTAAGCATGGGAGTTTGTAGCATAACCAACAAATATGCCCTCATGAGCTCTAGTCTCAAATTTAGACAAACGAACACCTTTCTTGAGAATGAAACACTTACACCCGAACACCCGAAAGTACTTGAGGTTGGGCTTGTTACCGGTGAGAATCTCATATGGAGTCTTGTTCAAGCCTTTGCGAAGATAGAGCCGATTTGAAGCATGACACGCGGTGTTGATGGCTTCGGCCCAAAAGTTGTATGGAGACTTGAACTCCGCCATCATGGTCCTTGCCGCATCCATCAACGTCCGGTTCTTCCTCTCCGCAACACCATTTTGTTGAGGGGTGTAAGGTGCGGAATATTGATTCTTGATCCCCTCATCACTGAGAAACTCATCCAAGGTGTAGTTCTTGAACTCGGTGCCATTGCCACTTCTTATTGTCAAGATCTTTGCATTGTGTTGACGTTGGGCTTCATTTGCAAAGTCAATGACTGTTTGTTGGGTCTCACTCTTCCTCTTGAAGAAATACACCCACGTGTATCTAGAATAGTCATCCACAATTACCAAGCAATACTTTCTACCCCCAAGACTATCAAAGGATGGAGGCCCAAAGAGATCCAAATGAAGGAGCTCCAACGGCCTCTTCGAGTAAATAAGAGTCGTGGGAGGGTGAGCCTTCTCATGAAGCTTTCCTTCGATACAAGCACTGCAAGCACGATCTTTGGCAAAACTAACGTTCGTTAGTCCACGGACATGGTCCCCCTTGAGAAGACTTTGCAAAGATCTCATATTGACATGGGCTAAACGGCGATGCCAAAGCCATCCCACGTCAACTTTAGCCATTAGGCATGCCGCGGTCTTAGTGGGTCACTCCGAAAAGTTAATCACATAGAGACCGTTCTCGACATGCCCAACAAAGGCTACTTTAAGAGTCTTGCTCCACAAGAGGGCCACGGTATCAATATCAAAGAAGGTGGCAAAGCCCATGATAGCAAGTTGACGAACGGAAAGTAAATTGTATGCAAGGGACTCAACTAGCATGACCTTCTCGATCGTGAGATCATGAGAAATGACAACTTTGCCGAGTCCCAATACCTTAGAAGACGAGGCATCACCCCACTTGACATTGGTGGGCATAGATGGAATCTTGTGCACGTCCACCACCAAGTCCTTGCTTCCGGTCATATGATTTGTAGCTCCACTATCGAGCAACCATGATCCCCCACCGGAAGCAAACACCTACAAGAGATCAATGCTTGGTTTTAGGTACCCATTTTGTAATGGGTCCTTTGATGTTAGTAACAAGGGTCTTAGGAACCCAAATAGACCATTCAATGTACTCACGAGGAGAACCAATGAATTTGGCATAAACATGCCCATCACTAGCACGGCATAACACATAAGAAGGATTAAAGTCGCCAGCTTTGTTGGAAGGAGTGGCATTGCCCTTCTTGACACCGCCACCCTTCGCATTGTTCTTCTTCTCCTTGGAAGCACCCTCTCCCTCCTTCACAAAAGTTTGCTTGAGAGGAGGAGGTCGCTTGGTCTTGTCATTCTTCTTCTTGTTCTTGGGATTGGGTGCGAACCCAATCCCCTCCTTGGCCACAACTTCCTTTTGATTGCTCAAGAGGTCGTTGAGGTTCTTCTCACCTTGTATGCATGACACAAGGCCTTTCTCAAGTTGCTCCTTCAACTTAGCATTCTCCTCAACAAGATGCACATGCTCACAACACGGGTTAGTAGCATTTGCATTATCAATTAACACCATATGAGGAAAGGTGGCTTTCTCCTTTGTTAGCTTCACTTGGAGTTGATCATGAGACTCCTTGAGGCTAGCATGAACACCCTTCAAGACTTTGTGAGCCTTGTCGAGAATGCCAAACTCCTCTTTGAGTCTAGCAAGATCAACCCCAAGTTTTGCCTTCTCGGAGTTTAGCACACGAGACACAACAAGAGCATGATCAAGATCTTTCTTTAACTTAGCATGATCATCGTTGTATGACTCCTCAAGAGCCAAACGAAGACCACGCTCTTCGTCAAGAGCATTGGAAAGATCCGAAATCTCATCGGCATAGTCACGACTATGCCCCTCCATCTTAGAGATGGTATCTTCGTGAGCCTCGATCATGTCATTGGCTTCACCAAGTTGTTCCAAGAGAGCAACGAAGTGCTTCTTGGATTTACCCTTGAGTTTACCCATAAAGATCTCAAACTCATTTTCCTCCACATTTGTCCCCTCATGTTCATCAATGCTATCCGTCGAAGAAGGATGATTAATGATGGTAGTTTTGATGTTGGAGGTTACCTTATTGGTGGCTTTAGCCATGAGGCACTTGGCGGTGATGTTCTCATTGGGTGAGTCGAAGAGAGACACCCGTGGAGTCTTCGCAATGGCAACGGAGGCCATGGCAACCGACTCACTATCTTCATCATCGTCATCATCCTCATTGTACTCTTCTTGAACCACCAACGCCTTGGGAGGAGTCTTCTTGGTGAAGTTGCTCTTGTTGGGGAACGACTTGGCCTTGTCTTTTCTAATGGGCTTGCCACCATTGTCTTCCCTCTTCTCGTAAGGGCACTCCGCAACAAAGTGGCTCACATTGGCACAATTGAAGCAAGTCCTCATCTGTTGCTTGCCCTTTGCGCCACTTGAATTGCTTTTGTTGAAGTTTGGCCTCGTGTTCTTCTTGCTCCAAAATTGCCTTGAAGCAAGAGCCATGTGTTCATGATAGGCATACTTCGTATCTTCGAGGTTGCCCTCCTCTTCTTCCTCTTCATCCTCTTCCTCCATACTAACCTTGGCCTTTAGAGCAAGGTTGGGCTTCTTAACTCTTTGAGAGCGAAGAACCGCATTGTCGGCGGTCTTGTCCAAGATGCTCATAGCCACAAACTCATCCAACACTTCACTTGAGGACAAGGTGTGAAAGTCCGGCCTTTGACGAATTACGGAGGACATGGCTTTGTGGTAGGGCATCATTGCCTTGAGGAACTTGCGCTTGATCCAATTGTCATCCGTGTCCTTACTTCCATGATCTCGGAGCGAGACCGCGAGTTTGGTTACTCTCCAAAAAAGCTCACGAGGTTCTTCATCTTCTTTCATTGCAAACTCGTCGGCTTCATCTTGCACCACTTCATAGTTGGAGCGTTGAATGCTTGCGCTTCCCCGATAGAGGGAAACAACTTGGAGCCACGCATCTTTGGCCATTGTGTAAGGCCGGAGATGAGGAAGATCTTCGGGTGGGATGGCTTCTTGGATGAAGAAGAGAGCATTCTCATTGAATTGATGATCCACAACTTCTCTAGGAGTGAAGTTACTTCGGTCATGCGGATAAAAGCCTTCTTCAATGATTCTCCAAAGGTTAGTGTTCACATGATTTAAATGACGCTTAAAACGATAGACCCAAGAATCAAAATCTACATTCTTCTCAATCTTAGGGGCCGGGCCGGCATGATTCAAATGAGTGGAAGGGAGCGGTCCACCATAGACAGGTGGAGGTTCCACATGGGCAAAGATGCCGGTCCCATTTTTATCACTAGAACAAGGAGCCTTCTTGCTAGAAGCTTCCCCCTTGTCGGAGGTAGCATCCGTCACCTTGTTAGCGGGATCACCCACTTTCAACGGTGTGGTGGTAAGTTTAAGCCCTTCTAAGAATTTATTCAACATGCTTTCGACCTTGGTCGTCATGGAGGTTTTCAATGTGTCCAACGCCACATTGAATTCCTCACGAGAGACCCCGGTTCCCCCATCTCCCGTAGACGAGACTGGATTCTCACCGGAGTGCTCCTCCGCACCGTCTACGACGTCAACCATACTCTTTGGACGGTAAAGTCCTTAATAAAGAGACGAGGCTCTGATACCAATTGAAAGGATCGATATAGTTGACTAGAGGGGGGTGAATAGGCAACTAACAATTTTTAGCTTTTCTTTACCAAATTAAACTTTGCATCAAAATAGGTTGTCTAGATATGCAACTAAGTGAGCAACCTATATGATGCAACGACAACAAGCACGCAAGCAAGTAAGAGATATAACACGAGTAAACTTGCTAAAGTAAAGGAATGAGATAACCAAGAGTGGAGCCGGTGAAGACGAGGATGTGTTACCGAAGTTCCTTCCTTTTGAGGGGAAGTACGTCTCCGTTGGAGCGGTGTGGAGGCAACAATGCTCCCCAAGAAGCCACAAGGGCCACCGTATTCTCCTCACGCCCTCACACAATGCGAGATGCCGTGATTCCACTATTGGTGCCCTTGAAGGCGGCGACCGGACCTTTACAAACAAGGTTGGGGCAATCTCCACAACTTAATTGGAGGCTCCCAACGACACCACAAAGCTTCACCACAATGGACTATGGCTCCGCGGTGACCTCAACCGTCTAGGGTGCTCAAACACCAACACCCAAGAGTAACAAGATCCGCTAGGGATAAGTGGGGGGAATCAAATTTCTGTTGGTGGAAGTGTAGATCGTGGCCTTCTCAACCAATCCCGAGCAAATCAACAATTTTGATTGGCTAGGGAGAGAGATCGGGCAAAAATGGAGCTTGGAGCAACAATGGAGCTTTTGGGGGAAGAGGTGAATCAAATTTGGGGAAGAAGACCCCTTTATATAGTAGGGGGGACAAGCCAACCATTAGCCCACTTCTGCCCCGAAGAGAGCGGTACTACCACTGTGCCAGCGGTACTACCGCTCCTCATCGCGGTACTACCGCTTGGCCCACAGCGGTACTACCGCGGTGGGAGGGCGGTACTACCGCACAGGAGCGGTACTACGGCCCCCCACAGCCGCGGCCAGTACCGTAAAACCCGACACGAAAAAGGAGCCCTCGAATCGAGGCGGTACTAGCACGAGACCACCGCGGTACTACGGCTTGGGGCTACTAGCGGTACTACTGCTCTGGAGCGGTACTACTGCTCCCAGAGCGGTACTACCGCTTGTGGCACCAAGCGGTACTACCGCTCCGTCCCGCGGTACCACCGCTGGGACCAGAGTTAGTACACAAATGGGGGCTACTAGCGGTACTACTACTCAGGGCGGTACTACCGCTTGTAGCACCCAAGCGGTACTACCGCTCTGGCCCGCGGTACTACCGCTGGGACCAGAGAGGGCACAAAGAGAAGAGAAACAAGCCCATCATCGAAACGGAAAGGCTCGGAGGGAGGGGCAAAGGAAGTGTACGTGATGATTCCGCCCTAGCCTTTCCAAAACGGACCCCCTCTTGATAGTACGGTGATCCCTATGAAACTAGTCCACCAAACTAATCCGAAAGGACTACACCGTCTTCGCTTCAAGCTCCGAGGGGAGGAAATCGTCTCGTGCCAAAAGGATGAATCTCTGAAAAACACTCAACGCACACGATTAGTCCGCAAAAGCATTGTCATCAATCACCAAAACATCTTAGGGATAAATATGCCCTTACACCACTTTTCCACTGCCGCAACCTTCTGTACCCGTGAGATCCCATCTTGGGGCCTTTTCCGGCGATCTGCCAGAGGGGGAATCGATCACAGAGGGCTTCTACATCAACACCATAGCGTCTCCTACAAAGCGTGAGTAGTTTACCACAGACCTTCGGGTCCATAGTTATTAGCTAGATGGCTTCTTCTCTCTCTTTGGTTCTCAATACAAAGTTCTCCTCGATGTTCTTGGAGATCTACTCGATGTAATACTCTTTTGCGGTGTGTTTTCCGAGATCCGATGAATTGTGGATTTATGGTCAAGATTATCTATGAATATTATTTGGTTCTTCTTTGAATTCTTATATGCATGATTTGATATCCTTGCAAGTCTCTTTGAATTATCGGTTTAGTTTGGCCTACTAGATTGATATTTCTTGCAATGGGAGAAAGTGCTTAGCTTTGGGTTCAATCTTGTGGTGTCCTTTCCCAATGACAGCAGGGGCAGCAAGGCACATATTATATTGTTGCCATCGAGGATAAAAAGATGGGGTTTATATCATATTGCTTGAGTTTATCCCTCTACATCATGTCATCTTGCTTAATGCGTTACTCCGTTCTTATGAACTTAATACCTAAGCTTGGGGATGCTAGTTTTGCTATGTCCACTACTTGTTGCAATGATCATGATTGGGGTGATTCTTCTTATAATCTTGAAAATTTATTTAGGCCCCATGATGAATATGAGATTGATAATAATGTTTGCAATAATATTGAAAGTGGGTTTGGAAGAGTGTCAACTTTAGATCCCACATATTTGGTGGATGTTCAATCTTATGAATTTTTTGATTAAAGTGGGTTTGGAGAGGTCATGACTTTAGTTAATGTTAATCCCACTATTTTGGAAGAGTGTCAACTTTGCATACATGTGGATTGTGTTAAGAATATGTTTTGTGATAGCTATATTGTTGAATTTTCTTATGATCCTACATGTAATTATTATGAGAGAGTAAAATATGGTTGTAGAAATTTTCATGTTACTAAATTACCTCTCGTTATGTTGAGATTGCTATTGTTTCTTTCCGCTTCCTTGCATATGCTAGTTTTTGCTTGCCTTGATAATTTGTTTGCCTATAAGATGCCTATGCATAGGAAGTATGCTAGACTTATATGTGTTTTCACATGTTTTATGATGCTCTCTTTGTGCTTTAATTCTTGTCTTTCATGTGAGCATCATTGAAATCTCTTTGCCTAGCTAGGGTCGTTAAACGATAGCGCTTGTTGGGAGGCAACCCAATTTTATTCTTGTTCTTTACTTTTTGTTCCTGTTTAGTAATAAATAATTCATCATTCTACTGTTATGATTGTGTTTTTATGTTTTAATTAGTGTTTGTGCCAAGTAGAACCTTTGGGAAGACATGGGTGAAGTCTTTGCAATCTTGCTGTAAAAAAACAGAAACTTTTGCGCTCACGAGATTGGATGCCATTTTTTTACTGGAGAGTGCTTTTAGGTTGATTCTTTTTGGAGATGATTAATAGACAAATTTCTCACGTCCACCAATTTATTTCAGAATTTTTGGAGTTCCAGAAGTACGCGTTTGATACAGATTGCTACAGACTGTTCTGTTTTTGACAGATTCTGTTTTTCGTGTGTTGTTTACTTATTTTGATGAATCTATGAGTAGTGTCGGGGGGTATGAACCATAGGGAAGTTGGAATACAGTAGGTTTAACACCAATATAAATAAAAAATGAGTTCATTACAGTACCTTAAAGTGGTGGTTTAATACTAATGGAGCTCATGAGATTTTCTGTTTAAGTTTTGTGTTGTGAAGTTTTCAAGTTTTCGGTAAAGATTTGATGGATTTTGGAATAAGGAGTGGCAAGAGACTAAGCTTGGGGCCAAGGCACCCCAAGGCAAAATTCAAGGACAACCAAAAGCCTAAGCTTGGGGATGCCCCGGAAGGCATCCCCTCTTTCGTCTTCGTCTATCGGTAACTTTACTTGAGGCTATATTTTTATTCACCACATGATATGTGTTTTGCTTGGAGCGTCTTGTATGAATTGAGTCTTTGCTTTTTAGTTTATCACAATCATCCTTGATGTACACACATTTTGGATAGACACGCATGAATCGGAATTTATTAGAATACTCTATGTGCTTCACTTAGCTAGATAATTTTGCTCTAGTGCTTCACTTATATCTTTTTAGAGCACGTCGGTGGTTTTATTTTATAGAAATTATTGATCTCTCATGCTTCACTTATATTATTTTGAGAGCCTTTTAGAACAGCATGGTAATTTGCTTTGGTTATAAAATTAGTCCTAATATGATGGTCATCCAAGATGGGTATAATAAAAACTATCATATAAAGTGCATTGAATACTATGAGAAGTTTGATTCTTTATGATTGTTTTGAGATATGAAGATGGTGATATTAGAGTCATGCTAGTAGAGTAGTTGTGAATTTGATAGATACTTGTGTTAAAGTTTGTGATTCCCGTAGCATGCACATATGGTGAACCGTTATGTGATGAAGTCGGAGCATGATTTATTTTTTGATTGTCTTCCTTATGAGTGGTGGTCGGGGACGAGCGATGGTCTTTTCCTACCAATCTATCCCCCTAGGAGCATGCGCGTAGTACTTAGTTTCAATAACTAATAGATTTTTGCAATAAGTATGTGAGTTCTTATGACTAATGATGAATCCATGGATTATACGCACTCTCACCCTTCCACCATTGCTAGCCTCTCTAATACCGCGCACCTTTCGCCGGTATTATACACCCACCATATACCTTCCTCAAAACAGCCACCATACCTACCTATTATGGCATTTCCATAGCCATTCCGAGATATACTGCCATGCAACTTTCCACCGTTCCGTTTATTATGACACGCTCCATCATTGTCATATTGCTTTGCATGATCATGTAGTTGACATCATATTTGTGGCAAATCCACCTTCATAATTCTTTCATACATGTCACTCTTGATTCATTGCAGATCCCGATACACCGCCAGAGGCATTCACATAGAGTCATATTTTGTTCTAAGTATTGAGTTGTAATCCTTGAGTTGTAAGTAAATAAAAGTGTGATGATCATCATTATTAGAGCATTGTCCCAGTGAGGAAAGGATGATGGAGACTATGATTCCCCCACAAGTCGGGATGAGACTCCGGACGAAATAAAATAAATAAATAAAAGAGGCCATAAAAAAGAAGAGAAAGGCCCAAATAAAAAATAAAAAATAAAAAAATGAGAGAAAAAGAGAGAAGGGACAATGCTACTATCCTTTCACACTTGTGCTTCAAAGTAGCACCATGATCTTCATGATAGAGAGTCTCCTTTGTTTTCACTTTTATACTAGTGGGAATTTTCATTATAAGAACTTGGCTTGTATGTTCCAATGATGGGCTTCCTCAAATTGCCCTAGGTCTTCGTGAGCAAGTGAGTTGGATGCACACCCACTTAGTTTCATTTGTTGAGCTTTCATACACTTATAGCTCTAGTGCATTCGTTGCATGGCAATCCCTACTCACTCACATTGATATCTATTGATGGGCATCTCCATAGCCCGTTGATACGCCTAGTTGATGTGAGAATATCTTCTCCTTTTTGTCTTCTACACAACCACCATTCTATTCCACCTATAGTGCTATGTCCATGGCTCACACTCATGTATTGCGTGAAAATTGAAAAAGTTTGAGAACATCAAAAGTATGAAACAATTGCTTGGCTTGTCATCGGGGTTGTGCATGATTTAAATATTTTGTGTGATGAAGATAGAGCATAGCCAGACTATATGATTTTGTAGGGATAACTTTCTTTGGCCATGTTATTTTGAGAAGACATGATTGCTTTATTAGTATGCTTGAAGTATTATTGTTTTTATGTCAATGTTAAACTTTTGTTTTGAATCTTATGGATCTGAACATTCATGCCACAATAAAGAGAATTACATTAATAAATATGTTAGGTAGCATTCCACATCAAAAATTCAGTTTTTATCATTTACCTACTCGAGGACGAGCAGGAATTAAGCTTGGGGATGCTTAATACGTCTCCAACGTATCTATAATTTTTGATTGTTCCATGCTATTATATTATCTGTTTTGGATGTTTAATGGGCTTTAATATGCTCTTTTATATTATTTTTGGGACTAACCTATTAACCGAAGGCCCAATGTTAGTTTCTGTTTTTTTTTTGCCTATTTTAGTGTTTTGCAGAAAAAGAATACCAAACGGAATCCAAACGGAATGAAACCTTCGGGAGGATCTTTCTTGGAACAAACACAATCCAGAAGACTTGGAGTTGAAGTCTGGAACTCCACGAGGCGGCCACGAGGTAAGAGGGCACGCCCAGGGGGAGGCACACCCCCCACCCTCATGGGCCCCACGGAGCTCCACCGACCTATTTCTTTTCCTATATATGCTCTTATACCCTAAAACCATCAGGGGGAGCCATGAAACCACTTTTCCACCGCCGCAACCTTTTGTACCCGTGAGATCCCATCTTGGGGCCTTTTCCGGCGATTTGCCGGAGGGGGAATCAATCACTGAGGGCTTCTACATCAACCCCATAGGGTCTCCGATGAAGTGTGAGTAGTTTACCACAGACCTTCGGGTCCATAGTTATTAGCTAGATGGCTTCTTCTCTCCCTTTGGTTCTCAATACAAAGTTCTCCTCGATGTTCTTGGAGATCTATTCGATGTAATACTCTTTTGCGGTGTGTTTGCCGAGATCCGATGAATTGTGGATTTATGATCAAGATTATCTATGAATATTATTTGGTTCTTCTTTGAATTCTTATGTGCGTGATTTGATATCTTTGCAAGTCTCTTCGAATTATCGGTTTAGTTTGGCCTACTAGATTGATCTTTCTTGCAATGGGAGAAGTGCTTAGCTTTGGGTTCAATCTTGTGGTGTCCTTTCCCAGTGACAGCAGGGGCAGCAAGGCACATATTGTATTGTTGCCATCGAGGATAAAAAGATGGGGTTTATATCATATTGCTTGAGTTTATCCCTCTACATCATGTCATCTTGCTTAATGCGTTACTCCATGAACTTAATACTCTAGATGCATGCTGGATAGTGGTCGATGTGTGGAGTAATAGTAGTAGATGCAGAATTGTTTTGGTCTACTTGACACGGACGTGATGCCTATATTCATGATCATTGCCTTAGATATCATCATAACTATGTGCTTTTCTATCAATTGCTCGGCAGTAATTTGTTCACCCACCATAATACATGCTATCTTGAGAGAAGCCACTAGTGAAACCTATGGCCCCTGGGTCTCTTCCTTATTATATTGCATCTCTTTTATTTACATCGCATCTCGTTTTACTATTTTGCAATCTTTACTTTCCAATCTATACAACAAAAATACCAAAAATATTTATCTAATTATCTTTATCAGATCTCACTTTTGCGAGTGTCCGTGAAGGGATTGACAACCCCTTTATCGTGTTGGTTGCAAGGTTCTTGATTGTTTGTGCAGGTACTAGGTGACTTGCGCGTTGTCTCCTACTGGATTGATACCTTGGTTCTCAAAAACTGAGAGAAATACTTACGCTACTTTGCTCCATCACCCTTTCCCCTTCAAGGGAAAACCAAGGCATGCTCAAGAGGTAGCAGTATCGTTTTTCCATATACAACACAATATATGCATTATGTATACCTAGTTTTTCGACAAAAATAACGACTATTCAATTGAATACCCTTGAATTGAGGTGGGCCCGCCCCTGCTCATATCTATGTATAGGCGTCTGAAACAATCTTTCTTCTCCTTAATAGCCTTCTGGACATTATCATTCCACCACCAGGTATCTTTAGCTTCGCTTCTACTTCCCCTAAACACTCCAAACTCCTCTGAGGCCACCTTACAAATGCAAGTCACCATCTTCATCCACACATTGTCTGCATCCCCTCCTTCCTCCCAAGGGCCCTTATTAATGACCCTATCCTTCAATGCATGAGCTACCTGCCCCTTGAGCTTCCTCCACTTTGTTCTAGCCACGTTGACACACTTATCCCGCTGGACACGAATCCGAAAGCAGAAGTCAACAACCACAAGCTTATGTTGAGGGACAACACTCTCTCCAGGTATCACCTTACAATCTAGGCATGCACGCCTATCTTCTCTTCTCGAGAGG
The DNA here is from genome assembly GCF_002575655.3 of Aegilops tauschii subsp. strangulata. Lineage (NCBI taxonomy): Eukaryota > Viridiplantae > Streptophyta > Magnoliopsida > Poales > Poaceae > Aegilops > Aegilops tauschii. The sequence continues at coordinate 495,782,121 of NC_053036.3, forward strand.
ATGAAATCAATCTGGCTAGAGTGTTGACCAATACTAAGTCACTATATGTGATTATGTTTCTTTAAAGAGGGTGTTAGTTACGATCATGTCATAGGCAAAGCTTAAGACATCTTCTCCTTCTTGATTCCTGATGCCATAGCCAAAGCCCCTATGCACCCCTTCATAACATGTGTTAGATGTACCCACATGGTCATTGAGGTCTCCTCCTATGAAGAGCTTCTCGCCAATCGGTACACTCCTAACCATGTCCTTCAGGTCTTCCCAGAACTGCCTCTTGATGTTCTCATTGTGGCATACTTGCGGGCCATACACGCTGATAACATTGAGAACTATGTCCCCAATACAACATTCTCACTTCTGATATCTCCAGATCTTGTCACCAAAAACCTTCCCCGATTGACAGAACGTCCCACCACTAACACTTGAAAAAGCTGGTTTCAAGGTCTCGTCGCTTTGGTGAATCACTTGAGCCCTAAGACATTTTCGGTGCCATGTAGTTTTTTTGGTTTTGTTCTTTAAAATAATTCCCGATTTTAAAAAGGTTTCATTTTATTGCAAATTTAAAAAAATTCTAATAAATCATAAAATGTGCAAGAAATCATAAAATGTTTGTGCTCTTCAAAAAATGTTCACAAATTTGAAAAAAAAATTGCGAAATAAAAAAATGTTCATGATTTTGAAAAAGATAGCATATTCAAATAAATTTCATGAATTTGAACAAAATGCTCATAGAATAAAAAATATTAATGTTTTTTCAAAAAATATACACACAACTAAAAAATGTTCGTAAAATTCATAAATTGCTCCCAAATTTCGAAAAAATTCATCACCTAAAAAATGTTCGCTAATTCAAAAATTGATCATCTTTTCAAAAACTGTTTTTAAAATAGAAAATGTTTGTGAATTTCAAAAATTGATCCCAAATTTCAAAAGATGCTCGCCAATTTAAAAGAATTTTCTCAAGTTAAAAAAATGTTCACAATGTCAAATAATGCTTGCAAACTGGGAAAATATTTTTGAATTTTAAAAATGTTCTGTATATCGTTAAAAAATGTTCACAAATTTCAAAAATATTCACGGTTTTTAAAAATATGTTCGTGAATAGGGAAAATATTCATGATTTCAAAAATATTCATAATTTCGTACAAATGTTCAAGAATTTGAAATATGTTTGAAGAATGATAAAGGACAAGAAAAAAATGAAAGGAAAAAAAGGGGAAATAGAAAAAAGGAAAATTGGTTCACTGAAGGTTCTAAAACCTTCCCAAAATTAGTGGGGTAAGAAAGCCGGAATGGCCGGCCCGAATAGACAACCAAGCGCTTGATGGGTACGCACTAGGTCAGTATTCAGCCATCTAGGAGCCAAACATGACTGACCCTTATTTAACGCTTTGTGTGCCAAATTGTTCGAGCAAACGTAGAGAGCTCACTTGCTATGGTTCGACCAACTTGCACGCTTCGTGGAAGCTATTATGGAATAGTTATTTTTCTTTTAGAGACTTCCTTTTAGCTCAGTTTTTTTCTTCTGGGCTTTCACCGGTTTTCCTGAAAAATCCATTGATATGTTCTATAGATTAAAATTTTAAAAATAAAAAATGCTCATGAATTTTGGAAAGTTTTTCACATATATGAAAAAATGTTTCCAATTTTTTAAATATTCATGATTCTGAAAAATATACATAAATCTATAAAACATTATCAACTTTAAGAAATGTTTGATTGTAATAAAAATTAATTCTTAAATTTTGAGAAACTAATCTAACATTTTGAATTATCAATTTATTTTGAACAAATCATGAAACAAAAAAGTATAAATTATAAATATTTTTGGATAATGAAATCTAAAATAAAAAATGGTAAATAATAAGAAAAACAAAACTGCAAAAAATCCAGGTGAAACTGAAGGACCCTGACAAAACACTAGAAAAAATTGCACAAGAGACGAAAAAATATCAAAAATCTCACAACTGTTTCATTAGTGGGTCGGCACATGCGTTTGTCGTCCTATTGCATCGCCGACAATTTGGCGCAAAGAGCAGCAACTTGAATTTACTGCAGAGAGCGGCAAATTAGATTTACCGCCATTATATGATACCTTCTTTATGATGCATGTAGACATCAAACAGTGCAGGCAACGCGGAAATGTGTCCAATTACCAGCCCCATTCTCGCCCAAGTTTTTTTCCATTGCATTTATTCCTTTTGTTCCTTTTTTATTTCTGGAAAAGTTCCAAAGTTCGAAAAATGTTCACAGTTCATGTGCTTCAAAAATATTGCCGAATTTCAAATTTTGCTCCATTTTTATTTAAATGGTCATAAATTTGAAAATCTATTTCAAATTTTAAGCTTATTCTGAAATCCAAAAAAGTTCACAAATTTGTAAAAACATTCAGTGTATACCAAAAAATGTTTAGGGTGTATTGAAAAAATGTTTATTGTATATTACAAAAAATTTGGTGACTAATTCGAAAATAGTCATCATATATTAAAGAATTGTCACCGTATATTAAATATTTATTCTCCGTAAATTAAAAATAAAAATTCCAAACATTGTTTGAAGTTGGGATTTTTTTTAAATAAGACATTTTATGATTAGTGATCAAAATTTGGAACCATTTTTAGAAATTCCTAAATTTTATGAAAATATATGTTTTTTTAAACTCTGTGAAATATATGAAGACGAACATAATTTGAAACCTATTATCAATTTTTTAAAAGCATAATCATGTTTTGAAATTCTAAACAATTTTCAAAATTTCAAAAACACTTTTTAGAAGTGGGTACTTTTTAGAAGAAAGAAAAAAAGTAACTGGAGAAAAAACTAAAATATTAAACCCAGAACCAAAACCAAATAATAAGGAAAAAATAAAGAAGAAATAAATAAATACCGAAAGAAAAAATCTGAAAGAAACAAGAGGCGCCAAAAAGGATGGACCATATTTTTAACATTTTGTGTGTCGAATTGTCGAGCAAACACGCACAGCTCACTCGCTAGGGTTCGAACCACTTGCATGCTAGGTGGAGGCTTCTATGGAATAATTGTTTTGCTTTGAGTGACTTCCCTTTAGCTAAGTTTTTTATTCCGATTTTTAGACGGTTTTCCGAAAATATTCGTTGGTATTTTTCTGGATTAAAATTGTAAAAATAAAAACATTGTTCAAGAATTTAAGAATCTTTTTAATGTAAATGAAAAAATCCCAATTTTTATAAAATATTCTTTATTCTAGAAAATGTTAGTAAATTTGTAAGAATATACATAAATTTATAAAACACTACCGACTTTAAAAAATCTTCGAGTGTATTAAAAAATAATTCTTAAATTTTTAATAACAAATATCAGATTTTGAATTCTCAATTTATTCCAAACAAATCACGAATTAAAAAAGAATAAGTTCTAAATATTTCTAGATATTGAAATCTTAAACTAAAAAAATGGTAAAAATAAGAAAAATAAGAAGAAAGTCGAAAGAGAAAAAAAATCAGAGAAACTGATGGAAACTGACAAAGCACTAGAAAAAATTGCATAGGAGACAAAAAAATCTTGAAATCTCACAATTGTTTCATTAGTTAGGTCGGCACATGCGTTTGTTGTCCTATACAATTTGCCGCAGAGAGTGGCAAATTGAATTTAGTGCAGAGAAAGGTAAATTGGATTTACCACCAGTACATGATACCATCTGTTTGATGCATGTATGCATTAATACGTCAATTTTGTATCATGTTTTCCTACAGCTATTTATAATGCTTTTGGTTAGTATTTCACTATATGATGTAATTCTAATGCCTTTTATCTCTTAATTGCAAGATCTATATGAAGAAATAAATTACCGGCAGCTGGAATTCTGGACATAAAAGAGCTACAACAAAGATAGCTATTCTATGAGGGGGGCCACCGGCTTCTCATAAGGCGACACAGCGCGCCCACCCCCAGGCACGCCCTGATGCCTTATGGGTCCCACAGCAGCCCTCCGATACCCTCCTTCTGCTATATGAAGCCTTTTTCCCTAGGAAAAATAATACAAGACTTTCGGGACGCAGAGCCGCCGTCTCATGGTGGAACTTGGGCAGGAACACTTGTACCGTCCGACGGAGCGATTTCGCTGAGGATACTTCCCTACAGGAGAGGGAAATCGAAGTCGTCGACATCACCAATGATCCTCTCGTCGTGGGAGGACCAATCTTCATCAACATCTTAACCAGCACCATCTTCTCTCAAACCCTAGTTCATCTCTTGTATTCAATCTTTGTCCCGAAACCTCAGATTGATACCTCTGGGTTGCTAGTAGTGCTGAATACATCTTGTAGTTGATGCTAGTTGGTTTATCTGGTGGAAGATTATATGTTCAGATCCTTAAGCATATTCAATACACCTCTGATCTTGAACATGAATATGATTTGCGAGTAGTTACTTTTGTTCTTGAGGACATGGGAGAAGTCTTGATACATGATGAATGTGACTAGACGAGAATTTTCATGTGTCCTCGAGAATGCTTTGCCCACTATAAGAAGTACTTATAGCTTGTCCTTTGCTATAAAAAGGATTGGGCCACCTTGCTGCACCTTCGTTACTATTACAACATGTTACTTCTTATGAACTACCCTGTTACAAAACTATCTGTTACCGCTACTTTCTGTACTTGCACATAATACCTTGCTGAAAACCGCTTGTAATTTCCTTATGCTCCTCGTTGAGTTCAAAACACTTACTTATAGAAAGGACTACGATTGATCCCCTATACTTATGGGTCATCAAGACTCTTTTCTTGGGCCGTTGCCGCGGAGTGAAGCGCCTTTCGTAAGGAAACATTTTTATTATGTGCCTAAATTTACTGTCACTTGTCACTATGCAAAATAATCCATTGAGGGGCTTGTTCGGGGTATCTTCACCTCGACCGTAAGTGGTAAGAACCGCTCCTCAACCTACTGAAGCTACTGAAAATATTTATTATGAAATTCCCTCGGGTATGTTGGAGAAACTGCTAGCTAATCCTTATGCAGGAGATGGAACAATACATCCTGATATGTACCTAATCTATATAGATGAAATTTCTGGATTGTTTAAGCTTGCAAGTTTATCCGAGGATGGAGTTTGAAGAAAGCATTCCCTTTATCTTTGGGGGGGCCATGATATAGGCTATTGGATGATACCGGAACATGGGACTGGAACCTGTAGAAGCCGACATTTCACAAGAAGTTTTATCATATGCATTTGGATCATCGTAATCGAAATTATATATGTAATTTTTGGCCTTGTGGAGGAGAAAGTATCCCTCAAGCTTGGGCGGGGGGGTCTTAAATATATGATGCACACATGCCCCAATCATGAGCTTTCAAGAGAGATGATTATACAAAACTTTTATGCTCGGCTTTCTCATAATGACCAATAAATGCTCGATACTTCTTTGGTTCCTTTATGAAGAAAACTTTCGAATTCAAATGGGATCTCTTGGAAAGAATAAAAACAACTCTGAAGAATGGGAAATCGACAAAGGTAATGAGTCAGGTATAAATCTTGAGTTTGATTATGTTAAATCTTTTATGGAAACATATGTTTTTCATAAGTTTAGTGCAAAATATGGACTCGACTCTAAGATAGTAGCTACTTTCTGTGAATCATTTGCTGCTCATGTTGATCTCCCTAAGGAGAAATGGTTTAAATTTCATCCACCTATTGAAGAAATTAGGTAGGAACGTGTTATAGCTAAAACTGAAACGATTACTTATAATTTTGATCCAGTTGTACCCACTGCTTATATTGAGAAACTTCCTTTCCCTGTTAGGATTAAGGAACATACTAAAGCTACAAATGTGGTTAATAAGAGTAATGCTAAATCACTTAAACCCTCTGAACAAATTAGAGTGGAACCTAATGTTGCAATGATCAAGGATCTTTTGGTTGATAACGCTGATGGACATGTCATATATTTCTGTGAAGAAGCAACTAGGATTGCTAAGCAAGAAACATTAAATAAAAACAAACTTGTTGTTGGCATGCTTGTTGTTTCGGTTTAAACTAGAGATCATTGTTATCATGGTTTATGTGATATGGGTGCTAGCGTAAGTGCTATTCCATTTTCCTTATATCAAGAAGTTATGCATGATATTGCACGTGTTGAGATAGAAGATATTGATGTTACTATTAAGCTTGCAAATAGAGATACTATTTCGCCGCTGGGATTGTTAGAGATGTTGAAGTCTTGTGTGGTAAGATCAAATATCCTACTGATTTTCTAGTCCTTGGATCACCACAAGATGATTTTTGTCCCATCGTATTTGGTAGACCTTTCCTGACACTGTTAATGCTAAAATTGATTGTACCAGGGAAATAGTCAGTGTTAACTTTGGTGATGTATCTCATGAATTTAATTTCTACAAGTTTCGTAGACAGCCTCATGATAAATAATTGCCTAGTAAAGTTGAAATTATTGGTCTTGCTTCTATTGCTATGCCCCCTACTGATCCATTAGAACAAGATTTGCTAGACCATGAAAATGATATGCATATGAATGAAACAAATGCAATAGATGAGATATTCTTCAAACAAGCACCTACATTAGACATAATTTTCCTGTTGAAACTTTGGGAGACCCTCTCCCACCTAAGAAGATCATGTGTTTGAATTAAAGAAACTCCCTGATACATTGAAGTATGCTTATCTTGATGAAACAAAGATATATCTTGTTATTATCAATGCTAACCTTTGAGTGCACGAAGAAAAAAGATTACGTAAAACCTTAAGGAAGCATTGTGCTACAATTGGATATATTCTTAATGATATTAAGGGCATTAGTCCCACTTTATGCCAACACAAGATTAATATGGAGCCTGGCGGTAAACTAGTTGTTAATCATCAACGTCGCCTTAATCCCAAAATGAAGGATGTGGTAAGAATTGAAATATTAAATCTTCTAGAAGCAGGTATAATTTATCCTATAACTGTAGGTGGGTAAGTCGTGTTCATTGTGTTCCTAAAAAAGGAGGCATTGTTGTTATTCCTAATGATAAAAATGAACTTATTCCACAAAGAATTGTAACTGGTTATAGGATGGTAATTGATATCAGGAAATTAAATAAGGCTACTGGAAAAGATCTTTACCCCTTGCCTTTTATTGATCAAATGTTAGAAAGATTATCTAAGCATACACATGTCTGCTTCCTAGATGGCTATTCTGGTTTTTCTCAAATACCTGTATCATAAGAAGATCAAGAAAAAACTACTTTCACTTGTCCCTTCGGAACTTATGCTTATAGACGTATGCCTTTTTGTTTATGCAATGCACCTGCTAGCTCTCAAAGGTGTATGACTGTTATATCCTCTGATTTCCGTAAGCAAATTGTTGAGGTATTCATGGATGATTTTTTCGTTTACAAAACCTCTTTTGATGATTGTTTAAGCAACCTTTAACGAGTTTTGCAGAGATGTGAAGAGACTAATCTTGTCTTGAACTGGGAGAAGTGTCACTTTTATGGTGAATGAATGTATAGTCCTTGGGTATAAAATTTCTGAAAGAGGTATTGAGGCAGATAAAGCTAAAGTTAATGCAATTGAGAAAATGCCATGTCCTAAAGATACTAAAGGTATAAGAAGTTTCCTTAGTCATGCTGGTTTCTATAGGAGGTCCCCAAAGAATTTTCTAAAATTTCTAGTCCTCTTACTAATCTTCTGCAAAAGGATGTTCCATTTGTTTTTTATGATGATTTTGCCTTCGAAATACTTAAGAAATCCTTAAACTCTGCACCTATTTTTCAACCACCTGATTCGAACCTACCCTTTGAAATTATGTGTGATGCTAGTGATTATGCTATTGGTGTTGTTCTAGGTTAAAGAGTTGATAAAAAATCAAATGTTATTCATTATGATAGTAAAACTTTGGATAGTGCTCAAAGAAATTATGCTACTACCGAGAAGGAATTTGTAGCAGTTGTGCGTTGCATGTGATAAATTCAGACATTATATTGTTGATTCTAAAGTTACTATTCACACCGATCATGCTGCTATTAAATATAGTATGGAAAAGAAGATGCTAAACCTAGATTGATTAGGTGGGTTCTATTATTACAAGAGTTTGGTTTGCATATTATTGATAGAAAAGGAGCTGAGAATCCTGTAGCAGATAATTTGGCTAGGATGGAAAATCTTCTTGATAACCCACTACCTATTAATGATAGTTTTCCTGATAAGAAATTAGTTGTTATAAATACTTCCACTTCTTGTAATAACCCTCGGTATGAAGGAAATATGCCCTAGAGGCAATAATAAAGTTGTTATTTATATTTCCTTATATCATGGTAAATGTTTATTATTCATGCTAGAATTGTATTAACCGAAAACTTAGTACATGTGTGAGTACATAGACAAACAAAGTGTCCATAGTATTCCTCTACTAGACTAGCTCGTTAATCAAAGATGGTTAAGTTTCCTAGCCATAGACATGTGTTGTCATTTGATGAACGGGATCACATCATTAGAGAATGATGTGATGGACAAGACCCATCCGTTAGCTTAGCACTATGACCGTTTAGTTTATGGCTATTGCTTTCTTCATGACTTATACATGTTCCTATGACTATGAGATTATGCAACTCCCGAATACCGGAGGAACACTTAGTGCGCTATCAAACGTCACAACGTAACTGGGTGATTATAAAGATGCTCTACAGGTGTCTCCGATAGTGTTTGTTAAGTTGGCATACATCGAGATTAGGATTTGTCACTCCGATTATCGGAGAGGTATCTCTGGGCCCTCTCGGTAATGCACATCACTATAAGCCTTGCAAGCAATGTGACTAATGAGTTAGTTGCGGGATGATGCATTACGGAACGAGTAAAGAGACTTGCTGGTAACGAGATTGAACTAGGTATGATGATACCGACGATCGAATCTCGGGCAAGTAACATACCGATGACAAAGGGAACAACGTATGTTGTCGTGCGGTTTGACCGATAAAGATCTTCGTAGAATATGTAGGAACCAATATGAGCATCCAGGTTCCTCTATTGGTTATTGACCAGAGATGTGTCTCGGTCATGCCTACATAGTTCTCGAACCCGTAGGGTCCGCACGCTTAACGTTTGATGACGATTGGTATTATGTGTTTATGTGATTTGAGGTACCGAAGGTTGTTCCGAGTCCCGGGTGAGATCACGGACATGACGAGGAGTCTCGAAATGGTCGAGACATAAAGATTGATATATTGGACCATGTTATTCGGACATCGGAAGTGTTCCAAAGAGTTTCGGATAAAACCGGAGTGCCCGAGGGTTACCGGACCCCCCCCCCCCGGAAGTTAGTGGGCCACTATGGGCCTTAGAGGAGAGAGGGCAGGCGAGGAGGTGGCACGCTCCCCCCAGTCCGAAATGGGCGGCGCCCCCTCCTTCCTTCTCTCCCCTTCCTCCTTCCTCCCCCTCCTAGTTGGACTAGGAAAGGGAGGAACATACTCCTACTAGGAGTAGGATTCCCCCCTTTGGGCGCGCCCCTTGAGGCCGGCCGGCCCCCTCCTCCCCTCCTTTATACACGGGGGAAGGGGGCACCCCATAGACACACAAGTTGATTTGTTAGCCGTGTGCGGTGCCCCACTCCACAGTATTCCACCTCGGTCATATTGGCGTAGTGCTTAGGCGAAGCCCTGCGTCGGTAACTTCATCATAACCGTCACCACGCCGTCGTGCAGGCGAAACTCTCCCTCGGCCTCAGCTGGATCTAGAGTTCGAGGGCCGTCACCGAGCTGAACGTGTGCAGATCGCGGAGGTGTCATACGTTTGGTACTTGATCGGTTGGATCGCGAAGGCGTTCGACTACATCAACCGCGTTACTAAACGCTTCCGCTTTCGGTCTACGAGGGTACGTGGACACACTCTCCCCACTCGTTTCTATGCTTCTCCTAGATAGATCTTGCGTGATCGTAGGAATTTTTTGAAATACTATGTTCCCCAACAGTGGCATCCGAGCCAGGTCTATGCGTAGATGTTATATGCACGAGTAGAACACAAAGAGTTGTGGGCGATAATAGTCATACTGCTTACCAGCATGTCATACTTTGATTTGGCGGTATTGTTGGATGAAGCGGCCCAGACCGACATTACACGACTGCGTTCATGAGACTGGTTCTACAGCCGTGCTTTGCACACAGGTGGCTAGTGGGTGTCTGTTTCTCCAGCTTTAGCTGAATCGAGTGTGACTACGCCCGGTCCTTGTTGAAGGTTAAAACAACACACTTGACGAAAAATCATTGTGGTTTTGATGCGTAGGTAAGAACGGTTCTTGCTAAGCCCGTCGCAGCCACGTAAAACTTGCAACAACAAAGTAGAGGACGTCTAACTTGTTTTTGCAGGGCTTGCTGTGATGTGATATGGTCAAGACGTGATGATATATAAATTGTTGTATGAGATGATCATGTTTTGTAACAGTTATCGGAAACTGGCAGCAGCCATGTGGTTGTCGCTTTATTGTATGAAATGCAATCGCCATGTAATTGCTTTACTTTATCACTAAGCGGTAGCGATAGTCGTAGTAGCAATAGTTGGCGAGACGACAACGATGCTTCGATGGAGATCAAGGTGTCAAGCCGGTGATGATGGTGATCATGACGGTGCTTTGGAGATGGAGATCAAAGGCACAAGATGATGATGGCAATATAATATCACTTATATTGATTGCATGTGATGTTTATCCTTTATGCATCTTATTTTGCTTAGTACGGCGGTAGCATTATAAGATGATCTCTCACTAAATTTCAAGGTATAAGTGTTCTCCCTGAGTATACACTGTTGTTATAGTTCGTCGTGCCGAGACACCACGTGATGATCGGGTGTGATAAACTCTACGATCACATACAATGGGTGCAAGCCAGTTTTGCACACGCAGAATACTCGGGTTAAACTTGACGAGCCTAGCATATGCAGATATGGCCTCGAAACACTGAGACCGAAGGTCGAGCGTGAATCATATAGTAGATATGATCAACATAGTGATGTTCACCATTGAAAACTACTCCATCCCACATGATGATCGGACATGGTTCCGTTGATATGGATCACGTGATCACTTAGATGATTAGAGGGATGTCTATCTAAGTGGGAGTTCTTAAGTAATATGATTAATTGAACTTTAATTTATCATGAACTTAGTACCTGATAGTATTTTGCATGTCTATGTTGTTGTAGATAAATGGCACGTGCTACTGTTCCGTTGAATTTTAATGCATTCCTAGAGAAAGCTAAGTTGAAGGATGATGGTAGCAACTACACAGGCTGGGTCTGTAACTTGAGGATTATCCTCATTGCTGCACAGAAGAATTACGTCCTGGAAGCACCGCTGAGTGCCAAACCTGCTGCAGGAGCAACGCCGGACGTTATGAACGCCTGGCAGAGCAAAGTTGATGACTACTCGATAGTTCAGTGTGCCATGCTTTACGGCTTAGAACTAGGACTTCAACGACGTTTTGAACGTCATGGAGCATATGAGATGTTCCAGGAGTTGAAGTTAATATTTCAAGCAAATGCCCGGATTGAGAGATATGAAGTCTCCAATAAGTTCTACAACTGCAAAATGGAGGAGAATAGTTCTGTCAGTGAACATATACTTAGAATGTATGGGTACCACAATCACTTGACTCAGCTGGGAGTTAATATTCTGGTTGATAGTGTCATTGACAGAGTTCTTCAATCACTGCCACCAAGCTACAAAAGCTTCGTGATGAACTATAATATGCAAGGGATGGATAAGACAATTTTCGAGCTCTTCGCGATGCTAAAGGCTGCGGAGGTAGAAATCAAGAAGGAGCATCAAGTGTTGATGGTCAACAAGACCACTAGTTTCAAGAAGAAGGGCAAAGGGAAGAAGGGGAACTTAAAGAAAAACGGCAAGCAAGTTGCTGCTCAAGTGAAGAAACCCAAGTCTGGACCTAAGCCTGAGACTGAGTGCTTCTACTGCAAAGGAACTGGTCACTGGAAGCGGAACTGCCCCAAGTATTTGGCGGATAAGAAGGATGGCAAAGTGAAAGGTATATTTAATATACATGTTATTGATGTGTACCTTACTAATGCTTGTAGTGGCGTCTGGGTATTTGATACTAGTTCTGTTGCTCATATTTGCAACTCCAAATAGGGGCTACGGATTAAACGAAGATTGGCTAAGTACGAGGTGACGATGCGCGTGGGAAATGGTTCCAAAGTCGATGTGATCGCCGTCGGCACGCTACCTCTACATCTACCTTCGGGATTAGTTTTAGACCTGAATAATTGTTATTTGGTGCCAACGTTAAGCATGAACATTATATCTGGATCTTGTTTGATGCGAGAGGGTTATTCATTTAAATAATGAATAATGGTTGTTCTATTTATATAAGTAATATCTTTTATGGTCATGCACCCTTGATGAGTGGTCTATTTTTATGAATCTCAATAGTAGTGATACACATATTAATAGTATTGAAGCCAAAAGATATAAGTTTAATAATGATAGTGCAACTTATTTGTGGCACTGCCATTTAGGTCATATTGGTGTAAAGCGCATGAAGAAACTCCATGCTGATGGGCTTCTGGAATCACTTGATTATGAATCACTTGATGCTTGCGAACCATGCCTCATGGGCAAGATGACTATGACTCCATTCTCCGGAACAATGGAGCGAGCAACAGACTTGTTGGAAATAATACATACTAATGTATGTGGTCCGATGAGTGTTGATGCTCGCGGCGGGTATCGTTATTTTCTGACCTTCACAGATGATTTGAGCAGATATGGGTACATCTACTTGATGAAACATAAGTCTGAAACATTTGAAAAGTTCAAAGAATTTCAGAGTGAAGTGGAAAATCATCACAACAAGAAAATAAAGTTTCTACGATCTGATCGTGGAGGAGAATATTTGAGTTACGAGTTTGGTCTTCATTTGAAACAATGCGGAATAATTTCGCAACTCGCGCCACCTGGAACACTACAGCGTAATGGTGTGTCCGAACGTCGTAACCGCACTTTATTAGATGTGGCGCGATCTATGATATCTCTTACTGATTTACCGCTATCGTTTTGGGGTTATGCTTTAGAGACGGCTGCATTCACGTTAAATAGGGCACCATCTAAATCCGTTGACACGACACCATATGAACTGTGGTTTGGCAAGAAACCCAAGTTGTCGTTTCTTAAAGTTTGGGGCTGCGATGCTTATGTGAAAAAGCTTCAACCTGATAAGCTCGAACCCAAATCGGAGAAATGTGTCTTCGTAGGATACCCAAAAGAGACTGTTGGGTACGTCTTCTATCAGAGATCCGAAGGCAAGATATTCGTTGCTAAGAATAGATCCTTTCTAGAGAAGGAGTTTCTCTCGAAAGAAGTGAGTGGGAGGAAAGTATAACTTGATGAGGTAATTGTACCTGCTCCCTTATTGGAAAGTAGTTCATCACATAAATCAGTTCCAGTGATTCCTACACCAATTAGTGAGGAAGCTAATGATGATGATCATGAAACTTCTGATCAAGTTACTACCGAACCTCGTAGGTCAACCAGAGTAAGATCTGCACCAGAGTGGTACGGTAATCCTGTTCTGGAAGTCATGTTAGTTGACCATGACGAACCTACGAACTATGAGGAAGCGATGATGATCCCAGATTCCGCGAAATGGCTTGAGGCCATGAAATCTGAGATGGGGTCCATGTATGAGAACAAATTGTGGACTTTGGTTGACTTGCCCGATGATCGGCAAGCCATAGAGAATAAATGGATCTTCAAGAAGAAGACTGGCGCTGACGGTAATGTTACTGTCTACAAAGCTTGACTTGTTGCGAAAGGTTTTCGACAAGTTCAAGGAGTTGACTACAATGAGACCTTCTCACCCGTAGCGATGCTTAATTCCATCCGAATCATGTTAGCAATTGCCGCATTTTATGATTATGAAACTTGGCAAATGGATGTCAAAACTGCATTCCTTAATGGATATCTTAAAGAAGAGTTGTATATGATGCAACCAGAAGGTTTTGTCGATCCAAAAGGTGCTAACAAAGTGTGCAAGCTCCAGCGATCCATTTATGGACTGGTGCAAGCATCTCGGAGTTGGAATATACGCTTTGATAGTGTGATCAAAGCATATGGTTTTATACAGACTTTTGGAGAAACCTGTATTTACAAGAAAGTGAGTGGGAGCTCTGTAGCATTTCTGATATTATATGTGGATGACATATTGTTGATCGGAAATGATACTGAATTTCTGAATGGCATAAAAGGATACTTGAATAAGAATTTTTCAATGAAAGACCTCGGTGAAGCTGCTTATATATTGGGCATCAAGATCTATAGAGATAGATCAAGACGCTTAATTGGACTTTCACAAAGCACATACCTTGATAAAGTTTTGAAGAAGTTCGAAATGGATCAATCAAAGAAAGGGTTCTTGCCTGTGTTGCATGGTGTGAAGTTGAGTCAGACTCAATGCCCAACCACTGCAGAAGATAGAGAGAAAATGAAAGTCATTCCCTATGCTTCAGCCATAGGTTCTATCATGTACGCAATGCTGTGTACCAGACCTGATGTGTGCCTTGCTCTTAGTTTAGCAGGGAGGTGCCAAAGTAATCCAGGAGTGGATTACTGGACAACGGTCAAGAACATCCTGAAATACCTGAAAAGGACCAAGGATATGTTTCTCGTTTATGGAGGTGACAAAGAGCTCGTCATAAATGGTTACGTCGATGGAAGCTTTGACACTGATCCGGATGACTCCAAGTCACAAATCGGATACGTATTTATATTAAATGGAGGAGCTGTAAGTTGGTGCAGTTCCAAGCAGAGCGTCGTGGCGGGATCTACATGTGAAGCGGAGTACATAGCTGCTTCGAAAGCAGCAAATGAAGGAGTCTGGATGAAGGAGTTCATATCCGATCTAGGTGTCATACCTAGTGCATCGGGTCCAATGAAAATCTTTTGTGACAATACTAGTGCAATTGCCTTGGCAAAGGAATCCAGATTTCACAAGAGAACCAAGCACATCAAGAGACGCTTCAATTCCATCCGGGATCAAGTCAGGGAGGGAGACATAGAGATTTGCAAGATACATACGGATCTGAATGTTGCAGACCTGTTGACTAAGCCTCTGTCACGAGCAAAACATGATCAGCACCAAGACTCCATGGGTGTTAGAATCATTACTATGTAATCTAGATTATTGACTCTAGTGCAAGTGGGAGACTGAAGGAAATATACCCTAGAGGCAATAATAAAGTTGTTATTTATATTTCCTTATATCATGATAAATGTTTATTATTCATGCTAGAATTGTATTAACCAGAAACTTGATACATGTGTGGATACATAGACAAAACACCGTGTCCCTAGTATGCCTCTACTAGACTAGCACGTTAATCAAAGATGGTTAAGTTTCCTAGCCATAAACATGTGTTGTCATTTGATGAATGGGATCATATCATTAGAGAATGATGTGATGGACAAGACCCATCCGTTAGCTTAGCACTATGATCGTTTAGTTTATTGCTATTGCTTTCTTTATGACTTATACATGTTCCTATGACTATGAGATTATGCAACTCCCGAATACCAGAGGAACACTTAGTGTGCTATCAAACATCACAACGTAACTAGGTGATTATAAAGATGCTCTACAGGTGTCTCCGATGGTGTTTGTTAAGTTGGCATAGATCGAGATTAGGATTTGTCACTTCGATTGAGAGGTATCTTTGGGCCCTCTCGGTAATGCACATCACTATAAGCCTTGCAAGCAATGTGACTAATGAGTTAGTTGCGGGATGATGCATTACGGAATGAGTAAAGAGACTTGCCGGTAACGAGATTGAACTAGGTATGATGATACAAACGATCGAATCTCGGGTTAGTAACATACCGATGACAAAGGGAACAACGTATGTTGTTGTGCAGTTTGACCGATAAAGATCTTCGTAGAATATGTAGGAACCAATATGAGCATCCAGGTTCCGCTATTGGTTATTGACTGGAGATGTGTCTCGGTCATGTCTACATAGTTCTCGAGCCCGTAGGGTCCGCACACTTAACGTTCGATGACGATTGGTATTATGAGTTTATTTGATTTGATGTACCGAAGGTTGTTCGGAGTCCCAAATGAGATCACGGACATGACGAGGAGTCTCGAAATGGTCGAGACATAAATATTGATATATTGGACCATGTTGTTCGGACATCGGAAGTGTTCCAGAGAGTTTCGGATAAAACCGGAGTGCTGGAGGGTTACCAGAACCCCCCCCCCCCCCCCCCCCGGAAGTTAGTGGGCCACTATGGGCCTTAGAGGAGAGAGGGCCGGCCAGGAGGTGGCGCGCGCGCCCCAGTCCGAATTGGACAAGGGGTGGGGGCGGCGCCCCCCTCCTTCCTTCTCTCCCCTTCCTCTTTCCTTCCCCTCCTAGTTGGACTAGGAAAGGGGGGAACCTACTCCTAGTAGGAGTAGGATCCGCCCCTTTGGGCGCGCCCCTTGAGGCCGGCCCCCTCCTCCCCTCCTTTATATATGGGGGAAGGGAGCACCCCATAGACACACAAGTTGATTTCTTAGCCGTGTGCGGTGCCCCCCTCCACAGTTTTCCACCTCGGTCATATTGTCGTAGTGCTTAAGCGAAGCCCTGCGTCGGTAACTTCATCATCACCGTCACCACACCGTTGTGCTGGAGAAACTCTCCCTCGGCCTCAGCTAGATCTAGAGTTCGAGGGACGTCACCGAGCTGAACGTGTGCAGATCGTGGAGGTGTCGTGCGTTCGGTACTTGATCGGTTGGATCGCGAAGACGTTCGACTACATCAACCGCGTTACTAAACGCTTCCGCTTTCGGTCTATGAGGGTACGTGGACACACTCTTCCCGCTCGTTGCTATGCTTCTCCTAGATAGATCTTGCGTGATCGTAGGATTTTTTTTTGAAATACTACGTTCCCCAACACGGTATGCATACTATGCTAATTTCATTGTTCCTAAATATATAGCACCTAGTTACACATACCAACAAAAGAAAAAAATCTTGTTCAATTTAAGACATTACTTTTGGGATGACCCACATCTATATAAAGGAGTAGATGGTGTTATTAGACATTCTGTACCTAAGCGTCAACGAGAACAAATCATGAGGAAGTGTCATTCTGAAGCATACAGAGGGCACCATGCGAGAGACAGAACTGCACATAAGGTATTACAATCAGTTTTTTCTGGCCTACTCTCTTTAAGGATGCACGTAAGTTTGTCCTTTCTTGTGATGAATGTCAAAGAATTGGTAATATTGATAGACATCGGGAAATGCCTATGAATTATCACTTGTATTGAACCATTTGATGTTTGGATCTTTGACTATATGGGACCTTTTCCTTCCTCTAATGGTTACACTCATATTTTAATTGCTGTTGATTATGTTACTAAGTGAGTAGAAGCTATTCCAACTAGTAGTGCTGATCACAACACATCTATTAGAATGCTTAAATAAGTTATCTTTCCGAGGTTTGGAGTCCCTAGATATTTAATGATTGATGGTGGTTCACATTTTATTCATGGAGCATTCCATAAACTCCTAGCTAAATATGATGTTAACCATAGAATTGCATCACCTTATCATCATCAGTCTTGTGGTCAAGTTGAATTGAGAAATAGAGAAATAAAATTAATCTTGCAAAAGACTGTTAATAGATCTACGAAGAATTGGTCTAAAAAACTTGATGATGCACGGGCATGTCTCCATATAAAATGGTCTATGAAAAAACATGTCATTACCTCTTGAATTAGAACATAAAGCTTATTGGGCAATTAAAGAACACAATTATGATTTCAAACTTGCCAGTGAAAATAGGTTATTTGATATTAGCTTTCTAGATGAATGGAGAACACAAGCTTAAGAAAATGTCAAGTTATTTAAAGAAAAAGTTAAAAGATGGCATGACAAAAGGATACAAAAACGAGAATTTAATGTTGGAGACAAAGTTCTATTGTACAATTCTCGCTTCAGATTCTTTACAGGAAAACTCCTCTCCAAATGGGTAGGACCATATAACATCGAAGAAGTTTATCGCTCCGGAGCTATCAAGATCAATAATGCCGAGGGAACTAACCCGAAGGTGGTTAATGGGCAAAGAATTAAACATTATATTTCAGTTACGCCCATTAATGTTGAAGCCAATATTATTCAAACAATGACACCGGAGGAACACATAGAGGAGACCTTCCAGAACGCTCCCGAATCCTAAAAAGGACTAGGTATGTGATACGGTAAGTAAATCGACTCCAAAAATTCCATAACATATTTTTTGTCCGTTTTGGAATATTAAATTTTTTAGGAAAATAAGAAACATTCGAGAGGACCCGTGAGGAGGTCACAAGCCAACAGGGCGCGCCCTACCCCCCGGGTGTGCCGTGTTGCCTTATGGGCCCCTCGTGTGCCTTCCCGACTCCGTTTTCTTTCTGGATACTTGTTTCGGCAGATAAAAATTCATTATATATACATTCGTATGTTTTGACCACTGTATCGCAAGTTTCTCCTCTATTCTTGTTTCAGGCTGTTTTCTTTTAGATTTTCAAGACCAAGCGTCATGTCTTCTTCTTCCTCCAACAGCATGGGAGACGATGTTTGGTTGCTGCAGATGGAACTCGAAAGAGAGGGAGCTGAGGACGTCATCATCAAAGAAGATGTTGGAGACTCAGTAGAGGTTCGCCTTCATGCTTCTGAGAGGGGCACCCTAGCTGGCATCTCCACCACTCCAA
This sequence comes from Aegilops tauschii subsp. strangulata, assembly GCF_002575655.3. Lineage (NCBI taxonomy): Eukaryota > Viridiplantae > Streptophyta > Magnoliopsida > Poales > Poaceae > Aegilops > Aegilops tauschii. Next base: position 495,800,828 of record NC_053036.3, read on the forward strand.
ACCCCCGTCAAGCCACGAGGACGACGTGGGGCCCAAGAAAGTCAAGAGGTACAAGAGGGGCTTGCCCCTAGGAGGTCCCTAAGCAAGTTTCATGGGAACAATTTTCATAATTTGATTCACAATTATGGGGTTGAAAACACCCCCCCCCACCCCCGCCTATGCACATAGCTTCCAATTGGGACATCTCCCGTCCAAATGAGAGTGATTCAGGAAAGGGCTCGTGGTGGACAAAAAACAAACATATTATGATGGAGGTGCAAAAGAATGAAACCATGATTCAAAAGTTGCTTCGGGAGATTCAAAGCTTGAAGGATATCTTGATTAATATTACGAAGGACAAGCCCACCACTTCATCACAACCATCACCCGAAGAAAGAAACTTGAGTACACGGGTATGGGCACCACCCTTGGCTTATTCCAAGCTTGGGGGAGGTGCCCCGGTATCGTATCACCATCACTTTTATCATTATCTATCTTAGTTCGATCCTTAGTTATTTCGTGATTTAGAAGAACAAAAGTTTTAGTATGATTTAGTTTCGAGTGTTTGCTTCGTGATCTATCTATCTATGTAATTGTGTGTAGAGTTACATAATAAAGAGTGGTTTGAGTTTTGTTCCTTTACCTTCTTGCTTCATTCTTAGCAATGAAAAGAATAAAAGATCATATGCTAATCCCATGGGGAGTAATGACTTCACATAAAGAAAGTATAGTTGATAAATTTAATTGGGAATTAACAAATATAGCATTGGTCATTGATGAAATTCATGCAAGATTAATAAACTAAGAGAGGATTCACATATAAATACACTATCTTGGACATCTTTTATGATTAAAAGCCCCCATCAAATATTTTTAGCTTGGTCAAATAGTTGATGTTGGACAAGAAGACAATGGAATGAGTTATGTTTGTTTATATTCACACAGAAGTTATATTGTCATGGATTCTCTAACATGTGGTGCTTGCTTATAATCTTTTGTAGCCAAAATTCCGTACTAAGTAGAGATACTACTTTTACATCTGAAACCCCTCAAACCCGGTTTCTTGCCATGAGAGTCCACCGTATCTACCTATGGATTGAACACGATCATTCAAGTAAGTTTTCATCGGTGCAAAAAGCAATAAAAATTGCTCCTGAATATTTATGATCTTTTATTGTAAGGAAAAATAAACTCTGTACGAACTTGTGATGGCAAAGAAATAAAAGCGACAGACGGCATAATAAAGGTTGTTATCGCAAGGGACAATACAAAGTGACGTTCCTTTACATTAAGAGCTTGCACATCCAAAAATAAAAAGCGCATGACAACCTCTGCTTCCCTCTACGAAGGGACTATCTTTTACTTTTCTGTTTTTACTTTTATGTAAGAGTCAATAATGTGCATCCCTATTCCATCCTTAATTATTCTCCACTTGGGAAGCATCATGTGGTAGGGAAAGATCTAGACACATATATCCAGTTGGTGAAAGATCTAGACACATATATCCATGTGGTAGGTTCATGAGTTATTAATAATTGTTGACATTATCCTTGATGTAAATAAATTGGGTGGTGAAAACAATAAACCCCCATCTTCCTTTGTGTCCGATGGAAACATTTGTTCCCAAAAATATGCTTTCAGTGTTAGCAATCGTAGAAGACTATATGATAGTTAAATATGTGGACTTGCTGAAACAAAAGCTCTTACATAGACTCTTTCTGAAAATATGATGAATTGTAGTTGTTTCAATGACTGAGAACATAGTTTGCTCGTTTTCAAGAAAGTTTATGCTTCATACTTTAAAATTTTGAACGAATAGTTACTTGATTATGAGAAATTATATGATGAATAATTATTGCTATGATAATGATCATGATGCTACCATGTCCTTATTTTATTTTATTTTATCGACACCTCTCTCTCTAAACATGTGGTCATGATTATTGAGTTCAGCTTTTGCTTGAGGACAAGCCAGGTCTAAGCTTGGGGGAGTTGATACGTCCATTTTGCATCATGTTTTTCTACTACTATTTATAATGCTTTTGGTCATTATTTCACTATATTTTGCAATTCTAATGCCTTCTCTCTCTTAAATTGCAAGATCTATATGAAGAGGGAAATTACCTGCAGCTGGATTCTGGAACTAAAAGAGCTACAATAGAGATAGCTGTTCTATGAGCTCCAAATGACCTGAAACTTTATAGAGATTTTTTATTAAATATATAAAAATATTGGAACGAAGAACCAGCAGAGGGGGCCGCTTGCTGCTCATAAGGAAAAATGGCACCCCACCCCCAGGGCGCGCTCTAATGCCTTGTGGGTCCCATAGCAGCCATTTGGTGCCCTCCTTCTGCTACATGAAGCCTTTTTCCCTAGAAAAAAATAAGAGAATACTTTTGGGATGTAGCGGTGCCGTCTTGAGGAGGAACCTGGGCAGGAGCACTTTTGCCCTCCGATGGAGCGATTTCGCCGGGGATACTTCCCTCCGGGAGGGGGAAATCGAAGCCATCGACATCACCAATGATCCTCTCGTCGTGAAACCAATCTTCATCAACATATTCACCAACACTATTTCCTCTCAAACCCTAGTTCATCTTTGTCCCAAAATCTCATACTGGCACCTCTCGGTTGCTAGTAGAGTTGATTACATTTTATAGAATGCTAGTTGGTTTATTTGGTGGAAGATTATATGTTAAAATCCTTAAGCATATTCAATACATCTCTGATCTCGAACATGAATATTATTTATGAGTAGTTACTTTTGTTCTTGAGGACATGGGAGAAGTCTTGTTGCATGATGAACGTGGCTAGACGAGAATTCCCATGTGTCATCAAGAATGCTTTGCTCACTATAAGATGTACTTTCGGCTTGTCCTTTGCTATAAAAAGTATTGGGCCACCTTGCCGCATCTTTGTTACTATTGTTACTTGTTACAAAATACCCTGTTACAAAACTATCTGTCCACGGCTATTTTCGGTACCTGCAGAGAATACCTTCTTAAAAACGTTTGTCATTTCTTTGTGCTCCTTGTTGGATTCAACACTCTTACTTATCGAAAGGACTACGATTGATCCCCTATACTTGTGGGCCACCAGGCATATAGCAGTGTAGGCATTGTAAAAGTGTGTGCCAATGTCCAGCCACCTTGTTACGTGAGTTTTTTTCCATTGCTTTTTCCCGTTTTTATTTTGGTAAATGTTCCAAACTTCAAACAATGTTCAGGTCAAAAGAACGTCCACGTACTTCGAAAATGTTGCCGGATTTCAATTTTTTTTCATTTTTTAAATGGTCATAAATTAACAAATCTTTTCAAATTTTAGACGAATTCTGAAATCCATAAAACAATCACAAATTTGTCAATATGTTTGACCCATACCAAAAATATGTTCATAGTATATATATAAACTTAAAGTCTATAATAGAAAATGTTTAGTGTGTATTTAAAAATGCTTGTTCAATAGTATTACAAAAATATTTGGTGGGTATTTAAAAAATGGTCATCTTATATTAAAGAATTGTTCACTACATATTAAATATTTATTCTGCATAAATAATAAATAAAAAATTTCAAACATTGTTTGAAGTTGAGATTTGTTTTAAAATACGATCATTTTCTAATTAGTGAACAAAACTGGAAACCATTTTTCTGAAATTCGTAACAATTTTTAGAAATAGATTTTTTTGGAACTCTAACAAAAATATGAAGATACAAACATGACTTGAAATTTATTATCATTCTTTTATAGCATGATCATGCTTTGAAATTCTGAACAATTTTAAGAAATTTCTAAAACATTTTTCAGAAGTTGGAATGTTTTTAAGAAAGAAAAAAAAGAAACTGAAGAAAGAACCAAAATAGAAAACCAGAAGCAAAACCAAATCAAAAGGAAAAAGAAAGAAGAAACAGATAAAAACCAGAAGGAAAAGGCAAAAGAAAACACAAAGTGCCAAATAGGACTGCCCCTATTTTAACGCTTTGTGTCTCGTATTGTCGAGCAGAGATCGATCGCTATGTTTTGACCCACTCGCAAGCTTCGTGCGGCTACTATGGAATAATTATTTTGCTTTGCGCGACTTCCTGTTAGCTCAGTTTTTTTTCTTTTAATTTTTAGCCAGTTTTCCTGAAAAATCCCTTGGTAGTTTTTAATACATTAAAATTGTAAAAATAAAAACAATATTCAGTTATATTATCGAGTTTTTCACGTATATGAAAAAATGTTTCCAATTTTTAAGATAATATTCACGATTCTGCAAAATGTATCGACTTTAAAAAAAATGTTTGAGTGTATTAAAAAATCATTCTTAAAATTTGAAAAACAATTCTCAATTTTTAATTAACAATTTATTTCGAACAAATCAAAAATCAAATAAGGATAAGTTATAAATATTTTTGGATATTGAAATCCTAAATTGAAAATCAAAATTGTGCATCTCACAGAAGAAGAAGAAAAAATAGAAAACGCGTTTTTTTCGTTTCCGAGAGGCACGGCCGTGCCTCTCGTGGAAGAAAAAAAATAGAAAACGCGTGTTTTCCCGTCTCTGAGAGGCACGGCCGTGCCTCTCGCGGAAGCAAAAACCGTGTCTCTCGTGGAAGGAAAAAAAGAAAACGCGTTTTGTTTTTTTCATTTCCGAGAAGCACGGCCGTGCCTCTCGCGAAAGCAAAATCGTGCCTCTCGCGAAAAAAAAAAAATAAGGAAATGTGTTTTTGGGGAGATTTTTTTGTCCAAAAGCTAAGAAAGACCGGTAGAAAACTAAAAAGTAAAAAAAAACCCGGAAAAAATGGTTTAAAAGCCAAAAACGCGTGCGGAAAATAGAAAAAAAAAACGGAGGGAGCACCCAGAGCGCGACACCTGGCGACGGTGGCGCGCTCATAGCCCACCCGCAAGTGATCGTTGCGAGGCTCCCGAAGAAGCGCTCATGAACTAGTTGCTCCCATCGACTGCTGGTAGTTAGCATGACTAGAAGTTGGGCCCCAGCTATGCTTGTGTCCTGTTAAAAGAAAAGTTATGTTTTTTGTGGCTTGCTAATTGATGGGCTTCCATTCGGAAAGAAATTGATGGGGTTCCATTCGGAAAGAGCTCTCGGCTCAGTAAAGTTCCCTGTAATGCTCATCCCGAGTAGGCTAATGGCCCATCATCATATGTATACAGTACAGGTTTCCTCAGGGAGTAGGAGTAGCAGCGTCAATCAAGCTTTTTTTGACGCTGGGTCATGTGGTTGAGCAGAGCGGAGTCGTACGCCCAAAACGGATGCTTCTTGTGTCAGAAGCCTTCCTAAAAGCATGTGCAACGAAGGATAATATGCGTGGCACACTGATGCGCCCCTTGTCCACTTCTTTTTCTCCAGCTTTGCAGACTTTACAGTACAATCTTTCTGTCAGGCTTCAGGAAAGCACAAGCTACCTTCTTTCAGAGGCAGTTGGTAGTATAACTATAACGACATATGCTCTGCTACGCAACAACAACAACCTCAACACCACAATTACCACGGCAAAGAAAGAATCTGCTTCGCCGTAGCACATTCTCCTCCGTGTGAACACCGAACTGATTTTTCTCTAATTGATGCCACCTCGGAAGCTCCAAAAGCCCCATTGTCCTGGGCAACACCGACAACGACGCGCCTGCGCGTTCACTGTACTATTGGTTAAGTACCCGCATTACAAGCACTCCACTTCCAGTAGGTGTAGTGTATGAATCACGGGTCTTGCGTTCTTTCGGCAAAAGTATGAGCCAGTACGAGCGACGAACCCTACTTTGATTCCGCCTATCGGACGAGGCCAGAAAAGCAAGGGATTCTTTGAGAGAGATATCAGGCACGCTTTTATTTTACGGGCATCATTTCAGTTGGATCTCCACGAAAGAAGCCTTCCCCAGTGCTATGCAGTTCGCATGCAACACCAACAGCAGCATCAACACCAGCAACAGAAGAGATGGCACGAGCTGCCCCCCTCCCCTTTTGGCGCGAACATTCCCAATCGAGGTGACGCGGTGCGCGCGCGGCGAACATGCGACCCACCCGACGCGCGCGGTGAACACCAGCCGGCCGGCGGTTTGGAAGATGCTCCGTCAGATGTCCCAGGGGAGAGAGCTGGATTAGATTTAGATTAGGCCGATCGATCAATCGTGGTACCACGAGTATAATATGGCAAAGAGGAGCCAACAAAGTACACGGCTTCAGGGATTTGTGCAGGCAGGCAGGTAGGCGGGCGGCTGCAAAGCCTGCAACCGGCCGCTACTTGAGGTCATGGTGGAATCGTGGGACCTTTTTATACTGTATCTCTGATGGATGGATGGATCGATCCACCGCCGCGATTCGATCTGCGGTTAAGTTAGCTGCAACGGCTGCGTCATGTCGTGCCTTTGCATATGCAGTACTCTTTTTTTACTCCCCGGCAAGTTGTTGGTTCATCTGGGCGGATGGGGCCAGCTGCTACGGATGCTCGATCGGGCGTGTATCGTCGTCACGTTTAATCACCGGGCGCCAGCAAGAAACCGCCCGCCCGTCCGTCCCACGCGCGAACGTGGACGAGGTGTCAAATCGGGCAGGCAGTTAGATTGGGATTCACTTGCGATCGATCCAGGCCTGTCTGTCTGTCAGATCTGGATGCACCCCGGCCGTGATTGGATCTAATATAATCGCCTGTCGTCTCGCACTGGTTAATTATCTTCAGCGACAGTAAGATTCTACTCAGGGCATCTTCAAGTTGGATATGTAAACCTCCCGCAACCGTCAAGACCGGGAAGCCATCCAACGTCAATTTATACTGGTCCTTGAAACAGTACGGACATAATTTCTCCCGCAAATCGGGGAAAAATGTGTGTGGGGGGGGGGGGGGGGAGGGGGGGGGGGGGGTGGGGTGGGGTGCGGGAGTTCGGACCGATCCCAACCCCGTTTTCTGACCGCCCTGGCCCACCAAATACCCCTTCCCCTCCCGCACGCGCTCCCGCCCGATGCCAGCTACCCGCATTCATGCCGCTGTAGAGCGCGCCGCTTAACATTGAAGACGACTCAGGGTGGACACGACCTCTTACTACCTCCGCCATTGAAGTGGCGCGTCGGCCAAGGACGCCGCCCGTGACGCGTCCCCGGTGTCCGCACTTGTTCAATGCTGGAGACGCGTGACTGGACGGGACGTATATCTACCTCGCTCGTTCAATGCTGCTATCCGTCCGCCTGCTGCCATTAAGCAGGCTCGTCGTTCGAGAAACCCACTCCAGCGCCGCGCATTGACATACACGGACGTCTGGCCTCACTGAAATCCGCTATATAAAGGCGGCCACACCCGGCTAACACCACACCACAACACCAGCCCCTCAACATCCCCCTCGCTTGCAGTGCATCCGCCATGACCGCCAGCAGGAAAGCATTGTGGGACAGTCTGTCGCCGTAGATGAAGTACGTGGTTACGGCCCTTGCCGCCGCCTGGCTTAGCCGTCGTGCCAGCGGATTGAGGCCGGCTTGCCGATCGACCAGCTCGCCCGAGGTGGCCGACGACGAGGACGACACGACGATGTAGATGGGCTCTAACGACTTCGCCCCGGCTCTCGCGCCTCATGTGCACGCCGACTTCACATGGAGCAGCGCAAAAGTGCAGTTCATCGTCGCCATGACGGAGGTGCAGCCTGCACCGGCGCCTTTGTCGGCATTCCAGCAGGCGTAGGAGGAACAACGGTACAACCTGTTCCTTTTGAAGCAACACCGGCTGGCGGATGGCCAGATCTACGGCGAGCGCGCGAGCGAGGAGGCCGCGGCGGCCATGGCCGCAGCGAACCCAAATTTTTTCGCGGAGCAGCATGCATGCCATCTATGATGCCGTCTGCGCTCAGGTCGCAGCTCGATAGGAAGCGGCGGCCGCGGAGGCGCAGCTACAGGCGATCGCGGAGGAGAACATAAGCCAGTTGTGCCTCCTATACGCCGCAGACGAACCATCAATTGGCTCGGTGGGACGAGGACAGCCAAGGCGCCACCATTTTCCTCGTGGACCTCACGTCCACAGGCGACGGATAAGGCGCGGACTCCTCTGAGGATGAGTAGGCCACAGGAGGCAGCGGACCCTGGTATCCCATGCGGGCCGGTCTGTCTTCCGTGTTCTACTCTTCCTCATCGGTGACCGCACCTTTACTTCATCGGTCTTATGCCGGTGTTCATGGATACGGCGGAAGGAGGACGACACGGGTTTGAACGCCGGACGGCGCCGCCGTAGGATAGGTTTAGGGGCTGTAGTTAAATCCGTCGTGTTCATAAAAATCCATCATGTTTGTACAAAATCCATCCATATTTGTATGAATTTCATCTGGTATGTTAAAAAATAGTTCAAAACATATGTGGCTAGCGGTGGACAGTTGCCTCTCATATCCATGTGCGTGGACGAACGTGGAGGCTTTTTTGCGGGTTGCTGTTGAAAATGCCATAATAGCCTTGGATCGCCCAGCCGCGCGCCCGCCGCAGGAAGGGGTCACGGGTGACGACTGCTACAGGCATGCCGTAATGGGACGGCGTACGCGACCATGCCAGAGCCGCGAGGCGAGAAACGTGAGATCGACCAGTGGACCGGCGGCCAGATTCGGCGTCGGCGATGCGCGGGACCGGCCGGGGCAGGCTTCGCGCGCGCACGGATGGCACGGAACGCGACCGACCGGCGGCACGGGGCTCGGCCGGGTAACGCACGAGCGGGCAGGCATGGGCGGTGGCCGGCCGCTGCGCCCGGTTCCAACCTGTCGGCGCGGGCGTAAAAGGCCCGGTGAACGGCGGATTGCGGTTACTGCTCGTGATGGGTTACGGTTGCCCTAAGCGGCGGCGTGCGACGGCAAATAATGAAGGTGTCACGCACGCTTTATGTGGAGGCTGACAGTTGCAACCAACCAAGCATGCATGCACCGCCAGCCCCCACGGCCTAGCTAGCCCACAGCTCGTCTCGTGGGCAAGAGATGGGGGCGATGTGGTGCCGTATAACTCCGCACGCATACGTGCGTGCGTGCATCTGCATCCCACTCATCCATCTACACGCAGGTGCTCCCATGCTAGCTTGGTAAGTACTCCATGTGTGAGGCAGCTAGTTCGCTAGCCCGTTACAGCTTGGGGATCGGAGGCAAATACAGGTGAGCAGCAGTGCATCATGGTAATCATGCCACACAACGTGGCGTCTTTACGCACGGGATGTGAGACGAACATGGTTATATTCCCGGACGGGTCCTTGGGCCCTGGCCTCCTATCTTTTACGTGCAGCTACAGCCAAATTGCAGTATTAACTGCTGCTGATAGATGTTGCCTACCCTAACCTAAGCCTGGGATGGGCTGTTAAGGAGGCGCCTGTTAACCCCTGTGAGATTCGGCCGTACCTGCACTGCAGTGCGGTGCTAGCCGCACTTGTGCGTTCGCGTTGCGTCAAGGGACCACCACACAAGGCATGTGGTGAGGGGTAGCTACTTGCGTGAACAGTAGTAGCCCTCGCCGCCCAGCTCATCCGCCCTGGAGCTGCGATCGAGGGGCTGCATTTGCACCGCATGGCCTACGCGGGAGAGCTCCATGGTAAGTCCGTTGATCGTACTACGTGGTAACTCGTGTTTTACGTACGGCGGCAGAGGTACGGCGGCCGGGCTGGCCATGCACGCCGGACGCGTGCGCGCGCCCTCTCACGTCACGTAATCGACCCGACCGACCGCCGATCGAGAGGGATGGGGCAGCAAGTTATGAGTCGAACGAACGAATGGTCGACCGGATCAGTGGAGACCGATCGATCGACCGACCGCTCGGCTTGGAACAGTGGGGCGTGCATGATCCGGCCGACCGATCAGTGCCTGTCATCTTCGATTTGCCAGTAAGCAGGGGCATCCAGCGCGACACCACGGCGACAGTGTCACTCACTCACTCGCTCACACGTGACGATCGATGCGTGCGCCACGCTGTAGGTTTGTCCAGAATCGCGGGCGTTAATTATTCTCTCAGGTTGAGTCGAGTCGCCCGTCCAGGGCCCCGGGGCAGACAGGCAGGCAGGCAGCTAAACCGTGAGTGACCGCGAGCGTACGTACGCGCGCCTTTCTGTCACGCGGTCCGTACCAGCAGCAGCCAGTGAAATTCGGTTGCAGCATAGTACTACTCGCATGGCATGGCATGGCATCGCAGCGCATGGAACCCGGCCGATCTGACACCACAGTGGTGGCGCCAGGCGTGCGGCAGCAGACTATATAGAGTAGTACTTGCGCTGAATGACAGCAGCTCTGACAGACAGCCACACAAGAGCTCCCCACAAAGCTCGCGTTCATTCACATCAGTTGGTGCCTGCCTTGCCTTGCCTGCCGGAGATGAAATGAATGGATGATTATATATACGATCACCCACTCCACTCGTCCACGCTGTTCACCAATGTGCAGCTTCGTGGCAACGGTCGAGTCAGGCGTACGTCCGGTTTGGTGCATAGAGTAGTGTCTGGGCGAGTCAGGCGCCAACGCACATGACGACGACGAGGAGGCGAGGCCCCGGCGGCTTTCATTCCGCGGTACTGGTGCCTGCCCATTTTCACCGTACCCTCCACACCGCAATCGTATCGCCCTCCCGCGCATGCAGCCGGCCGACACATGTACACCAGCCCTGCGTGGCCGCCCGCGCGCGGCGTTAATTCATCGCTCAAACAAATCAATTTACCCCTCTCGCCCGGTTCGGAAGACTCTTTTTACGCCGGCCGGAGTAAATTGTACAAAAGTACAACAATTGAGGCATTGGAAGCAGATTGGTACCAAGATTGGTAATTTTTACGTGTCAGTATCAACTTTGAGGCGAGGCATTGCAAAAGAGGCTAAAAGTGATGTTTATACGTATTGACAGGGAAACTGACCGGTTGGGCCCGCCCGTCAAGTGCCACGCTGGCCAGTTGGCGCGTGCCCGCGCGCTGACTCGGACAAGGCTGGGTCGGACCATTTAGTCGTTGCTGCCTCCGTCTCCTCCGTCGCCACCGCCGACCGCCCCCGCCGCCGCGAGCTCGAGGACCGCTCCTCCACGACCGCGGCCCCGCCCCGCCGCGCCCGCCTCGCGCTCTCCTCCATCCGCTTCCGCCGCGGCGCCAACTCCTCCTCCGCCTCCTCCATCGACGCCGCAGCCTCCTCCGCCTTCGCCGCCGCGGCTACCCTCCTGCCCCACCTCCTCTCCCCTTGCGCCGCCTCCTCCTCCTCATCCCCTTCCCCCTCTCCGTCAGCCCCCGCGTCCTTCCCCGCCACCGTCTCGGCGCCTCCGCTGGCGCCCCGGTGGCCGTGGAGCTGCCGTGCGGGATGGCCGTCGGCTCGCGCGTCACGGTGGTGGCCCAGCCGACGAGGAGGGACAGGGCGGCGTCGTCGCAGTTCATGGTGGAGCTGCTCGACACCAAGGCCGTCCAGGGGGAGGAGCCGCCCAGGATCAGAGGCGACTTCAGCGGCCGCCCCGTCATCGAGCTCAACACCTGCTACCACATGCAGTGGGCGCTGCCGCAGCGCTGCGAGGGCCCGGCGTCCCGGCCCGACGAGGACAGAGGTGAGCTCCTTTGATTCCACAGTTCAATCTCGCTTTTTCCTCGTCGTTCGCTAAGAAATTTAATAGTAGCATCTCAATTTTAAAGCTATTTGTTCGTTAAAACCAACACAAATTTCATCAGTGAATTTGCTTGCTATTGGTTCCAATTTCAGTTGATGGCCTCACCTCTGCCGACTGAACCAGTCAAGTGTGAGAAATGGACTCGGGAATGTCTGCACAGTGGAAGGCCTCACCTCTGCCGACTGAACCTGTCGAGCTGTTCATTGGCATCCTTTCTGCAGCCAACAATTTCGCCGAGTGGATGGCCGGCCGCAAGTCATGGATGATTGCTACAAGGAAATCATCTAACAGTGTTGGCCGGTTCTTCGTCGCTCTGGTAAGTACCTGTGGATGATTGCTACAACTTTGAAGTTATATTGCTAATTTTTGCAAACTCTAATAGAAGACTTCTTTATAGAATGGGAAAAAGAGGTCAGCGAGGAGCTGAAGAAGGAGGCAGAGTTCTTTGGTGACATTGTTCTGGTCCCTTTCTTGGATAGCTATGACCTCATTGTTTTAAAGACTATTGCCATTGCTATGACCTCATTGTTTTAAAGACTATTGCCATTGCTGAGTATGGGGTAAGAAAAACTAGTACGTGTTTAACGGGTCATATCTGTTAGTTCCCCTTTCCAGTCTCATGTTTTAGTGCGTTCATGCTAGCCTCTGCCTTCCATAAAGCAAGCATGGGTTTAACTCCAGCTGGAACTATGATTATGATTGCAAATCTAATGATCGTCTTCTAAACACAGGGTGTTATGTTTATCATGCCTACTAGTGGTATTAGAGTATCATATTTATTTTAGAAAAAAATAGAGTATAATCTTTCTGGCAAAGTTCTGGTACTGGTAGTGATATATTTCACCCTGCATACATGAGTGTGATGTAATTTTCCCGCTGCTCTTCAGGAATGGGAAGAAGAAGTATACCCACCTTACGCAAACGGACCAGGCTATGTGATTTCATCAGACATCGCTGAGTACATCGTATCTGAGTTTGACAACCAGAAACTGAGAGTAAGTCATTACCACCATCCTTGTCAGTCAGTAAGTAAATATCCAAGCATTTGTGTCAATGTGTCTAAAGGCTAACAAACGGATGTGCTTTCCCCTGATTGTTGCAGTTGTTCAAGATGGAAGACGTGAGCATGGGCATGTGGGTTCAGAAGTTCGACAAGACTCGCCAGCCGGTGGAGTATTCCCACGACGTCAAGTTCTTCCAGGCCGGCTGCTTCGACGGCTACTACACCGCGCACTACTAGTCACCGCAGCACATGATCTGCCTCTGGAGGAAGCTGCAGTCCGGGAGAGCTCAATGCTGCAACGCCAGATGACAATGAGACTGCTTGGTAGTTGAAAAGCAGCACCCGGCTCTCTGGAGAATCAAACAGCAAGGATGAGTTCGAGTTTGATCTTGATTTGGAGGCCCTCTAGATAGTTAGCTTGCATAATTCGCTCATTCTTTTGGTCAGTGGCTGGTTAATTTTTCAGTTGCTGACTCTGACACTAGCTAGATGCTGTCACCATGTACATGTGTCAATTGTTTTTGACCTAGGAACTAACAGCTCTGCTGATCTCACTTGTATACCGGTTGTTCTTATATATACATAATAGATGTTTCGAGTAAATCATTTTGTGTGTTCAGAGCTGCTCCTGTGCATTGTCAATTCCACCTGCAAGTCTAATTGTTCTAAGAAGTATGCATGTCGCAGATGCCGGTTGAAGCTCCGCGACATGCTCGTGCCACGCAGCGCTACGGCAGCGCCCACTGCATGCGGTAGCAGGTGTTGAGCTCAATGACGGGGCGGCCGCTGAAGTCGCCTCTGATCCTGGGCGGCTCCTCCCCCTGGACGGCCTTGGTGCCGAGCAGCTCCACCATGAACTGCGACGACGCCGCCCCGTCCCTCCTCGTTGGTCGGGCCACCACCGTGACGCGCGAGCCGACGGCCATCCCGCACGGCAGCTCCACGGCCACCGGGGCGCCAGCACGGGACGCCGAGCCGGTGGCGAGGCAGGACGCGGGGGCTGACGGGGAGGGGGGAGGGGATGAGGAGGAGGCGACGGCGGAAGGGAAGAGGAGGTGGGGCAGGAGGGTAGCCGCGGCGGCGAAGGCGGAGGAGGCGGAGGAGGAGTTGGCGCCGCGGCTGAAGCAGATGGAGGAGCGCGAGGCGGGCGCGGTGGGGCGGGTCGGGGGTCGGGAAGGTGCGCGTGTGGGGTCGGAGCGGGGCCGCAGTCGTCGAGGAGCGGACCTCGAGCTCGCGGCGGCGCGGCCGGTCGGCGGTGGCGACGGGCGCGACAGACGGAGACGGAGGCTCGGGCTACGACTAAACGGTGCGACCCAGCCTTGTCCGAGTCAGCGCGCGGGCACGCGCCAACTGGCCAGCGTGGCACCTGACGGGCGGGCCTAATCGGTCAGTTTCCCTGTCAATCCGTATAAAAAGCATTTTTAGCCTCTTTTGCAACGTCTCGCCTCAAAGTTGATACTGACACGTAAAAATTACCAATCTTGGTATCAATCTGTTTCCAATGCCTCAATTGTGGTACTTTTGTGTAATTTACTCCCCTCCCGCGCATGCAGCCGGCCGACACATGTACACCAGCCCTGCGTGGCCGCCCGCGCGCGGCGTTAATTCATCGATCAATCAAATCAATTTACCCCTCTCGCCCGGTTCGGAAGACTTTTTACGCCGGCCGGTTGATCAAGCAAGGCAATCGCAGCCGACCATCACCGATCGAACGCCTTGCACGCCCCAGGCCAGGCTGGCTCGGGCGCGGCAAGCCGCTGGAAAGGAAGGATTGCAAGGGGAACAGGGTAACATGGAGGCCGCCGTGCGGGGTGGTGCGCGCGGTGCGGTTTAACCCACGCCCACGCCCACGCCGGGAGGGATAGAGCGCGCGCGTCCTTTTGCGGAAAGCCAAGCGCTTTTGCCACGCACACCCTTGGCCACACATGCAGGCGACGATCGATCGAGCTCGTAGCCATAGCGCGCGCCTGGCTGGCCAGCGAGGAGACGGATCGATGGATCGACCGTCCAGGATGGAAGAACAGGGTCATGTGCCGGCATGAGCGCGGGACGAGTAAAAGCCAACATGATAACCCCCGGCCATATGTAGATAGAGCTAGGCACGCGGCCCAGGGTGTACTGTTCTGGAGACTGTACACAAGCCTAGGCATCTCTTTCTTCTTGGCGCCATGGGCGTTTAAATGCGGATACGGAGGAGCCAAGTGCCTGACTGACAGTAAACAAAACCGAAGTGGAATCCAAGCTTGCTCGATCGGCGCGGCGCAGGCCGTTTCTGGGCGGCATCCAGATGCGATCCGTCTGTGCTGTGTGCATAAACAAAGAAGGAAGTAGGGGAAGTGAGTGAGGAAGAAAAGAAAAAGACCAAGCTGCTACAGCGGCAGTGTGGTCCTGACGGACGGACGGACGGATGGATCGAAGATGGCGCGACGCATCCAAGGTCGACGGAGGGACGACGTCGCGCCACTAGAGAATACAGACTGGAGCCATGGGCCACCCTCACGCTTGTTGGAGCGAGCCCATCCCTCACACGGTCCCCCCCCGGCAGCCACATATGAATTTTCTTTCTTTTCTGCGAGTCTCTTATTACATGGTTAATAGAACCATATATGAGAAAAGAAAACGTATACGCTAGAGCACGGACATCATTCGATGAGCCTAGAGCAGTGGTCAGACAGTGGATCGCCGATTAACATAACCTCGACGAATGCCGTTCATTGAATAGGTTAGAGAGCTGTCGATTCCGCGGACGAACTAATCAATCATCTATTGATGGCACACGCGCTTGTCTTGTAGTGCTTTTCTGGCGCTACATCGTACCCAGTCGATCGATCGTCTCGCCAAGCCGCTTAATTAACCTGAACAATTTGATGGCTTGTGTCCGCGTTACACAGGGCAAACGAGAGAGAGAGAGAGAGGTACAGTGCGGTGAGTCTCCGTCGTTGACTAGCAGCTCACAATTCCAAGGATCGCAGGGAATTGGACGCGACAGTAACATTTTGAATCCCTGAACCTGACCCTGACCCAACCTTAAGAACGACTGCAGAGAATTAGACGTGCCTGACAGTAACATTTCTGAATCCCCGATGTCAGAAAAGAGCCGTGCAGTAACGGGGGAAGTGTCAACTGTCAAGGCTAGCAACTGAACTGAAAGCGGGCCATACCTATACATGAAAAAGAACAGATGCTTGACTTTGCTGCTATTAGCAAACACGATGTTTAAAGTAATATTTATGCGTGCATTACCAGATCATCATGATATTTATCTGGAGATAAGAGTAGCCAGCGTCATGCTAGCTAGGCCTAGGTGTGCTTCTGGCCGTAGCCTATCTCATCCAGTATCTTGTCAATGATTAACTATCCAACAGCTAAACCAATCAGAAGCAATTGTTTTGTTTCAGATAACCAACTGTACATGATTGCTGCGCTGTTGTTACAGCTTGTAATTATGCTCCCCCAAGGTTGAAAACAAATAAATAAATTATGCTTTCCCGGACCGCTGCGGCATCCAGCCTGTGTCTGCTTTCCGCCTCATTTCTTCAGCAACCATCAAGATAGGCACGTTCTAACAGTTTACTACGACTAGTAGTAGTATAATACGGCGTGTATTAGAACAGATTAAGTGTTCTTTTTTTTCTAAAGAAAAACGAAGGCCGACAGGAAAGTTTATATGATCAGATGTTCACTTATTTTTGGTACAGCAACAGGGCAACAACCTGCAGGCTGCTGTTAGTTTCAGAATTTTTTTTTCGAAATTTGGGGATCAAATTTCAGATGCTGCCTCTGACCGGCCGTTTCGATCCGTCGTCACATGTAAAACGTTTGTCAAGTTTCCACATTTAATCCCGCTGCATTGCAGTAACTGTTCTCTTCTTACTTGTGGGTACCAAGGGGGATGGATTTGCACGTTAAACATGAACCGATGGGTTAGCTACATACACTATTGTTTATTGACCAGATCAGGAGCACCTCATATCAATGGGTCCACAGTAGTAGTAGCTGTTTAGTTTATCAGCAGATTTCGTTTCTTCAACGATTCAACATTCCTTTCCTTGCAAGGGTCTCCAAATGCCTGAAAATTGACGAGACATCTTCACCACCCTGCTGGTGTATGTTGAATTCACATGACGAACCGAGCAAGTGTTTTTCTTCAGGCTTCAGGCCTCATATGAGATCATCGCGCTCGACAAGTAACGATGTGGCTTCTGCGTCTAGCAAATGCGCGGACAACGCGAACGGCATGCCCCTGCACACCCAGGGCACAACAGGCAGGATGATACGTGTAAATTATAGCTTGCTTCATCGCATTCCCATGTTGACAGCATCTAACACAACCGCCGCGACAGGCAGGCGTTACTTACATGGAAACCAGCACGTCAGGCAGGCTTCAGGCATTAACCTTGTAAACAATGTCAACCTCGACATGCCTGCTACCGGCAGTTAAAAGAAGTTATTTCGTTCTGGCCGCTTTATGTGCGCCCATCATTTGTCTGCTTGGAGTCTGAGGTCCACTTTTATAGTGCTCCCAAGGGCATCATCAATCATTATCACCTCGAGTTAAGATGGATCAGGCTGTACAACCACGGAGATGCCAAGCGCAGGAGGTCCATCGTGCGCCACCTGGATGCACGCGAGATTAGATTCCACACCAAACACACACACGCAAATGCTCCCGTCCTTTTGTAACTTTGCTTTGGCAATGATCAACGGAGTATGATTACGGTGTAGAACTACCACTACGGTAGACACAAGGCTAGTACGTATTTGATTCCAGCGGTTGTAGTGCCCTGCATTAGTGATAGGCTTCGCTGGCAACCAGAATGTCCTACGCTCCAAATCCTCCGATCCTAGTCGATTAATACCTACTAGTTCTGTGCACTCCCGTGACAGAATTTTAAGTCGGCATTCTGTGAATGTCATCTTCCATACTAATTAACCTTCCATGATTTCACTGCAGACTCCTCTGATATTCACCGTGAACCAGCACATCATCTTGTAAATTCGATCCATAAAATCTTCCCATAAGTGTAGCATTACTCGCATTCTATTACTAGTGAAATCCATCTAGGTACAGCTACATCACACAAAAAAAGTTGTCATGCTCTAGTGAATAAAACTACCACATATTAAAAAAAATGAATCTATCTACCACTAAAAATTCTGGAAAAAGTTGCCGTTTTGACAGTTACAAAAACTGTGGGAAATAAAATTATAACGCCGGTGGTATATTTTTATAATTTGCAATTATTGAATAGGACAAAAACCTTTGAAAATTGCCATGTGACCATCAATATGTGTAGGGAAAAAAGAAGTAAAGTTGTCGTGTGCTTAATACCATCTTTTCTTCTTTTTTGTAATTTTTGCCATGTCTTACAAATTTCCTTAAAGTTGTCATGGTGTGTACATGTGTGATATGGGTGGGGTACCTATATTCTTAGAGCCAAGTAACACTTACGGCTAAATAGCATATAGACTGAAACTTACGGAGTAATGTGGCATCATCGGGTGCCCACATCGATATTTCAGAGGAGGGGGGGGGGGGGGGTGCTTAACTTGTTTTTATATATTGTTTATTTTTTCCTCGGGGTTGAATGACGTACTCGCATAGATGAGCTTTCTAACTAGCCACGATGAGGCTTCCAAACATTTACAAGCTTTGGGGTACATCACAAGTTGATTCCTCCCCAGGGACTTCTACCACCTAGAAGTCTTAAACCTCTCAGAGTTACAAGCCAATAATGAACTCAAAAGGGCCTGATTTAGATTGGGGGCTCCTCTAACTTTTCCCTCAAAGGATTGGAGTGTTATGATGGGGGGGGGGGGGGGGGGTGAATGTATTTGACCTTTTGAGCCTTGGAATAATTGAGTGCGAGAGAGAAAATTTATCAACTCGAGTGGGGAAGAATATAATGGTCGGGCTTCGGTGAGATTGGATATAGGAAGGAGGACCTTGCACCCCTAAGTCCTTCCATCTGCCCCGTTGGGTTAGAAAGGAGGACTCCGCCTGTGCCTCCGTCCACACAAGCACATGGTCCAGTGTGATGGCATTCCAGACGCAAACATCCTCGCCCGCTCCTCCTTCAAAGACCACACCACCGCCTGCACCGCCCTCTTGTTCGGTGTTTGTTGGTCGTCGTGTCCCGTTCCCTTGCCGCCCACTTCTTCCGTAGTTCCTCGACCACCTATAGTTCCGTTCGAGGTCGCCATGGCTTGCTGATCCATCCCTTTTTCTCAAGCCAAGAAATTTGTCCACCGCATCCGATATCCCACTCCCTCCACCCATTTGCTACTTCTTCCTTCGTGAGCTCACACATAGGATAATAGAGAAGATAACCGAGGCACTGCGAGGAACCAATGGATAAGTAGTTGTCCATGAGTCCCAACCAATGGGGCAGATGGTTTACGAGAGAATTTGGAGAGTGGCGGCTTATTTTGTGAGCCACTAAAAGACTTCAATCCTTTCCGTGGACTTCTACTCCTTAGGAGTCTCCAACCTTTAAGAGTAACAAGTCAACGGTGAACTCAAAGGGGATTGATTTAAATCGGGGGCTTCTCAAGGTTTTTCTTAAAGGATTGAAGTGTTCTGATGGAGGGATGTGAATGTATTCTCCCTTTTGAGCCTTCTACTAATTGTGTGCGACAGAGAAAATTGCTCAAACCAAGTGGGGAGGACGATAATGACTGGGCTCCGGTGAGATTTGGATTTAGGAAGGAGGAGCTTGCACCCCCAAGTCCTTCCACCTACCTCGTTGGGTCTGGAATAAGAACTCTGCCTCTATCGCTGCCCACACAACCTGGTCAGCGTGCTGGTATTCCCGCTGCAAACATCCTCGCCCGCTCCTCCTTCGAAGCCCACACCATAGAACCGCCCTCTGTATCGATGTTTTTTAGGAGTCTCCCCGTGGCTGCTCCCTCGCCGCCCACTTCTTTCGCAATTCCTCGACCTCCTCTAGTTCTGTTCGAGGTCGCGACAACTTGCCTGGATTCATCACTTTTTCACTAGATCGAGAAATAAGTCAACTGTATCCGAGATCCCACTCCCTCCACCCATTTGCTAAGGGCGGCGGGGGGGGGGGGGGGGCTTTATTTTGTGGGTATTTTGTAAGCCGCCAAAATAACTAGGCCGTAGGTGCTGGGCTCACGATATGCGAGAGCGTTCATGAGTGAGCTCCTCCCTGTTCATTAGTAATCTCTTCTACAATCCTTCGTTATGGACATGAAAAATTATACTACAACCCGTCTCTAAAACCATTGTGTGAACGTGTTTTGAAAAAGGAAAACGTTGCGGGCCGGACGATCGGCTGAAACTCTGCCGGTCACGTCCAACCTGGCAGCGGGTCCACGCACACACCGCTTCAGCCTTCCTTATCCCATCACACGATGAGCTTCCTAGCCACTCACTTTCCACCCCTAAGCCTCCTCTTATCCCCTCACCCATCTTTCTTTCCCTGCGGGCTCTCAAATAAATCTCGCCGGCGATGAGCGCCACCGAGCCCGCGCCAACCTGACAGCCACCATTCGTACGTCCTCCCCCGCAAATGGCGCTACCACCATGCGCATCAAGAGGGGGGGGGGGGGGGCATGGCCGGCGACACCGACGAGGTGCGGTGGTAGGCGATCGGACATGGCCAACGACACCTACGAGGTGCAGTGCTAGGGGACCAGCCTCGCGGGGGGGGGGGGGGAGGGGGAATTTGCTTGCTGCATCATTTTTTTTGCTAGAACCTTCTTTTGATTTTGCTGCAATTGAAGGTTGGTGGTGCCGTTGCCGCCATCATTTTTTTCGCTACATCATTTTTTTTTGCTGCAACTTCTTTTCGTTTTGTTCCAACTGAGAGGTTTGTGCAATTTTTTTTGCTACATCTTTTTTTTTGCTGGAAACACTTAAGATTTTTGCTGGAACCCTTTTTCTATTTTGCTACAAATCGAGAAGATTTTGCCATTGCCGTAATGATTTTTGCTATAATTTTGTTTTTTTGCTGGAACCAACATTTGATTTTGCTGTGGTAGGCGAAGGTGACGCTCGGGCAGCGACCAACGGTGGCGCCGTGTTTTATTTTTTGCTGGAACCACTTAAGATTTTTGCCGGAATCCCTTTTCTATGTTGCTACAAATCGAGAAGATGTTGCCGTCACCGTCATGATTTTTGCTACAATTTTTGTTTTTTGCTGGAACTAGCAATCGTTTTTGCTACAACCAGCCAAAGCAGAGCTTGAACCGTCACGGCAGGGCTGTGCCCGGCACGACGGCGTCGACGACATGAGTGTCCACCGGAGCTGCAAGCAGGTGGGGGCGAGGTAGTCGAAGGCGGAGGCAGAGGTGGGAGGGCTCACGGGGAGGCGGAGGCGGAGCCATGACAGAGTCAATCCCGTGCGGGGCGAGGTGGACGAAACGGGGAAGCCAGATCGAACGGCTGTGATCGCTGAAATCTGGCGGCTGCGCGTCGACCAGGTACTGCCCTTTGAAAAACTGCACAAACGTTCTCTAAACCCCAAGTAGAGATTTGGTGCGCTCTTTTTTTCTCCGCGCGTGGCCGGGAGCATGGTGCACGGGTGGTGTGCCGAGGTGGTGTTACCAGGCTGGCACGGTAGGAATATTGGACGGAGGTGTGGGGTAGGAAAGGATCCGCGATAAACGCCCGCCACGTTCCGTTGTAGCTTCCCTGTTACGCCCCCGTCCCGTAGGGTGGACCTCCCCGCACCGCTGTTGCGGTGCACTGTTGTCGCCTACCGCGGCCTCTTTCTCTTCTCCAAAAACCGTCCCCGTTCCAATTTTCAGCCACGCCATGCATGGCTACCTTTTTAACGACGCAAGCAAAGCAACCCTCTTCATCGTCTCTTCTGGAAAAGAATTTCAACTCTGCCGCCTGCATGCGCGCTGGCTTCCAACATTTCGCCGCACGGCTCGTCAGGTAACTTGGCGGGTACCAGCATTTTTTTTTCAGAGGTGATTTTGGCGGGCCTCTTTTTTCCGTGCACGCAATAATTCAGCGGAAAGATGGCGCAACGGTGGAATGGCAACAAATGCGACATGCATGACTGTTAGGCGGACGGTACAGCAAGGGCGAGCGAGGGTCCAGCCAGCACCACCGAACCTTTTTTTTTCTTTCTACATAATCCCAAACACATTTTGTTGGTTAGCCACAAAAAGATTTGTATTATTGCCCTCTTCCAAGCTCACAAGCCATTCTGTTTCACTGGGCCCGCCGTCCTCACATGGACACATACATATCTAAATACGCAAATACATCACTTTTGGTAATAAGTAAATAAATAAATCAGGGGAATGGTGGGCATTATGCATCTTGTATTATTGCTCTCTTCCAGGCTCACAAGCCATCTGTTTAACTGGTCCCGTCTATTTCTAGTAAAAGAAAGAAATCAGGGAAAATTGAGTACAATCAGCAGATAGTTGAAAGGTACATGTACACGACTGCTCAATTAAGAGACTGATTGATTGGGCCTAAATAACATGAATTAACTGGGCTCTATCCATCTGTTCGTGGTCCAAATAGATAGGTTTTTCATCGCCGTAAATAAACAGTTAGCCTGATGCTTCGATTAATCATGGCCACGGGCATAGTATAATTTTCTTGCGGTAGTCACAAATAATTTATTAGTAGTGGCGGCCGGGTGGTTGGGTGTGAAATTTTCAACCAAGACATGTACTGCATATTCTCTGTTGCTTCGTCCACCCTCCTTGTAATTATTGATTGATCGCCTAGCTGTACTCCCTCTGTTCCTAAATATTTGTCTTTCCAGACATTTCAAATGACTACCACATACGGATGTATCTAGACATATTTTAGAGTGTAGATTCACTCATTTTGCTCCGTATGTAGTCACTTGTTGAAATGTCTAGAAAGACAAATATTTAGGAACGGAGGGAGTAGTATATATACACGCACAGCTCGATCTATTTGACATATTGATACAAAAATGCAACTAATTTGATACGTGCCAGAGTTGCAAACATGATTACTGGTTGACATGTGAGCCCTGTGACGGGACGCTTCCAATGGAATCTAAAAACACAGGCTGCGGTGGGCCTCAACAAGTGGTATTTTACCGTAATATTACTGTACCGGACACATGTGCAGTTGTACAGCACTGTACACGTTTAATTTTGTATGGGGCGGTACGGGTATAAACGGAGTGCCTTTAATTTGTACATTTATATAGTTTGTCTGAATGCATATTGAGAAACAGTATAGACTTTTTTGAGCAACCGACGTGGAAGTAAAAAGGCAGTTTTTACTGCTACTGTGGGCCTACAGGGTACCCGGCCCACCACCAACCAT
Organism: Aegilops tauschii subsp. strangulata; assembly: GCF_002575655.3. Taxonomy (NCBI): domain Eukaryota; kingdom Viridiplantae; phylum Streptophyta; class Magnoliopsida; order Poales; family Poaceae; genus Aegilops; species Aegilops tauschii. The sequence continues at coordinate 495,823,667 of NC_053036.3, forward strand.
GCTGTTGTACAGCGGCGGCGTCCACACCTCATCAGAAATTCAGAACCGTCCGTTTCGGCCCGGGCCCCAGCACCGATGTACTATCCCGTTTTGAGCCGTTAGCGTCCAGGCCTCATACTCTCTTATTTTTATATACTCTGTGTATTTTTATGCAGTATAGGCCACTATTAATTCTCCGTCGTCGAAATTACAGCGACAGCTGCAGCACGAGGATTACGGATCGATCGATCGATACGCAAAGGTTCATTCACGACGCGGGTGCGGTGATTAATTGCCTAACCAGACCAGCCACGCGGACATGCTTCTCATGCACATGCATACGTAGATCTAGCCAGCCGAGTATAGATCGGGAAAAAGGATACTCATATCATACCAGATTAGTGACCAAACGCGCAAAACAAATGCGGATATCTTGCGGGACTAATGCTGAAATCCGCAGAACTAATGCGCGATATCTATCTATCTATCTGGAACTAGACGACGAGTCGGGTTATTAATGGTGGAGCAGCGGCGCCAACCTGCGCCGCATGCGGTACGTTTTTCACCACGCGCGCGGGCGCGCATTGAACCTGCCGACACAGTGACGAGGCGCGCGTCCGGGCACGGTACCACCCGCGGCGGGTAGATACAAGGGGCGCCGGCCTGCCCATCCGGCGGGTCGGAAGAGGCTCGACCCGAGCACGACACGGCACGCCATGCATGCAGCGCGGCAACACGTACGCGGTGAGAGGATGCCCATGCACGCGGGCACGCGGCCGGCATGCACGCAAAGGCAGATCTTTTCTACTACTACTGGTACAAAAATATATCGGCGTAGCTCCAGGATAGAAAGCGGGCTAGGAGATATACCTATCCAGTCACTCTATCCCCACCGTTTCTACAAATACAAAATAAAAAAGGCTCTATCTATCTATCTATCTCCACCGTATTTCGCGAGGCATATCGCGTATGTGGCACGGCGGCGCGGGGGGCTGCCGGCCGCCCATGCATGGGTGCATGCACGCACGCGCGCGGCGTGAGAGGGCTGTGTGTCATGTGTGGCTACGCGCCGCGCTCCGACGAGGACGAGGGCGATGTCAGCGCGGCGCACTTGTCCCCGCACGGCCGCGCCACGTCGGCCCGGGGCCGCACACGTGTCCGGTGAGACCTCACCCCATGCAGGCGTTTCCGTTTCACCGCCTGCGCAGTCCGCACCCTCCCTCTTTTGTCCCCATGCCCGGCTCATTAATCTCCCCATATCTATCCATCGCCTCACCAGGCCCAGGCCCTGCCTGGACCAGCCGCTATAAAACGCCACCGCCCCGTAACAAACGGCGTCGTCGGCGCACACAAACTCTACACAGTAGTACACGGTATCGGTGCTCGTATTCGTATACCTTTGCTGCTGAGTACGTATTTCGTTTGGTTGCGCTGGGGTTCTTGGTGGGAGATCGATCGGTGGAGGGAGGGAGGAAGGGCCGTAGGGTAGAGAGAGATCAATCAGTAGAGGCACCAGCAGCCCTCCCTTTTGTAGGGGCACCCCCTTACTTTCCCTCTCTTTTTTCTTCTCCTTTGCCTAGCCAGCTTCCTCTCTCCTCCCTCTTTCTTACACTCTTTGGGCCCTTTCCAGTTGTCCACGCTCCCCCCGCTCTTTTTCACCATCCTCTCGCTCGCTCCCATCCCCTCCCCTCGCCGCCCCAGCCAGCGTCCTCCTCCTCCGGACCTCCCCTTCCCTTCCCACCCCTCCCCTACTTGTACCACCAGGGCTCCTTTTCCTATTTCATCCTCTCCCTCCAATTCTACTCCTCCCTCTCCGCCCACACCACACTCACTCGGTGTGTGTGCGAGAGAGAGGAAGGAGATGAGCTAGCCAGCCCAGAAGCCACAATTAATTCCCTACAATTCACTAGTCCTCCCCCCTCTCGATTGCTCCACACAGTTCTACAGCCAACCACCTGCTGCACATACAGATTTTGCCTTCCTTTGCTGGCTTGGTACCCAGCCGGACAATTTGAGAGCGCGCGTTCAAGGCGGTGGTGCAGTGGTGTCATCATCCATGCAGCAGCAGCAGCAGCGGCACCAGGGTGGCGCGTCTCAGTACGGGGCGCCGGCGCCGGCGGACATGGGGCCGTTCTCCGCGCAGCAGGCTCCGGGCCCGGTGCCGCTGAGCGTCCGGCCGCCGCCACCGACGCAGCAGCAGCAGCAGCAGAACTCGCAGCCGAGCTACGATGAATTGGCCGGCGCGTCGGGCGCCGGCGGAAGCGGCTTTCCCGACGACGACATGCTGGGCGACTCCGGCGGGCACAGCGGCGGCGGGCTGGGGTCGGGCGGCAACCGGTGGCCGCGGGAGGAGACGCTGGCCCTCATCAGGATCCGGTCGGAGATGGACACCACCTTCCGCGACGCCACCCTCAAGGGCCCCCTCTGGGAGGAGGTCTCCAGGTAAGAAAGAGGTCGAGAAAGTAAAACCGCACGGTAATTTCCACACACATTTCGCAATTCACCGCAGCAGCATCTTGTCTTGGGCATGATTTCCCCCTGCGCAAGCGACTAACGGTTTCGTGGAATTTAGCGCTGGTTGGAATGGAATGGGATGGTTGCACATGAAATGATGGCGAATTATGCGCGCTTGTTGTTACTGCCCGCGATTCTCCTCGAATTTCCGGTTTTCCTTGCCTTTCCTGGCCGATCTAATCAAATGCGCCTCGGTTTCAGCGAGGCCGTGGAGTAGGAGTAGGAGTGGTAGGCGTAGGGTGGCGGTAAGAATCTGGGCTCCTGGGGATCGTTCGTACCACGGTGTGAGTGCAGGCGCAGGCAGGCAGGCAGGCTGCAGGCGCAGTCTGCCAATGTTTTTCGCTTTCAGTTTTTGGGAAAAGAAGGAAGGCAGCCTTTCTCTCCCATCCCAATGCGGCCTCACTCATCTTTGTTTATTTCCCTCCCCAGTTTTCTACTGCCATCGGCTTCAATTCCCCTCTCATCCCTCAAAAGACGAGATGGCCTGCGGTTAACCAATTCCCGTTCTGCCTATATGCTTCCTTCCTCGCCCTCTCTCTCTCGTCCTTGCCTCTCCTTGTCTCTTTCGTCGGCCCGGAGAGGAAGAAAAAGAGAACACACACACGCGAAGCTTCTTCTTCTTCTTCCTGTAAACGCACCGCTGCTCATTTAATCCGCTCTGTTTCTCTTGCTTCCAGTCCTTTGATTGATTGATTGGTTGGTTGTAGTACCACGCAACGCGAGTAATTAACCTTCCGTTTTTGTGATCTCAGGAAGCTTGCGGAGCTGGGCTACAAGAGGAGCGCCAAGAAGTGCAAGGAGAAGTTCGAGAACGTGCACAAGTACTACAAGCGCACCAAGGAGGGCCGGGCCGGCAGGCAGGACGGCAAGAGCTACCGCTTCTTCCAGGAACTCGAGGCGCTGCACGCCGCCACCGCCGCCGCGCAGCAGCAGCAGCAGGACCACTTGCCGCTGGTCGTCACTGCCGCCCCCCCGCCGCAGATGCACGCCTTCTCCGCGCCGCAGCCGATGAGCGCAATGCCGCCGCCGCCGGGGCCGATGCAGCCGGCCCCTATATCTTCGGCCGCCCCTGCGCCGGCCGTGGAGCCTCCCCAGCCGCCGCCTGTCAGCCTGCAAGGCTTGAGCTTCCCGTCCATGTCCGACTCTGAGTCGGACGACGACGACGACTCCGAGGACGACGACATGACGGCCGAGACCGGCGGCAGCCCGGATGGCCTCGGCAAGCGCAAGCGCGGCGGCGGCGGCAGCAAGAAGATGATGGCTTTCTTCGAGGGCCTGATGAAGCAGGTCGTACAGAGGCAGGAGGAGATGCAGCAGCGGTTCCTGGAGACCATGGAGAAGAGGGAGGCCGAGCGCACGGCGCGGGAGGAGGCCTGGCGCCGGCAGGAGGTGGCCCGGCTTAACCGCGAGCAGGAGCAGCTCGCCCAAGAGCGCGCAGCGGCGGCCTCCCGCGACGCCTCCATCATCGCCTTCCTCCAGCGCATCGGTGGGCAGACCGTGCATGTCCCACCCGTCGTCATGCCCATGCCAACGCCGATGCAGGTCCAGACCCCGCCGCCGCCAAAGAAACCTCGACAGCACCTCCCACCCCCGCCGCCGTCACAGGCTACACAGCAGCCGCAGCCGCAGCCTCAGCCCATCCCAGCTGCGCCCCTCCAACAGCAACCGCCGCCGCAACCACCGCAGCACAAGGAAACGACGCGCGAAGAGGTCGGGACGCCCCGCAGCGCACCGGCCCCGACTTCTGCCGGCTTATCACTCGCGCTGGTTCCCGTCGCCACGGAGCAGCACGTCGTCGAGGCCGCTGGTCTGGGAGGAGGGGAGAGCGGAGGGGGGCCGTCGTCGTCACGGTGGCCCAAGACGGAGGTGCACGCGCTTATCCAGCTCCGCATGGACATGGACAATCGCTACCAGGAGAACGGACCAAAGGGCCCGCTGTGGGAGGAGATCTCCGCCGGGATGCGGCGGCTGGGTTACAGCCGCAACTCCAAACGGTGCAAGGAGAAGTGGGAGAACATCAACAAGTACTTCAAGAAGGTGAAGGAGAGCAACAAGAGGCGGCCGGAGGACTCCAAGACATGCCCGTACTTCCACCAGCTCGAGGCCATCTACCGCAAGAAGCACAACGGCGGCGGCAGCAGCGGCGCCGCGGCCAACAACGCCGTCGTGTCTGTCCCTGCCGTCGCGGAGCATCAGAACCTGAACCGGCACGAGATCGAGATCGAGGGGAAGAAGATCAACGACACCGACAAGAGGAACAACGGAGGAGTCGGAGCCGCGCAGGTGCCGACAAGCAACGGGCAGACAACGCCGACGATGGCCACGTTCGACCTGGGCGTAAAAAAGGTAATCGCGCACACCATTTTTACCTTGCAGCCTAGCGTGTTTGAGCTCGATCAGTCGATCTCGATGGATGTTTTTCGGGGTGGAAACTAACCGGATATGCGCTTGCCGTAAAGCCAGAAGACGCTGTGAGGGAGCTGAACGAGCAGCCGCACCGGGAGTTCACGACGGACGAGACCGACAGCGACGACATGGGCGATGACTACACTGACGACGGCGAGGACGGCGAGGACGACGGCAAAATGCAGTACAGGATACAGTTCCAGAGGCCAAACCCGGTCGGCACCAACAATGCGCCTCCACCGCCAACCACCGCGGCGACAGCAGCGCCGACATCGACCCCCGCGAGCTCCTTCCTCGCCATGGTTCAGTAGGCGCTCAGCACCATGGATCATCAGCATACTTCCAGTTCCAGGCAGACAATAACCTCGAAGCATCACCATCATTCACCATCACCGAGTCACCGTTCCATGCGTCACCTCCTCGAGTCGATCATCGCCATCACATCGCACCATCACCGACGACGACTGTTCCTTTTCACCTTGTAATTCCTCTCGTGCCATTCCATTATTTATTGATTCGTTCTGTGTAATAAGAGCCTCTCTTCTGTCCCCTAAACCGGCCAAGGAGGCAGAGGGGGTGGCCGGTAGAGCAAGCAAGTCCCTGCGTAACATAGGTGTTCATCGTCGTGTTAAGGCCAAGAATTGTACATCGATGTAAGAGTCCTGATGTCTGTTTCTTCTTCTTCTTCTTCTTCTTTCGGCGGTATACAGGTTTGTATACAGGTATACATGAATTACATACATTTCAAGCAACTTGGATCAGAGGTCCGAAAACTGTTTTTAGCGTGGTGTCGCCCCCCCCCCCCCCCCCCCCCCCCCCCTTTTTTTACCTGAGAGTATAAATGTCGTTACAGTGTATACTTTGTGTGCCTATTCTTTTTTTATTGCGGGAACTTTGTGTGGTTATTTGATCATATGTTCACATGTTTTTGGTTTTCATTGTAGAGATTCTACGTGGCCCACCTTTTTTCAGTGGAACTATTTTTTACCTTGCCAATATGACTTTTCTTAAGCTCAGGTGTTAGAAATTATGAGCTCATCAATGTAAGTACCACTAGACTACCATGATTGAAGATGAAGTAGTACTGTAGATTGGAAGTTTTTCTAAAAAAGAAAAGAGGTACCACTAGACTAGTTTATAGAAGAAGCCACTTGTACTGTTAGAATTATTTTTCTTCACCCCACAATGCACTGGTAGTAGGATCAGGAAACTGAACTGTGCGCACAGCATAATAAAATTCTTTCTCTAGTGACATGGCCTGATGGCCATGTGTCCTTTAGTCAATTATTTACTTGCATGCACTCAGCCATTTAAGTGGAATGGAAGAAATTGGTTAAAGACATTTCATTGTACTAAAACAAAACTCATATGACATGCCATATTTCTTTTGAAATATAAATTCCATTTGTGCAATCGAAGAATTAAATAAAATTGTTATGCATAGATTCTTTGTGACGAAAAACTACAAGGAAAGCCCCTACCGCGTCATTTTTCAAAAAAAGTGCATAATATGTACAATGGGCGGGTTCATCTAGAATATACTCATAAAGTTGCATGCCCTCTTTGAGACTAGGCTTATCATTTAGATTGTTATGTACTCATTCATATGTAAACCCAACCATTGCTATACATAGAGTAAACCCATAAGAAAAGTACTTCTTAAACATCCTAAAGCATTTATGAATGTTCACATCATCACCCCCAAATATGATTCCATTTCTGTGAGTCCAAGTGCTCCAACATCCAAGGATCATCATTTCATAGAAAGATTGCTGTCTCACTGGTTTACTGTCCAATAGTATCTCCATGATAGGCTGGTCCAAGTTCCATTCCTGATTTAGCATCCACCAGAAATTTTGACTGAAGTCACACTCAAAGAATAAATGGGCATAAGTTTCCCTGGCATTGCCCATACATAGGACACATGATGATGATGGACATGGTTTTTTTTCTTGAGGAGGAGATCTCTGGTGTTAAGCATGTCAAGGACAAGAAGCCAGAGGAACAATTTATATTTATGCTCTAAACGAATTCTCATATCACTACAAAAAATCACTATTTCTTGTGACGGAGTTAGAACTGTCACCGAAGACCATTTTCGGTGCCAGTGACTGTCACTGACTGATGGCAGCCTGGGGCACCCCCTCCCCCCGCGGCGAGCATCTTCAGCGATGGTTTGGTCAGATTTTAGGTGACATAGGTTCAATGTCACGAGACATGTGCATATTCGGTGATGTTTTCCAGTGTCACAGAAAAGGTTGGACTACGAATGGTACCTACAAAACGAAATGGATTATGTGGGGTTCTGAACTATGATCATTGGTATTCTCTGCCATGGCAAAATTGTGAACATGTTCAATTCAAATTTATTTTGTCCATAACTTGAGATCCTCAAAACCAAATCAAGTGATAGTTTTTGTCACGGGGTGAAATCCGAAAGTAATAGAGGGGAGGAAACGAAGTTTGACATAGCAAAGCGCAGGAGGGTGACACAAGAGGTATACAGGCTGAGGCCCCTTGCGGTGGAGATAAAAACCCTAGTCCAGTTCTCCGAGATTGTTCTTGCACATGTGTTTGCGATTACAGAGGTTCCAAACCCGTAACAAGGTGCCGAAGATGTGCTTATATAGAGTTTGCTACCTCTCTACATGCTATGTTACATGTGATTTTAAGAGAGAAAGAGTTAATACCCACCCACTATAGCGAGTACCAGACGGTCTAACACTATTAGTAATGCTAGGATTGAAGGCTTGGTAACGCTGAAATTAATGCCCTGTCCGTTGAGCTGCTTTCATCCGAGTGGAGCGCCCGAGTGAAGATATCCCTTCTTAGTCCGAGTCGAGTGACGGGAATGTCCACTCAAGTAGCTTATCCTGAGTGACTAAACCCCCACCATGCATGACAGTATATTGTTTTCCTACTGTTATTTATATTTTTTTGATCAATATTTCACTTTATGATGTAATTCACCTTTTCTCTCTTAATGTGCAAGACTTACATGAAGGGCGAGATTCTCGGCAGCTGAAATTCTGGACCCAAAAGAGCTACAACAGAGATAGCTATTCCCCGGAGCTCCAAATGACCTGAACTTTCACGAAGATTTTTTATTGAATAAAAAAAATACTGGAATGAAGAACCACCAGAGGGGGGCCACCAGTTGCCCACAAGGCAACAAGGCGCACCCTGATGTCTTGCGGGGCCCACAGATGCCCTTCGATGCCCTCCTTATGCTATATGGCAATTTTCCCTAGAAAAAAATAGAAGAAGACTTTCAGGACGAAGCGGCGCCGTCTCGAGGCAGAACCTGGGCAGGAGCACTTTTGCTTTTTGGCGGAGCAATTCCGCCTAGGCTACCTCCCTCGGGGAGGAGAAAATTGAAGCCATCGACATCACCAAACATTCCTCTCGTCATGGGAGGACTCATCTCCATCAACCTCTTCACCAACACCATCTCATCTAAAACCTAGTTCATCTCTTGTATTCAATCTTTGTCTCAAAACCTCAGATTGGTACGTGTGGGTTGCTAGTAGTGTTGATTACATTTTTTAGTTGGTGCTGGTTGGTTTATTTGATGGAAGATCATATGTTTAGATCCTTAATCATATATTATACTCCTCTGATCTTGAATATGAACATGAATTGTGAGTAGTTCGGTTTGTTCTTGAGGACATGGGAGAAGTCTTGTTATAAGTAATTGCGTGAAGTCACACGTTCTCTAGGTTCGAAGGGATGCAGTGCCCAACTATCGACTCCTCCCTGAATTGCGTTATCAGAGCCGAGCCAGGAATAGCCGTTAGTGGCCACCTACCACTTTTCACCGGTGTGGTATTCGTTCAATGTTTTGATGATATGTATGTTGTTCTTCCTCTAGTGGTGCCGTGTGAACATCGACTAGATGACACTTCACCATGTTTGGGCCTAGGGGAAGGCATTGGGGAGTAGTAAGTAGATGATGGGTCCGAGAGTGACAGAAGCTTAAAACCTAGTTTGTGCACTATTCCGTAAGGGGCTAATTTGGATCCATATGTTTCATGCTATGGTTAGATTTATCTTAATTCTTCTTCTGTAGTTGCGCATGCTTGTGAGAAGGGGTAATCATAAGTGGGTTGCTTGTTCAAGCAAGTACAGCACCCTAGCACGTGTCCATCCACATATCAAATTAGTTTTAGCAGTTGAGTTGTCAATTCAACCACACCTGAAAACTAAATATCTGCAGCAGAGTGATCAGTAGCACAGTAATATGGTAGTTTGATAGCAGTGATAATAGTAGAAACAGTAGCAGCAATAGTTTGTAGCAATTGTGACAGTAGTAACAGCAGCAGTAGTAATAGTAACTTAGCAAAGATCAATATGTGAAAAGCTCGTAGGCATTGGATCGATGATTTCGTTGGATAACATTCATCATGTAACATTCAAAACCTAGGGCGACACAGAACTAACTCCAATTCATCAATATAATATAGACATGTATTTCGTATATAGTCATACGTGCTTATGGAAAAGAACTTGCATGGCATCTTTTGACCTACCCTCCCGTGGCAGGGGGTCCATAAGGAAACTAAGGGATATTAAGGCCTCCTTTTAATAGAGAACCGGAACAAAGCATTAACACTTAGTGAATACATGAACTCCTCAAACTACAGTAAACACCGAAAAGAATCCCAATTATTGTCACCTTGGGGTATGCGGATCATAACACGTAATAGGTGCGTATAACTTGCAAGATCGGATCAAGAACACAAATATATTCATGAAAATATAAAGGGTTCAGATCTGAAATCATGGCACTCGGGCTCTAGTGACAAGCATTAAGCATGGCAAAGTCATAGAAACATCAATCTCAGAACATAGTGGATACTAGGGATCAAGCCCTAACAAAACTAACTCGATTACATGATAAATCTCATCCAACCCATCACCGTCCAACAAGCCTACGAAGGAATTGTGGGGAACGTAGTATTAAAAAAAATCCTACGATCACGCAAGATCTATCTAGGAGAAGCATAGCAACGAGCGGGGAGAGTGTGTCCACGTACCCTCGTAGACCGAAAGCGGAAGCGTTAAGTAACACAGTTGATGTAGTCGAACGTCTTCGCGATCCAACCGATCAAGTACCGAACGCACGGCACCTCCGCGATCTGCACACGTTCAGCTCGGTGACGTCCCACGAACTCTAGATCCAGCTGAGGTCGAGGGAGATTTTCTTTAGCACGACGGCGTGGTGATGGTGATGATGGAGTTACTGACGCAGGGCTTCGCCTAAGCACTACGACAATATGACCGAGGTGGAAATCTGTGGAGGGGGCACCGCACACGGCTAAAACAATTGTCAACTTGTGTGTTCTAGGGTGCCCCCTGCTCCTGTATATAAAGGAGCAAGGGGGAGGCCGGCCGACCCTCATGGGGCGCGCCCAAAGTAGGATTCCTACTAGGAATCCTATTCCTAGTAGGTTTCCAACAAGGAAGAGAGGGGGAAGGAAGGAGAGGGAGAGAGGGAGAGGGAAAGAGAGGGGGGCGCCGCCCCCTCCTAGTCCAATTCACACTCCTCAAGGGGGGCGCGCGGCCAACCCTAGGGCCCTCTCCTCTCTCTCTCACAAGGCCCATGTGAAGGAAATATGCCCTAGAGGCAATAATAAAGTATTATTTATTTCCTTATATCATGATAAATGTTTATTATTCATGCTAGAATTGTATTAACCGGAAACATAATACATGTGTGAATACATAGACAAACAAAGTGTCACTAGTATGCCTCTACTTGACTAGCTCGTTAATCAAAGATGGTTATGTTTCCTAGCCATAGACATGAGTTGTCATTTGATTAACGGGATCACCTCATTAGGAGAATGACGTGATTGACGTGACCCATTCCGTTAGCTTAGCACTCGATCGTTTAGTATGTTGCTATTGCTTTCTTCATGACTTATACATGTTCCTATGACTATGAGATTATGCAACTCCCGTTTACCGGAGGAACACTTTGTGTGCTACCAAACGTCACAACGTAACTGGGTGATTATAAAGGTGCTCTACAGGTGTCTCCAAAGGTACTTGTTGGGTTGGCGTATTTCGAGATTAGGATTTGTCACTCCGATTGTCGGAGAGGTATCTCTGGGCCCACTCGGTAATGCACATCACTATAAGCCTTGCAAGCATTGTAACTAAAGAGTTAGTTGCGGGATGATGTATTACGGAACGAGTAAAGAGACTTGCCGGTAACGAGATTGAACTAGGTATCGAGATACCGACGATCGAATCTCGGGCAAGTAACATACCGATGACAAAGGGAACAACGTATGTTGTTATGCGGTCTGACTGATAAAGATCTTCGTAGAATATGTGGGAACCAATATGAGCATCCAGGTTCTGCTATTGGTTATTGACCGGAGAGGAGTCTTGGTCATGTCTACATAGTTCTCGAACCCGTAGGGTCCGCACGCTTAAAGTTACGATGACAGTTATATTATGAGTTTATATGTTTTGATGTACCGAAGGTTGTTCGGAGTCCCGGATGTGATCACGGACATGACGAGGAGTCTCGAAATGGTCGAGACATAAAGATTGATATATTGGAAGCCTATGTTTGGACATCGGAAGTGTTCCGAGTGAAATCGGGATTTTTCCGGAGTACCGGGAGGTTACCGGAACCCCCCGGTAACTTAATGGGCCTTATTGGGCCTAGGTGGAAGAGAGGAGAGGAGGCTAGGGCAGGGCCGCGCCCCCCTTCCCCCCAGTCCGAATAGGACAAGGAGAGGGGGGCGGCGCCCCCCTTCCTTCCTCCCCTCCACCTCTTACCCCTTCCACTCCTATTCCAACATGGAAAGGGGGGGAGTCCTACTCCCGGTAGGAGTAGGACTCCTCCTGGCGCGCCTCTACCTCCTAGGCCGGCGGCCTCCCCCTTGCACCTTTATATACGGGGGCAGGGGGGCACCTCTAGACACACAATTGATCTATGATCTTTTAGCCGTGTGCGGTGCCCCCTCCACCATATTACACCTCGATAATATCGTAGCGAAGCTTAGGCGAAGCCCTGCGTCGGTAGAACATCATCATCGTCACCACGCTGTCGTGCTGACGAAACTCTCCCTCAACACTCGGCTGGATCGGAGTTCGAGGGACGTCATCGAGCTGAACGTGTGCTGAACTCGGAGGTGCCGTGCGTTCGGTACTTGATCGGTCGGATCGTGAAGACGTACGACTACATCAACCGCGTTGTGTTAACGCTTCCGCTTTCGGTCTACGAGGGTACGTGGACAACACTCTCCCCTCTCGTTGCTATGCATCACCATGATCTTGCGTGTGCGTAGAATTTTTTTGAAATTACTACGTTCCCCAACACCATGTTGGCCCATTAGTTCCCCCGGGGGTTCCGATAACTCTCCGGCACTCTGATATTTATCCGGTGACCCCCGGAACTCATCCGGTGTCCGAATAACATCTTCCAATATATCAATATTTATGTCTCGACCATTTAGAGACTCCTCGTCATGTCCGTGATCATATCCGGGACTCCGAACTACCTTCAGTACATCAAAACACATAAACTCATAATACCGATCATCATCAAACGTTAAGCGTGCGGACCCTACGGGTTCGAGAACTATGTAGACATGACCGAGACTCATCTCCGGTCAATAACCAATAGCGGAACCTGGATGCTCATATTGGCTCCCACATATTCTACGAAGATCTTTATCGGTCAAATCGCATAACAACATATGTTGTTCCCTTTGTCATCGGCATGTTACTTGCCCGAGATTCGATCGTCGGTATCTCAATACCTAGTTCAATCTCGTTACCGGCAAGTCTCTTTACTCGTTCCGTAATGCATCATCCCGCAACTAACTCATTAGTCACATTGCTTGCAAGGCTTATAGTGATGTGCATTACCGAGAGGGCCCAGAGATACCTCTCCGACAATCGGAGTGACAAATCCTAATCTCGATCTATGCCAACTCAACAAACACCATCGAAGACACCTGTAGAGCGTCTTTATAATCACCCAGTTACGTTGTGACGTTTGATAGCACACTAAGTGTTCCTCCGGTATTCGGGAGTTGCATAATCTCATAGTCATAGGAACATGTATAAGTCATGAAGAAAGCAATAGCGACAAACTAAACGATCATCGTGCTAAGCTAATGGATGGGTCATGTCAATCACATCATTCTCTAATGATGTGATCCCATTAATCAAATGACAACTCATGTCTATGGCTAGGAAACTTAACCATCTTTGATCAGCGAGCTAGTCAAGTAGAGGCATACTAGTGACACTCTGTTTGTCTATGTATTCACACATGTACTAAGTTTCTGGTTAATACAATTCTAGCATGAATAATAAACATTTATCATGATATTAGGAAATATAAATAACAACTTTATTATTGCCTCTAGGGCACATTTCCTTCAGTCTCCCACTTGCACTAGAGTCAATAATCTAGTTCACATCGCCATGTGATTTAACACCAATAGTTCACATCGTCATGTGATTTAACACTCTATAGTTCACATCGCCATGTGACCAATACCCAAAGGGTTTACTAGAGTCAATAATATAGTACACATTGCTATGTGATTAACACCCAAAGAGTACTAAGGTGTGATCATGTTTTGCTTGTGAGAGAAGCTTAGTCAATGGGTCTGTCACATTCAGAGCCGTATGTATTTTGCAAATTTTCTATGTCTACAATGCTCTGCATGGAGCTACTCTAGCTAATTGCTCCCACTTTCAATATGTATCCAGATTGAGACTCAGAGTCATCCGGATCGGTGTAAAAGCTTGCATCGGCGTAACTCTTTACGACGAACTCTTTATCACCTCCATAACCGAGAAATATCTCCTTATTCCACTAAGGATAATTTTGACCACTGTCTAGTGATCTACTCCTGGATCACTATTGTACCCTCTTGCTAAACTCATGGTGAGGTTCACAATAGGTATGGTATACAACATTGCATACTTCATAGAACCTATGACTGAGGCATAGGGAATGACTTTCATTCTCTTTCTATTTTCTACCGTGGTCGTGTTTTGAGTCTTACTCAACTTTACACCATGCAATACAGGCAAGAACTCCTTCTTTGACTGTTCCATTTTGAACTACTTCAAAAAATCTTGTCAAGGTATGTACTCATTGAAAAATCTTATCAAGCGTCTTGATCTATCTCTATAGATCTTGATGCCCAATATGTAAGCAGCTTCACCGAGGTCTTTCTTTGAAAAACTCCTTTCAAACACTCCTTTATGCTTTCCAGAAAATTCTACATTATTTTTAATCAACAATATGTCATTCACATATACTTATCAGAAATGCTATAGTGCTCCCACTCACTTTCTTGTAAATACAGGCTTCACCGCAAGTCTGTATAAAACTATATGCTTTGATCAACTCATCAAAGCGTATATTCTGTAACAGCCCCAAAATTGGGTTATCAATTTTTGTGCTGTTATTCCTTCCTGGCACTCATTCTCAAAATTGCTGGATGACTCTGAGAATTTTTTTCATTTCCAACCTTTCAAAACCTTGCTCATGTCTTTTTCAGTGGGCAAGACCTCATTTGCCTCAGCTCAAACCCTCTCAAACCCTAATTCCAAATTGTTGGAATTTAAAGATGGCCTTTGTGATTACAAAGGAGCTATCATTTTCCTTGAGCTGTTGATCATCCCATCTGTTCCCTGAGACCCTCCTATCCTTTTAAACCTTGGATATGCAAAAATATTGCCAAGTCCCATGCAATATTTTTGAATTAGGATTTATTCCTTTTCTTGCCTTTCTGAGGGATAAAATCCAAAGGCATATCTAGCCATCTCCAAAATTCATGAGAATTGGTGGAGTTGATATTTATGTCTAATCCAAGCTCTGGCAAAGATATTGGCCACAATTAAATAAGGAAAAATGCCTTTTCCTATTTAATACAAATATTGCATTTCTGCCACTTCCTAAAGGAACTACTATTTTTATAGCAGGGAAAATTCACCCATAAATTGTGGAGCTTGTCCTTGCTATATAATCACTAGTTCCATTCTTATCTCCTGTTCCTCAGTTCAAAATTTTGGCACATGATCCAATGCAAGTTTCTGCCTTCTTTGAAATTTTGCAAAGAAAGTGCCTTATTCCTAATTCCTATTGAGCTGCAAATTGGCAGGGTGATTAACCTTGATAAATCACCCATGAATACCAAAGATGAGCTCAATCCATTCATCCTAGCTCCCTGTGCAATTGTTCAAAGTTTCTGACCAGATTGTAACTTTGTGAAGGAAGTACCTTCATAGAGATTCCAAATGGGATGAAACTTTTCCATACTTTCAAGTATTCCAAATCATTAGCCTCCACCTAAATTCAGTTCAATTCATTGAACTATGTGAGCACAGGAGCAATTCTTGGTTTCTGTCAAAATTTTCAGTTTGTGAAGCAAGTCTATTTTATCTTGCTCCATTATGGCTGAAAATATTCCTAAGCCTTATCCTCTCCATACAACCTATCTCCAACCAATTTTGGCTCATTTCATGTAGCCAGTATTTTCCTGGATTTTTCCAAAGTTTCTGGTCAGATCTGATGCTTGTGAAACAAGTACCAATTTGGCAAGTCCATTTGGTATATCTTTTTGCAGCATCTACATATGACCAAATAAGGAAGCTTTGCCAAGTTTTAGCCCAATCCATCACTCCTAGTGAGTGCTTCTTCATCATTTGCTTTCTGGGTCAGATTTGGCATTTGAACTGCAACTATGCTAAATCCTTGCCCAAATCCTTTCCAACTTCCCAGGACCGTAGTCCTTGCTATCCTAAACCTCCTAGACAACCAGTTTTGCCCTTAACCTCTCTGTGCTGATCACCAGGATGTTGCCAAGTTTGCAACAACAAACTTGTCGAGCCTGTTTCCCTCTGCTCACTACACCTTTGCTCGTTCCATCACTTCAGTCTTAATGAGCGTTGGAGGCACTACGCTATAGACATCATTTGGCACCAAGCAGACGACCAGAGCATGCGTTGTCGGTGGTGACCACGGGCAGTGCCAGCCAAATCGGTGGTCTAGCCACTGTTGGCCACAGTAGCGCATCTCCGGCTGGCTCTGGCTCGTCCAAGCTTGTCAACCAGCTCAGCCTCATCGTCGCCGTGCGCCTTGGCCTGTTTCCCCCTTCGTTTGCTTCCTCGTTGAGCCATCGCTGTCGCCGAGCACAGTGCACGCCCGTGCACCGTCGTATTCCTCGTTCTTGTCCCCTTCTCTCTCTCGTCCGCGAGCGCCCCTCGTCTCCGTTAGCCCCTGCGCGTCGTCCGCATCTCCCTCGCCGCGTCCCCGTCGCTTCCCGTGGCCTTTGGCCGCGCATCCACGTCGCCGGCGCGCGGACACGTAGCCGTGCCGCGTGTCGCCTCGCCCCTCCCCTTAGAGCTCATCCCCGCGGCTATAAGTAGCGACCTCGAGCCTCCTCGCAGTCCACAACGCCCCCGAACCACTAGCTCGAGCTCGAGGAGCTCCCTGACGCCCATCCCCACCATGGCCGCCGCCTCGGGCTCTGCCCGATTCCGGCGATGCCGTGCCCCTCTCCCCGTTCCCCCACCACCTATGCGTTCTCCGAGGTCCGGTGCACCTCCCCGTAGCCTTGCCCACCCAGTTCCCCCACCGGAGCCCCCTGTTCGCCGGAGTCCGAAGACCACCTCCGCCGCGAGCCCTGCTGCTCCTTCTCCCGTGCTCCTCACTGGCAATGGACACCACCACGGGATGCGCCTCTCGCTCCTGAGCTTGTGGATAGGTCGGCCATCGTCTGAGGCGGCCGGAGCCGCCGGCAATCACCGTCGAGGCGGGCGTCTCCCTCGGCCAGGCGCGCGTACGCGCGGGTGGAAGAAGAAGCCAGGCCAGGCGGGCCCCACCCTGCGGGACTGATACGTCTCCGTCGTATCTACTTTTCCAAACACTTTTGCCCTTGTTTTGGACTCTAACTTGCATGATTTGAATGGAACTAACCAGGACTGACACTGTTTTCAGCAGACTTTCCATGGTGTTATTTATGTGCGGAAACAAAAGTTCTCGGAATGACCTGAAACTCCACGGAACATCTTTTTGGAAAATATTAAAAATACTGGAAGAAAAATCCACATCAGGGGGCCCACACCCTGTCCATGAGGGTGGGGGGCGCGCCTGCCCCCCTGGGCGCGCCCCCTACCTCGTGGGCCCCCTGACGCTCCACCGACCTCAACTCGAACTCCATATATTCACTTTCGGGGAGAAAAAAATCAGGGAGAAGGATTCATCGTGTTTTATGATACGGAGCCGCCGCCAAGCCCTAAAACCTCTCGGGAGGGCTGATCTGGAGTCCGTTCGGGGTTCCGGAGAGGGGAATCCATCGCCGTCGTCATCATCAACCATCCCCCATCACCAATTTCATGATGCTCACCGCCGTGCGTGAGTAATTCCATTGTAGGCTTGCTGGACGGTGATGGGTTGGATGAGATCTATCATGTAATCAAGTTAGTTTTGTTAGGGTTTGATCCCTAGTATCCACTATGTTCTGAGATTGATGTTGCTATGACTTTGCTATGCTTAATGCTTGTCACTAGGGCCCGAGTGCCATGATTTCAGATCTGAACCTATTATGTTTTCATGAATATATGTGAGTTCTTGATCCTATCTTGCAAGTCTATAGTCACCTACTATGTGTTATGATCCGGCAACCCCGAAGTGACAATAATCGGGACCACTCCCGGTGATGACCATAGTTTGAGGAGTTCATGTATTCACTATGTGTTAATGCTTTGGTCTGGTACTCTATTAAAAGGAGGCCTTAATATCCCTTAGTTTCCATTAGGACCCCGCTTCCACGGGAGGGTAGGACAAAAGATGTCATGCAAGTTCTTTTCCATAAGCACGTATGACTATATTCGGAATACATGCCTACATTACATTGATGAATTGGAGCTAGTTCTGTGTCACTCTATGTTATGACTGTTACATGATGAACCGCATCCGGCATAATTTTCCATCACCGATCCAATGCCTACGAGCTTTTCACATATTGTTCTTCGCTTATTTACTTTTCCGTTGCTACTGTTACAATCACTACAAAACACCAAAAATATTACTTTTGTTACCGTTACCATTACTATCATATTACTTTGCTACTAAATACTTTGCTGCAGATACTAAGTTATCCAGGTGTGGTTGAATTGACAACTCAACTGCTAATACTTGAGAATATTCTTTGGCTCCCCTTGTGTCGAATCAATAAATTTGGGTTGAATACTCTACCCTCGAAAACTGTTGCGATCCCCTATACTTGTGGGTTATCAAGACTATTTTCTGGCGCCGTTGCCGGGGAGCATAGCTCTATTCTTTGAGTCACTTGGGATTTATATCTGCTGGTCACTATGAAGAACTTGAAAGACGAGAAAACAAAAATCTATCCCTCAACTACGAGGGGAGGTAAGGAACTGCCATCTAGCTCTGCACTTGATTCACCTTCTGTTTTGAGTAAGCTTGCGACACCTAAACCTGCTTCTGCTATTCATTCTGATATGTCGCATGTTATTGATGATGCCACTTCTGCTATGCATGATACTTATGATGAAACTACTTCTATGCTTGATACTACTGTGCCACTTGGTGAATTTCTTGATGAACAACTTGCTAGGGTTAGAGAGAATGAAATTATTGAAACTGATAATATTGATGAGAGTGATTGAAAGAACATGCGGTGCCCCCATGTTTGGTTTGGTAATTAATGACAATCTCTATGGACTAATGGTTGCCTTGAGTTATATTTGAAGGATTTGTCCATAGGCATTTCTTTGAAGTCCATGTGTTGGTTTCAAGGAGTTTATGTGGTGACGAAGGTGCTATTAAGGAATTATCCAAAGATTGGTCATGTGAGTGTTGAGCTTATTGCAAGCATGTCTTGAAGAATAAGAAGATTGTGTGATCATTAATTTTTACGTTCAAGACATCATCAAAATAAAGAAAGTTGGAAAGATGCAAGGTTGATCAAGACTAAGTCAAGAGTGAATCAAGTTGATCAACTCACAAAGCATAGAAGATGTACCGAGAGGGATCAAGTGATCCCATGGTATGGTAAGCATTGTCCATTATGTTTTGTGCACTAACCCATGGTCTATGTGAGATTTCTTTGTGGGGTTAGGTTGCGGTGTGCAAGTTCAAGTGGAGCATCAAGAAGAGATCAAATGCTTGAAGCTTGCCATCCATTGGGGTGTCAATGGACTTGTGAAGATGTGCGAAAGAGTGGCTCACCCATAGTGGAGTATGGGGGAGCAATCAACTAGTCTTCATCGAGCCAACGCAATCAAGAAAGGTGGTCCAACTTGAGGGAGTCAAGATCGTCATCATCTAGCTCAAGTGGACCATGCGCAAGGCAAAGGTTTTTCCTTAATAGGTATTCTATTTTACCGGTCTCATGGTGGTAGTTGGGAGACCGGGTTATAGGATCGATTGTCGTACTATCAAGGGGGGCTCTCGATGAGTAGGTTGATCGTATTGTTCGTAGAGAGCTCAAACCATTGCATCCTTGCATCATCTTTCTTGGTTCTTATTTGGTTCTCTTTGTGAGATTTGGAGCTTATGGTCATCTTGATGACAAGCTCGAGTTCATCGAAAACGGAGTTCACTCATGCATCTTCTATGATGTTTTCGATGTTGGAGGTTATGTCGGTTCTTCTCTGTTGGAGGTTTCACTCCTCTATTTGTTAGGCACACCTCCCCTGCCTCTTCTTACTATAACCAGTCGCTGTTTTGATGCTACTCATCGTCTTGTATCTAACAAGCTTGAGTTTGCTCAATTCGGAGCTCATTTGCAGAAGTTTTGGCAGTTTTGGTTTTCCTTGGAGTATACTTGTTTTCGTGGAAGTGGCATAAGGATGGCGCCATCGGTAGTACCGCTGGGCCGGAGCGGCAGTACCGCGTATCGCCACAAGAGGTAGTACCGCTGTCCCACAGCGGTAGTACCGCCCATGGCCATAAGCGGTAGTACGGCTCCGGTTCCGCGCTGGTACCGCCTCGACTCGAGACGTGGTTTTCTCATGTCGGGTTCAGCGGCAGTAGTAGCGGCAGTAGGAGCAGTAGTACCGCTCGTGTGTGGTAGTATCGTGGCTACCACCGCCCCTAGTGCCGCTCAATGGCCCTCCTCCCTGTTCCTTCTCCCTGTGCTCGTGGTAGGCGCTGTGCGCGGTCCCAGCGGTAGTACCGCTGGGCCAAGCGGCAGTACCGCTGTGGCCAACGGTAGTACCGCTGGCTCCAGCGGTAGTACCGCTCATACGGCTCTGCCTCGCCCTCTGTTTTGCTCTGCTCTCTGTGTTCTACTGCTCGGGCGGTAGTACCGCTCCCCTGAGCGGTAGTACCGCTTGTGCGCGGACTGAGCACATAACGGTTGGATTCGGGAGCCCCTATAAAAGGGGGTCTTCTTCCCCATTCAACCTTATCCCTTGAGCTCGTGTTCTTCCCCCATTGTTGACCTTCTTCGAGCTTGCTAACTCTCAATCCCTCCATGGATTCTTGCTAGTTTTTGGGGGAAAAGAGAGAGGAGATCTAGATCCACATTTCCACCAATCACTTTCTCCTCTATGTGAGGGGAACCCTTTGGATAGAGATCTTGGAGTTCTTTGTGTTCTCTTCTTCGTTCTTCCTCTCATTTTCCTCCCTAGCATTAGTTGCTTCGGTGGGATTTGGGAGAGAAGGACTTGGGCACTCCGTGTGCCCTTGCCATTGCATTTGGTGCATCGGTTTGAGTTCTCCACGGTGATACGTGGAAGTTACAAGTTGAGAAGCTTATTACTCTTGGGTGCTTGGTACCCTTGAGCTTGTTCCTCTTGAGTGCTTGGGCGCCCTAGACGGTTGGTGGTGTTCGGAGCTCAATCATTGTGGTGCAAAGCTCCGGGAAAGCGTCGGGGTCTCCAATTAGGTTGTGGAGATCGCCCCGAGCAATTTGACGGGTATCCCGGTGACCGCCCCCAAGGGTTGCCAAAGTGTATGGGTTCAGTGACCGCCCCCAAGGGTTGCCATTTGTACGGGTTCGGTGACCGCCCTCAAGGTTCCCTTAGTGGAATCACGGCATCTTGCATTGTGCGAGGGCGTGAGTAGATTACGGTGGCCCTAGTGGCTTCTTGGGGAGCATTGTGCCTCCACACCGCTCCAAACGGAGATTAGCATCTGCTAGGGTGTGAACTTTGGGATACATCGTCGTCTCCGCGTGCCTCGGTTATCTCTTACCCGAGCCCTTTACTTATGCACTTTACTTTGTGATAGCCATATTGTTTCTTGTCATATATCTCGCTATCACCTAGTTATTTATCTTGCTTAGCATAAGTTGTTGGTGCACATAGGTGAGCCTAGTTGTTGTAGGTTTTGTGCTTGATAAATTAACCGCTAGGTTTATTCCGCATTTTTTCAAGCCTAAACCGTTATTATTTTAAAGCGCCTATTCACCCCCCTCTAGGCGACATCCACGATCTTTCAGTGATGATGAAGACTCCCCCCCTAATAAATATGAATTGCCTGTTGTTCCTGAGGGCTATGTTATGGATGAAGAAATTGCTAAAGCTATTTTTTCTTGCAAAGATAGATATGATGTTAAGAAATTATTAGCTAAATGGAAGCAGCAATCTCTTAATGCTAGAATGAAACCTGACCCTGCTTTTGCTACTTCACCTATCTGTGTTACTGATAAGGATTATGAATTCTCTGTTGATCCTGATATAATTACTTTGGTTGAATCTGATCCTTTTCATGGCTATGAATCTGAAACTGTTGTGGCACATCTTACTAAATTAAATGATATAGCCACCCTGTTCACTAATGATGAGAAATCTCGCTATCTTTATATCCTTAAAATATTTCCGTTCTCATTAAAGGGTGATGCTAAGATATGGTTTAATTCTCTTGATCCTGGTTGTGTGCGTAGTCCCCAGGATATGATTTATTACTTCTCTGCTAAATATTTCCCCGCTCATAAGAAACAAACTGCTTTAAGGGAAATATATAATTTTGTGCAAATTGAAGAAGAGAGTCTCCCACAAGCTTGGGGGAGGCTTCTCCGATTACTTAATACTTTGCCTGATCATCCTCTGAAGAAAAATGAAATACTTGATATCTTTTATAATGGACTAACCGATGCTTCCAGAGATTACCTGGATAGTTGCGCTGGTTCTGTTTTTAGGGAAAGAACACCGGATGAAGTTGAAATTTTATTGAATAATATGTTGAAAAATGAAAATAATTGGACACTTCCTGAGCCAGCTCCTGAGCCAATTCCTGAGCCTATTCCTAAACCAACTCCGAAGAAAAGAGGTGTTCTATTTGTCAGTCCCGAAGATATGCAAGAGGCAAAGAAATCTATGAAAGAAAAGGGTATAAAAGCTGAAGATGTTAAGAATTTACCTCCTATTAAAGAAATACATGGTCTTAATTTACCGCCTGTTGAAGAAATATATGATCCTAATCCATCACCTATTGAAGAAACTCATGGTCTTGATAACCCGACACAGGTAGTAAAGGTAAATTCTCTCTATAGATTTGATGAAGGTGATATTCCTCACTATAAGTCTGCTATACAATGCTTAGAAGAGTTTGATAATTTTATTGTCAAACAAGAAAACTTCAATGCTTATTTTGGTAGACAATTGAAATACAATTCCGATATGCTTGAACACTTGGGTGATTATATGTCTAGAGTTAAAGGTGAACTTAAACTCATTAGTAAACATGCTTCTATGGTTACCACTCAAGTAGAACAAGTACTTAAAGCTCAAAATGATTTGCTCCATGAATTAAATAATAAGAATAATGATTATGCTGTTAGAGTGGCTACTAGAACTGGTAAAATGACTCAGGAACCTTTGCATCCTGAAGGCCACCCTAAGAGAATTGAGCAAGATTCTCAGAGAAATAATATTGATGCACCTAGTCCTTCTAAAAGGAAGAAAAAGAAAAATGATAGGACTTTGCATGCATCTAGTGAACCTATTGCTGAACCACCTGAGAATCCAAATGATATTTCTATTTCTGATGCTGAAACACAATCTGGTAATGAACATGAGCCCAGTGATAATATCAATGATGATGTTCATGATGATGCTCAGCCTAGTAATGATAATGATGTAGAAATTGAACCTGCTGTTGATCTTGATAACCCACAATCAAAGAATCAACGTTATGATAAGAGAGACTTTGTTGCTAGGAAACATGGTAAAGAAAGAGAACCATGGGTTCAGAAACCCATGCCTTTTCCTCCCAAACCATCCAAGAAAAAGGATTATGAGGATTTTGAGCGCTTTGCTGAAATGATTAGACCTATCTTTTTGCGTATGCGATTAACTGATATGCTCAAAATGAATCCTTATGTTAAGTACATGAAAGAAATTGTTACTAATAAAAGAAAGATACCGGAAGCTGAAATTTCCACCATGCTTGCTAATTATACTTTTAAGGGTGGAATACCAAAGAAACTTAGAGATCCAGGAGTACCTACTATACCATGCTCCATTAAAAGAAACTATGTTAAAACTGCTTTATGTGATCCTGGAGCCGGTGTTAGTGTTATGCCTCTCTCTTTATATCGTAGACTTGACTTGAATAAGTTGACACCTACTGAAATATCTTTGCAAATGGCTGATAAATCAACTGCTATACCTGTCGGTATTTGTGAGGATGTGCCTGTTGTGGTTGCAAACGTTACTATTTTAATGGACTTTGTTATTCTTGATATTCCCGAGGACGATAGTATGTCTATTATTCTTGGAAGACCTTTTTTGAATACTGCAGGGGCTGTTATTGATTGCAACAAAGGCAATGTCACTTTTCATGTTAATGGTAATGAGCATACGGTACACTTCCCGAGGAAGCAACCTCAGGTTCATAGTATCAATTCTATTGGAAAAATTCCATCGATTATATTTGGAGGTTTTGAATTTCCTCTTCCTACTGTCAATAAGAAATACGATATTCTTATTATTGGGGATGTGCATATCCCCATTGAGGTAACATAGTGTTATTCAAAATTTCTCCGGTTCCATGTTATTCGGAATGAGTTTGTTAACAAGACTTGATCAACCTTGTTAGTGGATTCCTTTTGATGAGCATGAGATGGATGAAACTAGAAGGCACAACCTTCTGGACCCTCTCTCTACTTTCTGTTATTTAGTTGAAATAAAGTAAAAATAGTATTTTTTCTGTCTGTTTTCTGATTTATCCGTGCAATATAAAAATACCCCGAAAATAAAAGTTCTCCAAATTCCCTGAAAATGGAATATGATTTTTTCTGGAATATTTGAGAATATCTGGCACTGAGAACACAGCAGGAGGGGCAAGCACCTGGCCACGAGGGTGGAGGGCCGATAACCCACAAGTATAGGGGATCAATTGTAGCCTCTTTCGATAAGTAAGAGTGTCGAACCCAACGAGGAGCTAAAGGTAGAACAAATATTCCCTCAAGTTCTATCGACCACCGATACAACTCTACGCACGCTTGACGTTCGCTTTACCTAGAACAAGTATGAAACTAGAAGTACTTTGTAGGTGTTGTTGGATAGGCTTGCAAGAAAATAAAGAACACGTAAATAAATAGTAGGGGTTGTTTAAGTAAAGACACAATAAAGTAAATATAGCGAGTGTGGAAAAGTGGTGGTAGGAGTTGCGAAATTGTCCCTAAGCAATTGACTACTTTACTAGACCGATAGCAAGTTTCATGTGGGAGAGGCCACTGCTAGCATGTCATCCCTTACTTGGAATTCTATGCACTTATGATTGGAACTATTAGCAAGCATCCGCAACTACTAACGTTCATTAAGGTAAAACCCAACCATAGCATTAAGTTATATTGGTCCCCCTTCAACCCCGTATGCATCAATTTCTATGCTAGGCTGAAGCTTCTGTCACCCTTGCCCTCCAATACATAGTCCTATCAACATACAACTAACCCTATGGTGTGATCCACGCGTGCGCTCATATGATGGGCACCAAAGGTCAGCAACATAACCACAAGCAAATTAAATCAATCATAGCAATTCATCAACCGCCGATAGGACAACGAAAATCTACTCAGACATCATAGGATGGCAACACATCATTGGATAATAATATGAAGCATAAAGCACCATGTTCAAGTAGAGGGTACACCGGGTTGCGGGAGAGTGGACCGCTGTAGATAGAGGGGGGAAGGTGATGGAGATGTTGGTGAAGATGGCGGAGGTGTTGGTGAAGATCGCGGTGATGATGATGGCCCCCGGCGGCGTTCCGGCGCCACCGGAAACGAGGGGGAGAGAGCCTCCCTCCTCCTTCTTCTTCCTTGACCTTCTCCCTAGATGGGAGAAGGGTTTCCCCTCTGGTCCATGGCCTCCATGGCGTGGGAGGGGCGAGAGCCCCTCCGAGATTGGATCTATCTCTCTGTCTCTCTCTGTCTCTGCGTTCTCAGATCTGGCCTTTCACCGTTTCTTTTATAACCGGAGATCCGTAACTCCGATTGGGGTGAATCTTTCGCCCAGATCTTTCTCATAAAATTAGCTTTCTTGCGGCAAAAGAAGAGCGTCAACCGCCTTAAGGGGTGCCCACGAGACGAGGGTCCAGGGCGCGCCTGCCCCCTGGGGCGCGCCCCCTGCCTCGTGGCCCCCTCGGGCACCGGCTCGTGCTGATTTTACTTCCCAAAAATCATAAATATTCCAAAATAATTCTCCGTCCGTTTTTACCCCGTTTGGACTC
This sequence comes from Aegilops tauschii subsp. strangulata, assembly GCF_002575655.3. Lineage (NCBI taxonomy): Eukaryota > Viridiplantae > Streptophyta > Magnoliopsida > Poales > Poaceae > Aegilops > Aegilops tauschii. Next base: position 495,849,261 of record NC_053036.3, read on the forward strand.
CGTTTGATATTGGGTTTCTACGAAACATAAAACATGCAACAAACAGGAACTGGCACTGGGCACTGGATGTTTGTCCCAAAAATAATATAAAAAGTTGCCAAAAGTATATGAAAGTTGAATAATATTGGCATGGAACAATAAAAAATTATAGATACGACGGAGACGTATCAAGGGCGCGCCCTACCCCCTGCCTCATGGGCCCATGGTGGCTCCCCTCCACTTATTCCTGCACCCACACACTTATTCTTCCTCCCAAAAAAATCACCATCCAGCTCAAGCACGAGTTCTAGCTCATTTTGCTGCGATTTTCGATCTCCTTGCTCAAAGCACCTCTCACAAAACTGCTTGGGGGGATTGTTCCTTGGTATGTGACTCCTCCATTGGTCCAATTAGTTTTTGTTCTAGTGCTCTATTCATTGCAAATTTGTGCTGCCTAGGTGACCATGTTCTTGAGCTTGCATGTCAAATTTATATGGTTCCAAGTAGTTCTAATGCATGATATAGTCTTTAGGCACTTGTAGGAGTAGTTGCTATCAATTTTATTGAGCTTGGTTCACTTTTATTTGAAGTTACTAAAAATTTCAGAAATTTTTCAGAGGAAGAAAATATGCTTAGGAAAATGTACCAAGGTGGTTCTTCAAGGAAGCAAGGACCCATGCTTGCAATGCGTGATGCTGACGATGAGCCACCAAGGGACGCTCCAGTGCGGCCCTGTGAATGGCCTTCAGAAAATTTTATGGATCGAGCGGGAATCAAGGAAGAATTTAACGCATATTTGCGTAACGCTGATCTTGTGAGCTTTGAGGCAGAAAAATGCCGCCAATACCACTATCTCACTAGTTCCTTTGTGAGGAGGTTTGAATTTTCATCTTCACGTAATTCTCCAAGTGTCCTGTTTGATCTTTATGAAAAATCTTATACGATGGACTTAGAGGATTTTACCACTGCTTGCAAACTTCCGCAATGGGGTAGTGCTAGTGAACCCCACAAATCTGAATTTAGAAATTTTCTTGCTAGTATAACTGTGGGGGAATCTAGAGATATAGCACAAGCTACCATAGGGAGCATTCATTTTCCTGCTATACATTATTTTGCTCTCTTCATAGGTAGGTGCATAAATGGTAAAGATGAAGCATGTCATATGTGTGTCCCTGACCTCAGTATTCTTAGGAGTGCTGTGTTAGGAGACAAATCTTATAATTTGGGAGCCATTGTTGCACGTAGGTTGCATAATAATAGATTTAATGGAGATTTCTTCGGTGGAATTTATGCAACCCACTTAGCTGATTTTCTTGGTGTAACCATGCGTAATGATGATATTGAATTGCCTCCTGCTTACCTAGACTTTAATGCTATGGTTCACCACCAGTTTGTTGAGAGGAATGAATCACCTCTCCAGTATCGCTTAATCTTTGACAGACGCCGTGCTGTCCATATTACTCTCCCTGCTCCTGCCTTCTTTGATTATCAGGAAAAAGGAAGATATGTTATTACCAGAGAGGAGGCAGATGAGTACGAGAGGAGGGCGGAGGCCGCTCGTCGCCACGCTGCAGCTCAGGAGGCGATAGCCGCTGCATCTCAGTACGACCCCGGCTACAACTATGGATATCCGCCAGGCTATCCGTGGCAATAAACCAACTTAGGCCAAAAGCCTAAGCTTGGGGGAGTACGTATTTCCCACCGACATTACATTTATGCTCACACACACTCATTGCTAGATGTCGGTGCTCATACTCTTTCATTGTAATATCCATGCTAGTTTATTTTCTTTTTCTTGCTTTCTTCTCGTGTGTTTGATAAACCTTAAGAAAAACCAAAAAATTAGTAGTAGCTTTTATCTAGTTTACTTTTCTTGCTGTAGTAGTAATAATTAAAAAGAAAACCCAAAAATATTTCCCATTCTTCTTTTGCTTGTTGGGAGCTTTCCCGTGTAAATAGTTTTATTTCTTTTCTTTTCTTTGGGGGTCGATAGGAGAAGACCATAATTAAATTGTTGTAGTGGCTCTCATATGCATTATTGTTGATTTAACCAAGAGCCCATATTGCCTTGTCTTCTCCTGTTTATTGAATGCTCGCAGATTCCAGCTTAGTCCCATGCACGTGCACTCTTATTATTATTCACATCGTTCGGTCGTGCAAGTGAAAGGCAATTATGACGATATATGATGGACTGACTGAGATGAGAAAAGCTGGTATGAACTCGACCTCTCTTGTTTTTGTAAATATGATTAGTTCATTGTTCCTGATTCAGCCTATTATGAATAAACGTGTTTGCAATGACAATTAGAGATCATAGTTGCTTGTGCCATGCTTGATTAGCTATGAGTTATAATGGTTTACCTTGCGTGCCAACATGCTATTAAAATGGTTGTGATGTGGTATAGTGGAGTGGTATCCTCCTTTGAATGATTTAAGTGACTCGACTTGGCACATGTTCACGCATGTAGTTGAAACAAATCAACATAGCTTCACAATATTTATGTTCATGGTGGATTATATCCTACTCATGCTCGTACTCAATGTTTATTAATTTTAATGCATGTTCATGACTGTTGTTGCTCTCTAGTTGGTCGCTTCCCAGTCTTTTGCTAGCCTTCACTTGTACTAAGCGGAAATACTGCTTGTGCATCCAATTCCTTAAACCCCAAAGTTATTCCATATGAGTCCACTATACCTTCCTATATGCGGTATCTACCTGCCGTTCCAAGTAAATTTGTATGTGCCAAACTCCAAACCTTCAAATGAAATTCTGTTTTGTATGCTCGAATAGCTCATGTATCAACTAGGGCTGTTCGTATCTTCCATGCTAGGCGGGTTATTCTCAAGAGGAGTGGACTCCGCTCCTCATTCACGAGAAAATGGCTGGTCACCGGGATGCCCAGTCCCATGCTTTATGCAAACTAAATCAGAATAATTGCAAAAAAAACTCCCCCTGGGACTGTTGCTAGTTGGAGGCACTCGTTGTTTCGAGCAAGCCATGGATTGATGCTTGTTGGTGGAGGGGGAGTATAAACTTTACCATTCTGTTTGGGAACCGCCTATAATGTGTGTAGCATGGAAGATATCGCCATCTCTTGGTTGTTATGTTGACAATGAAAGTATGCCGCTCAAAATATTATTTATCTCTATTTCAAAACCGAGCTCTGGCACCTCTACAAATCCCTGCTTCCCTCTGCGAAGGGCCTATCTATTTACTTTTATGTTGAGTCATCAGCCTCTTATTAAAAAGCACTAGCTGGAGAGCGCTGCTGTCATTTGCATCCATCATTATTAATTTATATTGCGTATGACTATGATTGGATCTCTTTTACCATGAATTACAATGTCTAGTCAGTCCTGGATCTTTAAAGGTGCTCTGCATTTATGTTTTGCGGTCTTAGAATGGGCTCGCGAGATACCATCTTATTATATCATATCATGATTGTTTTGAGAAAGTGTTGTCATCTGAGATTTATTATTATCGCTAGTTGATTATGCCATTGATATGAGTAAACATGAGACTTAAGAGTTATTGTGAATGTGGTTAGTCATAATCTTTGCTGAAAACTTGAATGCTGGCTTTACATATTTACAACAACAAGAGCAAACAAAGTTTGTAAAAGTTTTTCTTTATCACTTTCAGTTTATCACCTGAATTGCTTGAGGACAAGCAAAGGTTTAAGCTTGGGGGAGTTGATACGTCTCCGTCGTATCTACTTTTCCAAACACTTTTGCCCTTGTTTTGGACTCTAACTTGCATGATTTGAATGGAACTAACCCGGACTGACGCTGTTTTCAGCAGACTTTCATGGTGTTATTTATGCGCAGAAACAAAAGTTCTCGGAATGACCTGAAACTCCACGGAACATCTTTTTGGAAAATATTAAAAATACTGGAAGAAAAATCCACGTCACGGGCCCACACCCTGTCCACGAGGGTGGGGGGCGCGCCTGCCCCCCTGGGCGCGCCCCCTACCTTGTGGGCCCCCTGACGCTCCACCGACCTCAACTCCTACTCCATATATTCACTTTTGGGGAGAAAAAAATCAGGGAGAAGGATTCATCGCATTTTACGATACGGAGCCGCCGCCAAGCCCTAAAACCTCTCGGGAGGGCTGATCTGGAGTCCATTCGGGGCTCCGAAGAGGGGAATCCGTCGCCGTTGTCATCATCAACCATCCTCCATCACCAATTTCACGATGCTCACCGCCGTGCGTGAGTAATTCCATCGTAGGCTTGCTGGACGGTGATGGGTTGGATGAGATCTATCATGTAATCGAGTTAGTTTTGTTAGGGTTTGATCCCTATTATCCACTATGTTCTGAGATTGATGTTGCTATGACTTTGCTATGCTTAATGCTTGTCACTAGGGCCCGAGTGCCATGATTTCAGATCTGAACCTATTATGTTTTCATGAATATATGTGAGTTCTTGATCCTATCTTGCAAGTCTATAGTCACCTACTATGTGTTATGATCCGGCAACCCCGAAGTGACAATAATCAGGACCACTCCCGGTGACCATAGTTTGAGGAGTTCATGTATTCACTATGTGTTAATGCTTTGGTCCGGTACGCTATTAAAAGGATGCCTTAATATCCCTTAGTTTCCATTAGGACCCCGCTGCCACGGGAGGGTAGGACAAAAGATGTCATGCAAGTTCTTTTCCATAAGCACGTATGACTGTATTCGGAATACATGCCCACATTACATTGATGAATTGGAGCTAGTTCTGTGTCACTCTATGTTATGACTGTTACATGATGAACTGCATCCGGCATAATTCTCCATCACCGATCCAATGCCTACGAGCTTTTCACATATTGTTCTTCGCTTATTTACTTTTTTGTTGCTACTGTTACAAGCACTACAAAACACCAAAAATATTACTTTTGTTACCGTTACCACTACTATCATATTACTTTGCTACTAAATACTTTGCTGCAGATACTAAGTTATCCAGGTGTGGTTGAATTGACAATTCAACTGCTAATACTTGAGAATATTCTTTGGCTCCCCTTGTGCCGAATCTATAAATTTGGGTTGAATACCCTACCCTCGAAAACTGTTGCGATCCCCTATACTTGTGGGTTATCAGGGACCCACCTGTCGGCGAGAGGAAGGCATGGCCCCGCTGGCCATGTCGGATAAGTGGACGCGCCCGCCCGCAAAAGCCATTTCCCTACTCTGGAAACGTATTCCTCGTGAATACGCTTTCCAAGTCAGAAAACGTATTCCCTGGGCACTTCGGCTCAAAATGCGTTTCCCTGTGCGGAAAAGGTATTCAGCCCAAAGGCACGTTCAGTTTTTTCTCCAGGGGCCTGTTTGCTGAAAAACTTTCATTGATAGGTCCCTGAACTTCAACCCTGCGTATCTCGACAACCGTAACTCCGATTGAGGTGAAACCAATGCTCACGTCTTCGTCTCGTCGAACTCTTTCCGTTGGTATCATTTTCATTATGTTTTGACACAAAGAAAATGACCACTTTGCCCTTTCCCGTAAACAGCCCCCTCCAAGAGAGAACTGTTTCCGACAAATCTTTTCGCGATCGTTCCGCACTTTTTTCGGAGTAATCCTCGACCCCAGTCAAGCCAACCTCTTATCATGAGCCCCGAACTTGCATGCTGACTTTGCTGGTACCTCGTGTGTGTGCTTAGTTGCAGTAGTTTTTGTCTGTTTCGTTTGCCGTTATTTCGGTTGTGATATATGTTAGTACTGCTTGCTTACCTCTCATGATAGCTTTTGCCATGCTAGTTATATTGTTGTTGATAATATCATGCCTCTGTCTAGTTTAGATCATGCCAGTAGTCTTGATGTTATGATGATTTTGCTGCACCGTCAATAAACTAGTATCTAGTATTGTTATGTTTCATATGCTATAACTGTTCACTAGAGTAGCGTGATATTTGTTAATGCATTTGTTTGCTGCATGTTCATTGTTGCATTCTTGTTTAATATGCTCATAATGTTGATGATGGTGGAGAAGTTAATAATATGACTTAATAACTAACCTCCTCCGCCATCACTGTGGGATATCATAATGCCACCAAATCGAGCTTTCTCCAGTGCAACCACATTTACCTTGTGGGGAAGGTCCTAGCTGGGTCTATTTTCATGCCTCTCGCCGGTGCCTCCCGAGAGGGAAGGTTATGGGTGTGCTTACCCTGACCAGGTAGGCGGACATAAGCCTTGTGTGCCCGGGTTTGGTTTTGAGCTCATGTCCCCGTTTGGGACCGTTTTGCCACGACGGTGGCCGTTGGTACCTTTGGTAGGTACGGGGCCACCCAGGACTGAACCCTTGAGGGGTGTTGGTCGGAGTGGCCGGGAGAGTGTCATGGTAGTAGATCGGTTTTGTCGGAACGCTTTGGTCCGTGACACGTCTCCAACGTATCTATAATTTTTGATTGTTCCATGCTATATTATATTGTGTTTTGGACATTATTGGGCTTTATTATACACTTTTATATTATTTTTGGGACTAACCTATTAACCGGAGGCCCAGCCCAGAATTGCTGTTTTTGCCTATTTCAGAGTTTCACAGAAAAAGAATATCAAACGGAGTCCAAACGGAATGAAACCTTCGGGAACGTGATTTTCGGAACGAACGTGATCCAGAGGACTTGGATCCTACGTCAAGAAAGCAATCAGGAAGGCACGAGGTAGGGGGGCGCGCCCTCCACCCTCGTGGGGCCCATGTTGCTCCACCGACGTACTTCTTCCTCCTATATATACCTACATACCCCCAAACTACCAGATACGGAGCCAAAAACCTAATTCCACCGCTGCAACCTTCTGTACCCGTGAGATCCCATCTTGGGGCCTGTTCCGGAGCTCCGCCGGAGCGGGCATCGATCACGGAGGGCTTCTACATCAACACCATAGCCTCTCCGATGATGTGTGAGTAGTTTACTTCAGACCTTCGGGTCTATAGTTATTAGCTAGATGGCTTCTTCTCTCTTTTTGGATCTCAATACAATGTTCTCCCCCTCTCTCGTGGAGATCTATTCGATGTAATCTTCATTTGCGGTGTGTTTGTTGAGACCGATGAATTGTGGGTTTATGATCAAGTTTATCTATGAACAATATTTGAATCTCCTCTGAATTCTTTTATGTATGATTGGTTATCTTTGCAAGTCTCTTCGAATTATCAGTTTGGTTTGGCCTACTAGATTGATCTTTCTTGCAAAGGGAGAAGTGCTTAGCTTTGGGTTCAATCTTGCGGTGTCCTTTCCCAGTGACAGTAGGGGCAGCAAGGCACGTATTGTATTGTTTCCATCGAGGATAACAAGATGGGGTTTATATCATATTGCATGAGTTTATCCCTCTACATCATGTCATATTGCTTAAAGCGTTACTCTGTTCTTATGAACTTAATACTCTAGATGCATGCTGGATAGCGGTCGATGTGTGGAGTAATAGTAGTAGATGCAGGCAGGAGTCGGTCTACTTGTCTCGGACGTGATGCCTATATACATGATCATACCTAGATATTCTCATAACTATGCTCAATTCTGTCAATTGCTCAACAGTAATTTGTTCACCCACCGTAATACTTATGCTCTTGAGAGAAGCCACTAGTGAAACCTATGGCCCCCGGGTCTATTTTCCATCATATTAATCTCCCTACAACAAGTTGTTTCTAGCGCCGTTTTTATTTTGTTTTATTTTCTTTGCATCTTTATCATAAAAATACCAAAAATATTATCTTATCATATCTATCAGATCTCACTCTCGTAAGTGACCGTGAAGGGATTGACAACCCCTTTATTGCGTTGGTTGCGAGGATTTATTTGTTTGTGTAGGTGCGAGGGACTCGTGCGTGGCCTCCTACTAGATTGATACCTTGGTTCTCAAAAACTGAGGGAAATACTTACGCTACTTTGCTGCATCACCCTTTCCTCTTCAAGGGAAAACCAACGCAGTGCTCAAGAGGTAGCAAGAAGGATTTCTGGCGCCGTTGCCGGGGAGTCTATGCAAAAGTCAACATACCAAGTACCCATCACAAACCCTTATCTCCCGCATTACATTATTTGCCATTTGCCTCTCGTTTTCCTCTCCCCCACTCCACCCTTGCCGTTTTATTCGCCCGCTCATTTCCGTTCGCCTTTTTCGCTCGCTTCTTGTTTGCTCGTGTGTTGGATTGCTTGTTTGTCACGATGGCTCAAGATAATACTAAATTGTGTGACTTCAGCAATACCAACAACAATGATTTTCTTAGCACTCCTATTGCTCCTCTTACCGATATTGAATCTTGTGAAATCAATGTTGCTTTGTTGAATCTTGTCATGAAAGATCAATTCGTCGGCCTTCCTAGTGAAGATGCCGCTACCCATCTAAATAGCTTCTTTGATTTGTGTGATATGCAAAAGAAGAAAGATGTGGATAATGATATTGTTAAACTGAAGCTATTTCCCTTTTCGCTTAGAGATCGTGCTAAAGCTTGGTTTCATCTTTGCCTAAAAATAGTATTGATTCTTGGAATAAGTGCAAAGATGCTTTTATCTCTAAATATTTTCCTCCCGCTAAGATCATCCCTCTTAGAAACGATATTATGAATTTTAAGCAACTTGATCATGAACATGTTGCACAAGCTTGGGAGAGGATGAAATTAATCATACGTAATTGTCCTACACATGGTTTGAATTTATGGATGATCATACAAAATCTTTATGCCGGGATGAATTTTGCTTCTAGAAATCTTTTAGATTCGGCCGCGGGAGGCACTTTTATGGAAATCACTTTAGGAGAAGCCACTAAACTCCTAGATAATATTATGGTTAATTATTCTCAATGGCACACTGAAAGATCTACTTGTAAAAAAGTGCATGCGATAGAAGAAATTAATGTTTTGAGTGGAAAGATGGAAGAACTTATGAATCTATTTGCTAATAAGAGTGTTTCTTCTGATCCTAATGATATGCCTTTGTCTACTTTGATTGAGAATAATAAGGAATCTATGGATGTGAATTTTGTTGGTAGGAATAATTTTGGTAACAACGCGTATAGAGGAAACTTTAATCCTAGGCCTTATCCTAGTAATTCCTCTAATAATTATGCTCAATTCTCTCAATTGCTCAACAGTAATTTGTTCACCCACCGTAATACTTATGCTCTTGAGAGAAGCCACTAGTGAAACCTATGGCCCCCGGGTCTATTTTCCATCATATTAATCTCCCTACAACAAGTTATTTCTAGTGCCATTTTTATTTTGTTTTCTTTACTTTGCATCTTTATCATAAAAATACCAAAATATTATTTTATCATATCTATCAGATCTCACTCTCGTAAGTGACCGTGAAGGGATTGACAACCCCTTTATTGCGTTGGTTGCGAGGATTTATTTGTTTGTGTAGGTGCGAGGGACTCGTGCGTGGCCTCCTACTGGATTGATACCTTGGTTCTAAAAAACTGAGGGAAATACTTACGCTACTTTGCTGCATCACCCTTTCCTCTTCAAGGGAAAACCAACGCAGTGCTCAAGAGGTAGCAGTCCGCACGTATGGGAGTGCGAGACCAGGGTTCCGTAGTGTGGGTAAAGTGCGCTACCTCTACAGAGTGTATTCAATCTATCGATAGCCGCGTCCTCGGTCATGGGCACAGGTTCGTAGAAGGTCACACTATCGGGTCTCGGTCGAAATGGAGGATAAATCAGCTAATAAATTATGTGATAACTAAGATGTGATAACTAATGTGATGGCTTGGACTATGAAATAATTGTGAGAAGTCATGATGATGTGTTGATATGACCCCGAGATGAGGTCTCGGTAAGTCATGATTGTGCTCCGAGGAGCCGTGGCAGAGTAAGTGATTGTTGCATAAGGTTATTACAACATGTCTTCACGGGAGGTAACTGGTAGTTTATTTTCAGCATAGTTTCATGATGCCATGCCATGTTTTGATATGCTATGCTTTGCTGTTGTTATGTTAGAAGTAAGTTTGATATGCCATGATAGTTGATGCTATGATGTTGTTCATGCCTAGTTTGATTTATGATTCTAGGTAATATCATGCCATGCTTAGAAGTTGTGTTGATGTAGACTGTTGCATATGCTTGGTTCTTGCTTTGTCTTCTGTTTGTTTGGATGCTATGTATTTGGTTGTCTTGCAAGTACATTCAATGTACTGACCTGGCGTGTCATGCCAGTTTTGTAGGTCGTTCGCTTGTTCCGTCGTGCTAGGTCGTAATCTTGCCAGTCCTGTGCGTTATGGAGCCCAGCCTTAGTGAGACGCTGCCAAACCAAGACTTCCGCCATTTATATGGACTTCCGCTGCCATGTAAATAGCCTTAGGGCTATGCCAGAAAATTGTATTCATCAATGATGTAATCTTATACACATGTATTTGATGAATATTATTGTACCTGGAATGCTGTATCATGGACCTGTCGTGCGTCAGGCGTAATCCTGGGCTGACGTGCGAAGGCCCCCTGCTCCATGCGGATCGGGGTGCCACATATTCCAACTCCGAGATGCTTGCACCAGTCCATAGATGGATCGCTGGAGCTTGCACACTTTGTTAGCACCTTTAGGATAGACAAAACCTTCTTGTTGCATCATATACAACTTCTTCTTTAAGAGATCCATTAAGGAATGTAGTTTTGACATCCATTTGCCAGTTTTCATAAAATGTGACAACTGCTAACATGATTCGGACAGACTTAAGCATCGCTACGAGTGAGAAAATCTCATCGTAGTCAACACCTTGAACTTGCCGAAAACCTTTTTGCGACAATTCGAGCTTTGTAGATAGTAACACTACCATCAGCGTCCGTCTTCCTCTTGAAGATCCATTTGTTCTCAATGGCTTGCCGATCATTGGGCAAGTCAATCAAAGTCCATACTTTGTTCTCATACATGGATCCCATCTCAGATTTCATGGCCTCAAGCCATTTCGCAGAATCTGGGCTCATCATCGCTTCCTCATAGTTCATAGTTTCATCATGGTCTAGTAACATGACTTCTAGAACAGGATTACCATACCACTCTGGTGCGGATCTTACTCTGGTTGACCTACGAGGTTCGGTAGTAACTTAATCAAAAGCTTCATGATCATTATCATTAGCTTCCTCACTAATTGGTATAGGAATCACTGGAACTAATTTCTGTGATGAACTACTTTCCAATAAGGGAGTAGGTACAATTACCTCATCAAGTTCTACATTCCTCCCACTCACTTCTTTCGAGAGACACTCCTTCTCTAGAAAGGATCCATTCTAAGCAACGAATATCTTGCTTTCGGATCTGTGATAGAAGGTGTACCCAACAGTCTCCTTTGGGTATCCTATGAAGACGCATTTGTCCGATTTGGGTTCAAGCTTATCAGGTTGAAGCTTTTTCACATAAGCATCGCAGCCCCAAACTTTAAGAAATGACAACTTGGGTTTCTTGCCAAACCACAGTTCATATGGTGTCATCTCAACGGATTTAGATGGTGCCCTATTTAACGTGAATGCAGCTGTCTCTAATGCATAACCCCAAAACGATAGTGATAAATCGGTAAGAGACATCATAGATCGCACCATATCTAATAAAGTACGGTTATGACGTTCGGACACACCATTACGCTGTGGTGTTCCAGGTGGCGTGAGTTGCGAAACTATTCCACTTTGTTTCAAATGAAGACCAAACTCGTAACTCAAATATTCGTCTCTGCGATCAGATCGTAGAAACTTTATTTTCTTGTTACGATGATTTTCTGCTTCACTCTGAAATTCTTTGAACTCTTCAAATGTTTCAGACTTATGTTTCATCAAGTAGATATACCCATATTTGCTTAGATCATCTGTGAATGTTAGAAAATAACGATACCCACCGCGAGCCTGAACACTCATCGGACCGCATACATCAGTATGCATTATTTCCAATATGTTAGTTGCTCGCTCCATTGTTCCGGAGAATGGATTCTTAGTCATCTTGCGCATGAGGCATGGTTCGCAAGCATCAAGTGATTCCAAAAGTCCATCAGCATGGAGTTTCTTCATGCGCTTTAGACCAATATGACCTAAACGGCAGTGCCACAAATATGTTGCACTATCATTATCAACTTTGCATCTTTTGGCATCAATATTATGAATATGTGTATTACTACGATCGAGATTCAATAAACCATTCACCTTGGGTGTATGACCACATAAGGTTTTATTCATGTAAACAGAATAACAATTATTCTTTGATTTAAATGAATAACCGTATTGCAGTAAAAACGTGATCCAATCATATTATGCTCAACGCAAACACCAAACAACATTTATTTTAGGTTCAACACTAACCCGAAGGTAAAGGGAGTGTGCGATGGTGATCTTATCAACCTTGGAATCACTTCCAACTCACAGCATCACCTCGCCCTTAACTAGTCTCTGTTTATTTTACAACTCCCGTTTCGAGTTACTACTCTTAGTTGTTGGGGAACATAGTAATTTCAAAAAATTTCCTACGCACACGCAAGATCATGGTGATGCATAGCAACGAGAGGGGAGAGTGTTGTCCACGTACCCTCATAGACCGACAGCGGAAGCGTTATCACAACGCGGTTGATATAGTCGTACGTCTTCACGATCCGACCGATCAAGTACCGAACGCACGGCACCTACGAGTTCAGCACACGTTCAGCTTGATGACGTCCCTCGAACTCCGATCCAGCCGAGTGTTGAGGGAGAGTTTCGTCAGCACGACGGCGTGGTGACGATGATGATGTTCCACCGACGCAGGGCTTCGCCTAAGCTCCGCAATGGTATTATCGAGGTGTAATATGGTGGAGGGGGGCACCGCACACGGCTAAAATATCGTATATCAAGTGTGTCCATGGGGTGCCCCCTGCCCCCGTATATAAAGGAGCAAGGGGGAGGCCGCCGGCCTAGGGAGGAGAGGCGCGCTAGAAGGGGGAGTCCTACTCCCACCGGGAGTAGGACTCCTCCTTTCCTTGTTGGAATAGGAGAAGGGAAGGGAGAAGGAGAAAGAAGGAAGGGGGCGCCCCCCTTCCCTAGTCCAATTCAGACCAGATCATGGGGAGGGGCGCGGCCACCTTTTGAGGCCTTTCTCTCCTTTCCCGTATGGCCCATTAAGGACCAATACGAATTCCCGTAACTCTCCGGTACTCCGAAAAATACCCGAATCACTCGGAACCTTTCCGAAGTCCGAATATAGTCGTCCAATATATCATTTTTTACGTCTCGGCCATTTCGAGACTCCTCGTCATGTCCCCGATCTCATCCAGGACTCCGAACTCCTTCGGTACATCAAAACTCAATAAAACTGTCATCGTAACGTTAAGCGTGCGGACCCTACGGGTTCGAGAACTATGTAGACATGACCGAGACACGTCTCCGGTCAATAACCAATAGCGGGACCTGGATGCCCATATTGGCTCCCACATATTCTACGAAGATCTTTATCGGTCAGATCGCATAACAACATACGTTGTTCCCTTTGTCATTGGTATGTTACTTGCCCGAGTTTCGATCGTCGGTATCTCGATACCTAGTTCAATCTCGTTACCGGCAAGTCTCTTTACTCATTCCGTAATACATCATCCCGCAACTAACTCATTAGTCACAATGCTTGCAAGGCTTATAGTGATGTGCATTACCGAGTGGGCCCAGAGATACCTCTCCGACAATCGGAGTGACAAATCCTAATCTCGAAATACGCCAACCCAACAAGTACCTTTGGAGACACCTGTAGAGCACCTTTATAATCACCCATTTACGTTGTGACGTTTGGTAGCACACAAAGTGTTCCTCCGGTAAACGGGAGTTGCATAATCTCATAGTCATAGGAACATGTATAAGTCATGAGAAAGCAATAGCAACATACTAAACGATCGGGTGCTAAGCTAACGGAATGGGTCAAGTCAATCACGTCATTCTCCCAATGAGGTGATCCCGTTAATCAAATGACAACTCATGTCTATGGCTAGGAAACATAACCATCTTTGATTAACGAGCTAGTCAAGTAGAGGCATACTAGTGACACTCTGTTTGTCTATGTATTCACACATGTATTTTGTTTCCGGTTAATACAATTCTAGCATGAATAATAAACATTTATCATGATATAAGGAAATATATAATACTTTATTATTGCCTCTAGGGCATATTTCCTTTAGTCTCCCACTTGCACTAGAGTCAATAATCTAGTTCACATCGCCATGTGATTTAATATCAATAGTTCACATCACCATGTGATTAACACCCATAGTTCACATCTCTATGTGACCAACACTCAAAGGGTTTACTAGAGTCAATAATCTAGTTCACATCGCTATGTGATTAACACCCAAAGAGTACTAAGGTGTGATCATGTTTTGATTGTGAGATAATTTTAGTCAACGGGTCTGTCACATTCAGATCCGTAAGTATTTTGCAGATTTCTATGTTTACAATGCTCTGCACGGAGCTACTCTTAGCTAATTGCTCCCACTTTCAATATGTATCTAGACCGAGACTTAGAGTCATCTAGATTAGTGTCAAAACTTGCATCGGCGTAACCCTTTACGACGAACCTTTTGTCACTTCCATAATCGAGAAACATATCCTTATTCCACTAAGGATAATTTTGACCGCTGTCCAGTGATCTACTCCTAGATCACTATTGTACTCCCTTGCCAAAATCAGTGTAGGGTATACAATAGATCTGGTACACAGCATGGCATACTTTATAGAACCTATGGCCAAGGCATAGGGAATGACTTTCATTCTCTTTCTATCTTCTGCCGTGGTCGGGCTTTGAGTCTTACTCAATTTCACACCTTGTAACACAGGCAAGAACTCTTTCTTTGACTGTTCTAGTTTGAACTACTTCAAAATCTTGTTTAAGGTATGTACTCATTGAAAAAACTTATCAAGCATCTTCATCTATCTCTATAGATCTTGATGCTCAATATGTAAGCAGCTTCACCGAGGTCTTTCTTTGAAAAAAAACTCCTTTCAAACACTCCTTTATGCTTTGCAGAATAATTCTACATTATTTCCGATCAACAATATGTCATTCACATATACTTATCAGAAATGTTGTAGTGCTCCCACTCACTTTCTTGTAAATACAGGCTTCACCGCAAGTCTGTATAAAACTATATCCTTTGATCAACTTATGAAAGCGTATATTCCAACTCCGAGATACTTGCACCAGTCCATAGATGGATCGCTGGAGCTTGCATATTTTGTTAGCACCTTTAGGATTGACAAAACCTTCTGATTGCATCATATACAACTCTTCTTTAATAAATCCATTAAGGAATGCAGTTTTGTTTATCCATTTGCCATATTTCATAAAATGCGGCAATTGCTAACATGATTCAGACAGACTTAAGCATAGACACGAGTGAGAAACTCTCATCGTAGTCAACACCTTGAACTTGTCGAAAAACCTTTTTGCGACAATTCTAGCTTTGTAGATAGTAACACTACTATCAGCGTCCGTCTTCCTCTTGACTATCCATTTATTCTCAATTGCTTGCCGATCATCGGGCAAGTCAACCAAAGTCCACACTTTGTTCTCATACATGGATCTCATCTCAGATTTCATGGCCTCAAGCCATTTTGCGGAATCTGGGCTCACCATCGCTTCTTCATAGTTCGTAGGTTCGTCATGGTCTAGTAACATAACCTCCAGAACATGATTACCGTACCACTCTGGTGCGGATCTTACTCTGGTTTACCTACGAGGTTTGGTAGTAACTTGATCTGAAGTTACATGATCATCATCATTAACTTCCTCACTAATTGGTATAGGCGTCACAGAAACTGGTTTCTGCGATGAACTACTTTCCAATAAGGGAGCAGGTACAATTACCTCATCAAGTTCTACTTTCCTCCCACTCACTTCTTTCGAGAGAAACTCCTTCTCTAGAAAGGATCCATTCTTAGCAACGAATATCTTGCCTTCGGATCTGTGATAGAAGGTGTACCCAATTGTCTCCTTTGGGTATCCTATGAAGACACATTTCTCCGATTTGGGTTTGAGCTTGTCAGGATGAAACCTTTTCACATAAGCATCGCAACCCCAAACTTTAAGAAACAACAACTTTGGTTTCTTGCCAAACCACAGTTCATAAGATGTCGTCTCAACGGATTTAGATGGTACCCTATTTAACGTGAATGCAGCTATCTCTAATGCATAACCCCAAAACGATAGTGGTAGATCGGTAAGAGACATCATATATCGCACCATATCTAATAAAGTACGGTTACGATGTTCGGACACACCATTACACTGTGGTGTTCCAAGTGGCGTGAGTAGTGAAACTATTTCACATTGTTTTTACTGAAGGCCAAACTCGTAACTCAAATACTCTTCTCCACGATCAGATCGTAGAAACTTTATTTTCTTGTTACGATGATTTTCCACTTCTCTCTGAAATTATATGAACTTTTCAAATGTTTCAGACTTCTGTTTCATTAAGTAGATATACCCATATCTGCTCAAATCATCTGTGAAGGTCAGAAAATAATGATACCTGCTACGAGCCTCAATATTCATCGGACCACATACATCTGTATGTATGATTTCCAACAAATCTGTTGCTCTCTCCATAGTTCCGGAGAATGGCGTTTTAGTCATCTTGCCCATGAGGCACGGATCGCAAGCATCAAGTGATTCATGATCAAGTGATTCCAAAATCCCATCAGTATGGAGTTTTTTCATGCGCTTTACACCAATATGACCTAAACGGAAGTGCCACAAATACGTTGCACTATCATTATTAACTTTGTATCTTTTGGCTTCAATATTATGATTATGTGTATCACTACGATCGAGATCCAACAAACCATTTTCATTGGTGTGTATGACCATAGAAGGTTTTTATTCATGTAAACAGAACAACAATTGTTCTCTAACTTAAATGAATAACCGTTTTGCAATAAACATGATCAAATCATATTCATGCTCAACGCAAACACCAAATAACACTTATTTAGTTTCAACACTAATCCCGAAAGTACAGGGAGTGTGCGATGATGATCATATCAATCTTGGAACTACTTCCAACACACATCGTCACCTCGCCTTTTTACTAGTCTCTGTTTATTCTGCAACTCCTGTTTCGAGTTACTACTCTTAGCAACTGAACCAGTATCAAATACCGAGGGGTTGCTATAAACACTAGTAAAGTACACAACAATAACATGTATATCCAATATACCTTTGTTCACTTTGCCATCCTTCTTATCCACCAAATAGTTGGGGTAGTTCCGCTTCCAGTGACCAGTCCCTTTGCAGTAGAAGCACTTAGTCTCAGGCTTAGGACCAGACTTAGGCTTCTTCACTTGAGCAGCAACTTGCTTGCCATTCTTCTTGAAGTTCCCCTTCTTCCCTTTGCCCTTTTCTTGAAACTAGTGGTCTCGTCAACCCTCAACACTTGATGTTTTTCTTGATTTCTACCTTCGTCGATTTCAGCATCACGAAGAGCTCGGGAATTACTTTCGTCATCCCTTGCATACTGTAGTTCATCACGAAGTTCTACTAACTTGGTGATGGTGACTAGAGAATTCTGTCAATCACTATTTTATCTGGAAGATTAACTCCCACTTGATTCAAGCGATTGTAGTACCCAAACAATATGAGCACATGCTCACTAGTTGAGCGATTCTCCTCCATCTTTTAGCTATAGAACTTGTTGGAGACTTCATATCTCTCAACTCGGGTATTTGCTTGAAATATTAACTTCAACTCCTGGAACATCTCATATGGTCCATGACGTTCAAAACGTCTTTGAAGTCCCGATTCTAAGCCGTTAAGCATGGTGCACTAAACTATCAAGTAGTCATCATATTGAGCTAGCCAAACGTTCATAACGTCTGCATCTGCTCCTGCAATAGGTCTGTCACCTAGCGGTGCATCAAGGACATAATTTTCCTGTGCAGCAATGAGGATAATCCTCAGATCACGGATCCAATCCGCATCTTTGCTACTAACATCTTTCAACATAATTTTTCTCTAGGAACATATCAAAAATAAACACAGGGAAGCAACAACGCGAGCTATTGATCTACAACATAATTTGCAAAA
Source organism: Aegilops tauschii subsp. strangulata (assembly GCF_002575655.3). Classification (NCBI taxonomy): domain Eukaryota; kingdom Viridiplantae; phylum Streptophyta; class Magnoliopsida; order Poales; family Poaceae; genus Aegilops; species Aegilops tauschii. The sequence goes on from NC_053036.3 coordinate 495,867,244, forward strand.
TACTATCAGGACTAAGTTCATGATAAATTCAAGTTCAATTAATCATATTACTTAAGAACTCCCACTTAGATAGACATCCCTCTAATCCTCTAAGTGATCACGTGATCCATATCAACTAAACCATGTCCGATTAACACGTGAGATGGAGTAGTTTCAATGGTGAACATCACTATGTTGATCATATCTACTATATGATTCACGCTCGACCTTTCGGTCCCTGTGTTCCGAGGCCATATCTGTATATGCTAGGCTCGTCAAGTTTAACCTGAGTATTCCGCGTGTGCAACTGTTTTGCACCCGTTGTATTTGAACGTAGAGCCTATCACACCCGATTAACACATGGTGTCTCAGCACGAAGAACTTTCGCAACGGTGCATACTCAGGGAGAACACTTTATCTTGAAATTTTAGTGAGAGATCATCTTATAATGCTACCGTCAATCAAAGCAAGATAAGATGCATAAAGGATTAACATCACATGCAGTCAATATAAGTGATATGATATGGCCATCATTATCTTGTGCTTGTGATCTCCATCTCCGAAGCACCGTGCTTGTGATCTCCATCTCCGAAGCACCGTCATGATCACCATCGTCACCGGCGCGACACCTTGATCTCCATCGTAGTATCGTTGTCGTCTCGCCAACTTATTGCTTTTACGATTATCGCTACCGCTTAGTGATAAAGTAAAACTATTACATGGCGATTGCATTTCGTACAATAAAGCGACAACCATATGGCTCCTGCCAGTTGCCGATAACTCGGTTACAAAACATGATCATCTCATATAACAAATTATATCACATCATGTCTTGACCATATCACATCACAACATGCCCTGCAAAAACAAGTTAGACGTCCTCTACTTTGTTGTTGCAAGTTTTATGTGGCTGCTACGGGCTTAGCAAGAACCGTTCTTACCTACGCATCAAAACCACAATGATAGTTTGTCAAGTTGGTGCTGTTTTAACCTTCGCAAGGACCGGGCGTAGCCACGCTCGGTTCAACTAAAGTGAGAGAGACAGACACCCGCAGGTCACCTTTAAGCAACGAGTGCTCGCAACGGTGAAACCAGTCTCGCGTAAGCGTACGCGTAATGTCGGTCCGGGCCGCTTCATCTCACAATACCGCTGAACCAAAGTATGACATGCTGGTAAGCAGTATGACTTATATCGCCCACAACTCACTTGTGTTCTACTCGTGCATAGCATCAACGCATAAAACCAGGCTCGGATGCCACTGTTGGGCAACGTAGTAATTTCAAAAAAATTCCTACGCACACGCAAGATAATGGTGATGCATATCAATGAGAAGGGAGAGTGTTGTCCACGTACCCTCGTAGACCGACAGCGGAAGCGTTATCACAACGCGGTTGATGTAGTCGTACGTCTTCACGATCCGACCGATCAAGTACCGAATGCACGACACCTCCAAGTTCAGCACACGTTCAGCTCGATGACGTCCCTCGAACTCCGATCCAGCCGAGTGTTGAGGGAGAGTTTCGTCAGCACGACGGCGTGGTGACGATGATGATGTTCCACCGACGCAGGGCTTCGCCTAAGCTCCGCAACGGTATTATCGAGGTGTAATATGGTGGAGAGGGGCACCGCACACGGCTAAAATATCGTATATCAAGTGTGTCCATGGGGTGCCCCCCTGCCCCCGTATATAAAGGAGCAAGGGGGAGGCCGCCGGCCTAGGGAGGAGAGGCGCGCCAGAAGGGGGAGTCCTACTCCCACCGGGAGTAGGACTCCTCCTTTCCATGTTGGAATTGGAGAAGGGAAGGCAGAAGGAGAAAGAAGGAAGGGGGCGCCCCCCTTCCCTAGTCCAATTCGGACCAGATCATGGGGAGGGGCGCGGCCACCTTTTGAGGCCTTTCTCTCCTTTCCCGTATGGCCCATTAAGGCCCAAAACGAATTCCCGTAACTCTCCGGTACTCCGAAAAATACCCGAATCACTCGGAACCTTTCCGAAGTCCAAATATAGTCGTCCAATATATCGATTTTTACGTCTCGGCCATTTCGAGACTCCTCGTCATGTCCCCGATCTCATCCAGGACTCCGAACTCCTTCGGCACATAAAAACTCAATAAAACTGTCATCGTAACGTTAAGCATGCGGGCCCTACGGGTTCGAGAACTATGTAGACATGACCGAGACACCTCTCCGGTGAATAACCAATAGCGGGACCTGGATGCCCATATTGGCTCCCACATATTCTACGAAGATCTTTATCGGTCAGACCGCATAACAACATACGTTGTTTCCTTTGTCATTGGTATGTTACTTGCCCGAGTTTCGATCGTCGGTATCTCGATACCTAGTTCAATCTCGTTACCGGCAAGTCTCTTTACTCATTCCGTAATACATCATCCCGCAACTAACTCATTAGTCACAATGCTTGCAAGGCTTATAGTGATGTGCATTACCGAGTGGGCCCAGAGATACCTCTCCGACAATCGGAGTGACAAATCCTAATCTCGAAATACGCCAACCCAACAAGTACCTTTGGAGACACCTGTAGAGCACCTTTATAATCACCCATTTACGTTGTGACGTTTGGTAGCACACAAAGTGTTCCTCCGGTAAACGGGAGTTGCATAATCTCATAGTCATAGGAACATGTATAAGTCATGAAGAAAGCAATAGCAACATACTAAACGATCGGGTGCTAAGCTAACGGAATGGGTCAAGTCAATCACGTCATTCTCCCAATGAGGTGATCCCGTTAATCAAATGACAACTCATGTCTATGGCTAGGAAACATAACCATCTTTGATTAACGAGCTAGTCAAGTAGAGGCATACTAGTGACACTCTGTTTGTCTATGTATTCACACATGTATTTTGTTTCCGGTTAATACAATTCTAGCATGAATAATAAACATTTATCATGATATAAGGAAATATATAATACTTTATTATTGCCTCTAGGGCATATTTCCTTCATTAGCAACTGAACCAGTAATACTGAGGGGTTTCTATAAACACTAGTAAAGTACACATCAATAACATGTATATCAAATACACCTTTGTTCACTTTGCCATCCTTCTTATCCGCCAAGTATCTAGGGCAGTTCCACTTCCAGTGACCATTTCCTTTGCAGTAGAAGCAGTCAGTTTCAGGCTTGGGTCTACCTTTGGGCTTCTTCATGGGAGTGGCAACTTGCTTGCCATTCTTGTTGAAGTTCCCTTTCTTTCCCTTGCCCTTTTACTTGAAACTAGTGGTCTTGTCAACCATCAACATTTGATGCTTTTCTTGATTTCTACCTTCATGGATTTCAACATCACGAAGAGCTCGGGAATCGTTTTCGAAATCCCTTGCATATTATAGTTCATCACAAAGTTCCAGTAACTTGGTGATAGTGACTAGAGAACTCTGTCAATCGCTATTTTATCTGGAAGATTAACTCCCACTTGATTCAAGCGATTGTAGTTCTCAAACAATCTGAGCACATAATCACTGGTTGAGCTATTCTCCTCCATCTTGTAAGCAAAGTACTTGTCAGAGGTCTCATACCTCTCAACTCGGGCATGAGTCTGAAATACCAATTTCAGCTCTTGGAACATCTTATATGCTCCGTGGTGTTCAAAACGTTTTTGAAGTCCCGGTTCTATGCCGTAAAGTATGGGGCACTAAACTATCAAGTAGTTATCATACTGAGCTTGCCAAACGTTCATAACGTCTGCATCTGCTCCTGCAATAGGCCCATCACCTAGCAGTGCATCAAGGACATAATTCTTCTGTGCAGCAATGAGGATAATTCTCAGATCACGGACCTAGTCCGCATAATTGCTACTATCATCTTTCAACATAGTTTTTCTGTAGGAACATAAAAAATAAATAAACGGGGAGCTACATCGCGAGCTATTGGTCTACAACATAGTTATGCAAATGCTATCAGGACTAAGTTCATGATAAATTAAAGTTCAATTAATCATATTACTTAATAACTCCCACTTAGATAGACATCCCTCTAGTCATCTTAGTGATCACGTGATCCATATCAACTAAACCATGTCCGATCATCACGTGAGATGGAGTAGTTTTCAATGGTGAACATCACTATGTTGATCATATCTAATATATGATTCACGCTCGACATTTCTGTCTCAGTGTTCCGAGGCCATATCTGCCTATGCTAGGCTCGTCAAGTTTAACCCGAGTATTCTGCGTGTGCAAAACTGGCTTGCACCCGTTGTATGTGAACGTAGAGCTTATCACACCCGATCAGCACGTGGTGTCTCAGCACGAAGAACCGTCGCAACGGTGCATACTCAGGGAGAACACTTATACATTGATATTTAGTGAGAGATCATCTTATAATGCTACCGCCGAACTAAGCAAAATAAGATGCATAAATGATAAACATCACATGCAATCAATATAAGTGATATGATATGGCCATCATCATCTTGTGCTTTTGATCTCCATCTCCAAAGCACCGTCATGATCACCACACCGGCTTGACACCTTGATCTCCATCGAAGCATCGTTGTCGTCTCGCCAACTATTGCTTCTACGACTATCGCTACCGCTTAGTGATAAAGTAAAGCAATTACATGGCGATTGCATTTCATAAAATAAAGCGACAACCATATGGCTCCTGCCAGTTGCCGATAATTGTTACAAAACATGATCATCTCATACAACAATTTATATATCATCACGTCTTGACCATATCACATCACAGCAAGCCTTGCGAAAACAAGTTAGACGTCCTCTACTTTGTTATTGCAAGTTTTACGTGGCTGCTACGGGCTTCTAGCAAGAACCGTTCTTACATACGCATCAAAACCACAACAATTTTTCGTCAAGTGTGCTGTTTTAACCTTCAACAAGGACCGGGCGTAGTCACACTCGATTCAACTAAAGTTGGAGAAACAGACACCCACTAGCCACCTATGTGCGAAGCACGGTGGTAGAACCAGTCTCATGAACACAGTCACGTAATGTCGGTGTGGGCCGCTTCATCCAACAATACCGCCGAATCAAAATATGACATGCTGGTAAGCAGTATGACTATTATTGCCCACAACTCTTTGTGTTCTACTCGTGCATATAATATCTACGCATAGACCTGGCTCTGATACCACTGTTGGGGAACGTAGTATTTCAAAAAAATCCTACAATCACGCAAGATCTATCTAGGAGAAGCATAGCAACGAGCGGGGAGAGTGTGTCCACGTACCCTCGTAGATTGAAAGCGGAAGCGTTAAGTAACGCGGTTGATGTAGTCGAACGTCTTCGCAATCCAACCGATCAAGTACCGAACGCACGACACCTCCGCGATCTGCACACGTTCAGCTCGATGACGTCCCACGAACTCTAGATCCAGCTGAGGTCGAGGGAGAGTTTCGTTTGCACGATGGCGTGGTGACCGTGATGATGAAGTTACCGACGCAGGGCTTCGCCTAAGCACTACGACAATTATGATTGAGGTTTAAATCTGTGGAGGGGGCACCGCACACGGCTAAAACAATTGTCAACTTGTGTGTTCTAGGGTGCCCCCATGCCCCCGTATATAAAGGAGCAAGGGGGAGGCCGGCTGGCCCTCATGGGTGCTCATATCTCCGGTCAATAACCAATAGCGGAACCTGGATGCTCATATTGGCTCCCACATATTCTACAAAGATCTTTATTGGTCAAACAGCATAACAACATACGTTGTTCCCTTTGTCATCAGTATGTTACTTTCCCGAGATTCGATCGTCGGTATCTCAATACCTAGTTCAATCTCGTTACTGGCAAGTCTCTTTACTCGTTCCGTAATGCATCATCCCGCAACTAACTCATTAGTCACATTGCTTGCAAGGCTTATAGTGATGTGCAATACTGAGAGGGCCCAGAGATACCTCTCCGACAATCGGAGTGACAAATCCTAATCTCGATCTATGCCAACTCAACAAACACCATCGGAGACACCTGTAGAGCATCTTTATAATCACCCAGTTACGTTGTGACGTTTGATAGCACACTAAGTGTTCCTCCGGTATTCAGGAGTTGCATAATCTCATCGTCATAGTAACATGTCTAAGTCATGAAGAAAGCAATAGCAACAAACTAAACGATCATCGTGCTAAGCTAACGGATGGGTCATGTCAATCACATCATTCTCTAATGATGTGATCCTGTTAATCAAATGACAACTCATGTCTATGGCTAGGAAACTTAACCATCTTTGATCAACGAGCTAGTCAAGTAGAGGCATACTAGTGACACTCTGTTTGTCTATGTATTCACACATGTACTAAGTTTCTGGTTAATACAATTCTAGCATGAATAATAAACATTTATCATGATATAAGGAAATATAAATAACAACATTATTATTGCCTCTAGGGCACATTTCCTTCAGTCTCCCACTTGCACTAGAGTCAATAATCTAGTTCACCTCGCCATGTGATTTAACACCAATAGTTCACATCGTCATGTGATTTAACACTCTATAGTTCACATCGCCATGACCGAGAGCTAGAGCTCGAAGCTTAAAACAGAGATAAATATAATTTTGGGAGGTATGACTTTCCTATCAATGTCACGACCGAGAGTTTCAATATCTTCCATGCTAAACAAATTAGCGGCGGTTTCCAAGTCGTAAAAAGTAAAGTTTACTCCCCCTCCACCAATAAACACAAGCCATGGCTAGCCGAATCCTCGGGTGCTGATACGTCCATTTTGCAACATGTTTTCCTACTGTTATTTATGATGTTTTTATCCATAATAATGTTTTTGGAGTAATTCTAATGCCTTTTCTCTGATAATATTCAAGGTACACACAAAGAGGGAGAATTCCGGCAGATGGAAATCTAGACCTGAAAAAGCTACGTGAGGCTACCTAATCTGCGCAACTCCAAACAAGCTGAGACTTCACAGAGAATTTTTATGAAATATATGATGAATATTGGAGCAAATAAGTACCAGAGGGGGCCCACCAGGTGGGCACAACTCGTTGGCGCGCCCTGGTGGGTTGTGCTCACCCAGGCCCACCTCCGGTGCCCATCTTCTGGTATATAGGTCATTTTGACCTAAAAAAAATAAGGAGAGGACTTTCGGGACGGAGCGCTGCCATCTCGAGGCGGAACTTGGGTAGGAGCACTTTTGCCCTCTGGCGGAGCGATTCCGCCGGGGAAACTTCCCTCCCGGAGGGGGAAATCATCGTCATCAACATCACCAACAACTCTCCCATCTTGGGGAGGGCAATCTCCATCAACATCTTCAACAACACCATCTCATCTCAAACCCTAGTTCATCTCTTGTGTTCAATCTTGTTACTAGAACTATAGATTGGTGCTTGTGGGTGACTAGTAGTGTTGATTACATCTTGTAGTTGATTACTATATGGTTTATTTGGTGGAAGATTATATGTTCAGATCCAATATGCTATTTAATACCCCTCTGATCTTGAGCATGATTATCATTTGTGAGTAGTTACTTTTGTTCTTGAGGTCACGGGAGAAATCATGTTGCAAGTAATCATGTGAACTTGATATGTGTTCGATATTTTGATAGTATGTATGTTGTGATTCCCTTAGTGGTGTCATGTGAACGTCGACTGCATGACACTTCACCATATTTGGGCCTAAGGGAATGCATTGTGGAGTAGCAATTAGATGATGGGTTGCGAGAGTGATAGAAGCTTAAACCCCAGTTTATGCGCTATTCCGTAAGGGAGCGATTGGATCAAAAAGTTTAGTGCTATGGTTAGAATTTATTCTTAATAGTTTTCTCGTAGTTGCGGATGCTTGCGGGAGGGTTAATCATAAGTAGGAGGTTTGTTCAAGTAAGAACAACACCTAAGCACCAGTCCACCCACATATCAAATTGTCAAAGTAGCGAACACAAATCGAATCAACATGGTGAAAGTGACTAGATGAAATTCCCGTGTACCCTCAAGAACGCTTTGCTTATTATAAGAGACCGTCTTGGCCTGTCCTTTGCCTCAAAAGGATTGGGCTACCTTGCTGTACTTTTGTTACTACTATCGTTACTTGCTCGTTAGAAATTATCTTGCTATCAAACTACTCTGCTATTTACAATTTCAACACTTGCAGACATTACCTTGCTGAAAACCACTTGTCATTTCCTTCTGCTCGTCATTGGGTTCGACACTCTTACTTATCGAAAAGAGCTACAATTGATCCCCTATACTTGTGGGTCATCAGGTGCCCCCCATACCAACAACTTTTCGGGGGAGTTTGTTTTATTATTTTTGCAATTTAATATTGAGAAACTGCTTATATTGAGAAACCACCATACCATACTTTATAATGTTGATCCAGTTGTTCCTACTGCTTATATTGAGAAACCACCTTTCCCTGTTATGATAAAGGAACATGCTAAAGTCTCAACCGTGGTTAACAAAAGCTACATTAGAACACCTAAACCCGCTGAACAAATCAAAGTAGAACCTAGTGTTGCTATGATTAAGCATCTCCTGGAAGAAAACGTAGATGGACATGTTATTTACTTCTGTGACGAAGCTGCTAGAATTACCAAACCTGATAAAAATGATAATCATAGACCTGTTGTTGGCATTCCTGTTGTCTCAGTTAAAATAGGAGATCATTGCTATCATGGTTTATGTGACATAGGTGCTAGCGTAAGTGCTATTCCTTGCACCTTATATCAAGAAATTATGAATGACATAGCACCCGCAGAGATAGAAGACACAAATGTTACTAAACTTGCTAATAGAGACACTATTTCACGAATTGGGATTGTTGGAGATGTTGAAGTCTTGTGTGGGAAAATAAAATACCCTACTGATTCTCTTGTTCTTGGTTCCCCACAAGATGACTTTTGTCCCATTATCTTTGGTAGACCTTTCTTGAACACCGTTAATGCTAAAATAGATTGTGAGAAACAAACTGTCGGTGTTAGCTTTGGTGATAAGTCTCATGAGTTTAATTTTTCCAAGTTTAGTAGAAAGCTTCATGAAAAAGAATTGCCTAGTAAGGATGAAATAATTGGTCTTGCTTCTATTGCTGTACCACCTACTGATTTTAGAACAATATTTGCTAGACCATGAAAATGATTTACATATGCATGAAAGAAATGAAATAGATAAGATTTTCTTTGAAAATCGTCCTCTGCTTAACATAATTTACCTATTGAAACTCTTGGAGGTCCTCCTGCACCTAAAGGTGATCCTGTGTTTGAATTAAAACAATTGCCAGACACTTTGAAATATGCTTATCTTGATGAAAAGAAGATATATCCTGTTATTATTAGTGCTAACCTTTCACAACATGAAGAAGAAAGATTATTGAAAGTTCTAAGGAAGCACCGAGCTGCTATTGGATATACTCTTGATGATTTAAAGGGCATTAGTCCCACTCTATGTCAGCACAAGATTAATATGGAACCTGATGCTAAACCCATTGTTGATCACCAACGTCGGTTAAATCCAAAAATAGAGGAAGTGGTAAGAACGGAAATCTTAAAAATTATGGAAGCTGGTATAATCTATCCTATAGCTGATACTAGATGGGTAAGTCATGTTCCATGTGTCCCTAAGAAAGGAGGTATTACTGTTGTTCCTAATGATAAAAATGAACTCATTCCACAAAGAATTGTTACAGGCTATAGAATGGTAATTGATTTTAGAAAATAAAACAAAGCAACTAGAAAAGATCATTACCCTCTGCCTTTTATTGATCAAATGCTAGAAAGATTATCTAAGCACACACATTTTTGCTTCCTTGATGGATATTCTGTTTTTTCATAAATACCTGTTTCTCAACCTGATCAAGAAAAGACCACTTCCATTTGTCCCTTTGGAACTTATGCTTATAGACGTATGCCTTTTGGTTTATGCAATGCACCTGCTACCTTTCAAAGATGTATGACTGCTATATTCTCTGACTTTTGTGAAAAGATTGTTGAGGTTTTCATGGATGATTTCTCTTTTTATGGGAAGTCTTTTGATGATTGTTTAAGCAATCTTGATCAAGTTTTGCAGAGATGCGAGAAATAAATCTTGTCTTGAATTGGGAGAAGTGCCACTTTATGGTTAATGAAGGTATTGTCTTGGGTCATAAAATTTCTGAAAGAGGTATTGAAGTGGACAAAGCTAAGGTTGATGCAATTGAGAAAACACCATGTCCTAAAGATATCAAAGGTATTCGTAGTTTCCTAGGTCATGCTGGTTTCTATAGGAGATTTATCAAAGACTTTTCTAAAATTTCTAGGCCTCTTACGAATCTTTTGCAAAAGGATGTTCCTTTTGTTTTTGCTGATGATTGTTTAGAAGCCTTCGAAACACTCAAGAAAGCCTTAATTTCTGCACCTATTGTTCAACCTCCTCATTGGAACTTGCCTTATGAAATTATGCTGCTAGGGATTATGTTGTTGGCGCTGTTCTAGGACAAAGATTTGATAAGAAACTGAATGTTATTCATTATGCTAGTAAAACTCTAGACAGTGCTCAAAGAAATTATGCAACTACTAAAAAAGAATTCTTAGCAGTGGTGTTTGCTTGTGATAAATTTAGATCTTATATTGTTGATTCAAAAGTGATTGTTCACACCAATCATGCTACTATTAAATATCTTATGCTAAACCTAGATTTATTCAAGGGTTCTCTTGCTACAAGAATTTGATATACATATCACTGATAGAAAAGGAGCTGAGAACCCCGTAGCTGATAACTTGTCTAGGCTTGAAAATGTGCTTGATGACCCACTACCAGTTGATGATAGTTTTCCTGATGAGCAGTTAGTTGCAATAAATGTTGCTCATAATACTCCTTGGTATGCTGACTATGCTAATTACATTGTTGCTAAATATTTACCACCTAGCTTTACATATCAACAAAAGAAAAAATTCTTCTATGATTTAAGACACTACTTTTGGGATGACCCACATCTTTATAAAGAGGGAGTAGATGGTATTATTAGACGTTGTGTACCTGAGCATGAACAAGGAGAAATCCTACGGAAATGTCACTCCGAAGCTTATGGAGGGCATCATTCTGGAGATAGAACTGCTCACAAGGTATTGCAATCTGGATTTTATTGGCCTACTCTCTTCAAGGATGCCCGTAAGTTCGTCTTATCTTGTGATGAATGCCAAAGAATAGGTAATATCGGTAAGCGTCCAGAAATGCCTATGAATTATTCACTTCCTGTTGAACCATTTGATGTTTGGGGATTTGATTACATGGGACCTTTTCCTTCCTCTAATGGGTATACACATATTTTGGTTGTTGTTCATTATGTTACTAAATGGGTAGAAGTTATTCCAACCAGTAGTGCTGATCACAACACCTCTATTAAAATGCTTAAGGAAGTTATTTTCCCAAGGTTTGGAGTCCCTAGATATTTTGTGACTAATGGTGGTTCACACTTTATTCATGGTGCTTTCCGTAAAATGCTTGCCAAGTATGATGTTAACCATAGAATTGCATCACCCTATCATCCTCAGTCTAGTGGTCAAGTTGAACTTAGCAATAGAGAAATACAATTAATCTTGCAAAAGACTTCAATAGGTCCCGGAAGAATTGGTCTAAGAAATTAGATGATGCACTTTGGCCTTATAGAACAACATATAAAAATCCTATGGGTATGTCTCCTTATAAAATGGTTTATGGAAAAGCTTGTCATTTGCCTCTTGAGTTAGAACATAAAGCATATTGGGCAATCAAAGAACTGAATTATGATTTCAAAATTTCCGGTGAAAAGATGTTATTTGATATTAGCTCATTAGATGAATGGAGAGCCCAAGCTTATGAAAATGCCAAATTATTCAAAGAAAAACATAAAAGATGGCATGATAAAAGAATCCAAAAGCATGTGTTTAAAGTCGGAGAATATGTTCTTATGTACAACTCTCATTTCAGATTCTTTGTAGGAAAACTCCTCTCAAAATGGGAAGGCCCCTATGTCATGAAGGAGGTTTATCGATCTGGAGCTATCAAAATAAATAACGCCGAAGGTACTAACCCGAAGGTTGTGAATGGGCAACGAATAAAACACTATATCTCAGGTACGCCCATTAATGTTGAAAGTAATATTATCCAAACTTTGACACCGGAAGAACGCATAAAAGAGTCCTTCCGGAACACTCCAGAATCGTGAAAATAAGGAGGTACGTGATACGGTAAGGAAACGGACTCCAAAAAATCCGCAAAAATATTTTTTGACAGTTTTGGAATATTTAGAAAATCAAGAAAATAAGAAACTTCCAGGAAGCATACCCTGGTGGGCACAAGACAACAGGGCATGCCTGGCTTGCCAGGCGCACCGAGGTGGGTTGTGCCCACCTAGGACACCTTCCGGACTCCGTGTTTCTTTCGTTTGCTTGTCTCACAAGATAAAAAATCTTTATATACTCCCCGAACCTGTTGACCACCGTATCACGGAGAAATCTTCTGTTCTCTTTTCTTGCTGTTTTCGGTTAGATCTATCAAGCCAGGCATCATGTCTTCCTCCTCCTCCAACAATATGGAAGAAGACGCTTGGTTGATGAAGATTGAGCTGAAGAGGGAGGAGCCCACGAAAGCCGTTAAGGGAGACAAGAGCAAGGAGGCTACCGTAGATCCACCCCCGGTGGCTGAACAAGCACTGTCGGCCGAGGAGGAGGAAGAAGATATCCTTAAGCCTTACTATGCTCATCTTACCCCTAATGAGATTGTATCTTTTTTGATCGTTTAAACGGTCCGTGTGAAGAATAAATACCTCACTCGTGAAAATATTCTACATCAAGAGCATGTCATCTTCCTCCGGAGTATCATATGTAGATTGGAGAATCTCTTGATCTTGAAGGACATGATCTTTCCATCACCACCATCTTCTTCTTCATCACCAAAGGAAAATTGAGTATCGGGTATGGGCACTCCCCTTGGCTTCCGCCAAGCTTGGGGGAGGTGTCCCCGTATCATATCATCCCCACTATCTTTTTGCCTTTACTTATTTTAGTTCAATCTTTTGCTTTAGATGAATAAAAGTTTAGTTCGATCCTTTCTTTTCGAGAGTTTTCTTAGTGATCTATCCTATCTTGTGCAAGATATATAATAAAGTTTAGTTTGAGTCTTTGCTTTCTTTACTTTCTTGTTGCAATAAAAGAAAAAGATATAAATAAAAAGAAAGGAAATAAATCAATAAGATCATATACTAATTTTATGGTAGGTGATGGCACCACATAAGGAAAAGTATAAGTAGAAAATTTTATTAGAGACTGACAAACATAGCATTAGTCAGTGATGCAACTCATGAAAGAATTAATAAGGGAAGAGAGGATTCACATATAAATATACTATCCAAGAAATCTTTTGTGATTGTGAGCCCCCATCAAAATATTATATGCCAAAATTGTTGACGTTGGACAAGGAAGAAAACTTAATGATTTATGTTTGTTCATATTCACATAGAAGTCATTGTCATATATCCTTTAACATGTGGTGCTTGCCCTATCTTTGCTAGCCAAAAATTGCGCACTAAGTAGAGATACTACTTGTGCATCCAAAAACCCTTAAACTCAAATCTTATTTTCAAGTGTCCACCATACCTACCTAGGGATTGAGAAAGATCCCTCAAGTAAGTTGTCATCAGTGAAAAAGACAATAAAAATTGCTCCTAAATGTGTGAGATCGTTTAGTGTAAGAGAAATTGAGCGTTGCACGAACTTGTGATGGTGAAGAATAAAAGCGACAGACTGCATAATAAAGGTCGCTATTGTTGGGGAACGCAGTAATTTCAAAAAATTACCTACGCACACGCAAGATCCATCTAGGTGATGCATAGCAACGAGAGGGGAGAGTGTTGTCCACGTACCCTCGTAGACCGAAAGCGGAAGCGTTATGACAACGCGGTTGATGTAGTTGTACGTCTTCACGATCCGACCGATCCTAGTATCGAAAGTACGGCACCTTCGCGATCAGCACACGTTCAGCTCGGTGACGTCCCACGAACTCTAGATCCAACTGAGTGTCGAGGGAGAGCTTCGTCAACACGATGGCGTGATGACGGTGATGATGAAGTTACCGATGCAGGGCTTCGCCTAAGCACTACAACGATATGACCGAGGTGGAAATCTGTGGAGGGGGGCACCGCACACGGCTAAACAATCAACTTGTGTGTCTATGGGGTACCCCCTCCCCCGTATATAAAGGAGTGGAGGAGGGGAGGGCCGGCCCTCTCTATGGCGCGCCCTAGGGGAGTCCTATTCCCACCGGGAGTAGGATCCCTCCTTCCCTAGTTGGACTAGGAGAGGAAGGAAGGAGGAGAGAGGGAGAAGGAAAGGGGAGCGCCGCCCCCCTTCCCTAGTCCAATTCGGACCCAAGGGGGAGGGGGGCGCGGCCTGCCCCGGCTGCCCCTCTCTCTCTAGACTAAGGCCCATTAAGGCCCATGTACTCCCCGGGGGGTTCCGGTAACCTCCCGGTACTCCGGTAAATGCCCGAACTCACCCGAAACCATTCCGATGTCCAAACATAGCCATCCAATATATCGATCTTTATGTCTCGACCATTTCGAGACACCTCATCATGTCCGTGATCACATCCGGGACTCCGAACAACCTTCGGTACATCAAAACACATAAACTCATAATACTGATCGCCACCGAACGTTAAGCGTGCGGACCCTGCGGGTTCGAGAACTATGTAGACATGACCGAGACTCATCTCCGGTCAATAACCAATAGTGGAACCTGGATGCTCATATTGGTTCCTACATATTCCACGAAGATCTTTATCAGTCAAACCGCATAACAACATACGTTGTTCCCTTTGTCATCGGTATGTTACTTGCCCGAGATTCGATCGTCGTATCTCAATACCTAGTTAAATCTCGTTACCGGCAAGTCTCTTTACTCGTTCCGTAATGCATCATCCCGTAACTAACTCATTAGTCACATTGCTTGCAAGGCTTATAGTTATGTGCATTACCGAGAGGGCCCAGGGATACCTCTCCGACAATCGGAGTGGCAAATCCTAATCTCGATCTATGCCAACTCAACAAACACCATCAGAGACACCTGTAGAGCATCTTCATAATCACCCAGTTACGTTGTGACGTTTGATTGCACACTAAGTGTTCCTTTGGTATTCGGGAGTTGCATAATCTCATAGTCATAGGAACATGTATAAGTCATGAAGAAAGCAATAGCAACAAACTAAGCAATCAAGTGCTAAGCTAACATAATGGGTCAAGTCAATCACATCATTCTCTAATGATGTGATCCCGTTAATCAAATGACAACTCATGTCTATGGCTAGGAAACTTAACCATCTTTGATTCAACGAGCTAGTCAAGTAGAGCATACTAGTGACACTCTGTTTGTCTATGTATTCACACATGTACTAAGTTTCCGGTTAATACAATTCTAGCATGAATAATAAACATTTATCATGATATAAGGAAATATAAATAACAACTTTGTTATAGCCTCTAGGGCATATTTCCTTTCAGTCTCCCACTTGCACTATAGTCAATAATCTAGATTACGCAGTAATGATTCTAACAACCATGGAGTCTTGGTGCTGATCATGTTTTTCTCGTGAGAGAGGCTTAGTCAATGGGTCTGCGACATTCAGATCCATATGTATCTTGCAAATCTCTATGTCTCCCTCCTTGACTTGATCGCGGATGTTGAAGCGTCTCTTGATGTGCTTGGTTCTCTTGTGAAATCTGGATTCCTTTGCCAAGGCAATTGCACCAGTATTGTCACAAAAGATTTTCATTGGACCCGATGCACTAGGTATGTCACCTAGATCGGATATGAACTCCTTCATCCAGACTCCTTCATTTGCTGCTCCCGAAGCAGCAATGTACTCCGCTTCACACGTAGAGCCCGCCACGACGCTTTGCTTAGAACTGCACCAACTTACAGCTCCACCGGTCAATATAAATACGTATCTAGTTTCTGACTTAGAGTCATCCAGATCAGTGTGAAAGCTTGCATCGACGTAACCATTTACGATGAGCTCTTTGTCACCTCCATAAATGAGAAACAATATCCCTAGTCCTTTTCAGGTATTTCAGGATGTTCTTGACCGCTGTCCAGTGATCCACTCCTGGATTACTTTGGTACCTCCCTGCTAAACTAATAGCAAGGCACACATCAGGTCTGGTACACAACATTGCATACATGATAGAACCTATGGCTGAAGCATAGGGAATGACTTTCATTTTCTCTCTATCTTCTGCAGTGGTCGGGCATTGAGTCTGACTCAACCTCACACCTTGTAACACAGGCAAGAACCCTTTCTTTGCTTGATCCATTTTGAACTTCTTCAAAACTTTGTCAAGGTATGTGCTTTGTGAAAGTCCAATTAAGCGTCTTGATCTATCTCTATAGATCTTGATGCCCAAAATATAAGCAGCTTCACTGAGGTCTTTCATTGAAAACTCTTATTCAAGTATCCTTTTATGCTATCCAGAAATTCTATATCATTTCCAATCAACAATATGTCATCCACATATAATATTAGAAATGCTACAGAGCTCCCACTCACTTTCTTGTAAATATAGGCTTCTCGAAAAGTCTGTATAAAACAATATGGTTTGATCACACTATTAAAGCGTTCATTCCAACTCCGAGATGCTTGCACCAGTCCATAGATGGATCGCTGGAGCTTGCACACTTTGGTAGCATCCTTTGGATTGATAAAACCTTCAGGTTGCATCATATACAACTCTTCTTCCAGAAATCCATTCAGGAATGTAGTCTTTACATCCATCTGCCAAATTTCATAATCATAAAATGCAGCAATTGCTAACATGATTCGGACGGACTTAAGCATCGCTACGGGTGAGAAGGTCTCATCGTAGTCAACTCCTTGAACTTGTCGAAAACCTTTTGCAACAAGTCAAGCTTTGTAGACAGTAACATTACCGTCAGCGTAGTCCTCTTCTTGAAGATCCATTTGTCCAATTAAGAATCTTGATCTATCTCTATAGATCTTGATGCCCAATATATATGCAGCTTCACCGAGGTCTTTCATTGAAAAATTCTTATTCAAGTATCCTTTTATGCTATCCAGAAATTTTGTATTATTTCCAATCAACAATATGTCATCCACATATAATATTAGGAATGCTACAGAGCTCCCACTCATTTTCTAGTAAATACAGGCTTCTCCAAAAGTCTGTATAAAACCATATGCTTTGATCACAGTATCAAAGCGTACATTCCAACTCGGAGATGCTTGCACCAGTCCATAAATGGATCGCAGGTGCTTGCACACTTTGTTAGCACCTTTAGGACCGACAAAACCTTCTGGTTGCATCATATACAACTCTTCTTTAAGATATCCATTAAGGAATGTTGTTTTGACATCCATTTGCCAAATTTCATAATCATAAAATGCGGCAATTGCTAACATGATTCGGACAGACTTAAGCATCGCTATGGGTGAGAAGGTCTCATCATAGTTAACTCCTTGAACTTGTCGAAAACCTTTCACAACAAGTCAAGCTTTGTAGACAGTAACATTACCGTCAGCGCCAGTCTTCTTCTTGAAGATCCATTTATTCTCTATGGCTTGCCGATCATTGGGCAAGTCAACCAAAGTCCACACTTTGTTCTCATACATGGATCCCATCTCAGATTTCATGGCCTCAAGCCATTTCGCGGAATCTGGGCTCATCATCACTTCCTCATAGTTCGTAGGTTCGTCATGGTCAAGTAACATGACCTCGAGAACTGGATTACCGTACCACTCTGGTGCGGATCTTACTCTGGTTGACCTACGAGGTTCGGTAGTAACTTGATCTGAAGTTACATGATCATCATCATTAGCTTCCTCACCAATTGGTGTAGCAGTCACAGGAACTGATTTCTGTGATGAATTAATTTTCCAATAAGGGAGTAGGTACAGTTACCTCATCAAGTTCTACTTTCCTCCCACTCACTTCTTTCGAGAGAAACTCCTTCTCTAGAAAGGATCCATTCTTAGCAACGAATGTCTTGCCTTCGGATCTGTGATAGAAGGTGTACCCAACAGTCTCCTTTGTGTATCCTATGAAGACACATTTCTCCGATTTGGGTTCAAGCTTATCAGGTTGAAGCTTTTTCACATAAGCATCGCAGCCCCAAACTTTAAGAAACGACAATTTGGCTTTTTGTTCCCAAACCACAGTTCATAAGGTGTCGTCTCAATAGATTTAGATGGTGCCCTATTTAACGTGAATGCAGCTGTCTCTAAAGCATAACCCCAAAATGATGGCGGCAAACCAGTAAGAGACATCATAGATCTCACCATATCTAATAAAGTACGATTACGACGTTCGGACACACCATTACGCTGTGGTGTTCCGGATGGCGTGAGTTGCCAAACTATTCCGCTTTGTTTCAAATGAAGACCAAACTCGTAACTCAAATATTCTCCTCCATGATTAGATCGCAGAAACTTTATTTTCTTGTTACGATGATTTTCCACTTCACTCTGAAATTCTTTGAACTTTTCAAATGTTTCACACTTATGTTTCATTAAGTAGATATACCCATATCTGCTCAAATCATCTGTGAAGGTCAGAAAATAACGATACCCTCCGCGAGCCTCAATATTCATCGGACCACATACATCAGTATGTATGATTTCCAACAAATCTGTTGCTCGCTCCATTGTTCCGGAGAACGGAGTTTTAGTCATCTTGCCCATGAGGCATGGTTCGCAAGTACCAAGTGATTCATAATCAAGTGATTCCAAAAGTCCATCAGTATGGAGTTTCTTCATGCACTTTACACCAATATGACCCAAACGGCAGTGCCATAAATAAGTTGCACTATCATTATCAACTTTGCATCTTTTGGCTTTAATATTATGAATATGTGTGTCACTACTATCGAGATTCAACAAAAATAGACCACTCTTCAAGGGTGCATGACCATAAAAGATATTACTCATATAAATAGAACAACCATTATTCTCGGATTTATATGAATAACCGTCTCGCATCAAACAAGATCAAGATATAATGTTCATGCTTAACGCTGGCACCAAATAACAATTATTCAGGTCTAAAACTAATCCCGAAGGTAGATGTAGAGGTAGCGTGCCGACGGCGAACACATCGACTTTGGAACCATTTCCCACACGCATCGTCACCTCGTCCTTAGCCAATCTTTGCTTAATCCGTAGTCCCTGTTTCGAGTTGCAAATATTAGCAACTGAACCTGTATCAAATACCCAGGCACTACTGCGAGCATTAGTAAGGTATACATCAATAACATGTATATCACATATACCTTTGTTCACCTTGCCATCCATCTTATCCGCCAAATACTTGGGGCAGTTCCGCTTCTAGTGACCAGTCCCTTTGCAGTAGAAGCACTCAGTCTCAGGCTTAGGTCCAGACTTGGGCTTCTTCACTTGAGCTGCAACTTGCTTGCCATTCTTCTTGAAGTTCCCCTTCTTCCCTTTACCCTTCTTCTTGAAACTGGTGGTCTTGTTGACCATCAACACTTGATGCTCCTTCTTGATTTCTACCTCCATAGCCTTTAGCATCGCGAAGAGCTCGGGAATTGTCTTATCCATCCCTTGCAGATTATAGTTCATCATGAAGCTTTTGTAGCTTGTTGGCAGTGATTGAAGAACTCTGTCAATGACACTATCAACTGGAAGATTCACTCCCAGCTGAGTCAAGTGATTATGATACCCAGACATTTTGAGTATATGTTCACTGACAGAACTATTCTCCTCCATTTTGCAGCTGTAGAATTTATTGGAGACTTCATATCTCTCAATCCGGGCATTTGCTTGAAATATTAACTTCAATTCCTGGAACATCTCATATGCTCCATGACGTTCAAAACATCGTTGAAGTCCCGGTTCTAAGCCGTAAAGCATGGCACACTGAACTATCGAGTAGTCATTAGCTTTGCTCTGCCAAGCGTTCACAACATCTGGTGTTTCTCCTGCAGCGGGTCTTGCACCTAGCGGTGCTTCCAGGACGTAATTCTTCTGTGTAGCAATGAGGATAATCCTCAAGTTACGGACCCAGTCCGTGTAGTTGCTACCATCATCTTTCAATTTAGCTTTCTCTAGGAACGCATTAAAATTCAAAGAACAGTAGCACGGGCCATTGATCTACAACAACATAGACATGCAAAGTACTATCAGGTACTAAGCTCATGATACATTAAAGTTCAATTAATCATATTACTTAAGAACTCCCACTTAGATAGATATCCCTCTAATCATCTAAGTGATCCAAATCAACTAAACCATGTCCGATCATCACGTGAGATGGAGTAGTTTTCTATGGTGAACATCACTATGTTGATCATATCTACTATATGATTCACGCTCGACCTTTCGGTCTCAGTGTTCCGAGGCCATATCTGTATATGCTAGGCTCGTCAAGTTTAACTCGAGTATTCTGCGTGTGCAAAACTGGCTTGCACCCGTTGTATGTGAACGTAGAGCTTATCACACCCGATCATCACGTGGTGTCTCGGCACGATAAACTTTCACAACGGTGCATACTCAGGGAGAACACTTGTACCTTGAAATTTAGTGAGAGATCATCTTATAATCCTACCGCCGAACTAAGCAAGATAAGATGCATAAAGGATAAACATCACATGCAATCACTATAAGAGATATGATATGGCCATCATCATCTTGTGCCTTTGATCTCCATCTCCAAAGCACCGTCATGATCACCATCGTCACCAGCGCGACACATTGATCTCCATCATAGCATCGTTGTCGTCTCGCCAACTATTGCTTCTATGACTATCGCTACCGCTTAGTGATAAAGTAAAGCAATTACATGGCGATTGCATTTCATACAATAAAGCGACAACCATATGGCTCCTGCCAGTTGCCGATAACTCTGTTACAAAACATGATCATCTCATACAATAAAATTTAGCATCATGTCTTGACCATATCACATCACAACATGCCCTGCATAAATAAGTTAGACGTCCTCTACTTTGTTGTTGCAAGTTTCACGTGGCTGCTACGGGCTGAGCAAGAACCGTTCTTACCTACGCATCAAAACCACAACGATTTTTCGTCAAGTGTGCTGTTTTAACCTTCAACAAGGACCGGGCGTAGTCACACTCGATTCAACTAAAGTTGGAGAAACTGAGACCCGCCAGCCACCTGTGTGCAAAGCACGTTAGTAGAACCAGTCTCGCGTAAGCGTACGCGTCATGTCGGTCCGGGCCGCTTCATCCAACAATACCGTCGAATCAAAGTATGACATGCTGGTAAGCAGTATGACTATTATCACCCACAATTCTTTGTGTTCTACTCGTGCATATAACATCTACGCATAAACCTGGCTCGGATGCCACTGTTGGGGAACGCAGTAATTTCAAAAAAATTCCTACGCACACGCAAGATCCATCTAGGTGATGCATAGCAACGAGAGGGGAGAGTGTTGTCCACGTACCCTCGTAGACCGAAAGCGGAAGCGTTATGACAACGCGGTTGATGTAGTCGTATGTCTTCACGATCTGACTGATCCTAGTACCGAAAGTACGGCACCTTCGCGATCTGCACACGTTCATCTCGGTGACGTCCCACGAACTCTAGATCCATCTGAGTGTCGAGGGAGAGCTTCGTCAGCACGACGGCGTGATGACGGTGATGATGAAGTTACCGACGCAGGGTTTCGCCTAAGCACTACAATGATATGACCGAGGTGGAAATCTGTGGAGGGGGCACCGCACACGGCTAAACAATCAACTTGTGTGTCTATGGTGTGCTCCCTTCCCCCATATATAAAGGAGTGGAGGAGGGGAGGGCCGGCCCTCTCTATGGCGCGCCCTAGGGGAGTCCTATTCCCACCGGGAGTAGGATCCCCCCTTCCCTAGTTGGAGTAGGAGAGGAAGGAAGGAGGAGAGAGGGAGAAGGAAAGGGGGGCGCCGCCCCCCTTCCCTAGTCCATTTCGGACCCAAGGGGGAGGGGGTGCGCGGCCTGCCCTGGCTGCCCCTCTCTCTCTCCACTAAGGCCCATTAAGGCCCATGTACTCCCCCGGGGGTTCCGGTAACCTCCCGGTACTCTGGTAAATGCCCATACTCACCCAGAACCATTCCGATGTCCGAACATAGCCATCCAATATATCGATCTTTATGTCTCGACCATTTTGAGACTCCTTTTCATGTCCGAGATCACATCCGGGACTCTAAACAACCTTCGGTACATCAAAACACATAAACTCATAATACCAATTGTCAACGAACGTTAAGCGTGCGGACCCTACGGGTTCGAGAACTATGTAGACATGACCGAGACTCATCTCCGATCAATAACCAATAGCGGAACCTGGATGCTCATATTGGTTCCTACATATTCTACGAAGATCTTTATCAGTCAAACCGCATAACAACATACGTTGTTCCCTTTGTCATCGATATGTTACTTGCCCGAGATTCGATCGTCAGTATCTCAATACCTAGTTCAATCTCGTTACCGGCAAGTCTCTTTACTCGTTCCGTAATGCATCATCCCGTAACTAACTCATTAGTCACATTGCTTGCAAGGCTTATAGTGATGTGCATTACCGAGAGGGCCCTGAGATACCTCTCCGACAATCGGAGTGACAAATCCTAATCTCGATCTATGCCAACTCAACAAACACCATCGGAGACACCTGTAGAGCATCTTTATAATCACCCAGTTACGTTGTGACGTTTGATAGCACACTAAGTGTTCCTCCGGTATTCGGGAGTTGCATAATCTCATAGTCATAGGAACATGTATAAGTCATGAAGAAACCAATAGCAACAAAAAAAACGATCAAGTGCTAAGCTAACGGAATGGGTCAAGTCAATTACATCATTCTCTAATGATGTGATCCCGTTAATCAAATGACAACTCATGTGTATGGCTAGGAAACTTAACCATCTTTGATTCAACGAGCTAGTCAAGTAGAGGCATACTAGTGACACTCTGTTTGTCTATGTATTCACACATGTACTATCTTTCTGGTTAATACAATTCTAGCATGAATAATAAATATTTATCATGATATAAGGAAATATAAATAACAACTTTATTATTGCCTCTAGGGCATATTTCGTTTCAGCAATCACAAGGGGCAATGCAACATGACGTTCTTTTGCACTAAGGGGTTGAGCATACAAACAAATAAGCGCATGGCAACCTCTGCTTCCCTCTGTGAAGGGCCTATCTTTTACTTTTATGTATTTACTTTTATGCAAAGAGTCAAAGTTTTCTCTCTATTCCTTTTTATTTTCTCCTTTGGCAAGCATCATGTGATGAGGAAAGATCTAGGCACATATGTCCAGTTGATATGGGTAGCATGAGTTATTGTTGACATCACCCTTGAGGTGAATACGTTGGGAGGCGAAACTATAAGCCCCTATCTTTCTATGTGTCCTGTTGAAACGTTTTGCTCATGTGTATGCGGTGAGTGTTAGCAATCATAGAAGACTATATGATGGTTGAGATGTGGACTTGCCTAGAGGCTCCGATACGTGGCCCTTCCTGACAAGATGATGAATTGTAGTTGCAAAGTTGACTGAGAACATAGTTTGTTCGTTTTTAATCGAGTTTTTGCTATATACTTCGATTGTGTGATGAACTGTTACTTATTCATGAGAAGTCTATGATAAAAGTTCTATGATAAGAGTCTTATGTTTAAGTCTGTTGCTGTTATAATAATGATCATGATGCTTCTATGTCCGTAGTTTTTTTTATCGACACCTCTCTCTCTAAGTGATTACCTACAAGTATAGGGGATCGCAACAGTTTTCGAGGGTAGAGTATTCAACCCAAATTTATTGATTCGACACAAGGGGAGCCAAAGAATATTCTCAAGTATTAGCAACTGAGTTGTCAATTTAGCCACACCTGGATAACTTAGTATCTGCAGCAAAGTGTTTAGCAGCAAAGTAATATGGAAGTAACGGTAGCGGTAACAAAAGTAATATTTTTGGGTTTTGTAATGATTGTAATAGTAGCAACGGAAAAGTAAATAAGCAAAGAACAATATGTGAAAAGCTCGTAGGTATTGGATCGGTGATGGAGAATTATGCCGGATGCGGT
This sequence comes from Aegilops tauschii subsp. strangulata, assembly GCF_002575655.3. NCBI lineage: Eukaryota > Viridiplantae > Streptophyta > Magnoliopsida > Poales > Poaceae > Aegilops > Aegilops tauschii. The sequence continues at coordinate 495,891,213 of NC_053036.3, forward strand.
TCATCATGTAACAATCATAACATAGGGTGACACAGAACTAGCTCCAATTCATCAATGTAATGTAGGCATGTATTCCGAATATAGTCATACGTGCTTATGGAAAAGAACTTGCATGGCATCTTTTGTCCTACCCTCCCGTGGCAGCGGGGTCCTAATGGAAACTAAGGGATATTAAGGCCTCCTTTTAATTGAGTACCGGACCAAAGCATTAACACATAGTGAATACATGAACTCCTCAAACTATGGTCATCACCGGGAGTGGTCCCGATTATTGTCACTTCGGGGTTGCCGGATCATAACACATAGTAGGTGACTATAGACTTGCAAGATAGGATCAAGAACTCACATATATTCATGAAAACATAATAGATTCAAATGTGAAATCATGGCACTCGGGCCCTAGTGACAAGCATTAAGCATAGCAAAGTCATAGCAACATCAATCTCAGAACATAGTGGATACTAGGGATCAAACCCTAACAAAACTAACTCGATTACATGATAAATCTCATCCAACCCATCACCGTCCAGCAAGCCTACGATGAAATTACTCACGCACGGCGGTGAGCATCATGAAATTGGTGATGGAGGAAGGTTGATGATGACGACGGTGACGGATTCCCCTCTCCGGAGCCCCGAACGGACTCCAGATCAGCCCTCCCGAGAGGTTTTAGGGCTTGGCGGCGGCTCCGTATCGTAAAACACGATGAACCCTTCTCTCTGATTTTTTTCTCCCTGAACACGAATATATGGAGTCGGAGTTGAGGTCAGTGGAGCGTCAGGGGGCCCACGAGGCAGGGGGCACGCCCGCGGGGGGGGGGGGGGGGGGGGGGCAGGCGCGCCCTCCACCCTCGTGGACAGGTGGAGGCCCCCCTGACGTGGATTCTTCTTCTAGTATTTTTAATATTTTCCAAAAATAAGTTCCGTGGAGTTTCAGGTTATTCCGAGAACTTTTGTTTCTGCACATAAATAACACCATGGCAATTCTGCTGAAAACAGCGTCAGTCCGGGTTAGTTCCATTCAAATCATGCATGTTAGAGTCCAAAACAAGGGCAAACGTGTTTGGAAAAGTAGATACGACGGAGACGTATCAACTCCCCCAAGCTCAAACCTTTGCTTGTCCTCAAGCAATTCAGTTGATGAACTGAAAGTGATAAAGAAAAACTTTTACAAACTCTGTTTGCTCTTGTTGTTGTAAATATGTAAAGCCAGCATTCAAGTTTTCAGCAAAGATTATGACTAACCATATTCACAATAACATTTAGGTCTCATGTTTACTCATGTCAATGGCATAATCAACTAGCGAGCAATAATAATAAATCTCGGATGACAACACTTTCTCAAAACAATCATAATATGATATAATAATATGGTATCTCGCTAGCCCTTTCTGAGACCGCAAAACATAAATGCAGAGCACCTTTAAAGATCAAGGACCGACTAGACATTGTAATTCATGGTAAAAGAGATACAGTCATAGTCATACCCAATATAAATTAATAGTAATGAATGCAAATGATAGCGGTGCTCTCTAGCTGGTGCTTTTTAATAAGAGGGTGATGAGTCGACATAAAAGTAAATAGATAGGCCCTTCGCAGAGGGAAGCAGGGATTTGTAGAGGTGCCAGAGCTCGATTTTGAAATAGAGATAAATAATATTTTGAGCGGCATACTTTCATTGTCAACATAACAACCAAGAGATGGCGATATCTTCCATGCTACACACATTATAGGCGGTTCTCAAACAGAATGGTAAAGTTTATACTCCCCCTCCACCAACAAGCATCAATCCATGTCTTGCTCGAAACAACGAGTGCCTCCAACTAACAACAATCCCAGGGGGAGTTTTGTTTGCAATTATTTTGATTTAGTTTGCATAAAGCATGGGACTGGGCATCCCGGTGACCAGCCATTTTCTCGTGAGTGAGGAGCGGAGTCCACTCCTCTTGGGAATAACCCGCCTAACATGATACAGATAACCCTAGTTGATACATGAGCTATTCGAGCATACAAAACAGAATTTCATTTGAAGGTTTAGAGTTTGGCACATACAAATTTAGTTGGAACGACAGGTAGATACCGTATATAGGAAGGTATGGTGGACTCATATGGCATAACTTTGGGGTTTAAGGGATTGGATGCACAAGCAGTATTCCCGCTTAGTACAAGTGAAGGCTAGCAAAATACTGGGAAGCGACCAACTATAGAGTGACAACAGTCATGAACATGCATTAAAATTAATAAACATTGAGTACAAGCATGAGTAGGATATAATCCACCATGAACATAAATATCGTGAAGGCTATGTTGATTTTGTTTCAACTACATGCGTGAACATGTGCCAAGTCAAGTCACTTAAATCATTCAAAGGAGGATACCACTCCACTATACCACATCACAACCATTTTAATAGCATGTTGGCACACAAGGTAAACCATTATAACTCATAGCTAATCAAGCATGGCACGAGCAACTTTGATCTCTAATTGTCATTGCAAACATGTTTATTCATAATAGGCTGAATCAGGAACGATGAACTAATCATATTTACAAAAACAAGAGAAGTCGAGTTCATACCAGCTTCTCTCATCTCAATCAGTCCATCATATATCGTCATAATTGCCTTTCACTTGCACGACCGAACGATGTCAAAATAATAAGAGTGCACGTGCATTGGACTAAGCTGGAATCTGCTAGCATTCAATAAACAGGAGAAGACAAGGCAATATGGGCTCTTGGTTAAATCAACAATAATCCATATAAGAGCCACTTCAACAATTTAATCATGGTCTTCTCCTATCGACCCCCAAAGAAAAGAAATAAAACTATTTACATGGGAAAGCTCCCAACAAGCAAAAGAAGAACAGGAAATCTTTTTGGGTTTTCTTTTAGTTATTACTACTATAGCAAGAAAGTAAACTAGCTTAAAGCTACACTAATTTTTTTGGTTTTCTTAAGATTTTTCAAAAACACAAGAAGAAAGCAAGAAAAAGGAAAATAAACTAGCATGGATATTACAATGAAAAAGTATGAGCACCGACATCTAGCAATGAGTGTGTGAACATGAATGTAATGTCGGTGAGAAATACGTACTCCCCCAAGCTTAGGCTTTTGGCCTAAGTTGGTTTATTGCCACGGATGGCCTGTCGGATATCCATAGTTGTAGCCGGGGCCGTACTGAGATGAAGAAGACTCTGATTGCCACTGGTTGGCAATCATCTCTGGATCCCACTGGTTATTAGACTGTCGTGGAGGTTCAAATTGTGGTTCCGGCTCCAGCTCTGTGGCTGATGTAGGGTTCCGGTAGGCGTGAATGGTCGCCAGCGGAACGAGATACGGACCTGCAGATAAATCAAACAAGGAAGGTGCAGGCAAGGTAACAGTCTCAGGGTGATGTTTATCAAAGAACAATTTGTATTTAAGTGCCCCTTCCCTATTCTTAACAATAAAGTCATGCGCTACCATACTCTTATAATCTAAATAAGCAGTGGGCAGTAATTTTTCTTCTTTTTCATAGTGCCTAATAGGTATGTTATAGTGTGCAGCAAGGCGTGAAGCGTAAATACCTCCAAAGATGGGGCCCTTTGTACGGTCCAGACTTAACCGTTTAGCAATAATACCGCCCATACTAACAGTGTTATCACAGAATAAACCATGGAACAATATAATAATATCAGGAACACTAAGGTTTCCAC